>NC_088123.1:6630574-7285574 GCF_036370855.1 Dromaius novaehollandiae
TCCCACCCTAAAAAAGCACTCTCGATTCCCCAAGCCAGTCCTACAGCACTGGAATAGCAGATATTTGTGCTGCGATACACGGAGAGAATCGCCAAGCTCTTCGAAACTTCGTCGGGGCTGCAGGAAAACGTCCTCCACGCGCTGGCAAGTCACCAGAAAGCAAGCACTCGAGCCGAAGCATTAGCAAAACTGAAACCCACCAATGATTATGTTTCCTGCATGCAGCAAGTGAGGAGGACAAGTACTTAAGTAATTAGTGTTGTCAAAGCAAGTAATCCTGTTAGCCGGTATAACTTGTATAAAGGCTTTAATCAACTCAGTGCGAGCAGTTATCTGACACACTAACATCCTTTTTTTTTTTTTTTTTTTTTTTAGGATCTGAACGTTATCCTTGTTAATACTCAATTCTGTTGAGGTGACCAGTCTTGTAAGAAGGTGGAGCAGAAGAGTCCTTGCTGGAGCTAGCCTTTGCTTGCAGAAAGTGGAAGCACAGTGCTTAGGGCAAAAGCTTAAGCCATCAGATTGACGCCTGGCCCTGGGGCTAAAACCTCACACCTTGAGGCGGGGGGGAGAGCGAAGTGTCCTGCCCCCTTCCTGCTCCCACCTGCAGAATGGGGAAATATGTCCTCATCTCACAAAAAGCTTCACGGTTGCTGACAGACTGCCAAAGTACCACAAACAGAGCACTAAACCCATCCTTGTAGCCAGCTCCTCCCTGCACTGCCCACCAACAACAGTTAAAAATGAAGGATAAAACATTCACAGCATTAAGCTTCTTGTGAACATCTACTGCTGTGATCTTCATGCCATCTTCCCTTTGCTTACCACATCATACGCTGCACCTAGTCTAACTTACATAATGAAATCTTTAGGTCTGGGGCTTTTCATTTCACAAGGGCATCAAAACACAGCCTACAGATTGCTGAGAAAACACTACAATTCCCATTCTACTAACAGGACACACATTGCACCCCAAACCACGAGCAGAAGAACACAAGCGCAAGTGAACTTTGAGGTGTAAAATGGATTAAAAGGTCAGCTGTGCTTTAAGGAGTGCAGCGAAAGGATAGCGATACCTTTGCTGGACTACAGTGCAAGACTGATCTGCAAAAAAATTAATGCGGATTTGCCAGTCCAGGGGCACGTGGGTATTCTCAGCCTGACAACTAAAAAGGAGGCTATGGATAGTTAAACACTGGAGAATTTGACAAAAAGCTCCTTTTCTACCATGAACTCTGCAAAATCAGAGCACTGAGTCCACCGGCAAATGAGTTCATTCATTTGTCCCTCCACCACCGTCGCCAAAAGACTGTGTTCCTGCAGGAGGAAAGCCTGCGCCACGCTGTTACATCCAGGCTTAAGTGTGCTCCTGTTAAACTTAATCATGGCTCTTCCAGCACAGATAGGGTCAAACCATGTAATCTATCATCGATTTTCATAATAGAGGGGTTAAAACAAAGCAAAGATGCTGTTATCCCCGCACTGGAGAAGGTGGCAGCAGCGGAGGTTAAACGAGGATAGCGTTTCTAGGGACAAAACAGGGCTGACTGATCCACACCTCCAGAAAGAGGAGGTCAATACCATGGAAGAGAAAACAAAGTGATTCTCATATTATTGTTTATATATTTAAGAGTCACTTGGATGACTGTACAAAGCAACAAGCAAAATTCATTACTGAAAAAGGAGCAAGCAGTATTTGCTTAAAGTGACAACTACAGCAAGACTTAATTGGCTCCCTGACCAACTGGGGCTTCTCAGGAAAAGGAGGTGTCCTCTTGCACAGGGGCGAGCAGGGCTCGAAGTCCACGAAACCCACCCAGGATTAAAAACGCTCAGTAACAGACTCGAGAGATCACACTGCGATTCCTGACACCCATACGGGGGTGTATCTAAAGGGCATTTAATGCAATAGCCTCCTTCCCTGCTTGCTCCTAGGCAAATGCATGATATTACAGGCAGTCAGCTGAACAGATGGTTACAGATGTACTTTGGGGAGAAAAAGTACATTTCAGGCATTCTGAAACAGCCAGTACAGCTCAGGCAAAACTAAGCAAAGTCAAAGCCATCATTTCTATACTCAGAAATACAACGTAAGGTACTAATAGCTTCCAATTACTGAACGCTCTCTACTTGCGCTAGAAGGCATCTAAAATATTTGACTGACGTTCAACTAAAAATTTGACAATTCAGGATGACAGATGTCCTTCCACCGCAGTGGAGATCTTAGTGTTGAGAAAGTCAGACACAGCTGCCAAAGGTAGAAACATCCACGGTAAAAAGACTGCATGGGAGGCATCTGTATCGCCTTTGAAAGGCTAAGAAAAAGCTACCTCCTGTGTTGAACTATGGATAGCATGAGCAGGAGGTCAGTGGTTTTTTTTCAATTTCCAAATAGTCTAATGTTATTTTTATCAGACATCTTCTCTATTCCCATTCACATGTAACCTACATTCTTTTATTCAGAGTTGAGCAAACATTATGGGGGCTCAAACTGAGCCAACTGACTAAGAAGCAATAATCCGGAGAAGTCCACCTGGTTCAGTGATGAAAGGTAACAGCAATGCCATTTTGTGTTCACAGAAGGCTTAAGTTTCAGCAATGTGCAAAGCTTTAGCAGTAATTAACAGGGAACAAATACTTGGAAGGCAAGTGATGGATGACATCTTTATCACAGCTACAGCAATGCATTAGTCAATCTGCTCCGGTATTTCTCTATTACGGGGTCCCACGACAACATCTTCCTACGGTCCAAGACCACATGGCACGCCTCCCTCACCCAAATATGTAAAGCCCTTTGATCTAGCTCCTATGGCACTTCTTTTTTAACCTCAGAATACTTTGGAAACAGCTACAATGAAGAACATGTGTGAGCCGGGAAGTAAGCATACGTAACGACTACCGCTTCCAGTTCCAGACGAAGAGCCTCGCAGGCGGGCAGAATGCAACCGCTCCGCCTGCAACGGGGCGGCCCCTCGGGCCGCTGTTAAAATTTTGCAGGAACCCGTTTCATCCAGTAACTGCTCCAGCAGCTCAGAGGCCATAACAACATACCAGTGCTTTGAGGCTATTCCGAATCAGGCAGCCCTTCCCCGCCTCGCCAAGGTCATCTATCCAAGCACCAACGAAACCCAACTAGAGCTCAAGTTCTGACAGAGTCCACCACGCAGATTTAAAGAGAAGAGAGCAAAAAACTACACTTTAAAGCAGAGCCTCAAGGGAAAAAGTCCTAGCAATCGACTTTTTGCTACGATCAGGATTTCAAGCATTAATGCCACGTAATGGCCTGCTGGAATACTCGGAAAGCCAAGCAAAGCAATGGGAAAGGACGCGGATGTTCTTACACTTAAGAGTAAAAGTAAGGATGGGTTGAACCTCAGCAGCTAAAGTAAACCTGTCAAACTCAAACTTCCTGTTGGTCCTAATATTTATTAGCAACTACCAATTTTTTCATGGAATAATCGTTATTTCTTGAAATTATGATCCATACAAGTTTCTGGTCATAAAAACCCCAACTTCTCTCTGCTTTAAAAATCCCTATGCTCGTTTGCATGAAATTTTCTCTCCCCTAGAGTGCCTCAGGGTAAGTTTACATGAGAGTCGTCTGCAAAAACAGATGTGTTCTTGATACCAATTTTTCAAAGCCTGGACC
The DNA here is from genome assembly GCF_036370855.1 of Dromaius novaehollandiae. Lineage (NCBI taxonomy): Eukaryota > Metazoa > Chordata > Aves > Casuariiformes > Dromaiidae > Dromaius > Dromaius novaehollandiae. The sequence continues at coordinate 6,634,224 of NC_088123.1, forward strand.
AAGCCCTGACAAATAATCTGTGTCATTTTTCAGTGTGAAGCAGTGCTGGCACAGGAGTCCTGATATTGCTATGTCAGAGTATTACTCTGCTCTCCAACTACAGAAGCAATGTGGAAACGAAATCATGAAGTAGAGCAAATATATTGCTCCTCCAGCCTCCTACCACCTGAGAAAATAAGTAACTTATCCCCATGACACCGAACTGTGCTAGCATAAATAATATTCATATCTCAGAAGAGTCACCAAGTAAAGCAAACACCTTCCTTGCATAAATTCTGCAAGAGCCAGAAACAATTACTATTACAGTTCCTGTCTGCCCTCCTCCAAACTTGTGCTGTTCCTTCTACTCTTCTGAGGGGACCAATTTTTCTTTTTCATTATGAATAAGAGACCCTGGATTTCAGAGGATCTAAGCATTCACAAATGGAGTGAAAAAGGAGTTGTGCATCTCACCCTTGAAGCAACTTCATACCTAGAGTCTTTGCTATGGGGACTCCAGCAGCCTGGAGGGCCACAGCCCTCCACATGGCTCCTGCGTTGTGTCAACTACCCATCGAAACTGTCATCCCCTCTATCCTCATTCACATCCAACACGAGACTTCGTATCTTTCTCATCAATTTTGCAAGTCTGGTTTCCTACTAAATGGCAACTGCTTCACCTACATGGGCGCATTAAACACAGGAGTTCACAGCTCCCCAGTTCAACTCAAACCTAGCCAGGGCTGTACTGCTGGAACTGAGGTCGGCCTCTCCACACGCAACCGGTTCAGAAAGCTCCCTCTGCTCCTCACCTTGAACCAGATCCTTCTGTGTGGGACAACTAGAATACCGCCTCACAATAAATCCTAAAAAAATCTGCACCGTACTTAGAATTCTTCCAAGTTGAACGATTTCTTCGAAGGGGGAGAGACGCAGTAACAGTCATCATGATACTACAGTCAAACGAAACTGAGAAAGACCAATCGATTGAGCCATTCCCACCAGCAAGTCTCTCCACCTTATCAGCTACCTTTCAGTAATTCGAGGAGTAACACCCAAATTCGGAGGCCACATTTCCTCTCAGTTACTAGAATCTGGCGCACACAGTCTATTCAGAAGCCAGGTGCATTTAATTCCAAAAAAAGCAAGTGACAGTCCTGTGCATCAAAACGTGAACACAAACATAATGTGTGCCAAAAGAGTGTAATCCAGACCGTGCTTAAAGCTCCTTTGGCCCTGCAGAACTACCAAGAGTAAAGCCAAGAGGCTAGAAAATAATAAAAGATACCTAAATGGAGTGCACGGGTGCATTTTGGAAGCCATACAGCTTCTAAACCTTATAGCTACTACACTGAACTGTGCTCATGAACTCTTTAAAAACTTTAATCAGGACAGAGTGTAATTATCCTTAAACTATTTTTCTGCTGGCAAAACATCGAGCACAGACAGTAAAATAGTGTTATCAGACCAGAAGAAAAAAAGGCGCTTTTGCCAAAGTAAACCCAGGCTACTCAAGGAGGTTTTACTGATACGGCTCTGCAAGCCAAGATCTCCCAAGGTGGGTAGGCAAGCCTGGAGACAGCTGCAGACGGCCACTCTCAGAGGCTGCTGGATTGCTAGGTGGAGCTGGGCGTACGCGTAGGGATGTGGCACTGTGCTCACTCTCTTCATGCACTATGCACCTCCTCAAAGAGCTGGGTGAGATTAAAACCAGGAGTATTTAATTAGAACAGAGACGACTTAAGGCTGTCATTGCGCATCAGCCACACAGCTCTTAGCTAGAAGAGCCATCCACAAACCTTTCACTATGTAAATTAACTCTTCACGCATGGATTCTTCCCCTGCCGCTGGGATTTCCCCACGAACGAAGCTGAACTTCAGCTGCAGCTGAGACCCAGATTCAGACTGCACGTCCTCCAGGAAGCCCAGCCATGCTAGTCTTGTTCTCGCTGAAGCTCTCCGCAGCTTGAGGAAGGTGGCTCAAAATTGCATTTGGCAGACATTGAACCTATTTCCCCAGGCTCCTCAGGAGCAATACAGACATTAAAATCGTACTTGCTTGCAAGGGTCCCATTAAGTTTACAGTGTCTGCACCGCTATGCATAGGTCCATCTCTTAATGACCAGTGCTGATGCAGATTTGCCTGGGATTGTCATTGAGACAACCTGTCCAGAGCCAAGTACTGTGCGGGTGACAGAGGCTCCCTACACCACTGAGTGCCAATTCACCAGCTACGGCGAAGGCGAGTGCCTAAGCCCTGAAGACTAGCCTGAATAAAAATCTCTCCTGAGACACTCAATGTCTATACACTTTCTAGCAGTCAAAAATATGTGTATTCCTACGAAATGATCACTCAACAGCACACCAACCACAGCAGACCTGTCATCTTCCCTTCGTCTGTTCCATCGATGGGATGTTCTCCTCAGCTGACTCGAGAGGGTCACTGCTAAGCTTGAACAAAAAAAAGAACAAGAAAAAGCCTGAGGTCTACAGCAAACAGCTGCAGCTACTTAAAAAAGTGAGCTCACCCAAGGAGACGAGAGGGGATTCCTAGATGTCAGCAGGCAGGGAAATTCACCACCTGCTTTCACAAGGTTAGCAAGCTGACAGCCAGGCCACTCACAGATCATTAATATAAGAACAGTAGGGTCTTTGTGTCAAAGACAAATTCCCCACCTGCTGGTAAATGTAAACCTGACCCTACCAACAGTGTGCAGAAGGGGGGGGATGCTGGCTCCAGTTTTAAAACTACTTTAAGTGGACATGATTTTGCACATTGTGTACTTTTGAGATCTCGCTCAGGACAAGGCTGCAGGCATAAAATGGCCTGCTCCATACGGTAACCTAAACAAAGCAGCATTCAGAGACGCGCTCTGGAGCCTGACCACGGCGAGGAAGGTGCGGAGGAAGCCAGCAGGCCTTTGATGGAGCGATTGTTTCACTGCATCCAGCGAGAGGTGGTCACAGCAGCAATAATAAAGAATTCAAGTACTTGCAATCACCACTGCAGGAAGAAAGACCAGGTCACACACAGTAAAATCACAACGGGGAGCTCGGTTTCTCTTTTCCTCCTACCTAAACCTTAGGGCTTCAACCTGAGCTACGGTCACCCTGGATCAAAACAATGCTGCTTAAAGCATTTCTGAAATGCCTTGCGATGTGCATGCTCCAGTGCTTGACATTTACACCCGCACATCGCCTTGTAACCACCGTACAGAGATACAGCCCGTCTGAAGGGTGCTACGAGCTAATTAAAATCTTCCCAGTGGCCACACTGCAGATCAGCAGGAGTTTTCTTGCAAACAAAAGGGTAAGTAGCCTGGTAAACGGGCTTCTTCAAGTCCTAGCAACACTTGCACAGAGGTTATATTTGACTCAGGCCAATGTATGCATAGTCAAGTCATTTTAAAGTGAAAATTTGCCCCATGCTATTAATAAAGTCCCAAAAAACAAATTCAATCTTTGCTGTGGACCTTTGTGCAACAGGGATGGAGGTTCAATGACTTGAGCCCCCAACTACTGCTGCCCCGGGAAACAGTCCTCTGCACTTCTGCTAGGGTCTTCCTCCTTCCAGGAAACCTTCACGTTACATCGACTTTGGGACAATATTGTTTGAAAAACCATTTAACCATGCTCACTCTCTCTTATCAGCTTATAAAAGGGAACGTTTTCTAAAGGAGGCTAGGGAACTGAGCACTCTTAGAGGAGTGACTCTGGGAACACGATGAACATCATTTCTCCCTGCTGCTGCTGGGAGAAAGGAATATTCAAGATTATAGGAAATTCATCCTGAACCACTTGTCTTACATGAGAGGAGATCACTGTGCTCTCTCACCATGTTTGGCTTGGGGTAGGGAAAGTGCTTTAAATTTACATCTTAAAGCCATCACCACTGCAAACGTATTTACTGAAGGGGGAGAAGCACTCAGAAGTCAAGAGATTGATTTAGATTTCCAGATAGATAAAACCAACAAGCCCTATATAAGCAGCATACCCAGGCTCCCAGCTGGAGGAGGTCACATTACTCAATACACTCACATCCACCTCTGCTACTAATGGAAACACAGCGAGATCCTATTATGGCTTCGTAGCTGGAGACGCTGCAGTTAGAGAAACCAGTGAGATTTTGCTTCGGAGGCTCGAGGTTTGAAGTCAGAGCGCAGCTCAGATAGCGTAACAATCCTCCTCCCTGCCAGCGAAACCTTTAAAAACCACAGAACGAGATTTTGTTTTCCTACTTCTTTTGAGCACCCTCCGCATTCAGAAGCGCCCAGCACCCTTCATCCCAACCCTCCCCTCCAGTCCACGCCACCCACCCGAGAAGTGCCCGAGCAGAGACCGCTCTCAGTGCCGAGCCGTCCCCTCTCCTCCACTACCTCCTCCACCACTGGGTACCAAGCTAAGCGCCGCTCCTTGCCCTGCAGGGTTTTCACAGCACACCTGACCTGGGTCTCAAGTGTCACTCGCATAGGCTGTTCTGTACAGCCGCACCAGCCTGGCCCCTCGGAGCCAAGTCCTGCATTATAGGATAATGCTGATGCCTTTACGTAGTCCGTTTCCTTGCTCCCGCTGCTTAATGATGTCTAATTCCATTACCGTCCAAGACATTAACACACTGTAGAGCTAGTAAATACACCCGGCATCCCACGCCATCTTCAGAGACATGCACGGGATCAAGCGGGGAACACCTGGAAAACCACACAGGCCACAGAGAAGCCTGCACAAATGCAGGGCTCCAAGTACCGTCCTTAGATTAGCACTTGGCTCTGCCCTGAGCAGGACCCCAGGATTTACCTAAATCGCTCCGTTCATCACCAACAGCCCAGCGTTCATTACTATTTTAAGCCAGCACCCTGCCCTACTTCCTGCAGACTCGATTCCCAAGTAGCAGACTGCTCTCCTCTCCTGCCCATAAAAACCATCTAAACACCAAAAAATTACAGCCAGAAGAGAAATTCCTCTCGACTCAGCCCTCCTTTATTAAATGAAAAATACCATTTCGGCACGACACCTAGCTAATCCAAGCTCATTTGTTCTAATTGCTACAGGATGGGGCCTCTGAGCAGCAGGCGCAGCCTCCAATGTGGGAACGGAATTAACCTTTCACGGGCTGATTTCCAGAGAGCAGGAAGGCAGAAACCCCTATCACGCACGGAGGGCTCGCACAGCGAGAGTGCTGCAGACACGCACACGTACCTGCCCTCACCTCCTCCAGGAGCACCAGCACGGCCGAAGCAGCTGCTATTGCTCTCAGAAGAAACAAAAAGACAACCCAATCTTATTTCCCTGATGCCTTATCAAAGTTTTCTTAGCAGCTCCACTAACCATAACCAAGGCTAGCATTAGATTTTCGGTTTTGTCACCAGCAGTGGCATTTCTGGTAATTAGCACAGCAACAGAACATTTATATTACAGGCTATAAAGGGACCCGACTCGGAGAAGTTTCATACACGAGACAATGGCACCACCGGCTTTGTTCAGAGCAGACAGGAGATATGTGAAGCGTATTACAGCTGGATCGCTTGCATTACCCTGATATTTGAGGAAGTGCCACTTAGCACTGTATTTGACTTCTGATTCATTTTTGGATGAAGTGCCATATGATCTGACAAGATCAGCAGTAATTCCGCAACAGCCGGTCTAAGCACCGGCAGAAAACCGTTTCTTTCCCCAGCACATCGCGTTTAAAAAGAATAAAGCATCCTTCATGCAAGAAAGGCCTCCAAAGAGTGGATTCCCAATTAAGAAGTACTCTGAGAGATCCCTACAGAGCTTGTGCTATTACGGGCTAACTACACTCAAGACCTTCTTGAGCTTTGTCCAGACAAGTTGCTACACCATGACACAACTTGCTTTTTAGAGATCCCACCACTGCATCTTGACTCAGATGGCATTCGCACTTTCACTCCGGTGCACCCAAGGCCTGAGAGCACACACCTTGGCCTTCATCTCCATTTTTAGCCATTTAGCAGCTCTTATTTTCCCAAGTAGTGCTTATAAGCTGTAAAATGGCTACATTAGACAAAACAAACCAATTAAGGCGTTACAGAAGACAAACATTAAATGAACAGCCATTACAGTGATCATCCTACTTATTTCTTCTTTTCAATAACGACAATTTCCCTTATATTTAAGCCTCGCCTAAGCCTTTATTTGCTTTGCATGCAATTACAAAGCTACTCTGACTTTTGTATCAGTGCATTTTGTTCCAAAACTCTGTATAGCTCCCCAGCCCTCCTCATCTGCAGAAAGCCTAATGCTTAACCATTCATCTGCATTTAAGGAATGACAGTTTATATTGAAAACAAGGTAGAAAGAGAGCTGCATATTTTTTATAAAGTGAAAGTCTTCAGGCAGCAAGATAAACTAGCACATCCTCTGAACTCTGTCCACTTGGTAGCAACTTGAGGGAGGTTCTTCAAAGCCTCAGAAGACAGCATATACTGATCTGGCGTTGGTTCTTGGCTCCTCAAAGGAAAAGCTTCTGTTGAAGTTACCCAGAGCTTCCCTGAATGAATGCTGTGGGTTCAGACTCCGTGCTTCCACCAGCGTCTCCATCGCACTGCAAAGGCATGCACAGGCTATGCAGAGGGAACAAGATTAGCAGTTCCTCATGCATTTTCTATTCAAGCGTGGCTTCACCTGAGCTGAACATCTAGACCCAAGCTAGACATGCAGAAAGGAGCCTGGAAAAGCCGATGTGCTTATGAAAGGACAGCAAAGTGCAAACTGGGAAAGGCAGCACACCACTTGTTTACGGGACACCCTTAGCTACGTGATCTCCACAACCCAGGAGCGCTCAGCACCAGTCCCAGCTTTACCATCAGTACAACTCCTCAGTGTCAAAGCACTGTCAGTGCCTCAGTCTCACCCCTCTACAGAACAGCAATAACGCAACACTTCTTCATAAAAGGGTGCAAATTAGCATGAGCACTAAACAGTATGTGCATTAGGTATGTCATACTGATTACTGAGAAACACGCAACGGCAAAGGCTGCCAAAAAGACTGCACCGGACTCTAGCTGCTCCGTCTTCACTACCTCTGTAACTGTGCAACATCTCACAAACTCACAGATCTAGAAGGTGCTCCAGATCCTTTCCTTTGACTTGGCCAAACGTCTGAACACCAATACCCTGTTTTTCTAAAGAATTTTTCATGAATGCAATTGCAAACACAGTAAGTTACGTTGCCTTCTACACTTCAGCCATGCTACGTATCCTTGGAAAGGCCAATCGCAGCAGACAGCTAGGCTTACAATCACCATTACTCCCCAGGGGAAGGTGCACCTTGCAGGCATGATCTGCTGTAGGTGGAACAAAGCAGAATTACTGTAAGAAAAGTCTCCGACAGCTTGTTTTTACAAGGCCCTATTTTCCAAGGGAAGGAGTCCCCACCATGCCCAAGTCCTGACCCAAGAGTCCAGCCTGGGCGCGAGAGGGGAAGTCTGCCCCACGGCATGCCCCGTCTCCACGACCATTTGAGCATCAGCTTCTCCTGAAGCTCCACTTCAGGGCCACTATGGTAGCCCAAAGCATCACACACCTGCCTGCAAATTCGTACAGCATTTCACTGGCTGTGGCTCCGTCAGCCAAGTCGAGCCTTTTTGGCAACGCAGATAACTAGCTATGCAAATATGGACCTAGCTATGCAAAAATCACTCCAATTTCCAGCATAACCACCCCAATACGCTCACAAGGACACCAACTTCGAAAAATAACGATCTCGGTGAACAAGAGCAAACAGTCTGCCGGTAGACTGTGCCACTTGAAAGCAATTCTTGACATATCCAAAAATTAGAGATTTTAACAATGAACATGAAATTACCTGAGTACAAGTTTAAGCATAAAACTGGAGCAAATGGAAACATTGTATTTCTTCTGATTAAACATAATTATAGTTAACATTTCTGTTGGGCTCTTGAGACATAAATATATAGGTTAAACATAGTTAAAATCCTACATCCTACTTAATTGTAGGCATTTTCAATTGAATGAAATTAGCTTTTACCTCCAGGTTTAAATTATTAATAACTGTGAACAATGTCACCACCTTTAAACAATAATCACAGCTAAGGAAGAAGATTTTTCCTGCCCAGATTTCTAGAGTCACTCAAATTAGCATCCCAAGCATACCTGGGGGAAATCAAGCGCTCTCCTTGAGAAGCTCGCGCAGCCCCGCTGGTGGCGGCAGCCTCCCGAGGCCGGCAGCAGCCTCCCGAGGCCGGCCTCCACGCCGCGGCTGTCGGCACGCGTTTGCGTGCCCGGCGAGCAGGCTGGCTCCATGCAAGCTCCCGCGATCGCGACGCGTCTCAACCCCACCTGGCTCCGGGCTGATTGGCGAAGGCCACTCCCAGCTCGGGCCACCTGGGCACGGCACGGCCGCCGGGCCCTCCGCGCACAACGTGTGCGGCCCCGGCATCGATACCGTCCACGCGGCCGTTAATAGGATTTCATGGAAATGGATCTGAAAGCCCAACGCCCGGGCGCGCCGGAAAGCGTGTCGGTGGAGGCGACTCGGCTGAATCATAATGGCTGCATTGACATTACCTTCCCCGAACGAGGCCAACCTAAACACACGCAGCTGCCTGGGATTTAGCAGGAGATTTACAGTTTGCACTGGCCACTCAGGCTGCCTGAAGACCAATAAATCATAAAGCCACACACCGCTCTGCAGGAGACCCTGGATCCTGCAAACGTATCAGAATTTCAGCCTTATTTCTCGCAGCAAGCTTAAACCAGCCCACAAAAAGCCCCCAAACAGCACACGGCTAACCAAGCCCTGGGAGCCTCCAAGTCCAGGCTGCCATCCTATTCCACTCTCCCTTCATTTGAGGCCACAGTTATTAACATCTAAACATGTGACCAGCCACATGACAGGCTAAAAAAATCACTTGGACCAGTTCAGAGTAGAAGGTAGAGATGACAGCACGCATCTATCGGGCGGGCACACCTCCATCCCCATATATTATGGCCATTCCTGGGAAACAGCCCCTTAATCAGAAGGCTCAAGGCAGTGCGACTGCCTACAGCAGCTCGAGCTGTCCAGGCGAGCAGCCTCAGTAACGGGGCAACTGTGTAACTTTAACAGCTGGGTGCCTCTGGGCTGCGGTGGTGGGCGCCGAGCAAAAGTTGAAGCAAGTGAATGCGTGGAGTAGATGCTCCCCGATGCGTGGGTATGATAGATGGCACCAGATCAATTAGGGCAGCTAAATGCACATCATACAAGCCTCCCCCTAATCCAGGAGTTTCTCAGCTAACATACTTCTCTCCTCATTAACCGCTTCGGTGTCTTCTGCTCTTTCAAAAATAGTACCTACTATAACGGGTCCTGAAGGGGGGCCAGCTGGCATCAACCTCAGGGCATCGAAAGAGCTAACGCAGCTTCGGGGGAGGCAAGACACAAGCGAACAGGCGCAGAGCTGCCAGAACTAGGGCAGGGCCAGTTCTCCCCCCCCCCCCGCTTTTGGGGGGGGATCCAAAGCCTCCCCCCGGAGCAGGGCCTCGGCACCCCGCAGCCAGGAGCGACGACCCCCAGGAGCACGCGCCTGCCTCCGCCTCGCTGCCGAGACCCCCCCGGGCGGGAACCGCTCCCCTGCGCCCCCTCCCCGGGCCTCCCCCGGCGCGAGGCTCGGAGATCCCCCCTCCACGCCGCGCACGGCCCCCCCTCGCCGCGCGGGGAAGCCCGGCCTCCCTCCCCACCCCACGGCCCGCAAGGCGGGGACCTCCCGCGCCCTGCTGCCGTGCACAGCCCTCAGGTGGGGGGGTCCCCAAGGTATCGCCCCTGCAGGGGACCTGCACCCCCCCCCCGCACTGCACCAGAGGCAGATCTGGGTGCCAGTGTCCCCCCTGCATAGCACATCACCCCCCCCAAGACTGAGGGTGCCCCCCACCATGCTCCCCCCAGAGCAGGGTGCTCCCCCACACCAGGCTCCCCCCAAAATAGTGATGCCCCCCCCCCGGTTCCCCCTAGACCAGAGGTGCCCCCCCAGAGCAGGTTCTCCCCAGACAAGGGCTCCCCACACACACACGTCAGGCTCCCCCCAGCCACGGTACCCCCCCCCAGCTCCCCCAAACCAGACGTGCTCCCCTACACACCAGACCCCCCCAGAACAGAGACGCCCCCCCATCGGGCTCCCCCTAAGGCTGCACCACACACACATCCGGTCACCCCATCATCCCCCGGGCCACCCCCCCGGGCTCCCCCAGCCCAGGGTGTCTCCCCTCGGTGATCCCCAGGGCTGCCCCCCCTCGATGCTCCCCCATCTCAGGGCCCCCCCCGAGCAGGGGGTCCCCCCCGGGGTGATCCCTAGAGCTCCCCCCCTCGATGCTCCCCCAGCCCAGGCCCCCCCCCGGGGTGATCCCCAGGGGCCCCCCCCCGGAGCAGGGCCCCCCCCGGGGTGGTCGCCGGGGGCCCCCCGCGCTGCACGCCCCCTCGCAGGCAGGGGGCGCCCTCCCCGCGCCCCGGCCCCTCACCCTTGACGATGCGCTCGGTGGTCGGCAGCTTGTTGTGGCCGCGCCCGGACATGGTGGTGGTGCCGCCTGTCCCCCCCCACCGCCACCCCCCAGCAAGGGCCGGCCTCGGCCTCCCCCCTCCCCTCGCTGCGAAAGGAGGGGGTGCCTCGGGGTGCTCCCGGCGGCTGAGCGGGCCCCGGCGGCGGCCTCGGGATCCGCTCGGTGCCCAGGCGGTGGCGGTGGCGGCGGCGGCGGCTCCGCGGTCCTCCCCACCCCCCTCCCCCCACCGCCACACCGCCCTCCTCCTCCTCCTCCTCCCCCCCTCCGTGCTACTGCGCAGGCGCCGCCCCCCTCCCGCACCGCCCCTTCGTCGCGCGCCTGCGCGTCAGGCCGCGGCACCGCCCCCCCGCCCGGGCAGCGCCGGCCGCGGGAGGCGGGGCGGCTCCGCGCGTGCGCGGCAGGGAGCGGGTGGAGGCGCCGGCTCCCCGCCGTCACGTGGGCGAGCGGCGGCGGCGGCCCCGCCCCCTTCCTGCCGCCATCTTGGAGGGGAAAGGGCGCTGTTGCTAGGCGACGAGCGCCGGGCCTTGCAGGCCGGAGGCCTCGGGGCCTAGGCCCGGCCCCGCCGAGGGGGATGGAGGGGAGCGATACCCCCCTTCCCTCCACGATGAGGGAAAGGCACAGCCCCAAGCCATCCCCCCCAGGCAGGGGGGCCTCTCACCCAGCACGGCCTGCGCTGTCCCCAAAACCGCGGGTGCCCTCCTCTCCTCTGCCCACCCCAGCAGCGAGGGCAGCAGCAGCTCCGGCTGCAGCCCGGCCTATTTAAAGGCCGCATCCCCGCCGTTGGAGGAGGTGGGGGCAGACGGTAAAAATAAAATGCCACCACACCCCTCAGGCAGCACAGATTGGGAAATCAAGTACTTGGCGTACAGAGTTCGCGGGGCCCTGTTAAACCTAACAGCTTGCACACGCCTCGGCATATGTGTAACTAAATAAAAAACGCTACGCGCATACTTGAAATAGCAAGAAACTCTCACTTTGTCTAGGGAATAAGTTTCGACTGAAACAAGCAGCAATTGCTGGATTTAACCTTTCTGCCGAAATGGGTAACTAAATTCACATGCGTTCATCAAAACAAGGGGATTTTGCAGCAAAAAAAGTATGGCACAAACTGCCTGTCGAGCCTGAAGTAGAGGGGAGCAGGATGGGAAGCGTGAGGTATCAGATTTGGGGGTCAAATAGCTCCATAGCACACATAGCGCACTTATCAGGACTGTCAAAGCACTCAGTCGTCTCCAAACGGACTGGGGAGGATCAAATTTATACTGTAACCTTTCTTTTTCAAGCAGTATTTATTTTAAAAACAACCACAGCATTTCAAGGTTTGTTTGCTTTAGTAAAAACAGGCTTTCTAAAATTGTACTCGCCGCTCAGATCTGGCAGCTTCAGGCTAATAAAGGCCGGGGAAAGCGAAGCAGACTGCAGCGAACCGTGCTTTTTTTCGGATGAGGGGGAAGCAAGGACGCAAACGCTGCCGCTGTGAGTCAGGCTCCCTCGTGCGAGCGAGACGGGAACACACCGCACATCCCGCAGCCTCTGGGGCCACGCTCCGAAATCGCCATCGCGGGCGAAACGTCGGCAACGCCTGAAAAGGGGCTTTTCGGCTCCGAAGGTGGCTGCCTGAAGCACACGCCACGCGGGCAGGAGCGCGGGGGCCGGGGGCGCCCGGCCGGGCAGGGGCACGGCGGCGGGTGTCAGTGCCATCTCCCGTTCGGCGTGCCGCACTGCACAGCGCGCCCGGAGCCGCGGGAAAGGCCCTATTGCATCACCCAGCCGGACTGGCCCGACCCCGCTCCCTCGCTGCGGAAAAAGCTGTAGTAACGGAGCTGCCACCCCTTCCCTGGGGAGTCTGCTCCGTATCCGGAATAGCTCTTGCCACAGCGAAGTTTTCCTCCGCTGTCGTGTTTGTGCCCACCTTTCAGATCGGACAGCACACAGAGCACGTTTATAATCCTCCGTCATTACAGAATATACTTTATTTATGGAATTTTACAAATAACTTTACACCTCACATGACATAAGTTATGTTCTTTGTTTCAACAAGTATTTCTTACAACACCTGAGTTATTAAAATACTGAGATGGAACTTGAGCTTCTAACCAGACACAGAAAAGGGAAACACAGATAAAAACCCCATACAAGCTCAATTGCTGTCACCTTCCCTTCTCATTCTCCCACCTGCTCCATCCCTTCCCCAAAGGCTGTTATGACCTGCCCGAGCTAGAGACAGGCGCTCTCTCCCGCACAGCCCTTTGGCGGAGGAAGGGTCCCCTATCCCACGAAACTCCCCTAGCAGCTGGGAGAATCCCTTCCGAGAGCTTTTGGGTATCTCTCAGCAAGGAGCCTTGTTTCTCCAAGGGACTTTGCACCCCATGAATCTCTGGGTCACAAATTTCTCAAAGTTGACTCAGTTGGCAAGAAACAGGGTTAAACTTGAAACGAGAAGAACATGGACTCACGATCTCCATGGCGTATCGAGTGGCCTGTACCAGCTCCGAGGAAGCTAGGTGTCAGTTCTTGTCACATTTTCAGCGCTCTGAAACACAGATGACCTCCCAGCCATACTCTGCAACCATGACATAGTCCCCAGGGGACAACATCAAAAGATTTCCCCCCTCGCCTCCAGTGCAAAGGTCTTCCCATCTGTGCACAGCACTGAACTGCTCCTGCCAGACATGACTTAGCCCTGGCAGTGCTAAAGCTGCCCTCTGCCCTGTGGAAAGCCGCCAGTGATACGGTGCTTTCCAAATACTTCCTTGAGAGAGAACAGGCAACACATATGCCACCCTTCAAAGGATCTAATTTTTCCACATCAAGTTAGTCAGACAGGGCTGTAGCTCTCAGCAGGGAAAGGTAGCAGCTCTCCCTTCAAACACCAGTATAGGAGGCTTGTCATCTCCTAACTCCAACCCAGAACTTGTCCTGGGAAGCTGTTGCAAAGGATGCAGCTCCTCCTGATCGATGCCTTGCCTGCATGTCTCAGCACCACAGGCCTGCAGCACCTCAAGATACTTGGCAGTCGTTTGGGAGATGCCATCAGATGATGATCCCAGCTATCTAGCTGTGAGCCTGGACACAGCAAAGAAACCCCAGGAGGGGCCAAAGGTAGAGGATTTTCTCCTGACTACCGAGGAAAACAGCATAGCAGCAACCTAAAGCGTGGGCAATGACCGTGAGGTGCTGCAGATGTGGCCGGGGTGCCCTACCAGAACAGACCACGCTGCTTTGAAGCGGACCAGCCGCACAGGGAGAAGAGTGACTTACAATAACTGTCCACATGAACAAGAGACACCACTGCACAGGATAAAGCAGAGCGCATCTCTCCTCAGAGGCGCCACGGCAGCCACGGGAGGGCAAGGGGAGGGAACGAGGCCGACTGCACCCTCCGCCGCGAGCAGGCACCTGTAGGCCATCTCTTCCCAGCAGCACCGATGGCCAGCTTGATCAGCAGAGCTACCTGAAGCTGGCATCTGCATGAGAAAGCAACTGAGTGCCTCCCTACGGAGTAGCAAGTGGTCCAAGGGCAATGCATTTCCAACTGCACCTCTGGATTGAAGGGTGCTCCCAAGAAGGCTCTAGTATTTTACCTTCTGGGTGCAGTACAAAGCCAACAGCCTCTGGGATGCCAATGGCACAAAGTCGATTACTGACCTAGCCAAAGCCACTGAGACCAGAGCTGCTGATCCCCTCCGGACTACGAGGATACTGGCAGTGCCACACTTCAACAGGCAGAGACCTAGGGACTCGGTGATGACTGTTAGGAGCACGAGAGGAACATAATCCAGCTTTTACCTAAGGCAAATTGGGAACTAAAACGAGGCACCAGCAGCCAGTGATCAAACCAGGTTACAACGCTGCTGGATGGTGCCAAGCCTGCCACGGGATATGCCTGCAGCCTCGAAGGCCGAGGTGGCTCATCTCTGCGGATACACTGGCACCTCTTCCATTTCGTCTTCCAACAAGGGTGGAAGGGAAGGTGCGGAGGGCCCCAGCCCCAACCCCTGCTCCCGCTGCAGAGCGGCACAGAGCCGAGGTGGCAGGACAGCCGTAAGCCCGTCACCTTGCAGCCACCCGCGCGGGCAGGGAACCAAGGATGACACCCAGCGATAAGCCACCCCGGACACCTCAGTAGCTCTGATCTGCAGAACTCAAAGCATTTTTCAAAGCAAGGTCAGCACCATTCCTTCATCCTAATCCGGTGCTACACCCACTAGGTTAAGCTGCCTAAGTCAGCTCCTGTTTGTCAACACAGCCACAAACTCGCCACTGCTGGGTGCAGGATAAGGTTTGGGGCAGGCAGCGGGGAAAAGGGGTGCAAGGTAACCTCAAGCGACACGGGTGGGATGGGCAACGTTATCAATATGATAATAAGTCAATTCACCTAGTGAATCTGGGGAAAGCCAGCCCAGAAGCAGAGCAGTGAAGTGCCTGTAACACCCTTCTCTAGCTACTCCCTAAGGCTGGAAACACACAACCTAAAGAGGTTCACAGTCTCTTAAAAAAAAAAAAAAAAAAAAGAAAATGAAACACACCTCCCCACCCGAACCTCTGCAACTCAGCAGCATTAGTATTTAAAAACAGATGTCTGATTGCAGGTGTCATCGTGAACTTGGTCACAGTGTAAAGATCACTTCCCTAGCTAGGGAGCCCGTGGCCGGGGCTTGCCGGCCCAGCTCTGCCCTTGCCTAGCACCGCTCTCGTGCCCTCCTCTGCAGCGGTGCCGCACGGCTGCCCCTGCGGAAGGGAGGGAAGGATTTTCTTCCTTACGGCAGCAGGGAGCCCGAGGGAGGGAACGGCATCCTGCTAGCCTTCCCCGGCAGCTGCCCGTGCCCGTCAGCCCGACCTGCTCGGGATGCAGTTTGGTCTCCTCTGCTCTGAGCGCTGCTACCCAGAACATGCTTAAAAACTCTAGGCCCAGTTCTCCCAGGGCATCGTCCAGGCCGCCAAGGCGGGGAAGAGCAGGGCAGAACCAGGGCGGTAGCAGCCGCAGCTGTGGAGACTGGTTTCTGAAGACAGCAAGGATGACGCTCAAATCACGAGCCATCTTCCCCGAGCCTCCGTCGGCTCCTCCTGCCCTGGGCCATCTGTGCTTTGAGCAGAGGTCCAAGGACCTGGCTGGGACATAGCTCTCCAAGAGGAAGGAGAGTCTGTCCTGGTCTCTGTGCTCCCGAAGGAATGATACCACCTCCCCACACAGGAGAGAAACACCAGCTCCCTGCGTGACGCCTGGGAACGCGGCAGCTCCCCGTCCCCCTTCTTTGCGGTGGTACTTTTCATGCCCTGTGCATCCACTCCGTGGTGGATGCGCAGGCAGAGGCAGCTCGCGTCCAGTGCTAGCCCTGCACCTCGCAGCCCTCGTCCTCCTCACCCTCCGCAAAGAGCCCAGGAGGACGTTGTGTCCCATCAGACCACTCCAAAAATAAGGCTAGAGGAGCTCCTATATCCCAACTCCATCCTTCCCAGGAGATGTGAGGAGAGGAGGGAAAGGATATGACACTGGAAAGAGATCCTCTGGTCAGTTCGGTCCTAGGGCAAAGGGGACTAAGCCCCCCCTCACCCTTGAATCAAGATAATATTAAGTCTATGGAATAGTTTTAAAAGCAATGCCTCTTCTGTAGTGCTTTGTGCTGTCAGTGCTTGCACAGGTACCGTCGTATGCTTGCAGCAGGAAAAGAAAAAAGAAAATCCCCCCCACCCCCCCCCAAAATGAAAAACTGGTAGAGGTCTCCGAGGCAGGCTGGTCCTACCCTATCTGGATCTGGCCAGAGTACATGGTGAGCAGCACCATGATGGTGAACCCCGTCAGCAGCCCCGCGTTCTGGATGGCGAAGGTGATCAACGCGCTGCCGTTCTGCTCGTCCTCCCGGCTGACCTCATTCATTTCGGGGAACTGGGGGAAGAGAGCAACAGCAGGGCTCAGCGGCAGCAGCAGCCTCCGTCCTCCCACCCCTGCACACCGCTTCCCGCCTGGCACCACGGCCTAGGGGGGTATCCACCACCCAGCCTGGGGTTCTCGGCCCAAACCACCGCGCTCCCAGTCCAGAAGGCAAAGCCCTGAGGCCGTTCAGCCCTTCCTCAAGTCACGAGAGACCAACGTGGCAAGGCCCCCACCGCGGGCGTGCCCAGCAGCCTCCGCCTTTGGCATTTACCATATCAGCCAGTGCAATGTACAGAAACATCCCTCCGGCCAGAGCGAAGATCCAGTTGGCAGAGAAGTGGCTGCCGGCCACGATCCCGAAGGCCAGCCCCACGTAGCAGCAGCAGGCTGAGATGAAGTTGAAGAAGAGCGCCTGGCGGATGGTCATCCCGGCATTGAGCAGGATGACAAAGTCCCCTGCATGGGTGAGAGCAGGACAGGGAAGATGAGGAGGGAGGGCACCATCACCAGGCACGCAGGGGGTTGGCAGCAACTGCTGGCAGTTGCTTCAGGACAACACCAAGGCGGTCACATTCAGCGCTTGCTTCTGCCTGAGATCAAGTTGCCCTGAGTTTTCCTGGAGACCTGGCTTGTATGTGCTGCCTTCCTCATTTAGCTTGGCGAGCATTTTAACAAGGTTAGCATGTCTGCTCTTGTTTTAAGAGGCCCGCCCCAAAACGCTGGGGTCCTAAGGAAGGAAGAGGATTCCCCATTGTCCAGCCCTGCTTATCCGCAGAGATGACCGGGGCCGTCCAGCGTGGGCTCACCTGGCCAGCGGTGCCAAGTGTTGACCGCATCGACAGCACTGCTGCCTGCCAGCAAACCGCCGGCCGTGTGTGCACCACCCTTGGCGTTCAAGCCCAAACCACCGCCCGCCTCCCCCCGCCCAAGCAGAGGAGGTGTTGGGTTTTTTTTTTTTTTTCAGATGTCTCAATCTAAATTTAAATCTCAGACATCATATTACCTCGTTATTTTTAGAGCTAAGATTACTCAGTGTAGTTTACTGCCTTGCCTTCCCCACACCACTACTCTGTTTATTCCATCTCACATTCCTCTGTCTCTCGAGAAACAACGGGTAAGTGTCAACTTTTGACACCCCGTTAGACAGGGAAAGCGGCAGAGTTAGTGTTAAGAAGGGCAGGACTGAGAACCCTTGCAGCACCAAGGGCACGTTGAAGCCTCACGTACCCAGCTCATGCGGGAACTCCTCACAGAGGATGGCCACGGAGGTGCTGATCCCTTGGAAGACAGAGACAGTGAAGGATGCCCCAATCGCGAGCCCGTCGATGAAGTTGTGGAGGCCGTCGCTCAGGGTGATCATCCACGCCAGCGTGCCGATGTCGGAGTACCGCACCTCCTTCAGCCAGTAGCACGCGCTCTGGGAGGCCTGCAGGTCCTGCCAAGGCAGCCAGACACGCGGGCGATGGGAGCTCAGCACCGTACCACTCCAGTGAGGACTATCGCTCAGCACCAGCCCAGGAACCGCTACAACTTTGCCTGCCCTTCCCAGCTCTGCCAAAAACCTTCAAGGCCCTGGGGTGCCTGGACGAGGAGGCAGAGAGCTGCTGGACCCGCGCCTTTGCTGCAAACACAGGCCTTTTTGGATTAAATCTGCACCAGGCTTGAACTGAGGGGTTTGCTGAACCAACCGGACATAATTTGCACTGCCCAAGGTGTTATTTGTCAGGCACATGCAATATAGTTTAAATCGCTGTTTCTCATTTACGGGCAGTTTTTCCATTTGCTCGGCTGTGGGTGGCCACAGAGATCTCCGACCTGCAGCCCCACAGGGCCACGCACTAACCTGGACAGACAGAGAGCCCACGACAACCTTCTCGTCCCCCGAGGGGCTCTTGCACTCCATCTCGCTGGTTACGTGAGGGATCATGCGGTCCAGGTCCCCGTTCTGCAGCTTCTCAGTGACGCCCTCCTCCTGGTCCTTCTTGGAGGGCAGGGCCTCGGGGCTGTAGTGGCTGTGCCCGTGGTGATGCTGGGGGACAGGGGGTTCACAGGGGTCAGCCGCGGGGGCAGGTGTTGCTCTTTCCCATTCAGATGCCTAGGGCACGCAGGACATGGGTACAGCGCCCCAAGCAGCCCCTCCTCGCCCCGGCTCAGCCTCACCTGGTCCTTCTGTTTCAGGAGCATCTTCAGGATCTTCTCTGTGAAAAAGAACAGGTAGAAGCCCCCAAACACCACGGCGGACTTGGAGACATAATAGTCTTCTTGGGGGTTGAATCCAAAGGCCTGCAGACAAGAGGACCAAGTGAGGGGCTCGAGAAACACACTGCAGCAGCATCCTTCCTCTGCCTTTGCCGTGGCACCTAAGGGGCGATACTGCTGCTTTCTGGCCTCCCTCTGAGCAGTGGCTGCTCCAGGGGAAGGTGCAGAAAGTACCTTCATGCACCTAATCTTCCATACTCCCCCAGGCAAGCAGCCTGTGCCCCAAGGCAACAAATCCATCGATCCGTAACGGGGCAGGGATGCTACAAACGGGCTTAAAAAGCCTCCGCTGTCTCAACACAAAGGCTACCTGCCTGCAGGGTTAAAAACGACATAAAATAGCACTTCTGTGCTTGAAGCAGACCTGAGGTCTCCCTGGTGCAAGGGAGCGATTCCCTCTGGAAGCAGGGCTCAAGGGCTGCGAAATTCCAGCTCCGATGACAGTCCCGAGGGGCTTCCAGCCACCGTACCTCACTCTCCATGCAACTGTCGCTTGCGGTTCCCCTCCGACTCCGCTGGCTCCCCCTTCTCCAGCCAGCGAGCGCCCAGAGAGAGAAACAGCCCCAGAGAGAGAAAAGGACCGACCCGCAGGTCCTCGCCATACCTCGGGAATGAGCTGGAAGAGGGCGTTGGAGTAGAGAGTTCCAATCGCCAGAGCTATGAAGTAGAGGAGCAGCCGCTTGTAAAAGGTCTTCTTCATGAAGGGCACCACGCTGGCCCCCACCAGGGAGCAGAGGGAGATGACGGTCACGCAGAGGAAACCGTAACCCCAGACTGCGGCGTGCGTGCCAAACCCACCCCGGGAAATCGGACGAGGGAGGTTGTCAGAGTGGGGAAAAAAAAGATCAACGTGGGGAAGGGGTGGGAGGGGAAGAAACGAGTCCATGCCGAAAGGAAAGAGAGAGGAGGAGGGAAGGAGGGGGGAGAGAAGAGGACATTCATTAGTGATTGCTCATTCATCTGGAATTGGTTCAAGAGGGGCAAACCTGGTGCAAAGTGGCTCTGGAACAAACTCTGCAGCCCTTTGGGAAGGGTCTGGGGGGAAACCCCACTGCCCAGCTCCCACTGAGCAAGACGCTCCCCTTTGGCACCGGCCCGGAGCCGAGCTGCGGCACCCCGGCCCCGCTCCCCGAGCCCCCAGCCGCTCCAGCAGCAGACGCCCCGCGGGGCATCGCCTTGCTGTTCCAGTGCCACAGAGCCCCGAGGTCCCCAAGCGTCCTGCACGCTCCATCCTCATCCCCCAGCGGGCCCAGAGCAGAAAGCCACGGGGAGGAACCGGCTCCGCGAGCCCTGCCGGGGCGCGCTGGTTCGGAGCGGTTCGTTTTGAGGGTGGAGCGTACATGCATCATTTCAGCTCCTGGCAGACCAGGAAATATAAGTGCTTGGTTTTTATGCTCAGTAAATAAAAGTTGCAGTTCTGGAGTTGAAAAGGAGCCTTGAAAAACATCGCCTTGTCTGGCGGGCAGGCGGCCAGAGGAGGCAAGGGGCTCTGCCCAAGAGAGAGACTCGCAGCAGGTAACGCCGTGGGGCAGGACCCGGCAGCAGCGAGGGACGTGCTGCTCAGAGGCAAGATTGCACCTTAACCGCACGGATTTGGGGCTGGCTGCTCGACAGCACGGATCCGCGCAGCTCCTCCGCCCACAGCAGCCGCAAGGGCTCTGCCCGGCCACCTGGACCGGCGGCTGGGAAGCACATGCGTTTCCACGGCGTCCAATGTGAGAGCGTGTGGATGCATTTATTCAACTCCAGAACTGTACAATTACAACACAATTAATTTGCAATGTATCTGTCAGGCCCATCAGAGCACCAGGAAACCTCACGTAAGCACAAATCCTTCTGGGAACATCGGTCTTGCAAATCAGCAAAAAAAAAAAAAAAAAAAAAAAAAAAAAAAAAAAGAGCAATCACAAACTTTAGAGAAGCCTGCTGATTCAGGAGGAAGCTGGTGTTTCTGCAGGGTGTTCTCTGCACTTCCACACTCTGACCCTTCCTCTTTCACACAGGCCTTTCCGCGCCGCTCGCACCACCGGCACCGCTGTGTCTCGGCGGCCAAGCGCCGGGCGGCTCTCTGTGCGGAGCAGAGCTCAGCGCGTCCCTCGGAGGGAGGGCGGCGAGAGGGAAAAGCTCCTTTTCGAAGCAGGGCCCACTCAAGAGCGTTTCCTGGTGCTCGGAGGGGCGCGAAAGCCCTGCGGAGCCCCTGCGCAGGGAGCCAGCATGGAGAGAGACATCCCCTCAGCCTCGGGTCCCGGAGAGAGCGGTTGGATTCGGCAGGGTGGAGGCAGAGAAGGCGCTCGGAGAGCCGCCCCCGGGGCGGGAGGGAGGCAGGGACGGTCTACCGCACCTCTGGGATGAGCTGGAAGAGCGCGTTAGAGAGCAGCGTGCCGATGGACAGCGCGATGAAAAACGTGAGGACCCGGCTGAAAAAGGCCTTCTCGGTACACGGTATGATGAAGACTCCGAGCAGGGAGGCTACGTTAATCATCGACACACTGAGAAAACCAAAGCCCCACACTGCGGAACGAGAAGAAACGAGGGCCAGACATTACCGAGGCTCTCGGCGCGGGGAGGCGGAAGGGAGACCGCTCCGGAGACCGCCAGCACGGCCTCGGCAGGCGGAAAGGGCTTGCTCCGGCACTAAGCCCCGCTGCGGAGCCGGCCATGCTGCACCAGAGCATCTCTGCCTTTGCTCTGGACACTTCATCTGCGACATAAACCAGCATTTTTGGTGCAGGGGCAGGGAGAGGGGAGGAAGTAAATCCACTGAACAGGCCTCTGAGTTACTTGAGAAAGGCTTTCGTGAGCCCACCCCGGCCTCAGGGGGTGGGAAAAGCAGATGCCGTGCTCAGGGCGGCTGATCCAAGACCTTGGGCAGCATCAGGACCTGCCTGGACACACGGAAGCTCATGTAGCATCAGCTGGTGGCCAGAGGCTGGTGGGACAGGGCCCAGTTTGCCCCGCAGGCTCCTAAACATGCCACACCACCCCCTCCCACCCAGGGGGGCTTGCAGCAAGCCCGTCATCCGGCCACCCATGGGCTACGGGAACAGCTCGGACCTTGCGCACATGCAACCAGGGCACAAACCAAGCTCCGGAGCTAGAAGCCCCGAGCCAACAGTACCTCACTGGTACGGCAACATAAACGCGCTGAGGAAAACCCGTAAGGGCTCCCAGCTGTCGTCAGAAAGCTGCCCTCTGGCAGCAGCCACGATGGCTCTCGTCTCCTTCCAGCTGCCAGACTTGGCCTGTGCCCCGGCGCCTGGAACAGGACCCAGGTGTCCTGCAGGTCCCAGGGCATTTCACATCCTCGAGCTCCGCGTCCAGGGTCCGGCAGCGCTCGCGCACCCCGGCTCGCCACTCACCTTCGGCCGAGCTGGGCCTGCTCTCCTCCGTCTGCTCGTTCTCCTCGTTTTCCAGGTTCTCCGAGGCGCACGCCCCCGACTCCAGCTGCTGCAGGATGGTGGGGCAAAACTCCCGGAACTCGCTGTGCCCCACCACGGAGCCCTCGCTCAGGTTGTGGATGGCAAAAAGCTCCACGGAGCTGAAGCACTGCGGGGGGAAGAGACGCACGGCCTGAGATTCCCAAGCGGCGCGGGACAGCCGCCGACACCGGTCCGCAAGCCAGCGCCAAGCTTTACCCGCGAGAGGTTGGCACGCTGCTGCGGCGGCTGGGAGACGTTGGCGTGTCCCACTCCCACGTCGAGGCGGTTCAGCAGGGCCTTGAGCTGCTTCAGGCTCAGGGCTTCGCTCTCGCCGTAGCGCTGCAGGAGGTCCTGCAGGAAGGAGGCTGCGGAGAGCGCCGGCGGGGCCGCGGCATCCCTGCCAGCCCACGCCCGCGGGGACGGGACGAGGCAGAGCAGCGTCAGCAGGCAGCAGCCCCGGAGGCCGGCCTTTGAGAGCATGGTGTCTCGGGGATGCTGCAAGGGAAGACACACGTTGCGGCGAGCCTCAGCATCCCAGCAGCTCCGATCGCTGCGCCACCGAAGAGCTCCTGCAGCAAAGCCCCGGCCCCACGCTTCTCCCCTTGCCCAGGACGGGTTTCCGAACGCCGAGGGCTACGGAAGGGAGGGCGGCAGGGCTCTTCTGCCCCGTGGCTCCATCAGGAGATGGCAGCAGAGGACAGCGGATTTCCTCGCCAGGGAGCCCCGGGCCAGAGGGAGGAAGCTTCCCACCGTCGGTGCCCAACGCAGCCCAGCCCCAGGGACGGACCAGCTTCCGCTCTGCGCCAGCGGGTCAAGCCCGAAGGAGCTGCGTCGCCCGCCTTCGAGGCAGGGCCGTCGCCCGCCGGCGGGTACCGAGCTGGAAGCAGCATCTCCGCACCGAGCGGGGCGAGAAGCATCGGCCGCCCTGGGCAGAGGCGGGAAGGCTGCCGCAGCGAACGGGAGCCCTGGCACACCAGCGCTGGCTGCAAAACACACGCAAGGCGTGACACAGCCCCCGGAGCAGCTCGGCCAGCCACTCTGTGCCGCTTCTCCTCCGCCCCGAGCCGAACCCCGGGCAGCACCTCCCCGCGCGTCCCCGCTCCCCTTCCCCGCCGTGGGGACTCACCGCGGCCGCGTGCCAAGGCGCGGGGAGCTGCTCGTACGCGGCTCCTGGGGGCTCCCCGGCTCCGCAGCGTCCCTGGAGGAGAGAGGCCGGTGGTTGGAAAGCAGGCAGGAGCGAGCAGCAAGCCCTGCTCCCGCCGCAGCCCCTCGCAGAGGCAGAGGGAGAGCTCTGCCCACCCGCGTGCACTGCAGAGGACGCAGGAGCCCAGGGGCCAGAGGTGGCTCGTTGAGTTACATTTTAACTATGCTAATTACAATGAACCGTGTCCTTCCAGGGCAGGACAGCAGATGCCTTTATAATATTTGCCTAGAATCAATCCTTGCCCTCTCTGCTCCTCTCATATACGCCAGGGATCAATAAAAGTGAAGCGGCAGAGATGTGGGGCGAGCGCCGGGTGCACCCGCCAACGCGCGCTGGGTGCAAAGGAAGAGGCCGCGGGAGGCCGCTCACGTCTGGCACGGAACGTTTTCCTGGAAAAACTTCCCTGGCAGGTGAACGGCAGATTCGGGATTCGCAAGGACACATGGCCTGCTGCGCAGAAAAACAGCTCTGCCCTCCCTGCTCTGCAGCGGCACTCGGCTAACCCGCCGGCGGAGCGCTCCCGACGTGGGGTCCCGGTGATCCGTGCATCTACCACGATCCCCCCGCGCTGCCGCGGCGAGCGGGAATGGCACCGGCCATGCAGAGAGGGCACAGGCTGGGGTGCAAAGCGCCCCGTGCGCACATTGCCCGGGCAGACGGGATCCTCGCTGCCCGCTGGGGTCAGGGTGCGTTGAGCGAGTTGCCAGCAAAGCCCTGGACGTGTGACGGATCCGGGGACGGCAGCACGGCTCGCACACTGCCTGGACACCGCGAACTTGGAGGCTTTCCATAGGAGGGAAAGGTTACGGCTCCGGCCTGGCGAAAACATTGCCGCGAGGCCTTATCGGGCAAATGCAGCGCGCCAGGAAAGGCGTCCGTCTCCCGGGAAGGTCAGCTGCGCCCCCGGGGCGTGTGTTTAGCCGGAGTCCAAAGCGGGTTTTGATCTGGGAGGCAGCACGTCTCGCGCCTCCAGCCGTCCCTCCTCCCACCCCGGGGCACTTCTGTGAGCAGCAGCCGAGCCCAACCGCACGCCGGCCCCCGGGGCCAGGACTGCTCGCTCCCGCGGCGGCGGAGGAGCCAGGGCCCAAACGGCACTTCCCGGCTTGCAGGAGATGGGCTTCGAGCCCCCGCTCCAGCGCAGAGCCTTTGCCGAGGAAATGGGGGGATCCCCGCCGGTGACGGAGCGGGAGCGTCAAGGAGGAGGAGGGATGCTCAGGTAGACTCAGGCACCGGGATGCACGCTGGCTCCTCGAGGGAAGCGGTTTGCAGGGGGACATCCCGGGGGGTTTCCACGCTCCGTGCCGATTGCACGGCTCCGCGGGACCAGCCCTGCCTCCAGTGCCGGGCAAATCTCAGCTCCCTGCCGCTGCGTCGGCGCCCCACCGTGCTAACAAGCCGCCCGCGCTGACGGGTTGCAGATTTCGGTCTCCTCCAAAAACAGACTCGAGACATTTTTGAACGCCAGCCAACCAATTGTTCCAAAAATAGAGCTGGCTGGTTGGCAGCACAGTCCTGCCCGGGGTGGCGAGCCCGAGCCCGAGCCCGGCAGGGCTCCTCCGTGCCCATGGCAGCAACCCCCTCCCTGGGGCCGGGGCCGGCTCCCTCCAGCAACCGCTACGGCCCCTCCGGAGGGAGCCACATTCCCGCGGGTTTTAGGAGCTTACTGCCACTTTGCCAGCTTTGTTCTCCAGGAGAGCGCCAGCCCGGGAGGGTTTAGCCTCCCCTCGCCAGGGCTTAGCCCAGATGCTTGGACTTAACCCCTCTCCTCCCAAAACGGGGGAACAAGCCCCTCTGCAGCGGGCCAGCCCGGCACACTTGGGCTCACACCCTCGCCCTGGCGCCCGCGCCCACCGGCTCTGCGCGGGTCCCCGAGGCACCTCCGCAGCATCCCCCAGCGACACCAAACACCCTCCTCCGAGGGCCTCCGAGGTCGGGAGCCCCGGGGATGCAGCACCAAACATTGCCAGGCCGGCGCAAGCGGTGCAGGAGCGTCCTGCAGCATCCGAGTTTCGCTGGCTCCGGCTCAGCCCCTCGTACTGCAAGGAAGGGACGAGCTGGAAGAGCCGCCCCTGGGGAAGGGGAGCGCGAGGCGGGAGGCACGGACGAGCTGGGACGACGCGTTTGACCTACTTTATGGCTCGCTCATCTTCCTGGCGGCGGGATGGGGCAGAGAAAACCTGCCCGGGCCCCTGGAGCGCCGTCGGACACGGGGGATCGATGCCCCAAGGAGACGCGGGGCAGTGAGAGCGCGAAGGAGGAAGAGCGAGAGCCTCCAGCTCAGCCACCGATCCACGGCTCATTTCCCCAAATTAAACCCTCCTCCCCCACCGAAGCTTCCCAAGAGCTATCGATCCCGATTGCAAAATCCTCCCGGCCGGGAAGGGGACGACGCCGGGAACAACTTGTGCAAAGGAAAAACACCAGCGAACACGCACACCGACACCTCCCTAGGCGCTTCCCGAAATCCCGCCAGCCGCCAGGGGAAGCGCGGTGGCAGCGGGACGGCCAGCGCGGCGGCATGCGCCTTCGCACCTGGAAGAGCCGGTGACGTCAGGGAACGATTCCCGTCGGGTCCGAGCGCTGTTTGCGGAGCGCCGCACGCTTTCCTCCCCAAACCGTCAGCCCGGCATCCCTCCTCCGGCCCCCTGTGTCCCGAGCAGCCGTTTGCAGCTGCTTTCACCACCGGCAGCTTGGAAAAGGCCGGGCTGAGCCTGCCTTGCAGTTCCCTTCCCCTCCTGTTTGGCCGAGGCCGTTGGCGGTCCCGGCCTCCTTCCGGAGCGGAGACGCGAAAACCTCCCCCTCCAACGGCCCGGATCCGCCGCCGGCGGGGAGGTTTCCCGTGCCCTGGGGCACGTCCGCTGCCCTGCCCCGCGCTCGCCTCCGCTCCCCCGGGCACTGCCTGGCCAACGTTACGCTTCTTTTCCTGTAGTTTTCCCAGAAAGTCTCTGGCAGGCGCCGGTCCAGCCCCCAGCGGGCAGGTGTCCAGGCGGCCAAGCGGAGGGCTGGCGGCAGCGCTGCTCTGCGCGAGCGGGACGCGGAGCGGCCGCCCGCTCTCTCCCGCGGCACTTTTCCCCTGGGAATCCCCCGGCAGCCCAGGGAGGGAGCGCAGGGAGTCCCCCCACGGCCCCCGGGGTGCTCCGGCGTCCCCCCACTCACTTTGCACCCACGGGGGGGGATCAGCTTCTCCGCCAGCCGCTCTCCCGTGCCTGGTCCCCAGCCCGGGCTGCCGGGACGTCTCCAAGCGGAGCTGCGGCACGGCTCCCGCCCGTCGGCTCCTGCTCCGCGGCTCTACGGTGGGAAGCGCCCGGGTGTCGAAGCTGGGGAGAGGGTCCCGGCGTCCTGCCGGCCCCCATGGCTCTGCCCGTCTCGGGCAACGCGGCACCCATTGCAGTGACCCCAAAGCCTGGCCCCACGGCTCCTCCATCGCCCGTCCCGGTCCTCTATGGCCAAGATCGGTCCCCATCGCCCGTCCTGGTCCCCTATGGCCAGGACTGGACCACCCTGGCCAGGACTGGACCCCATAGCTAGTACCCGACCTCATAGCTCATCCCAGTCCCCTATGGCCAGGACCAGACCCCTATAGCCAGTGCCAGACCCCATCGCCCATCCCAGTCCCCTATGGCCAGGACTGGTCCCCATAACTAATACCCAACCTTGTAACTCATCCCGGTCCCCTATGGCCAGGACCAGATCCCATAGCCCATCCCAGTCCCCTATAACTAGTACCAGACCCCATAGCCTGTCCCAGTCCCCTATAGCCTGTCCTGGTGCCCTATAACCAGTGCCAGACCCCCTAGTCCGTCCCGGTCCCCTATAGCCAGTGCCAGACTCCTATAGCCTGTCCCAGTCCCCTATAGCCAATGTCAGACTCCTATAGCCTGTCCCAGTCCCCTATAGCCAATGTCAGACTCCTATAGCCTGTCCCAGTCCCCTATAGCCAGTGCCAGACCTCATCGCTGTCCCGGTCCCCTATGGCCAGGACCAGACCCCATAGCCCATCCTAGACCCCTATAGCCAGTGCCAGACCCCCTAGCCCGTCCCGGTCCCCTGCAGCCCGTCCCGGTCCCCTGCAGCCAGCACCAACCCCTGTAGCTAGCACCAGACCCCCTCGCCGGTCCCATAGCCGGTGCCGGCCCCAGGCGCGGGCCCCGCTCCTCCATCCTTTACCCAGAGCGGCCCCACGGCCGCCGCCTCCATCCCGCTCCGGGCCCCCGCCCCGCTCCGGGCCGTACCTGCCGCTGACCGCCGCCGCCCCGGGCCCCGCTCCGGCCCCGCTCCGGGCCGTACCTGCTGCCGCCGCCGCCGCTCCCGGCCCTGCGCCCGCCGCCTCCCGGCCGCGCCAGCGCGCATGCTCAGTCGCCGGCCCGGGGAGCGCCCCATTGGCCCGCGTCACCGCCGCGCCCCGCCCCC
Source organism: Dromaius novaehollandiae (assembly GCF_036370855.1). Classification (NCBI taxonomy): domain Eukaryota; kingdom Metazoa; phylum Chordata; class Aves; order Casuariiformes; family Dromaiidae; genus Dromaius; species Dromaius novaehollandiae. Next base: position 6,661,882 of record NC_088123.1, read on the forward strand.
GCCCCGCCCCCGCGGGCTGTGCAGCGCCGAGCACGTGGCGCCGGGCGGGCAGCGACCCCCCCCGAACCGGGTGCCCGGCCGGGCCCGGGCCCGCACGGAGCTCGGCACCCGGGGGCACCGCGCAGCCCCCGCACTCACCCCCCCGGGCACCCCGCAGACCCCGTACTGGCCCCCCCAGGCACCCCTCGGGGGCACAGGGTGCCCCACAGACCCCGTACTGACCCCCCCAGGCACCCCTCGGGGGCACAGGGTGCCCCACAGACCCCGTACTGACCCCCCCAGGCACCCCTCGGGGGCATGAGGCACCCTACAGCCCCCATACTGACCCCCTCGGGGGCATGAGGCACCCCACAGCCCCCATATTGACCCCCCCGGGCACCCCTCGGGGGCACAGGGTGCCCCACAGACCCCGTACTGACCCCCCCAGGCCCCGCTCGGGGGCATGAGGCACCCCACAGACCCCATACTGACCCCCTCGGGGGCATGAGGCACCCCACAGCCCCCATATTGACCCCCCCCGGGCACCCCTCAGGGGCATGGGGTGCCCCACAGACCCCATACTGGCCCCCCCAGGCACTCCTCGGGGGCACAGGGCACCCCGCAGCCCCCCGGGCACCCCCCGCCTGCGCCAGCCCGGCGCCAGTGCCGTGCGGGACATGGAGCCCGGCTCCGGTGCCGGCTGCACATCACGGCACCGCGGCGGCAGCGGCGGCTTTTGTAGCTCGCGGCCCCACTGATACCTGTCTGCGGCAAATTACAGAGCAGGGCCGGGGCCAGTGAGACAGAGTTAACTGGGGGCGCCGAGGACAAGCAGCCCTTTCTGCCCCGGCAGCGATCGCGGCGCTCTATAAAAAGCCGGCTGTTATCAGGCCGGGAGCCTCGGGAGCCGGGATAATTACAGGCGCCGGCACAGCCAGCGCAGGAACGGGCCGGGGGGACCGCAGCAGCCCCACAGCCAGCCCTCCGCCTGGCCGGGCTCCGCAGCGGCTGCCAAAGTCCATGGGGATGCAAATAAAAGGGAATAAAAGGCGCTATCGGGCGCTGACGCAGCCAGGGCGCAGCGCGAGCAATGATTAACCCGGGAGGAGGAATGCAGCAGGCGGGGGGCGAGGAGGGGTGCTCCGGCACTGAGGCCCCCATGGCCGAAGCCCCCCATCAGGTACCTGCCCGGCCCTTTCCTGGGAGCTATTGGCCTCCGACGTGGATAGGCAGCACCCCCGGGCCGCCTCTGTCTCCCTCTGAGCCCCCAAACCCATCCCCAGAGAACGGAGACGGAGAAGCTGCGGGAACAGGTTTATTAAAGTTAACGGGTGTCTGCAGTGACACCAAGAAAAAAAAAAGTGGTTTTCAACAGTTTTGCTCCAAAATGGAGCGGAGAGGCTACAGGCACAGCCCGCCCGGGAGGCTCCCGGCTGCGGTGAGTGCTGCCCGCTCGCACAAGCGGCCAGACACGCGGGGGCTTCCCCGATGCTGCTCCACTGCAAGAGCCGGGGGTTTGGGGCGCTTTGGGCAGAGCTCCGCCAGCAGCTCCCCTTTGCTCGCTGACAGTTTTCAATGCCAAGTCCTTAAACTCATCTCCTGCTGCAGAGAGGGACAAGAAAGCACACGAAACAGCCGAACCATTCGCAGAGGGCTTTTCCCTGGGGATGTTTAGTGCTGTCCTAAAATAAATAAAATAAAGACTTCTCCTTACGAAACAAGTGACTTCTTTGACTCCTCCGTGCAAGCGCCAGAGCGATCTCCGAGCAAAACAGCGGCGGGCAGAGGGAGGGCCCAGCGGCAGCGGGCCGGGGAGAGCGGCTTGCGGCGCGGCGCCGGCGGGGCGTCGCGTTTGGCGAGGGAGAAGGCGGCTGTGATTACAGGGGCCGCTTTTGTTCCCGCGCACGGAGCAGGGACGAGCGGCACCAGGCAGGAGGCAGAGCACCTCCCTCCGCCCGGAGCCCAGCGCCGCTCGCGGGCTCCTTCCCGAGCCAGCTCGCGCCTCGCGTGCCCTTTTAAAGCAACAGGGAGAGTGAACTGAAGAAACCATACGTATGCATTCATAAAAACAAACCCAAGGGAGAACAGTGCCCTTGCAGGAGACGTAACGGGGGGGCTCGGGACGCCCCTGCGCCGCTGCCCCCGGCTATAGGAAGAAGAGCTTGTCGCAGAGCTGGACGGCGGGCTCGTGGTGCAGCACCTGCCCCGCGAGGAAGGCCAGCTTGTGGGCGTACTTGCAGGGCGCCGGCGCCCGGATGGTGCCCGGCCAGTTCCAGTACAAGTGGCAGAGCTTGAAAGTCAACCTGCGAATGGCAGAAGCAGAGCGCGTTAGTGCGGCCGCCCCCCCGGGGAGCCCGGTCCCGCGCCGGCACCAGCCCCAACGCTTGGTTCTCCTGCAGCGACACCCAGCAGCGCTGGGCGATGCAGATTTTTGTTTACCAGCCTTGCAGCTATTTCTTGCCCAGAGATGAGCAAGAGGGATGCAATCCACCTCGCCTCCCTCTCCATCCACGTCAAGTCCTCCCAGATGAAGCTAACACCCCGCAGGAGCAGCACAGGCCTGCTGCAATGCTCCCTCCCAGCTCGCCTTCGAGGGAGCCGCTTTGCGATAAAACCAGCGCTGCACGACGTCGGGGAGCGCCGGGTACCCGCCGGGGCGGGGTGCTGCGGAGGGCCGGCTCTCACCTCTGCAGGTGCTCGGAGCTGAGGTTGGCCGTGTTCAGCACGCAGATGTAGCGCGTGGGGACGCTGCAGCCCTGGCGGGAGCAATGGGCCAACAAGAAGAAGTCTTTCCTGGGAGGGAGGAGAGGAAAAGGTTCGCTCGAGCTGCCCCAACGCCGACCCGGGGTCCGGCACGCGGCCGGGTGCCACTCACCACTCCAAGCTGGTGACCGTGTGGTCGATGACCGTCCCCGGCGGAGGGGCCACTAAGTTCTCCGCCACGGTCGAGTAGAAGTTGGTGCTGATCTGCTTCTGCACCACGACCACCACCACGCTGGGCTTGTAGTCCGCAAAGGTCTCGAAGCACTTCTGCAGCTGCGGGATCTCGTACTTCACCACCGTGTCGAGCTGGGTGTCGGACACGCCGTCTCTGTAAATCACGATCTTCTTGGGCAAGCAGTGATTCATCTGGGGAAGCAGAGACAGGAGGTGGCCGCTGGTTCTTCCCCGAGCCCGAGAGGATCGAGGCAGGGCACAGCCTCACTCCCCGACCGCGCTGGCAAGAGATCGGGCACGAAACGCCTGCGCCAACACCTCCTGGCTTAACTCTGCAGTACGTTGCCCGGGATGCAGAGCCAGCCAGGGCCCCGATTGCTGCTGGACCGCAAACAACGGCTGGCCTCAGGGGTGCCGAATATTTCTGGCAACATTCAGCCTGAGCAAACGCATTTCAAAGCGGGTTTCAGAGACTTTGGCAGGACAGAGAGAAGTATTTGCTCTAATCCTGCCCATGGGGGACCCAGCATAGCAAACTTCCATTTTCCAGGGTGTTTCCCTAGCATTTGCCCAGGAATAGGGAAAAATTGCAAGAGGCGACAGCATCCGTGAGCTGGCAGTGCCCGAGCAGAGCCCTGCTGCTGGCGGGTCCCAGACAAACGGAGGGGCCTGCGCGAGCCGCACGCCTACGGCCCCCACCCTGTCACACAGGCCCTGGCGTTGCTTTTCTCACGCTGGGGACGTGGGACGACAGCCCAAGGCTTAATGGCTCAAGTGGTGATACGAGCAAAGGAGTGAAGTGGCACTTGCCCCAGTGCAAACTAATTCTCAGGGCAGGTTAGCAGGTTCCCGAGATAAGAGGGAGCCTCCTGGGTCACGCTTGGGTCACTTCAGATTTTGCATCAAGTCCAAAGTCTGCAGAGTCTGTTTGCTCACTTGCACGAATTTAGGCTTTTTTTTTTTAAAGAAACGCTGAACCCCCTCAGCCTGGAGGGCTGTCGGGCAGCCGGCACCCGGCCCGCTCAGGGCTCCGCGGCTCCCGCTCCGCGGCCTCACCTCGTGGAAGCGCTGCAGGGCTTCGGCCAGGCAGAGCCGCAGGCTGTCGGCGATCTCCTGGTGCGGCATCTGGAAGACCACCCTCGAGTACCACTTGGTGAGCACCCTCGGGGCAGAGAGAGCCGGCGTTAGGCACCCGCGCTCGGGAATCAAAGTCCGGAGCGGCTGTGCAAGCGGGAACAAATTCCAGCTCGGCCTTTGCAGCCGTCTTTCCCAGCACTGCGGCACAAAGGGCGCAGCAAAGACGACGCTCGGTGCTAGCGGCAGGCAGTGCAAACATGTTTGCAGACCTTGCTGAGCGCAGCAGCCAAGGGGAAGTCACAGCCTTCTCCCCTTTCTAGGAAATGCGAGGCAGTGCCGCGCGGGGACACGGCGGCATTAGCGCAGGGAAAAGGCAGGCAAACGGCGAGGCGGGGAGAAGCGGGGCGCTCCCAGGCGGGAGCAACGTACTGGTTGGTGCTGGCGACGAAGCCGATCACGGAGCGCGCGGCCCTGCTGTGGTTGTGGTACACGTCCATGCCGATGACCATCAGGTGTTTCTGCGGCGGAGAAAGGGAGGTGGGAACACCGAGCGGGGGTTAGGCACGAGCGCAGCTCCTCGTTTCTCCGGGAGCCGCGGCCGAGGGCCCGTGGCCTGCCCAGCCCTGCTCTCCAGCTGCACGCAGAGCAGAGCCACCGTTCCCCGGCTTTGCAGACGGTTTATCTGCACTCCCCGGGGGAAGCCTGTGATCACAACACTGCATCACTCGAGGCGAGCAACCGCTCTTGCAGCCACCAGAAAGTCTAGCGCCTAACAACTGGATTTGGCCCTGCCAGCACAGAGCGGCCCGACAGCGAGGCAGGACGTTCCCCGCCGCCCTGGCCAGCATGCTAATCACTGCGCCCTCCCTTCCCCGCGCTCGCGGCCCTGCAAGGGAACAGCAGGAACCTTCCCCTGCCGGAGACTGAAGGGGAGGTTTCGGGGAGAGACTCAATGCCGCTTTCATCCGGCAAGCCTTCCCCTAACAGGGTCAGGGAACAGCCAAGCGTCTGTGCGAGCGCGTGCCAGGCAGGAGAGAGAAATGCAAGCTCAGTTTGCAGCGCACAGCTTGCAAACCCGGCATGCACGCACGCACACAAGCCCGCGCGCGCGCAGAGGCTCCCGCGGCAGGGTTCTGCACGCCTTACCAAGGGGACGTCGATCCCCCAGAGCTCCCCGCCCAGCTTGCAGTTCATCTGCAGCAGGACCTTCTGGGCGAGGCTCCTCATCTTGCTGGCGTTGCCCATGAGGGACTGCGCGTTGATGACCTGCGGCGGTGAGGGAAGAGGAAAGCGAGGGCAGGGGAGCGCGCTCGGCCTCCCCGCACCCTCCCCGGCTCCGCAGGCTGCCGCTTCCGCGGGGGAAAGCTCCCAGGCCTGGAGGGCCGGGCAAGCGCAGCGCTCACCTGCGACGGCACCGGGGACTGCACGCAGCACAGCTTCTTGATGGCTCCGTACAAGTCCTCCCTGTTGCCCGTGGTAATGCAGAGCACCATCTGCACCCGCTGCTGCAAGGAAGCGGAGCCGGGAGGGGGGTACGTGCAGGGCCGGCCTTTGCCGCAGTCCACGCGCGGGCAGAGGCTGCTCTGGCCACGGTGCAACCCGGCCCCAGCCGGAGACACCCTGCAAACTGCAGCTCGACAACCTGCCCCAGGAGATGCACCGCTGCAAGCAGCAAGCCGGCCCAGACGGGTCCCTGGGGCGCAGGGAAACCCCAGGCTCGGATAATCCGGCTACTCGAGTACAGCTTGCCCTCTGCTCAGCGAGGGCCCCGGGAGAAGCGCAGCCGCCCCGCAGCCACCCGCGTACACCCGGTACCTCGCTGGCCAGCACGCATTTGATGGTCTTGGCGTAGGTCTCGACACGGTCGTCCTTCAGCTCCACCCAGGCAGGCAGGTTCACCTGCATGCCGATGGGGCCGCACACCTTCTCCATCGTGGCCACCAGCTCTTTCGCCAGGCCCTGCAGGCGCTTTGGGTAAACCAGCACCCAGTAGCTCAGGGCGATCTAGGAGGGAGGCGAGGACAGGCCCTCGTGTTCGGAGGGAGGACCGGGCAGCGCATCCAGCACCGTCTCCTGCCTCCACCCCTGCAGCCTCCCGGCTCTCACACCGCGTTTTTACACAGCAGGAAACAGAAACGGAGACATCTAAGTGGCTCCCCAGGAGCAAAGAGCAAGCCAGCAGCCTGGGCGCGCGGATGCCCATGTACAGCACTCAGCTCCCAGCCGCAGCCTCTCCCCAGGCAGCAGAGAAGGGAAATTTGGGACAGGGAAAGCACAGGGAACCTGCTGGGCACACAGGAATATCCAACTCCTTCAGTCCAACACAGCTGAAAACCTACGGCGACTTCAGGAGGAGGTGGGAAAGCAGACGCCATGCTCGCATACCTCTAACCTCCTCAGGAGGAACAGGCCAAAACGTAAGGCCAATGTAAATAAATTGACGGTTTTAGTTAAAACACAGCTCCGTGTCCAGACAGGAACGGAGCAGTCTGGATTCCAGCACTGAGAAAACCCATCCCACTTCCAAAACAAAGGGATGTTGTTTTAACGAGTGAGCCGCGAGGGCTGCTCGCTTGCAAGGCGGCTCCTCCCGCGGCGACGGCTCACCGTGGAGATGCAGACCTCCCGCACCACCTCTTTGTTCCAGTTCAGGTCCTCAGAGGGCGTGAAGGTGCTGTGCCGCAGGTTGATTCTTTCCACGGGCAGGATTCGGCCCTGGGTCTGAACAGAGCCGAAGCTGAAAGCAATCCTGGAGCCCCCCCACGCTGCAGCGCTGCTCCCCCCGGGTGCCCCAGCCCCGCGCTCGCAGCCCAGCGGTGCAACCCACCGGCCGGCCGCTGGCACCAAGGCCGGGGGCAAGAACCGGCCACCTTTGCTCCCCCAGCAGCACCATGCAACCAACATCTGCCAGGCTTGGACAGCCGCTGAGCCCAAACGCCTTTTCTTGCGCTGAAAAGCCAGCGCTCACCCTGCAGATGTCCTTGTCCAGGCGCAGGCCCCAGCGCACCAGCTCCCGCGCGGCGTCCGGGTTCTCCTCGATCCTGCGCAGGAGGCTGCACAGGCGCGTGTAGTGCTGCTTGGGGCTGTGCGACATCTCGTACATCAGGTCCTGCGCGGCACGCAGGGGAGGAGGTGCGTTTGGGGACCCTGTATCCCCCCCGTGCCGCACCCAAAACCCTGCGTAAAGCCACAGCCCGACCTCCAGCGCCGGCTCCCTGGGACGGGAGGCGCCGGGCTGCACGTCCCGCTAGGCGAACGCAAGGGCGAAGGTTTAGCAGAGCCCGGCGCAGGCAGGCACAGCCCGAGGCCCGGCCTGGCACCAGGCCCTCTCCCAGGACTGTCTGATGCAAGCGTGCTCTGACCTTCATCGCCCGATTGTCCTTCCTCATCTTCTCAGGGATCCCCGTCATAAAAGAGAGCTCCGGCACGAGCAGTATCATGTTGAGCTGACGCTGCAGGGAAAGAGAGGCCGGTCCTGTTAGCAGCTGCAAGCCCCTGCTCTCCCAGGGACGGGCAAAATGGGGCTGGAGCTGCTGGGGGAGGGAAGACCGCGGGTTTGACCTCCCCCCTTCAGCCGCCAGCCCCCTCCTGCCTCGGCAGAGCAGGGCTCCAGAGCAGAGACCACGGGGGGGCCGGGACGCGCGGGGCTCTGCTGCGGTCCCCCTGCGGCAGGCCCTCACCTTCCCCTCCGGCGTCAGCCCCTCCTTGCGCCTGTGAACCAGCAGCGGCTGGTCCAGCTCTCTGACCGTGATCCCGTAGGTTTTGCTGGAGAAAAAGGGCAGGGAGAGGAAACTCCTTTACAAGCTTCCTGCTCCCTCACTAAAACACACAGCTCGTCAACCTCGGAAAAGGCTGCTGCACATCCGAGCCGGGTGCCAGACCCTTCCCGAAGCCAACGAAGCACGGAGGCTACCTGTAGTAGTCCACGAAGGTGATCTCCTCGCCGCTGGCCAGGGTGAAGCTGTCCTTGGGGGTCTTGTTCCAGTCGATGTCGTCGATCTGGTACGTATGGTTGTTGTAGCGGGTGAGGACCACGCTGCCGACCAGCTGCTTGGTGCACTCGTCCTGGAAGCCGCTGACGCTCTGCTGGTAGATCGCGTGCCTGCGGCGCGGAGAAGGCGAGCGGGATTTCAGCTTCCTCCTCGGACGGGAGGCACCCTCAGCCCTGCCCTCGCCACCCCACGGCGGGTTGTTCTCCTCTTACATGAAATTCAGGACAGAATCGCTGCGGATGACTTTGTGGATGACATCCACCGAGAGGAAGAGACCTCCGTCCTTCTTCCGGATGCTGACGGCGTACCCCGGCCAAACCTGCAGCCTTCGCCGAGGGAACAACCACAACAGAGCTCGCGTTAACGCCAGAGCCGGGCAGCCGTCCCACTCGCCAAAGAGCATTCAAAACACGCAGGATTCATTTCCCACCTCGCTGCCAGCTTTCAGCTAATAACCCCCGAACTGCATTGCAGAAAACAGGCACTGGGGTCACGCTAACCAGAGCTGGCCGACAGCAGGGCGAGAGCTAACCAGGCAAAGACGTCCGAGTCTCCAGCCTCAAGCTGCCGAGCTGCGACGGCAACAGAGCCGCGCGGGACAGCCCTGCTCCGTCACACAGATTGTGTGCACCGCCCAAAAAATTCATCGCGCCTGCTGCAGCCACGACTCGAGGATGCTCCTTCGGAGCCCCCCGGCCGTGCAGCCTGGCCGCGTTTCTTTAGCGGGACCTGCTGAAGGCCAGCCATGTCCCCATCCCACGCACAGCGTCGGCACACCTGCACAGCAACCGCGTCCAGCGCCCACCTGTACTGCTGCAGCACGGCGGCCCTGGTCGGGTCGAAGAAGTTTCTCCCAACAAGTTTCATGTCTAAAATCCGCATCACTCTAGAAAAGAAAAGCCAGGATTGTTTCAGGGCTCAGAAAGGCTAAAGCGGATCTCAAAGGGGCCTGCGCCTTCCCTCACCTCCTGAAAACCACGTTGTAAAACGGGATGCACAGGTCCGAACTGGGCTCCAGGACCTTGGTCAGCTGGACGGTCATACTGACCTCCCCCCCGTCCGTCCTCCTCTGGCACTTCAGAGCAACCGGCTGCGGGGAGAGGACGCTCAGCCGGGGCAGGGGGGACGCTCCCCCCCGCGCCGCCGCGCCTCACCTGCGGGAGCAGGACGGGCAGGTAGAGGATGGAGCCGTCGAAGGCGGTGACGTCCCCCGTCACCTCCTGGTGCTCCTTGAGCATGGCGAAGCGCATGCTCCGGCACTCCACGTTGGGGCTGCGGGCACGAGGCAGAACCGCTGCGATTGCAAACCCTCTGTGCTGTAACCGTCCTCCGCCCCCCGCTACAGGGCTCGGGAACCCCGGGAGGAGAAGAGCTGGGGCTGACCCGCTTACGGCAGCGGAGGGGAGGCAGGAGGGAGGCTGCTTCGCCCGCAGCAGCGCTCCGCGTCCGCGCTGCCCGCTCCATCTAGCGGCTGCTCCGACGGGCGCCGCGAGCACCGGACCCCCGGGATGCAGGTCTGCAGCCTGCCCAGGACCAACGCTCCCTTCTCGCGGGGGAAAGCTCGGCCCCCCGTCCCCCCCGCCGTGCCGCTACCTGAAGGACACGTGGTACTGGTACACGGCTTCGTTCTGGCAGTGGATCCTCACCACGTTCAGCCCCAGCGGCAGAGCGGCTCCCTTCGCTGCCGGCTTCGCCGCCGGCGCCCTGCGGGGAGACGGGCAGGGGCAGGCGGGCGCCTGGCCGGGGGCAACGCCGGGGTGGGGACAGGAGCGGCGCGGGCGCCGGGGCTGCACTTACTGCCTGCCGGGGGCCGGGGGGACGTCGGGCACGGGGGTGAGCGGCGGCGGTGGTGGTGGCAGCGAGGGCCGCGGGGTGGGCAGCAGCGGTGGTGGCATGCCCTGGGCGGGCAGGCGCGGGGCCGGGCTGCCGAGCCGGGCGCCGAACGGCACTGCTCCTCTGCCGGGGAGGCTGGGCAGCGCTTCCCTGCCGCCTCGCTGGAGGATCCTGCGTGGGAAGCGTCGCGCTGCGGCCGTGCGATGCTGCGGCCGTGCAAGAAGCCTCGCGCTGCGGCCGTGCGATGCTGCGGCCGTGCGATGCTGCGGCAAAGCCCTTCCAGGGCACCGCCAAGGGCGTGAAACCCGGCCCGACGCCGACCCGGCCTTCGGTCACCCGATCCCCGCGGCAGCCCGGCTCGGCCCCGCTCACCTGGCCCTGGCGCCGGGTGCCGCGTCCTGCTCGCCGCCCTCCGCGGCGGTGCCGGCGCGGCCGCGTGCCGTGGGCAGGGCGCGGGCCCGGGGGCCGAGGCCGGGCGTGGGCGCGTCACCGCGCTCCAGCGGGGGGCACGGGCCGAAGCCCAGGTCCCACAGCAGGGCGGACAGGGAGGCCGGGGAGGCGAGCGGCTCCTGCGGAGAGAAAGCGTCAGGGAGGCTCCGGGCCACGCACACCCTCCTCCCCTCCGGCCTCGACGCCTCCGCCCAGGATCGCGCCGGATTCCCCCCGGCCCCGGAGGAGGCACCGCGGCAGCTACCTCACGCCCAGGCTCCGGCAGGTGCTGGGCAGCGCCCGGGACCCCCGACACCCTCCCCGGGGCAGCGGCTCCGCGGGCCGGCCGGGGCCCTGGAGCAGGGCAGGGCAGGCGGAAGGGCCTGGGGCCCCGGCATAGGGGCCGCAGGGGGTCCATGGCCCGGCTGCGGAGGGCTCCACCGGCGCCCAGAGCGGGCGAGGCCTCGGCGAGGCCTACAGACAGCGCTGGGCCCGGCCCGGCCCGGGGGCGCCGGCGCTCGGCACGAGGAGGCGCTGCCGCTCCCGTGTGCAGCGCCGAGCACCCCGCGCCGCGCATGCGCGCCCGCCCCGCCCCGCCAGTGGCCGGGCGCGCCGGGAGGTACCACCGCAGGGGGCGCGGGGGGGGGCTGCCCCTGCCGGCGTGCTGCCCCCACGGAATCGCTCCTCCCGCGGGACACTCGCCCCCGTGTCCCCCCCCCCCCCCGGCCGGGAATGGCCGCGCCCGCGGCGCGCCCCCACGTGCCGCGCATCGGCGCGCCCGCGCCCCGCCGGGGCCGCTAATTGCGGCGCTCTAATTAAAAGCAGCCGTCACGTGCGCGCCGCGGCCGGGCCGTCACACCCCCGTGCAGCGCCGAGCACAGCGGGGCGCGGGGGCTGCGGGCGGGCCGGGGCCGGGGCCGGGGCCGGGGCCGGGCACAGCGGGGCCGTCAGCACCGCGGACAGCGGCGGCGGCGGGGCAGGTGCGGGGGGGCAGGTGCGAGGGTGCAATGCAACGGGGCAATTGCAGAGGGGCAATTGCAGAGGGGCAGTTGCAGAGGGGCAGTTGCAGAGGCACAAGGCAAAGGGGCAAGTTTAGAGAGGCAAGGAGGGAGCTGTGGCCTCCCTCGCCAGGCTTCCGGGCGGTCAGGGTCCTCCCCAGCCTCGCTCCGCAAGGGCAAACGGTGTTTCCCCGCCCGGCTTTCCCTCCCTGCTCCCCCAGCACCGCGGGCCTGCGGAGGCTGGGAGCAGGGGGGCTCGCAAGCAAGGCAGGGCCCGGCCCGGCTGGCTGGGTTTGCTCGGGCACGGCTGTACAACGAGACGGCACTATATTGGTGCGTATTTGCGAAGCTTGTTCAGAGATTTCAGTGTTACATCACCGCACGAGAAAATGGGGCCTGGCACATTTCTCAGTAACCACATGATGACAGATTCTCCTCTCCCTCCCCCTGCTTTAGTCAAGGTGAATTTGCAGGAGTGAAATTAAAAAGGCGTGAGACAAGATCTTTTCCCTTCACTCCCATTTAACGCGCACAGCAGAAGAGGACCCATGTTTTCTGCTTTTCAGCCCTTGAGCTCTTCCTCCCATCGGTGGTATCCAGGCCCTGAGCTATCCCTAGGGAATAAGCTGAAGGACAGGCAGTGCCTGCTGCAAGCCCTGGCCCTAGCACCGAGCCCAGCCACGAGGCATTCGGGGGGGGGGGGGGGGGCGGGGCAGCCCCAGCTCCCCGGACGTGATCGTCCTTCCTTTTTTAGGGCCCGCCGGGCTGCGGGAACGCTCTGCCAGCCAAGGTGACTGCCTGAGCCTCGGGCTGCCGCTCCATAAACCTGTCACCCGCGACAAGCTCATAAAAACAACTCGCGGCTGCTGTCTTCTCGCTGGCCACCGAGATCCAGCCCTGCATCATCCTCATCGACGGGGCAGCTCGGGGCGTCCGGGGTGACACAGCGGGTTCGGCAAAAAGCACGGGCATCGCCGAGGCTGGTGCTAGAACAGCTGCCTGCCGTGGGTTTGTGTGCCGGGGCCGGAGGAAGGGGGATGCGGGTGGGGAAACTGAGGCAGAGAGCGGGGTGCTCTGCCCCGAGGGCTGCCCAGAGGAAGAGCTCTCGCAAGCGCGCTGGGAGCGGCGGGTGAGTAAGCGGCCGAGGATTCAGCCCGCGGCTGCCGTCGTGCCAGAACAGAGCGTGCCGCGGGCAGGGGCGAGGGGACGGAGTGAAACCGGATCTCCGCGACCGGTCGGGCAGGCGGGCGCGCAGGGTGCCGGTGCCCGGCGTGGGGAGCGCGTGGAGCAGGGAGCAGCCCCAAGCGGGGGGAAGGAGACTTTTATTCTTGCTTTTCTCACCGTCCGTGAGCACGGGTGGGTGCACGGCGCAGGGCGCTGCCGGAGAGCCCAGGGGGGCCCCTGAGGGTCCCACGCGGCCCCTGAGCTAGAAATTGGTGAAAGAGGCCCTGTGCACGCAGCCACGTCACTTGTCCCACCTGCAACGGGGGCAGCGGGTCCGGGGGAGGCAGCTGGAGCCCCCGGCCCTGGCGCGGCTCCCCCCGAGGAGCAGAGGAGATGCCGGTGTCGGCGCCGCACGTCTGAGCTTGCAAAAGACGCTGCTCCGCATCCCGAAGGCACCCGGAGGGTCGGGGCACCGCACGGCCTCCCGGACGGGGAGGGCCGGCACGAAGGGCCGCTGGCGCGGGGCCGGGGACCTGCCGCTACCGGTGCCGGTGCTCCAGCAGGGCCTCGAAGTCCGGGGAGCAGACCAGCTTGTGCTTCACGTGGCCCAGCACGATCATCTCGCCCGTGCGGCTGTCGCCGATGCCGACGGACACCAGCTCCTTCGGAGAGGGGACGGAGAAGGGTCGGGGGGACAGAAAGCACAACCGTGACGGTCCCTGCAGGACCCGCCGCCCCCGTCCGAGCACCGGGGACCCCCAAACCGGACCCCGGCTCGTACCTGCAGGAAGGAGCAGGCCGTCCCCATGGTCACGTCCAGGGTCACCTTGCCCAGCACCAGCTGCACCTTTCCCGACTTGCGGATGAGCAGTTTCCCCACCTGCCCCTCCGGCAGGTCGGCCAGGGTGCAGGTGTTCTCCGCCTGCCTCGCCTCCTGCGAGCGAGGCACCGGCGTCACCGCGCTGCCGCCCCGCTGGCCCCGGCCCCGGCCCCGGCCCCCCCGCGGCCCCCGGCCCCCACCTGGCTCTTCTCCTGCTTCACCACGACCACTTGGCCCTCCTCGTTCTGCAGCTCCGTCTTGACGGGCTTGGTGTCCTGCGTGGGCGGCTGCCCGGGCAGCGTGTCGGGCAGCTGCAGGAAGAGCAGCTCCTCCTCCTGCGACAGGCTCAGCCGCTGCAGCAGCTCCGCCACCGCCACGTCCCGCGGGTACCCGGGGGGGCCCTTGGCTTGCGCCGGCCTGGCCGCCGGCAGGGCCTCCTTGGGCTCCTCGCCGTCGCACGGCTCTTCTTTCACTGGCACCGGGGCGAGAAGGTGGGCACGGGGCCGTGGCCCGGCTCCCGGCGCGAGCACCCCCGGGGGACACCCCGGCACCCCCACGCACCTTTCACCGCCGGCAAGTCCACCTCCATCTTCTCCTCCTTGGGGCCGGGGGGCCAGGGCTGGGCGTCCTCCTGCTCGGCGGCCTCCTCCTTGAAGAGCCAGCCCGAGTGGGCCAGCGGCAGCTGCACCGGCTTGTTCCGCATGTCGTTCTTCAGCCCGGGGTCGTCGAGGAACTGCGGGGCGAGGAGATGCCACATCCATCGGTGCTGCCATGGGGACATCCACCGAGGTGCCACCACCGCCGCCGCCACTCACGTCGTCCTTCTGCAGCATGCGCAGGATCTGCTTCGTCTCCTCGTCCGTCTCCCTCTTCTCCTTCTTGATGTTGATGATGTGGGAAGGGCCGAAGTCCGACATGTCCACGGTCTTGTCCCAGGAGCCGGCTGGGGGGAGGCAGCCCCGGGTGAGGACGTCGCCGGGCAGGGCAGAGCGCCGGGACGGCCGCCGCGACCCCCCCGGCTCTACCTTTCTTCTTCATCATTTCGGCCGGGCCCTGCTCGAAGATGGAGTGGGACTGGATGACCTCCGGCCTGCCCCTGCCGCGGCCGTGCCCGTCGCGCTGCCGGTCCCGCTCCCGCTCCTTCTTCTCCTTCTTGACGGAGACATCCTCGCGGGGCCTGGGGGGAGGCGGCGAGGGAGCCCGGCACCCCCAGCGCCCCTTCGGCCCCCCCCAGCCCCCCCGACCCCAAACCTTGGCGCCGCCAAGCCAAGCCCCCTCCCGACACCTCTGGAGACCGCCCGGCCCAGGGCCACGGTGATGGGCTGCTCCGGCCCCGGCGCGGACTCCCAGCTCAGCCCGACGCCCGTGAGGCCACTTACTCCTCCTTGATCTTCCTGCTAATTATGTTGGGGGTGAAGGTTTTCTGCGAGCAAGAACAGAGGGACAAGTCACCGCACGAGGCGGGAGCAAAGACGAGCAACCGAAAGCACGCGGGCAGCGCCGCAGGACACAGGACGCCGGGCGAGGGGGCTCCCGCCGTGTCCCCGTGCGGGGGACAGCCCCCGGCCCCCCCCCCGCAGGCCCTGGCTGCAATCCTGCCCCGGGGCGGCCGCGCGTACGTGTGCGCCCGGCGGAGCGGCGTGCCCGGGCATGGGACGCCGGCGCAGAACCAGTTGGGCCGCGTTGCCGTCCGCGCCCCGGCGTGTCCCACGCGGATGCGGCCGCGGAGCTGCGCCAGGGACGCCCCCGCCGCGGTGCAGCCCGGCCTCCGGGGCGGACCAGGGACCCCAGCGCGGGCTCGGCGGTGCCGGGGGCCTCCTTGCACCCCGGGGAGTGGGTGTCCGCACCACGCGGCTGCAGCGGGGGCCCTGAGGCCCTCCGAGCACCTGCCCCCCAAGCGGGGCCATGCAATGGGGCGGGACGCTGCAAAGCCCCCCGGGCACCCCCGAGGGCTGCGGCCCCCCCAGGGGCACTTGCCTTCTTGACGCCTCCCAGGGTGAGGTCGCGGGAGCGGATGGAGGGCAGGCGCCCAGGGCTGAGGGGGGCCGGCGGGCGCCTCCCGAGCAGCCCCCGCGCCCCGGGCAGACCCGGGCGGGGGCCGCCCCCCGCGCTGCCGTCGCCGCCCGAGCTCCCCTCCGCCATCCCAGTGCTCACCTGCAAGGGGGAAGGGTCGGGGCACCTGGCTCACTGCCCTGACCCCCTACCTGGGGGCTTCGGGCACCTGGGTACCCCCCACACAGCGCCCCAGGGCTCTCTGCACCCATGCACCCTCCCCAGGGTGCCCGGCACCCTGTAGCCCCCCCTCTTGGGGTCCATTTGCACCCCTCCAACAGGGGTGCTCACTCCCCCCTGCCCATGCCTGTTCACACCCCCCCCAGCCCAGGGTGCTCCGCCCCCACGCACCCCCCAGCCCAGGGTGCTCCCCCACATGCACCCCTTTCCCCAGGGTGCTCCCCCCCCATGCACCCCCCAGCCCAGGGTGCTCCCCCACATGCACCCCTTTCCCCAGGGTGCTCCCCCCCCCATGCACCCCCCAGCCCAGGGTGCTCCCCACCATGCACCTCTTTCCCCAGCCCAGGGTGCTCCCCCCCCATGCACCCCTTTCCCCAGGGTGCTCCCCCCATGCACTCCCCAGACATGCCCATCCACCCCCCCACCCCACGGTGCTCCCCCCCCAATGCATCCCTTACACCATGGTGCTCCCCCCTCCATGCACCGCCCACCCTAGGGTGCTCCCGCCCCCAAGCACCCCTTTCCCCAGGGTGCTCCCCCCCACACACCCCCCAGCCATGCCCCCCCCTCCCCCGGGTGCTCACCCCCCCGGCGCCCCCCGGCCGTGCCCTCCGCACCGCGCCGCCCCGGCCCCTTACCCAACCCGGGCACGGCCCGCGCGGCCCCTACTGCGCGTGCGTGCCGCGCGGCCCGGGCTTTCCGGAAGGACGCCGCTGCCGCCATGTTTGCTCCGGGCCCGCCGAAGCAGTGCCTAGGCGGGGCCGCCATCTTTGAGTAGGGCAGCGCCCGGCCCCATGCTGAAGGCGGCGGCGCCATCTTGGTGCCGGGCAGTGCCCGGCCAGTGCGACTGTGAGCAGTGGGACAGTGCGGGGTCAGCCACCCACCAGTGCTCCCAGTGCCCCCCCAGAGCAGCAGGGCGCCCGGCGTCCTGCCACCCCCCGCCAGCAGTGGGTCCATGCCCAGAGCAGGAAGCTGCTCTGATTCCCAGTTGCATGTTGAGGGGACATGAGTCCGCGTGTGCATGCACGCACATGCATGTGTGTGTATGCACATGTGTGTGTGTGCATGCACATGCATGTGTCTGCATGACCACGCATGTGCATGTGCATGACCACGCATGTGCGTGCATGACCATGCATGTGTGTGCGCAAACATGCACGTGTATGTGCGTGTGCATGCACACACATGCATGCCCACGAGCGGTGGGGTCGGGTGGGAGGCAGCAGGCTCTGCCGCCCACCTCCTCGCAGGCCCAGGGCCAGGCCTGCCTCCCCCGGGGCACCGGGCACCCGCGCGTCCCTCCTCCCCGCCCCGCGCGCACCCGTGGCCGCCCCCGCGGCCTCGCCTCCCGCTCCCACGGCTGTCCCCGCTCCGCTCGCAGGCAGGCGACGTGTTTGCTCATCACCTGATGCTTTGCAGCCTGACACCCGATTGGCAGAGCAGGGTTTTCCCCCCTCTCCTCCACGCTGCTTGGATTTTTTTTCCTTTTTTTTTACCCTCCTCTTTAGGGTGTTTGCTATTTCCGAGCTGGCTGGGAGGATCTGAGCAGCAGCAGTCGCAGCAGCAGCCGGCGGCAGGAGGACGAGCATCCACCGGGAATCGTGCGAGCCGCCGCGGCCCGTCGCAGCCCCCGCGGCCGAGTTCGGCCCCGGCAGCGCAGCCTGCCCTGCCGTGCCCCGCCGGCTCCCTTCGCCCCCGGCAGCCCTCCCGTGCCGCCAGGTAAGGCCGCTCGCCCGCGCCTTGCTGCCGTGCGGCTCCGGCTGCGCCCGGGGCTGCACGGACGCCCCTGCCCCTTGGCCCTGCCGGGGCTCCCTCCAAGGATGCTCGGTGGCACGAGGGAGGACGGTGCACGGGAACCGCGATCCGGCTGCAAAACCGGCGAGGGCGGCCGAGCCCCGCTTGTGGTCCCCGTGGGAACGACCGTCTCCGGCGGGAGCCTGCGGGACTGGGCTGTGCCGGGCTGCGGGAGCAGGCGCGTGCCCGGCGTGGGAGCGCGGAGACGTACACACGGGGGGGTGTGCGGGGGCACCCGTGGGCGCCCGGGTGCGGGGGACCCGTCGGCCACGGGCGTGGGTGCACACGCAGATGCCGCGTTGCGTTTGCAATGCCGCGTGGGGCTGGGGGGGGCTGCATGCCTGAACCGGCACGCGTGGGCGGCCGTGTGCACGCGTGTGCACGCGTGAGCGGCAGCGCGTGCACCCCGGCGAGGGCCGTGCGCCAGCGGGAGTGTGCCGGGGGGCTGCGGGGTGGGGGGGCAGAGCCGGGCGCTGCTCTGCTGCGGCGCATCCCCTGCTCCGTCCTCCCGGGCGCTGCCAAGGTGCCCCGAGAGACCAGACGGTCTCCCTGCACCCGCCTCCGCTGCACCCGTGCATGTGCCGGCAGGGCCCTGTCCTCCCCAGGCGCAGCCGGGTGCAACCCCCCTGTGCACGGCGGGGCTCGGTCCCTGCACCCGGGCTGCGGGTGCCCCCCCCCGCCGCCCGCCCCTGCGCGTGGGGGAGCTGCAGGCAAGTCGTGACGAAGTTGGCGCCGCGCTCCTCGGCCGCCGCGTGCTCCACGGAGCTAAAAATGGCCCGGAGCAGCCTGCGGAGCGGCGCCGGCCCGGTCAGAGCCCGCTGTGCCGCTCGGGGAGACCTTGGCGGCGCGGGAAGGACGCGGGTGCACGGGCGGCGGCTCAAAATAAAAGCAGAATTGCAGATGCACCGTTGCAGCGGGCGGGGGGGGGGGACATGCACACGAAGCCAGGGGCTGGCAGAGCTGGCTGGAGCGAACGGGGAAACTGAGGCAGGGAGCGGCGGCCGGCCCTTTGCACGCCCTCGCCCCGGCTCCCAGCGCTCCCGCCGCTCCTCCTGTTTTCCTTTCCCCACCCGGTGTTGAGCAAACCCGGGGCGGCCGCGAGAACCGCCCGCTGGCAGCGTGCCGGGGCTCCCGGCGGGGCCGAGGCGGCTCGGGGGGCTCCGGCTGCGCCCGCCGCAGCGCCTCTCTCCGCGCACGCGCCTCTCCTGGCTGCCGGCCCCTTCCCTCCCCGGTGCCATCTGCTCAGCAGCGGGGCGCGCGCGAGGGCTGGCGCCGGGCTCGCGGGGGTGGTTGCCCGCCCGCAGCCGCCGCCGCGCCGCGCTGATCCCCGCGCCCGCAGGAGCCCCGCGGCCCCGGCCATGGAGCTGCTCTCCACCCCCAAAAACATCGAGATCAACAACATCACCTGCGACTCCTTCCGCATCTCCTGGGCCATGGACAAGGGCGACCTGGAGAGGGTCACCCACTACTTCATCGACCTCAACAAGAAGGAGAACAAGAACTCCAACAAGTTCAAGCACCGGGTGAGCCGGGGACCGAGCGGTCCCCCGCGGACGCTCGGGAGGGGAGGGATGGGGAGAGCGGCGGGAGCCCGGCGGGAGCCCCGAAGGCTGGAGCCGCCGCGCGGAACCGGGACCCCGCGAGCCGGCACGCCGGAGACGCAGCCGGCCGCTTGCACTGCTATCGCTCTGGAACGGAGTCGCTAATTTGGGACTCTTTTAGCAGCATGGTTGCCACGGTGATGCTATTTAATGTTTAACATTATTTTTTTCCCCTCCCCGATAATAAGCGGGTTTTTTTCCTTCCCCGTGTCTCCCGACTTCGGCATTCGCCGTTGCCACAGAAACGGCTCTGCACTGCGGAGCTGCGCGGCGGCCTCTTGACACGGCCGCTGGCTCCGTGCGGAGGCTCGGGGAGCCCTTCGCCCCCGGTGTCGGGGCAGAGGTGCCCGGGGCCGACGCCGAGGCGTCGTTGCACGGGGCCGGCATGCAAACTGCAGTGACGGGCTGCAGAAATGCATCCTCGCTGGGGCCCAGCGCGGCCCCCGTGCCCTGCAGAGGGGAAGTGCTGGCTAGCAAAGCGTCCTGCCCACCCTGGGACACGCCGTGCCCCGTCCCTGCAGCGCCGGTGGCAGATACCGCGGTGTTTTGCGGTATTTACCCAGCGGCGTCGCAGGGATGGGCGCTGCGCGGGGGGATGCGGCGGCACCGGCCCGGCGCCGCTCCGCGCGTGCCGTGACTCTCTCCCGCTCCGAGCAGGACGTGCCCACCAAGCTGGTGGCCAAGGCGGTGCCGCTGCCCATGACGGTGCGGGGCCACTGGTTCCTGAGCCCGCGCACCGAGTACAGCGTGGCGGTGCAGACGGCCGTGAAGCAGAGCGACGGCGAGTACCTGGTGTCCGGCTGGAGCGAGACGGTGGAGTTCTGCACCGGGGGTGAGCGCTGCCAGCCGCCCCGCGCCACCGGGAAGGGGGGGGAAGGCAGGGAGCTGCCGGCGGGGGACCGGGAAGGCAGAGCGGAGCCTGCCAGCACGGGGGCCGCGGGAGGACGGGGGCGAAGCCGAGAGCTGGCGCAACCCGGTCCGGTTGGAGCGGCAGCTGGAGAGTGGGAGGCGAGAGGGGTGGGAACGGGAGCGCCGGCGGGGAAGGGCCGGGCCGCGGAGGGGAGCCAGCGTGGGAGGGAGCCGGCTGCAGCCCGGTGCCCGGGAGGCATCCGGGGGGCTCGGGAGCGGCGGGGCGCTGCCGGCCTGACCCCCCCCGTGCCCGTCCCGCGGCTGCCCAGACTACGCCAAGGAGCACCTGGCCCAGCTGCAGGAGAAGGCCGAGCTCATCGCCGGGCGCATGCTGCGCTTCTCCGTCTTCTACCGTAACCAGCACAAGGAGTATTTCCAGCACGTCAGGTACCCCCCACCCCGCTCCCCGTGGTGCCGAGCCGGCGCGGTCCTCGCCGGGCCCCCGCCGACGCGGCCCCTCTGCTCCGCGCGCGCAGGATGCACTGCGGGAACGTGATGAAGCCGTCGCTGAAGGACAACAGCGGCAGCCACGGCTCGCCCACCAGCGGCATGCTGCACGGCATCTTCTTCAGCTGCAACACCGAGTTCAACACCGGGCAGCCCCCCCAGGACTCGCCCTACGGCCGCTACCGCTTCCAGATCCCGGCGCAGCGCCTCTTCAACCCCAACACCAACCTCTACTTCGCGGACTTCTACTGCATGTACACCGCCTACCACTACGTCGTGCTGGTGCTGGCGCCCCAGGGCTCCTCGGGGGACCACTTCTGCCGGGAGCGCCTGCCCCAGCTGGACATTGCCTGCAACAAGTTCCTGACGTGCTGCGTGGAGGACGGGGAGCTGGTGTACCGCCACGCGCAGGACAGCATCCTGGAGGTCATATACACCGAGCCCGTGGACCTCGGCCTCGGCGTGCTGGGCGAGATCAGCGGCCACCAGCTCATGAGCCTCTCCACCGCCAACGCCAAAAAGGACCCGAGCTGCAAGACGTGCAACATCAGCGTGGGGCGCTAGGCGCCCAGGCCGGGGGGGACGGGGAGGGAGGCCCCCACCGCGGGCGCTTCTGCAACGGACGCGGCCGGACGCAGGACGGGGCCGGCGGGTGTAAATAGCATGTTGACTGCTCGGAGAAGGACCCCGCGGGATGCTCAGAGCAGGGACGCTAAGCCAGCAGCGCTCTGGGCCCCCGGAGAGGAAGCCTTCACCTCCTGGACTGGCTGACCAGCATCTTCCTCGCTCGTGCCCCACGTCGGCGCTGACCCCCGGGCCCCTTGCATCGCCCCGTCCCTCGCTGCGGGGCCCCCCCAGCCTCGCCCACGCCCCGCCGCAAAGCTCAGCTCCGGGGACCGAGCACCGCCGCCGGCCCTGCTCTCGTCCCCGGGCTGCGCGCTGCCCCCGGGGGGGACGGCGGAGAGGCTCCCATGCCCCCGGCCTGCCTCCGGGCCCCAGCAAAGCACAAGGGACTGCAGCCGCGCTCGACCCCGGACTCAGCCGCAGCCCGGCGATGCCGAGCGCCCCGACGCCTGCATCTCCGCGCCTCGTCCCCGGGGACCCCCGAGGATGTTGCCGCCGCCTTCGCCTGCAGAAATAGGAGCGTGCGCGTGTGCTGCTGCTCGGGCTGGGGAGCGTGGGCAGGGCCCCCCCGCGCCCTGCCGCCGGCGGTGCTTTCGGGCCGCAGCCGTGGCAGCCTCGTCCGCAGCGCGGGGGACCGCCAGCGCCCCGCCGCGTCGTGCAGCCAGCCGTGCCGTGTCCGCTGTGTGCTCTAGCCGTCGTTGTGCCGTGAGTGCCGCCGCCAGGGCTCGCTTACCACTTCCCCAGCCCCCCCGGGCACCCGGGGAGCGAGCGGGGGGCCGCGCCGGCCCCGTCCCCCCCGCATGAGCCCCGGGCGCTGCGTATCCCCTGCACGCTGTAACGCTGGAACAGAGCATCCCCGTCCCCGAGCCTCCCCGTGCTGTGCTGTGCTGGCGGTGTGTCAATAAACTGTGTGCAGTCGCCGCGGGCCATGTCGCGCTGGTCTTTGCCCCGGGGGCCCCTGCTTCGGCTGGGGGGGGGGGGGGACGGGGTGGGTGCAGACGGTGGGGCTGGGGGGGACACGCAGGGACCATCGGCTGCCAGCTGCCCTCGCCCAGCCCTGGGGCAGCCGGCAAGCCCTGAGCAGCTGGGGAGGGGGGGCTGCAAACTCCCTGGACGGAGAGCCCTCGCGTGCATTGCTCTCCAGCCTGGGCGGGCAACTCCGGGGGGTCCCTGACACCCAAAAACCTCCCCCAGCTCCAGCCAAGACAGCACTCTGCACACAGAGACCGTTGCACGCTGAAGATTTCAGAGAGCGGCTTTGAAAAGCAGCCCCCCCCGCAGCTGCGGGACCCCAGGTGCCACCAGCCCGCGAGCGGAGCGGCCGGCCGCCCTCCTCCCTCCCCGCGGGGCTCAGGCTCCCGCTGCAAGTCGGGCGAACGCAGAGCAGAGCTGCCACGCCGGAGCCCTCGTGCTGGCGTTATCCCATTATCCCCAGAACATTGCAGGAAACACGAGGAAAAGGAAACCTGGTGCCTGGGCTCTCCCTGCCAGGCAACGCGCACAGGCCACTGGGTGTGAAGCCCCCGCCACCAGCTTTGCCGGGGGGCTCGAGACACGAGGCAAAGCAGAGGGGCGCAGGGGCGAGCACCCCCTCCGTCGCGCTTACCTGCGGTGCTCAGCATCGCCCGGCGGGCTGAGCGCCTTAGCCGGAAGCTACCGCCTGCCGCGGGGCCGGGGGACCAGGGCTGCGCGGGAGCAGCCGGCTCGCTGCAGGGCAGAGCCAAGCAATGCTGCCTGCCTCCAGGAGAGGGGGCCCGGCCTCCCCCTCCTTAAGGGCCGGCGAGCGCTGCAATTAGCTGATTGCGCTGCTGCTTCAGCTGCGCCTGGGGATTGACTGACAGGTCCCGGGGGAGGCCGGCCGGCTGCGGCGTGGGCATGCTGCCGCGTGCATCCCGGGCGGCATCCCCCTCCCTGGGCTGCATCCCACCCCCTGGGCTGCATCCCACCCCCTGGGCTGCATCCCCCCAGATTGCATCCCCCAGGGACCCGAAGCGCAGGGCGAGGCCGGAGGGAGCCGGCGTGCCGTGGGCGAGCACCGCGCCGCGGGCGTGCGGAGCGGAGCAGCGCCTTGGCGGCTCCCGGCTCTGGCAGATGGCTGGCACAGGGCCGCCCGCGCGTGCCAGGGCTGACGACGCACTCGAGCCAGCGCAGGGTCCGGCCGCCACGGCCAGGCTTTGATTGCATTTCACGGATAGGTTTCGCGGGACAGCAGCCAGCTCTGCAGGCCGTCCCACCACCCGGCACCCCCCGCTTTGCGCTTGCCCTGCGTCTCCTCTCCCCCGGCGCCGGCTCCGCGCTGGCACGCGACGCCCTTGGGGAGCCGCCGGCCGCCGTGCGCTGTCCCCTTCTGCCCGGCGCCGGGCTGCTCCCCGCCGGGCCCCTTCCGTCCGCCGGACGCCTCCACCGCGGCCCCATCTGCCGCCGGCACCGCGGGGCTCGGGCAGGGCTCCCGCATGGCCCCCCCGCCCCGGCCAGGCACAGCGTCGCTGGCACCTGCAGCAGCAGGGTGATGGGCACGGCCCGCGGCCAAGCCTGGCACCGCGCGCCCTTCCTCTTCCTCCCGCGCCATCCCGGCCTTCTGCTAGGAAAGGTGCCGCGGTGCCGGCGGGCAGCACGGCGTTTCCCGCGCCGGAGGGCAGCGCGGGACGGCCATGGGGCTCTGCGCCGGGGCCCGGTGGCGGATGGGGCCGCGCGGTGCTCGCGGGGGCCGGCGCCGCGGGGGCTCTGCACAACGACCCGGCCCGTGGAGAAGGCGGCGCCGATCCGGCCGGGGAGCTGCCTCGGGGTGCGCGGCGCCTGCTGCCATCTCTCCTCGGCCGGGCTCATGGCGCCCACCGGGCCCCCGCCGGCCCCATCTCCCCGCGGGGGCCCTGTGACGTCACCGCCTGCGGGGATGATGTCATAAGTTCGCTTGCATCTTCCTCCCGGGAAGACCCAGTGCATGCGGCGGCTGGAGGGGGGGCAGCGCGGGGGGCCCTGCTGCCACCCCCCCGGCTCCGGAGCGAAGCGATCCCACGCAAGGAGGCTTCCCCGTCCAAGTACAAGGGTATTTATTACACCGTTACAAGAGAGAGACAGCACCTTCCGTGTGTGGGGCTCTTCCCGGTTACTGGTTTGTACATTCAGAGAGCTGCGACCGGCCCGGCCGGGTCGGCGAGGGAGAGCGGGGGCCGGCCGCGGCGGGGAGTGCCCGGCGGCGGAGCCCCCCTCACCCGCCCCGCTCCCGCCCGCCTGCCCGCCGGTGCCCGAGCCCCGGGGCCCCGCGCGAGCGTGTCTGAGTGCTGAGGTTGGCTGTGTGCTCCTCCGTGCAGTCCGTGCGGGGAAGCGCTCCCCGTCTTCCTCCCGGCCCTGCTCCTCCTCCTCCTCCTCCTCCTCCTCCTCCTCCTCCCGGGGCTCGGCTGCCGCGCGGGGCCGGCCGGCCGTCATTTCCTCGTGTGCAGCGTGTCCTGGAACTTGGTGCTGGTGTAGCGAAGGTGGAAACCCTTCTTGTTGATGGTGTCGTCCGAGTGGAAGCGGATCATCACCGAATCGCCGGCCGAGTAGACTTCCTCCGGCGGCTGGCGAGGGGGGGAAGCGGTCAGGGCCATGCGCCGGCCCCCTCCCGGGATGCTCGAGCGGCGGCGCCCCGCTTGCTCTGTCGCCCCACGGGGATTCGCTCCCGGGAGGGTGCAAAAGGTGCAAAATCATTGCAATACTTGCAATGCTGGGCCCCGCTTGGGGGAATTGCACCACTGCTCAGAGCCCCCCAAAACCCCCGGGGCACGCTCCCGGGTGCAGGGCTGAGCCGGCCAGGCTGCTGCGGGCAGCACCTCTTTGCACCGCTCCGGCACAACCCTGTCCAGCCCTTCCAGGCTGCAGCCGAGCTAATACGGCCCCCCCGGACCACCCCCCACCCAGGACCGGGCTGCCCCGGCCTCGGCGCTCACCCCGGACCCGCAGTATCGGCCGAGGCGGGGGGCCGTGCCGTCGTAGCCGTCGAAGAGCTCCATGTAGTCGTAGCCGCAGTCGGCCTCCTCCTCGATCTCGAAGGTCTGGAAGATGAGCTCCACGCCGTAGCCCTCCTCGGCCATGATCACCCACTCGCAGTCCGAGCCGCCCGGGTAGTTGTTGTCCCCGAACTGCGCGTGCGAATACAAGTCCTTGGTCTTCACCTCGGCGCGCATCTGGCCCCCGCACACTTGGGGAGAAGCCGACAGCGGGGCGGTTAGGAGACGCGGCGGCAGTGCCGGCTCCGCGGCCGTGCCCCAGCGCCCCGGCGGTACCTGTGGTGTGCGCGGCCTCGAAGCCCTTCTTCTGCACCGAGTTGTCCGAGACGAACCGCAGGAACATCGCGTTGCCGGAGGAGACGAGGGGCTCGGGCTCCTTGGCGCCGCAGAACCTGCCCAGCGCGGGGGCTTTGGCGTCCCGCCCGTCGTAGACCTCCAGGTGGTCGTAGGTGCACTCCTGCTGCGCCTCGATGTCCAGCTCGGCGAAGGTCTGCGGCGGCGAGAGGGGCCGGCGGGCTCAGCGGGGCGGCACGGCCGGACCCCCCCCAGCCCCTCCGCGCCGCCCCGCCGGAGGTTACCAGCTTGACGCGGTGCCCCGCGGTGGTGGCGATGGCCCAGGTGCACTCCTTCTTGCTGGGGTACTTGTCGGGCCAGTTGGGGCTGGTGATGGTGCCCGAGATGGATGTCACCTTGTGGTCGCAGCCGGCTGCGGGGACAGCGGGGTCAGGGCCGGCACGGCGGCACGGCGCGGCATGCACGGCACGGCACGGGGGGCCGGCACCCACCTTCCTTGCAGTCGTGCTTGTTGTCGTGCAGCACGAAGCCGCTGCGGCACTGGCACTCGTAGCTGCCGAAGGAGTTGAGGCACTCGTGCTGGCAGCCGCCGTTGTTCTTGGAGCACTCGTCCTTGTCTAGGAGAGAAGGGACGGGGCGCCGGTGAGCGGGGCGGCCGCGCGGGACCCCCGGGGCCGTGCCGGGTCCCCGCTCGGGCTCGATGCACCGCCGCCTCCGCCGGCCCCGGCGCGCGTCCGAGCGCAGCGACCAGCCAAGCAAGCGCCTGCGGCCAGCAGCAAGCAGCCGCGCGTCCTCGCGCCGGGGCAGCCACCGCGGCCGCGGGAGCAGGGTGGTCCTCGCCCCGGCTCGGCGCCTGCGGCCGTGACCGTCACCTGCTCGCGGCACAGACGGGGAGGCAGAGAAACACACAGTGACAACCAAAGATGCACAAGAAAGACCAGGACGCGGGAGTCCCTCTTTACTCATCGACAGGAAATGTCACAGACACGGTAAAAATCGGAAACAAGGTCAACTGGTCAAGGACAACCCGGAGAGGGCTAAAAACGACGGGAAACGGGGCGGGGGGCTTAAAACCACCCCCCCCCAAAAAAATGGCCAACAACCAGTTCTGTCAAGCAAGGGGCCGCGGGGCCGGGCGCGCGGCGGGCGCGGGGCTCCGTCCCCCGGCCGTGCTCCCGCGGCGGCGGCCAGGGCCGGGGCGTTCCTGAGAAAGAAAGAGCGGGCGGCGCGGCTCAGGAGGGGCTTCGCAGCCGCTTCTGCAGGCGGAACTTCAGGCCGGGCAGGCGGGATTTCGGGGGCTGCGGCTGCTGCTTCTTCTCTGCAACGAGACACAGAGAGGGGGGAGAGGGGGAGCGGGGTGAGCGGGGGGCCCGGCGGGGCCGGCGGCGGCGGCGCGGCGGCGGGCGAGCGCGGCGGCGGGGCATGCACAGCGGCCAGGCGCGAGCGCGGGCGCCGGGGAAGCAGGCAGGCGAGGGCCGGCGCCGCGGAGCACCCCGGGGCCCCGCGCGGTGCAGCTCTGCAGCGAGGAGGAGGAGGAGGAGGAAGGTGCGGGCGGCTCGGTGGGCTTCAAGCCTTGCCGGCGGCTCGCAGCTGCCCTGCCGGCGGCTCTGCCCAGCCCGGCTGCAGCGCGAGACCCGCCGGGGCACTGATGCTGCAGGGGCAGCCAGGGTGGAGGAGGCGTGCGGAGGCCGTCGGAGCGGGGTCCGGGCTCGCCTCGAGCGAGGAGGCCGCCCGGGTCGCCCTTACTTACCTCCGAGGTGCCGCAACCTGCCCCAGGTCGCTATCGCCGTGCCGGGGCCGCGCACCGTCGTCACGCGGGGCGGGAGCGCGCGGGAGCCCCCGCTCCGGGCCGGGCCGGGCGCGATGCTCCGGGGCCCCGGCCGGGCAGGCAGCCTGCTGCGGCCGTCTCGCCGGGCTCGGGAGCCCGCTGCCCGTCCTCGCCCGCCCGCCGGAGCGCTCGGCGCCGCCTCTCCGTCCCGGCCGGTGCGGGGAAGCCAGCGGGAAGCGCGGGGAGCAGCCCCGGCCCCTCTCCGTGCCAAGCTCGCCGCCCCCGTGCCCAGCGCCCCGCGGTGCCAAGCGGCAAGGAGGGGGCGAGGAGCAAGGAAGGGGCGATGGAGGGAGCGCCGCCTCCGGAGCCGGCGGCACGAGGCGGGAGCGGGAGTGGGCTCCGGCCGCGGCCCGGCCCCGGGGACGCGCAGGTGCCCAAGCCCCTGCTCTGAACACGCCTCTCAACCCGAGGCTGTAACCTGCTGTCTCCTAGGTCTGAGTGAGGACGCGAGGCGGAAAGGCCTGTTTTGGGATGGGAAGGGGCTTCTCGCGGGCCGGGCCGGGCCGGGCGGGATGAGAGCGGCTCCAGCAAAGGGGGAGCGAGCGCGGCATTGCCCTGCAGGAAGGACCGCGGGAGCCTGGGCGGGCGAGACAAGAGCGAGAGTTGGCAGAGGAAAGAAGCCCACGGGCATGGTGTCTTTAGCAATCCTTTATTCTATCAGCTCGTTTGTCGACCGTGCGCTTACAGTCACCCCAGCGTGCAAACTAGGGGGCTGCTCCTGCCCCGGGCCCCGCAGCCCCCGCGGCGGCACGCGACGGCCGGGGCCGCGGCGGGCTCCCGCACCCGCGCCGCACGCCGCCACGCCGCAGCCCCGCCGCCCCCCGAAAGCCCCCGCGCGCGGCGCTGCCCAAAGGCATCCGGCCGGCTCCGGGGCGCGACACGCCCGGCCGGGAAGCGGCGCTCCGGGGCCCGACGGGGAGAGCGGGCGACGTACCTGGGTGCGGGCGCCGTGGCGGGCTCCCGGGCGAACACTTCCTCGCGCGCCGGCCGAGCGCCTCCGGGCTCGCAAAGCGGCAAGCCGGCTCCTGCTGCGCTGCCGGGCGCCGCTCTCCTGCACGCCTCCGAGGAGGAGGAGGGCCAGCCCCTCTTCGCTTCGGCATCGGCGCCCCAGCAGCGGGGCCGTGCGCTTTCCCATCGCCGTGCGGATCCGAAGCGCTCGGGGCGGCGGGGAGCGAGAGCCCGGCGGCGGCGCGGAGACCCTCCGCGGCTAAAAAGGAGCCGCGCGGGCGATGCTTGGCGCGGGGCTGGCCGGGAACCGCCAGCCGGGGCCGGCGCCCCGGGGGACGGGGAGCCCCTGGTCCGGCCGAGTGCTCCGGGGCGGTGCTGCCGCCGGGAAAGCCCGGAGACCTGCGCGGAGAGAGGCAGAGGGGAGCGTGTGGCGGCCTCGGGAGCATCCCCGGCCGGGGGTCCCGGGAGAGCGGCGAGGGGGCCTGGGGAGCCGCGCGTGCCGGCGGAGGAGAGCGCAGGAGGGAGGCGCCGGGAGCGCCCTGAGCAGCCGGCGAGGAGGCACCGAGGGGGAGACTCACCCGGACGCCCCGTGGTGCCGCTGCCGCTCGGCCGCCGGGCTTTCCCCAGGTCTCTCTTTGCTGGAGGGTGCCGACTCCTGATGGCTGGGCTGGGCCAGGCTACCTTACTTGCCTTGGTTTTAATTAAAAAATAAAGCACAGATACTATACCCCCGGGGCGGCAGCCGGCTGCCCTCGGGTCTCTGCTGCTCCAGCCGGCTGCAGGGGACGGCCGGCCGGCGCCCGGGGCCGGAGCAGACCCCGAGGGCTCGCTGGGACGCCAGCTCGGGTGGCCCGTCGCAGCCTAGGGCGAGTGTCCGTGCTGCCTTCAACAGGCCTCGATGGGGGGGAAAAAACCCCGCGGGCGACGCGAGGCGCTCCGTCCTCCCGGGCCCCGCTCCGGGGCGCTTTGGAGCGCGTGAATCCATCCAGCCCGGTGCAGGCAGTGCTGTTCGTAGCTCGAAGCCGGGGGGACGGGGCTGCGGAGACCCTCTCCCACGCGCGGGTCCGGCGCCGGCCCCCGCCGCAGCCGCCCAGTCCCACGTTGGGCTCTGCCATTGCCGGCGGCGGGTTTTGCATCATATCCCCATCCCTCCCCCCTGCAAAGACCGGGCAGAAGGCGACACCATCTCCTGGCGGGGCGGCCCGGGAGGGCGGAGAGGGGCACAGAACAGACAGGAACAAGCAGGTAACGGTTTTGGGGAGCGCCGGCCGCTCTCCGCACACCTGAGACGATGCTGCGCCCCCGGTGCTCCCCCCGAGGCTCTGCCACCCCGCTCCGGCCGCGATGCCGAGCGCCCCGGGGCGAGGAGCGCGCGGTGCTTGCTGCGGACGCGGCCCGTCCCGGCGAGCGGAGGCGGCGTGGCCGTGCGGTGCGTGCCGCCGGGCCCGTGCAGCGTAGCGGGGTCGTGCAGCGCAGCCACCGGCGCAGCGAGGCAGGCACAGCGGGGACCGGCGGCGGGACGGGGCGGCGGGCACGGGGAGGCCCTCGCGAGCCGCGGGAGTGCAGTGCCCGGTCCGGGGCAGGGCTTTGGGGGTGGCAGAGCTGCTGCCCGGGGGGGCCAAGCCCGTCCCTGGCCCCGGCCCTGCTGCAAACGAGGTTTTCCTCGTGCTGAACCCGGCTGCTGCCGATGCAAGGAGCCCACACTCCCGGTTCCCACGGCCCGGGGGCGGCTCACGGGAGCATCTCAGCACCCAAAGCGGGACCCAGGTGCCCCCCGGGAAGGGGAAAAGCCTGGAGAGGCAGCAAAAAGCGGCGGAGCCAGGCCATCACCTCCGTGCAGCCTGGGGCTGGTCCGGCCGCTCAGAGACCGGGGACTGCACCCCCGGGCGCGGGCGGGCGTTAGCGGCAGGTCGGGGGTGCGGGGAGGGACGGCCATGCCACGCGGCTCTACCTGAGAAGAAATGGGCTTTGAAGCCCTTCTTGGAGACGGTGTTGTCGGACTTGAACTCGATCCGCATGTTGTTGTACTGGGAGGTGATGACGTCGGGCTTCTCGGCGCCGCAGAACTTGCCGTGCAGCTTGGAGTCGGCGGTCAGCCCGCTGCGCACCTCCACGAAGTCGTACTTGCAAACCTGCCGGGGACACGGGCAGGGCTGGGGTGGCCACCGCGGGACCCCCGGGCGCCAGCGAGCCCCCGGCCCCCCCCGCCGACAGCACTCACGTCGTTGCCCTCGGTCTCGAAGAAGTCGAACTGCAGGGAGATGCGGTACTGCGTGGGGGCCACCAGCTGCCAGATGCAGTTCTTGTTGGGGGGGTACTCCTTGGGCCACCCGGGGCTGGTGATGGAGCCGTTGAGCTTGGTGAGGAAACCTCCGCAGGCGGCTGGGGGCCGGGGGGCACAGAGCGGCGTGAGCGGCCTCCCGGGGGCACGGCACGGTGGGGGGGGTCCTGGCAGCGCCCGCGGGAGCAGCCGCTCCGGCACTCACCCTCGCAGCGGCGCTTGTCGGAGGCCAGCTCGTAGCCCGGGTCGCAGGCGCACTTGTAGCTGCCCAAGGTGTTCACGCAGCGCTGCTCGCAGCCGCCGTTGTTGGGCCGCGAGCACTCGTCCACCTCTGGGCGCGGGACGGAGAGGGCGGCGGGCTCAGCGCCACGGTGACGGCCGCCCGTCCTTCACTGCGGGACCTAGCGCGGCGGGGCCATGCGGACCCCCGCGAGGGATGCCCCCCCGTACCTTTAAAGAAGTTGACGGCGAAGCCGGCTTTGTTGATGGAGCCGTCGGAGACGAACTTCATCCAGAGCTTGTTGGAGGTGCTCTTGATGTCGTCGGGCTTGTCGTAGCCGCAGTAGCGCCCGATGAGGCTGCTCGACTCGCTGCTGCCGTCCCGGATCTCCAGGTAGTCGTAGGCGCAGCTGTCGTGGCGCTCGATCTGCGCGGGCGGTGGGGCATCAGTGGGGCGCCCCACGCCGTGCCGTGCCCGCCGGCATGCCGGTGCACGGTGTCCCCCGCGCCGCCGCTCCTCCACCCGGCCCCAGAGCCGCGCAGCGACCGCGAAGGGGTGACGTTGGCTGCTGCTGTTGCACGGGGGAAACTGAGGCACGGAGGGGGGCTCTGCGGGTGAGCGGTGCAGCCGCTGCCTTGCACGAAATGGTGCAGTCTCACTTTTAGGTAATTTTAGCTTTCTGCCCCCAGGGGGCTGGATGGGGACCGGGATGGGGATGGGGACGGGGATGGGGAATTCCCAGCCGCAGCAGAGCTGCCGCCTGCCCAGCTCCAGCCGGCAGCGCTCCAGCCTCCCCCGGCTCCGACACCGCGAGCCGCCGGCAGCCCCGGCCGGTGACTCAGGTCCCTCAGCCCAGGGATCTCCGTGGCTTTGCTGACGAAGCCCGGAGGCACGTGGCGTCCCGCGGGAGCGTGCCTCTGGCCGCGCCGTTGTGCAAGAGCGGGGATGAGCCCAGCCCCGCGCACGCACCTCGAAGGACTGGAAGGTCAGGCCCACGTGGAAGCCCTCGGAGACGGTGATCTTCCAGACGCACACCTTGCTGGGCCGGTAGTCGTCGGGGTAGTTGGGAGACTGGATGTGCCCGTTGTCCTTCTTCACTTCCCCGCCGCAGATGGCTGGAGCGGAGGCGAGGCCGGGGCAGCCTGAGCGGCCCCCAAGGAGCCGAGCCCCCAGCGCCGAGCCCCCCCGCGCTGAGCCCCCCCGCGGTACCTTCGTAGACGGCGAAGAACCCTTTGCCCACCCAGTTGCTGCTGCTGCGAAACTCGACCCAGAGGCGGCTGTCGGTGGAGACGATGGGCTCCGGCAGCTTGCTCCCGCAGAACCTGCCTGGGGACCAAGGCGCGCTCGGCTGCCCACGGGGCCGCGGCGCCGCTTGCCCGCACGCCCCGGGGACCCCCGCTCTGCCGGCCCCGCGCCCCCCACCCGGCCGAGCCCCCGCGGGGAAGCGGTGCTCCTCCCCCCCCCCCGACACTTTTCCGGCCGTTTCAGGGAAAGCGGGGGCCTCTCGGTGTGGGAGCGGCGCCAGCGCTGCTGCCGGGACCGCGGGAACGCTCAGCCCGGGGAGCGGGAATGGGACGGGAGGGAGTTCCCGGCAGGGCCCTCCCCGGGGAGCCGCTACGCGCTGGCCGGCTGAATCAGCCCCGCCGGCTTTCGTCAGGGCCGGCGAGCCGGGAGGCAGCAGCCGCCCCCGGGGCACCGCCGCGACCCACTTCCCCCCCCGGGGCCGGTGGAATGATGCAGAGCCGCGAGCCGGCGGCCGGGAGCGCCGCGGCGGGACGGGCCGTGCCGGGGGGAGCAGGGGCAGGGCCGGGGCCGGGGCGCGCCGGCCGGGCTAGGCGATGCCGGTTGGTTACCTCGCAGCGTGGCCTTTCTCCAGAACCCGTCTCTCACCTCCACGTAATCGTACCAGCACAGCCGGCTTCGGTAGAGGTCCAGGGTGGTGAAGTTCAGGATGATCTGGGAGGGCGGGCGGGAGCCTGGCGTTAGCCAGACGGCGCCGGGATGCAACGCCCCGGGATGCACCGGGGATGGGGGCACCCGCCCGGGGCGAAAGCTGGGAGCAGGGAGGGAGATGATGGGAGAGCCGGGGGCGAAGAGGAAGGCTGGAGGGCGCTGGCGCCGGCACGCGGTACCTTTTCTCCGGGGGTGACGGAGATCCTCCAGACGCAGTGCATGTGGGCAGAGTATCCGTTGGGGAACTCGGGCGAGGAGAAGTTGCCCTGGCTGTCCTGGAGCGTCTCGCCGCAGGCTGGGGACAGAGCGGGGAGGCGGGCGTCAGACCTCGCACCGAGAGACCCCCGGAGCGCGCCGGCACCGGCACCGCGCAGGACCCGCTTTGCACCCCGAGACCTTCCCGCGGCGGAGCCCCGCCAGCACCACGCGGCCCCGGCAGCCCCGGGCCCCGCTGCAGCACGGGAAAAGCCCCAAACCTCGCAAGACCCCCCGGGCCCCCCCGGCACCAGTGGCCAGCAACGCTCCCGGCCGCGTCCCCGTGCCGCGGCTCTGCCACCCCCCACGCCGGCGAGCCCGGCCAGCCTGGAGTGAGCCCAGCGCTGCCATCTGGAAGCCACATGATGCCGTGGCGAGCGGCACTCGGCTGTGCTGCGGCCAAGCGGCCCCCTGATGAAAGGTGGAACGGAGAAAG
This sequence comes from Dromaius novaehollandiae, assembly GCF_036370855.1. Taxonomy (NCBI): domain Eukaryota; kingdom Metazoa; phylum Chordata; class Aves; order Casuariiformes; family Dromaiidae; genus Dromaius; species Dromaius novaehollandiae. The sequence continues at coordinate 6,694,919 of NC_088123.1, forward strand.
ACAGAAAACCTGGGCTCGGTGCTGGCTTTCCCCCCCCTCGTTTTACAGTGGAAACAAAGGGAAAGCAGGGCTGCAGAGGAGCTTTTTTCCTTTTTTTCCCCTTTCCCGCTTGCAGCCCCGTTCCCCTGCGGCCCCCGGGGCGGCGAGTGCGAGCGCGGCACTCACCCGGGCAGCGGTAGAGCTTGCGGGCCTGGGCGATGTCCCCTTTGCTGAGACGCGTGCGCTGGCCGATGGCCGGCCGGACCCCGTTCACGTCATACTTGGGCAGGATGGTGTCGAGGAAAATGCCCCTGGGACGAGAGCAGGGAGAGGCTGAGCGGGGGCCAGGGCGAGAGACACCAGGTCCGGGACGGCCGCGTGCACCGGGGAGGGGGGAGGATGCTAAAAACGGCCCGTGTAATTAGAGTGCAGCGCCCGTGAGTCAGCCGGGCCGCAGGGCGCGGGACGCCGACGGGCCGTGTCCTCATCCCAGCCGCGGAGGTCACCGCGGGGAGAGCGTCTGCCCTGGGAAAGGGTCCCCTCCCTCCTGCCTCCTCCTCCTCCTCCTCTTCCTCCTCCTCCTCGCCCCCCCCCGGCTGTCTGGAGAGGTGATGCATGCGCCGAGGGAGAGGGCGCAGAGTTCAGCACCGGGGCTGGGTGTATCAACGCCTTGCAGAGCTGCCGCAAGGCACTTCTGCAGAGCCTTTGCCCGGGTGGGAACCAGGCTCTAAGCTGAATAAAACGGCTGAGCTGGACTGCAGGAAGCCCCTGCAGCTGAGCCTGGGCTAGAGATGGGCATCGCCTTCCCGCTGGTGACGGATGGGCACAGGGACGCCAGGGCTTGCTGGTGAAACGCGCCGGAGCATCGCCCGCGGGGAAGGACGGGAGCATCGGCGGGAGCAGAGCGGCAGGGCGCATGCGATGCCGCGGGGCTGGGTCGCTCAGAGGGCGGTGGTCCAAAGCGATCCAGGGAAGAGCACAGGGACCAGGCCCGCAGCATGAAACCGCGGCTGCCGCGACCCTCCCGGGGCGGCTGGGGCAAGGGGCAGCCCCGCTTGCGGGGACCATCCCGGCACCGCATTTGGGGCCGGGCTGCAGCGGGGATGATGCGCGGGAACCCGTTCCCTGGGGCTTCTCCTCCCTCCTGGCATCCCGCCTGGCCAAACCAGTCCTCCTGCCCGCGGCCCCACTGCCGGGAGGAGGGCGGGCGGCGCAGCGGGCGCGCACCTGGAGAAGGTGTTCCTGGCGTAGTGCATGATGCTGTCGAAATCGTACGTCTCGCCCAGCGACTCCACCTCCTCCGGCTCCATCTTCAAGAAGTTGTACTCCTGCCCTGCGGAGGCGGGCGGCGCGAGGCCGCGGTGAGGGGCTGCGGCGAGGCTCCCGGGGCCGCGGCACGGGGGAGCGGGCCGGGGCCGGCGCCCTACCTGGCTGGATGTTCTCCCGGATGATGGAGACGTGGTCGTCCCGGTCGGGGCGCGTGTGCTCGTGCCAGAAGCCGATGACGTGGCCCAGCTCGTGCACCACGATGCCGAATTTGTCGCAGTTTTTGCCGATGGAGATGGCCTGGGGCCCCCCTCCTCTGCGGCCCACGTAGGAGCAGCACCTGGGGGGGGGCACAGCGGGGTGGCACTGGCTTCGCCCCGGCACTGGGGAATTCCCGGCCCTTCCCCAGGCACCGGCGTGACTCAGGCCGCGCGCAGCAGCCTCCCTGCTCGGAGCCGACCATCTGGAAAGCATTCCCGCAGCCGCAGCGCTCGGGAAACTTGAGCCTGCCCACGTTCGGGGACCGGGCCGTACCTCGGACGGGGGCTCTGCCTGGGAACCGGGGCGGCTCGGCCCCACGCCGCAGCCCACCGCAGCTCGGGGGGGGCCGAGCAGCCAGCCCCGCCGCCGGGCAGCCCGATCCCTTCCCGGGGAAAGCCTCCCGCTGACCGCCGTCTGCTTGGCATGCTTGTGCCCCGTAGCGCGAAGGAGCCGATCCCTTCCAAACCCCTGTTTCCTTTGGCACGACCCGCGCGAGCCTCCGCCGGTGCAGAGCGGCCGCCCTCGGCCCCGAGCGCCCCGGGGGGGAGATGCGTCCCGACGCTCCGCGCACACCCGGGCCAACCTCCCTCCCCTCTCAGCGCAGAGCAAACTGCTACGTGGGCGTTTCGGTGCCAAGGCACATCAGCGGGGCTCTAACTGGCCCTAATTAGCGCTCCCACAAGCCACAGCGCTGCTTAATTGCAGCGGAGCATCTTTTGCAAGGGGAGGGCTTTGGCTCTACCGCCAGCGGCGGGATCCCGGTCTCGGCCCCGGGGGCGGCTCGCCCCGATCCGCGGGAGCCCCGCGGCACCCGCTGCAACCCGGCGTGCCGCCGCCGAGCCCCGGGCTTACCCGCAGGGCCGGTAGGTGAAGACGATGTAGCTGTCCTCGTCGTTGCGCTCCAGGAAGGTGACGCAGGTGTGCTTCTCCCAGTGCCGCATGGCCTGCCGGAAGATGGCCCGCTGGCTGCCTGCGAGGGCCGCGGGGGCCGTCAGCCGGGGAAACCGAGGCACGCCGCCGCCCGCCCGCCCCGGCGCTCACCGCTGAAGTTGCCGCTGATCACGTAGGGGATGACGCCGTCGGGCCACACGCGCTCGGGGCGGGACGTGGCGGCGCGGCGGCTCCGTGCCCGCCGGCCCCGTGTGCCGCGGCCGCTCTGCGGGGTGGCACTGCCTGCGCGGAGGAGAGCGGGTGAGGCCGGGTGCCGACCCGCCGCGGTGCCCGCGGGCAGCACCCGGTGCCGGTACCTGAGGAGTTGGCGGGCAGCCGCCGGACGGTGTGGTGCGACAGGTCCACGACGCGGTCCACCTGGAAGAGCCGCAGGTCCTCCTCGTCCAGGGCGATGTCTCCCAGGAAGGCAGCTGGGGACCGCGGGGCACAGGGTTACGGAGGATGCAGCGGTGCAACCCGCGAATTAAGCCCGACCCTCATTTCTTGCCCAAAATGAGTTGGGGGGGTGCACTGATTTTACAGCTCGGGTTTTGAACCCACGGGAGCAGAGTCGCGATGGGGAAACGCTCCGGGCTGCTGCTGCTGCAAAGGGATGTCGCTTGCAAAGCGGGTCTGCTCACTGCAGAGCTCAGCCGGAGGGACAGCGGATGGAGCCGGGACACACGGACCCCCTTGGCCTCCCCCCAGGGCAGAGCCCGCGCCAGAGCCTCGCTGTCTCCCCGTGCGCTCAGCCTCTCCCTGACCCAATGTGCACCCGAGGATGAAGGCAGGCCCTTCCTCTTCCTCCCTCGCAGCCAGGGACAGCAAGTGTGGCGCTGGCTGGAGCTGCCCCCATGCTTCCCGGCCCGCTGGAGCGTCAGCTCTCCCAGCAGCTGGGGCCAGCGCGGCGCGCACATCTGGTTCGCATAAAGCCAGGTCCGTGTCTTTTTAGGGTTTCTATTATTATTTGTATTGCAAAATTGTTTTAACCCAAAGCTGCATTTGGGAGTCCCTTCCTGCCTCCTCCCGCCACACACACCTCCCGGCGTGAACTCTGACAGCCCGCGACGCTCCAACAACCTCCGATGCATCCGCCACTGGGAATCGGAGCCATATGGGCCGGCCGCGCGCTGGCACGGAGCCGGCCCCGAGGCCACGGGGTGTCCGTCCGTCCGTCCGCCCGTCCGTGGGGCTGGGGCCGGGTGCGGGACGCTCCCCCCGGCACCACTCCACCGCGGCGGGGGGGCCCCTGGCTGCACAACCCGCCTGCTGCGGGGCTTTCGGGGCGGCGTGTTATAACGATTAGCGGCCCAAGCGCACGCTGCGGCGCTGGGACGGCATCCAGGGCCGGTCCGCGTGCTGGCAGAGAGCCGCGAGCCCCCCTGGAGCCCCTTCAAGCCAAACTCCTCATGGGCGTCTTCCCGGGGCTGCGCATGCCTGGAGGATGCGGCCCTCGGCGGGTACCACTGCGGCCGAGGCCCTTCCTCCTCCTCCTCTTCCTCCCCCCTGGTCCCTACCCATCCCGGCTCCCTGGAACCCTCCTCTGCCTCGCCGTGAGTCAATGCGTGGCCATCGGGTTTCGGGACGTGGCCGGCGGCGAGGCTCCGGGGCCGCGGCTCCCGTGGGAAGGGGATGCCGGCTGGCGCGGGGTGCAGCCGGGCTCCTCGCCGGCGTTTCGGGGCACTGGCGGCGGGCGGCTGGGTTAACGTGCAAGGGGGGGGAGCGGCGCCAAGGCCGTGCTCCGAGGCGATTAACACATGCATCCCAAAAGAGCTGCTAATTACGAAAACGCAGCAGGACAACGAGGATAACCCGGGAAATGAGAGCCGGGGGCTGGTGGGAGAGGAGCAGCCTGGCCGGGAGAGGGACGCGCAGCGGCGTGGCGAGGCCGTGCCAAGAGCCGCACGGAAAGACAAGGGAAAGTAAGCTCGCTTACAGCGGAGCAAGCGCCGCCCGAGCCAAGTGATATAGAAACCATATGTGAGGGATTTCGGAGACGTGAGAGACCCGAGCAAGCGAGCGCGGGGACGTGGGGCCGCATTCGCAGCCGGCGCGGAGCAGCCCGGCTCCCCCGTCCCACCGAGCGGCTCGGCAGCGGCCGCAAAAGCCCCCCAAAACGCCCCCGGGTGCCCCCGGGGAGGGAAGCGGCTTTCCGCCCGCGGAGGGGCCGGGGGGGAGGAGAGGAGCCGTCCTGGCAGCCGTCCCGGTAAGGACACGTTAGGGACAGCCCAAAGCGTTGCATTTAGAAACGTCCACGTCGGTTGGGGTTTCGGCTGTTTCCTCCCCTCCGCGCGGCAGCGGAGGCGGCGCGGGCCGGCGGCCGGCAGCCAGCGGCTGCCTCGCGCCCCAGGGCAGGAGCAGCGCTCGCCCCTGGCTCCTTCCTTTTCCCAAAAGCAACACTCGCACCCCCAGCTCCTTTTTTTCCAAGGGCAGCGGCAACGTCCCGGCAGCTATAGCACCGGGGGGGCACCGGGCTCCACGTGCGCGAGCACGACGGTGACGGCTCCGGCTGCTCCGGTGATAGGAGGTGAAGCGGGGCGGAGGGTGGGAATCCGCTTGCCAAAATTCCCGAGACACTGCGAATTTCCCTGAGGATACTGGCGGTAGCTGCTCCCGCGCTGCCGGGACTTGCTCATCTCCCGCGAGCGTCGGGGCTGGCGGCGGCGGTGCTCCATAGCAGCCGAGCGCATCCCGCGACCCCGCGGGCACTGGGGCCCCGACGGTGCCAGCTCCGGAATTGCAACGCCGGCTGCCACGACGGCGCAGGGCCGCAGGGAACTGGGGCGAGCGGGTTTCTCACGGCGGGGCCAGGCGCCCCCCTCCCCCTGCCACAGCGGCTTAATGAAGCTTTCTAATGAGGGGAGCGGGCAGTGGGCGGGCGGGCGGGCAGGGGCGGGCAGAGCCGCCGGTCGCCCCGCGCTCCGCAAACACGGCGCCGGCCCCGGCGGCCAATGTCAGCGTGTCCCGGCCAGCGCCAGGCTGGCCCAGGTGGGATGCAAAAGCGAAGAGCAAAAGCAAACAGAAAACACCCTGCGCAGGGTCCCCCGAGCATCCCCGTCCCAGTTTTGCCCCCCCCGAGCCGCGGTCTCCCCACCCGACGTCCCGCAGCCATCCCGAGCCGGGGGAGGTGGCATTTGCCCCCGTGCCACAGCCAGCTGGCCCCCAGACCCCGCGTGCGGGCCCGAGGTCGGTGCCGGGTGCCTGCAGGGACGGGGACGGGTGCTGCCACCGGTGATGCCGCGAGCACCCCGCGCACCCCGGGTCCAGCTGGGTGGCCAGGAGAGAGCTCAGCCCTCCGCTGTTGTTTGACTTTTTCTGCTCTGTTTTTTCTTGCGGGTTCTCGGAACAATGATGTAATCCCGGGGCTGAATATTTAGACAAACAAGGTTTTTATTCGGACGCAGGCCAGCCCCTGAAGCACCTCGTCCCGGCGCTGCAGGCACGCTCCCAGGCTCGGCTGCTGTCCTGCCATCTCACGGGTCCCCCCGTGTCCCCGGCCCCGGGCCCCAGCCTTGGCCTGCCGGGATGCGGGAGGTGCTCAGCATCCCTCACAGACCCAGCCAGGGCAAGCGGAGGAGAGGAACGTCTGCCGAAGGCCCGGCTTCTCCCGCACCACCGAGATTTCCGGCTGAGCCTGACCTCAGAGCCCGTCAAGGTTGGGAACCGCGTTGCAGGAAAACAACGGGAGGGAAAGGGCCCGGAGCCCACGGCCGAACGCGATGTTCCGGCGAGCGGGCGAAAGCAAACAGATCGCCGGGAGAAGCCTTGGCAGAGGAGGGCGGCAGATAACCGGGAGGGATCAGGTTTCAGGTCAGTCTGGGCCAGAGGAACCTCGGTGCCGGAGGAGGACGGACCGCGCCTGCCCGGCTCCCCGCGCGCCCGGAGCAGGAGCAGGAGCAGGGCTGGGGAGCCGGTGCCTCGGGTGCCGAGCGGGAGCGTGGGAGCGGGACGGGGAGCCGGGGTGCACGCTCGCCCGTTCCAGCACCTCCTGAACTGGGATTTGCACCTGGGGCTGGGTTTAACGGCCCTCGGTGGGGCTTTTCTGCATGAATTCATCCAACCTGAAACCACGCAGACGCTCGGCCCGTGGGGTCCTGTGGCACCCAGGTGCTGCGTGGGAAGCCCCCCCTGCCCTCGCTGCTTTGCAGCTCCTGCCCGGCACCGGCATCGCCGAGCCCTCGAGTGATCCCCAGCCATGTGCATCGCTCCCCGTGTGAGCTGGGGCCGGTTTCGAGGCGTGCAGGAGGAAAGGGAAGGAGCTGCTCTGCCCGGGCCGGAGGTGCAGCCAGGCAGGACGGAGCAGAGCCGGTTCGAAGGTGCATCCAGGCCTCGGCCGAGCTGCCGGGTAATAAAGCCCCGGAGTCAACAGGGCAGCATCCTACTGGCTTCGGCGAGCCGTTAGCTATGCGAGGAATGCTCCTCGCGCCTCCCCCTCGCCGCACGCGCCAGCCCAGCTGCGCCCGCAACAGGCCGCGGGAGAGGAGCCGGTGCAACGCCGCGGCCGGAGCCAGGGCCGGAGCCGGAGTGTGCCCGGGAAGCGCCCGCTGCGGGAACGGGAAAAGCCGCCGAGGGCTGCCGCCTCCTGCCAAGGCTCCTGCACCGGCCTCGTCCTGCTCCCGCAGCCCGCGGACAAGCCAGCTCCCTTCCCCGGGATGCCGGCGCGGCGCTGCGGAGACCCCCGGGCCGGGGGGGACGGGACGCGGAGGCGAAGCAGCGGCGAGCCCGGCCCTCTGCTCCCCGCGCGGCCGCGTCGCGCAGCCCCTCTCCCGGTGCCCCTCGCCGGCAGCCGCAGCGAGGGAGCAGATGGCCTGTAAACGCCAGGCGAGGAATATTTGCTTTCCCAGAGCACCTTCCGACGAGCGTGGCCGACACAATACCGGAATTCAGGCGCAGCGGCCGCGCCGGGAGGCAGACCAGCTCGCGGCCCTGCGGGAAACTGAGGCACGGGAGGGACGATGCCAGGCAGCACTGGGGAAACCCCCCACAAGCCCTTTCCTGGGGCTCCCGCGTGCAAACACCCAGCCCTGTGCCGGCCTCAGCCGATGCCACCGGCCTGGGAGCGGGTTGGGCCGGGGGGGCGCGGGACGGGGCCCCGAGCACGGTGCTCCCGCAGAGGCACCGGTGCCCGGCTGCAGCCCGCTCCGGGCCGCGCGCCCCCTTTCATTCCTGAGCCGGCTTCGGCCTTTAAATAGTCCCATTTTGCTCCCCGCCGCCTGCTCCCTGCAGCGCATTCCCGGCGTGCCGGCACAGCCCCGGCCCGGCCTCCTTGCCCCCCGGCACGGCGAGCGCGCCAGCCTGCTCCCCGGCCCCGGGACCCCCTGCATTGGCCGGGCATCTGCTCAGTGTCCGGCGCAGCGACGGCTCCCGGGGCTCGGGCTGACGCCTGGCACGGCGTCGCCGCTCGGCATTTCCAGCCGCTCACCACCTTCGGCCTCTTGGCTCGCTCGGGCAGCCGGTAATTAGCGATTCGCGTGCTCCGGCCGCTGCTGATCGCAGCGCGGGGCCCTGCCGCGCCGGAGCGCTCTGTCGGCGCAGGATGCGGCCCCGGCGGGACGGCTCGGCGGCAGGGCCCCGGCACCAGCCCCCACGCGCGTCCTTGGCGCTCGGTGCTGCACCCGCTCCAAGGCCTCCCGGGAGCTCTGCACATCTGCTCCGCCGCCCGGCATCCCCCCCGCGCGCCCTCCGTGCTCAGTCCGCTCACCGCCACCCCGTGCCCAGGCCCCCGCGCGAACCAGCGGCCGGAGGATTTCCCAGGCTGCCGGGAGACGCGCGGAGACGCCCGGGCAGGGCAGGCGGCCCCGCAGCCCCCCGGCACGCCGCCGCGCCGAACGGCTGACTACACAAAGATAAAGCAGGGCCCGGGCCCCGGCGGGACTTTACGAGCTCTCCGCGCCGCCCCGAGCCCCGAACCGCAGCCTCCTGCCGGCCCCGGCTCTGCGGGCGGATTTTACCCGGCATGAATAAGTGACATATAACGGCTGGAAAATATTTTTGGGCAGCTTGACAAGTGTGACTGCAAGCAGTAGCCTCCGCTGACTACGCCTGGAAAGTGTAATCTAGGTGAAACCCGGGCGGCCGGAGCCAAAGCGCTCCGGGCACGGCTGGGAAGCGGGGCCGGCCGGCGGGGGGGTCGGGCCCCCCGGACGAGGAGCAGCGCGGCGGCCTCTGGCTCGCCCCTGCCCCGTTTGCTGCATCCCGCAGGGCCGGGGGGCTGCGGGGGTCCGGGCAGCCCGGGCGGTGGAGCTCGGGGGCAGCCGGCAGCTCCCGCTGCTCTCCCAGGACAAGGCAAGTGCAAACACTCCGGCTGGACGTGTTTGGTTAGGGCTTGCGCAGGCTCCGCAAACAGAAAGCGCTGTGCAAACGCTCTCGGGGCTGTTTTCCCACTGCAGCGCGCGGGGCGGATGGGAACGGCGCTGGCTGCCTTTCCCAGCCCGGCGCCCCGGGGAGCGGCGCGGGGAGGGCTGCGGTGGGACCTGGCCTGCCCGCCGCTCCGCTCGCCGCCGGGCACGGGGACTGGGATATCCCGCTGGCCTAGCGAGGGCAAACGAGGGCCACGGCGGATTCCTGCCTCCCCGACGCCTGGGGACCGATCCAGAGGCCGGAGCTCCAGCCAGGTCCCGCGGGGGCCCTTTAGGTGCCGGGGCAGCTGCCCGGGATGGACGGGGAGGCCGAGCCGATTGCACGGCCGGCTCTTTCCGTCCCGGCCGCTGGCACCGGAGCAGGGCTGGCGGCATCGCCCGGGGCAGCCGGCAGCGCTCGCGGCCCGCGGGCAGCCGTCCTGCCTGGGCGGGCGGCCTCAGGATACCTCTGGCATGAGCTGTGCAGAGAAAACCAAATTCCCTCCCCGGCTCGTCCCCTCCCGCCGCCTCCTCTCCCCGCAGCCTTGATGGGAGCCGCGGCGGCGAGGCCTCAGCGCTCAGCTGTTTCCGGCGCTGCCCGAGTCCCAGGGAACCTCGCTGCCCCGCTCGCCTCCAAACAAAAACAACTCCCCGCGCGGGCGAAGGGAGAGCCCGGCGGGCGCCGTCGCTGCCAAGACGAGCCGTGCCACGCCGTGCCGTGCCGTGCCGTGCCGGCCCCCGCCGCGCCGCCCCCGCCGTGCCCCTCGCGCGTGGCGTCCCGGCTCCTCCCCGGCACCCCGGTGCCACGCGGGGAACCCGGCCAGGGGCAAATCCCCTGCTCGTGCGGCATTGCACAGGGCCTGATCCCCCACCGGGGCCTCCGGGCATAAGTACAGTAATTGAGTTAGTCACATAAGGATCTGGTAAAGGCAGGCGGGAGAAGGAGGGGAAAGCAGCCGCCTCGCCGGTCCCGGGAGCAGGAATCGACAGGATCTTGGCTCGCGCGGGACCGGGGAGATAAGGGGGCCTTCCCCTTCTGGCAGTGTCATCCCCAATTAGTTCAGCTCATCAACAAGCAACGTCCCAGCTCTGCCGTGCGACTTGATGAAGCACAAGCGGAGCCGAGCCTCCAGCCGGCTCTGCCCGGACAGTTTTGCAAGCCTAGCTGTTTCAGCCCGGGAGGGCAGGAAGGGGAGGATTTTTGGCCAGAAAAAACCCTCATGTAGACAGAGTTATATCAACAGACACCTTCCAGCGCAGACAATGCCATTAAAGAGAAACGTGATCCTCCAGCCAGGACGCAAGACCATCCTGCGAGACCCGAGCCCTCGCCTCTGCTCTCCGCCCCGGGCGCTCTCCCGTGCCTCAGTTTCCCCTCCTGCCCTTCCATCCCCTTTATCCTGCTCGCGGGCTCTCGGAGATAGGGGCTGTCTCCCCGGCGCCTAGCCCGCTCTCAGCTGGGGCCTCCGGACGCGTCCAAAACATGAATAACAGCTCAGCAATCCCCTGCCCCGGCTCGCCCGGCAGCCCGCAGATAAACTCGGCACAGCCGGACCGGCGGCGCCCGGCCACAGCAAACGCCGCCCGAAGCCCGGCTCCGTGCCGTCCCGGCGGCCCCGGACGGGACGAGCTTTCCCTCGCTGCGGTTTGCAAGCGAACAAAAACGCCGAGCGCCCGGGCAGCTCCGGCACCGATCCGGCCCGTGCCGCGCTGGCCCCGCCGCTGACAGCGCCCGGCCGGCAGCATCCCGGGGGCGGCATCCCCCGGGGGCGGCGCGGGGGTGGGGGCGGCGGGGCCGGGCGGGCCCCCGCGGCCGGGGGGCAGCGGCGCGCAGCCCGCGGGCACCCGCACCGGCGCGCGCCCCCGCCGCCCCCCCCCGCGCGCGCTCCCGCCGCCCCAGCGCTCCCCTTTGTCTGCGCATCGCCGCCGCGGGGCCCGGCCCGGCCCTACCGGCTTTGCAGGGGTCCTTGTAGTCCAGGGGCTCGGCGTCCTCCTCCTCCTCCAGCACGTAGGAGTAGTCGGGGAAGTGCACGGCGCGGGCCAGCAGCAGGCACAGGAGCAGCCCGCAGCTCCGCAGCCCGGCCATGGCTCTGCGGGCAGGCGGGCAGCAGCGAGGCCGGGAGGGCGGGCGGCTTTTTTTTTTCTTCCCCTCTTTCCTTCCCTTCTTCGCTCCCTCTTTTTTTTTTTTTTTTTTTTTTTTTTTTTTTTTTAGGGAAATGAGATCTGGCGGGGGCGGGTTCAAGCGCGGAGCTCGGCCCCTGCAGCCCGCCGGGCCCGGGCGCAGGGCTGGGAGCGGGGCCAGCGCCGGGGGGGGCGGCGGGGCCGCTCCGGGCTCCGGGGCACTGCGGCCCGCAGCCCCCGGCCCGGCCCGCAGCCCCGGTCCCGCACCCCGCAACCCCTGGTCCTGCACATTGCAACCGCCAGCTCCGGTCCCGCACCCCGAAACCCCCAGTTCTGCACCCTGTGACCCCCAGTCCCCTGTCCCGCAACCCCCCAGTCCTGCACTGCAACCGCCAGCCCCCGTCCTGCACCCCACAACCCCCAGTTCTGCACCCTGCAACCCCCAGTTCTGCACCCTGCGACCCCGAGTCCCATGTCCCTCAATGCCCGGTCCTGCACCCTGCAACCCCCAGTTCTGCACCCTGCAACCCCCAGTCCACACCCTGCAGCCCCCGGGTCCATCCCTGCACCCCCTTCTGCAGCCGCTTCCCGCAGCCGGGCACCCCAGTCTGCACCCCCCAGCCCCAGGTCCTGCGCCCTGCTCTGCGCTGCACAGCCCTTGGCCTGCAGCCCCGGTCCCACACCCCGCACCCCCCGGCCAAGCCTGCAGCCCCCAGGCCCAGCCTCGCACCCCTTTCTGCACCCCGCTTCCCTGATTGCGCCTCCCCCAGTGCCCCTCCTGCATGCCCGGTCCCACATCCCTGGCTCCGCACCCCGTATCTCCCACTCTGTGCCCACGTCTCCCCAGTCCCGCACCCCCGTCCTGCCTCCCGCATCCCGCATCCCTCATCCCTGCTCCAGCACCCCATATTCCCTGCTCCTGCGTCCTGCATCCCCCGCGTCCTGCAGCCCACAAGCGCCTGCCTCGTCCCAGGGTGCTCAGCCTGCCGGGGGGGCAGCCCAGGCCCCCCGAGGTCTGGGTGCAGCTAGGAGCCTCCCGTCACCCAGGGGCGCCGCGGGAGCGTGGGGACCATGTCCCAGCTGCCTGCCCTCCCGTCTCCCCGGGACAGCCCTGCGCGCGGAGGTGCCAGCCCACGCGCCGGTCTCAGGGGTGCCGAGAGCAGGGAGAGCGCCCTGGGGGGGGCAAGGCCGGGGCGCCCGCCGGGCCGCGTGGGCCTGCGCGTGTGCATGCGTGTGCATGCGTGTGCATGCGTGTGCACGCGTGTGCGCCGAGGTCTGTGAGTGACACCTGCCGTCAGGGCTCTGCCACTTCAGCCTGCAGCAGCCACGCGAGGTCCGCAAGGCCACCCGGCCCGGCACGGCCCTGGCTCCCCGGGCACCGGGGGCTGGCGGGGGCTGTGTCGGGCAAGGGATCCGCCGAGGCCGAGCGCGGCGAGGTCGGACGGTGCTGGGGGACTTTGGGGAACGGTGTCATGGTCCGTGTCGCTGCCGTGTCCCGGAGCAAGGGCACGCTTCCCGGGAGCACCTGCGCCTCGGCCCTGTGCGGCAAGGGCGAGCGAGGCTGGTGGCTGGCGGGCGAGGACGGGGGGCACCGGGGCGAGGACGTGCCCGGGGGCAGGAGGAGGAGGACGGACGCCCGGCGGTGGGGAAGGCTGGTCTCGCCGATGCTGCGGGCGGGAGCTCATGGCGTCCCGGAGGTTGCAGGCTGCCCGCTCCGGGGAGCGGCACGGGGGCTCAGGGCTGCTGCATCCCACCCGGGCCGGGGGGCAGGTGCCCCCAGCCCCAGGGAGGGACGCGAGGTCCAGCCGCCCGCTCGCCACTAGATAGAGCTCCAAGTTCAGCGTTGCCGGCCCGGCCGCTCCGGGCAGCGGGACCCCGGTGCCCCGGCCTCCCTCCTGCCTTAGTCACAAAGCCGCCTTGTCCTCCGCCTGTCCCCGCGCGGGACAGCCGCAGCGCAAAGCGTGCCAGAGCGGGGGCGAAGGGCCGAGCAGAGCCCAGCCCCAAGGCGGGCACGTTTGGGGAGCGATGGGGACAACCCCTCAGCTGCCCTGGTGCCATGAGCCGGAGGGGGGGTGGCCCTGGGGACGGTGGCGAGGGAGGCCCGGCAGGTCGGTGGCGGGAGCAGGAGGGACGCCAGGGCTCCGGCATCCCGCCCAGCACCATATGGCGGAGCCGGAGCTGGCTGAACAGATGCGAGGGAAATTAATGGCTTTGCTGCTCGAATGCAGCTGCCGGTGCACGAATGCGCGCGGCTTCCCAAGGTGACCCGGGGGGAAGAGCCCAGGCGAGGTAGCGAGGGCCGGCGTCCCCAGGCTGTCCCGGCCGCTGCTGACCTCCCCGGCAGCGACACTGCCTGCGTGCCGTTCATCTCGCTGCTTCGTCCCCCAAATCCCCAAATCTTTCCCTTTTGCTTGCAGGGACCTCCTGCATTCAGGCCTGACTCATCCCAGTCCCAGTCATGGCTGCTCATGGGGAAAGTCTCTGCTTCATTCCTTATCTCAAGCTGTTATTTTGCTTTCCCAACAGCAGATAATCTTGGGATATGTTTTGCTAGTTAGCCTGATATTGCAAAACGTACACTGCAACGCCATGACATCCAATAAACTTTTCCCCTTAAAGCAAATAAATAAATCTCTGAAAACTGGTCTTGCTCTACTTCCCCACGCCGTCCTCAGCCCACACATCGCTGCGTACAGTCAGGCGATGGGAACTTGCGGAGCACTGCCTGACTCCTCTCCAATGTCTATCTATCTCCTGAGTAAACAAACAGATCCCCCGTGAAAAACAAGCCGGGCTTTAACATACTTTCCGTTTCCATCGCTGCGTTTTGCCAGTGCTGGGAAGGATGGTCGATGGCTGAATCCCCGGATGATGTAAAGCCGCTATGTCAGGACCTGGCTGCCGTTTCCTACTGGGTTGCTGCCCCTTTCCGGAGCAGTTTTCCTGGCAACCTGGGGCCCTCGGTGGATATTTCCCCCACCTCCCTCCACACAAGCTCGTGTTTCTCACGCTGGCTTTGTTTCCTGGGAGCTGGCTCCCCGGGCAGGCACACTTTTCCAAGGCCCATGGAGGTCTTCCTTGGCCATGGATGGTCTCGTCCCGCAGATCGCCCCGCACGGAGCGTCCCATGCCTTTCCCGGGAATGGGGAAAGCAGGGGCGACGCGGCCGGAGCCCGTGGGACGTCAGCCCGCTCCTGCGTGGGCTCAGCCCGGGGAGGCCAGGAGCCCCGGCCCTGCTGCGGCGCAGCTCCCCCTGACGTATCTGACATATGATGTTTTTTTGAGCTGTGGAATAAATAAACCTCCAAACGCACATCCTCCCAAGCAGGCAGCCAACTCCTCCAGCCTGCGGTCAGCTGCACCGGCCAGCATTCATCTGCCTCTGTGCATCTTGGATGCGGCTCCCGGGACCCCCCTCACCGGCGCCGGGACGGGAGAGGTAGGAGCGTGGGTTCCTCGTGCCGGAGAGCCCCCGCCCTGGGGAGGCTGCAGGTGGCTTGTCGCCGTGCCGCGGGCTCGGCTCCGTCCCAGGGTCCTGCCGTTGCTTTTCGTTCATCGCTTTGCTAATTCCGAAAGGCGTCGGGGCTTCGAGCACCTTCTCCCCTCCCTTGCTCCTGCCACGCAGCCGGGGCACGGCGCAGGCTGCGTCCAGGCCAGGTCGGCAGGTAGCCTGGCCCGGCGGCTGCGGGCGGCAGGACTCCCGGGTCCCGTCCCCGGCACGCTCCGGTCGCTCCGTGCCGCTCCCCCAGCTCCCGAATGGCAGGAGCGAGCGCTGCGGAGCATTTTGAGAGCCCTTGAAAAATATCCGCAGCTAGTAAAGCTGCAGCCCTGAAGGCAGAGCTGGGTGGGCAGTGGGCTGCGTTGGCGTCTTCACAGCTCCGGTGATGAGCGCAAAACACATCCCAAAGACCAGCCAGGAGAGGTTTTGCTCCCCTATGGATTCAGCACCCATGTGTCCTTACTCGTGCTGTCCCCGAGTCCCTCCCCAGCCAGATTGCAGATCATTGCATAAGGCGCAGCAGCGCGGGGAGCTAAAGGCACCCAGCGGCGTCTGCAAACAGCCCCACGGCCAGGCAGGATGAGGCCAGCCCTGGCTGGGCTCGGACGGCCGCCCCGGCCCCTCGGCTGGGCTGCGCTCCAGGTGTTACCGTCAGCGGTGATGGACGGGGAGCCGGAGCTAGCTCCAGCCCTGCGCTCACACCTCGCACCCGCCGGCTCAGGGCGCAGAGGAGCTGCTTGCCCGCCCGGCCGCGCACCGGGGCCATGGGGCTGCGCAGAGCCTGGATCCCCGCGGCTCTGCTCCTCCTCGGAGCCGCAGCGGCCCGGAGCCAGGAGGCGGGTGAGTGAGGACGTCCCCGCGTGCAGCCATCCCGGGGGGCCGTGATGCCGCGGAGGGGTCCTGCCGTGGGGTATACCGTCCCCATGGGGCTGGGGGAGCAGGTCCGTGCCCGCGGAAGGGCATGGGGACTCACTGGCAGAGAAGCTGCGGGGCCGCGCTGGGTCCCAGCCCCTGGGTGCAGCAGCGACTGTGTGGATGCAGTGCCCTGAACTTGCATCGCCCCGAGGGATCGCGGCGCATCCCAAAGCCGCGCTGCACCGCGGGATCCTCGCGGGAGCCCTGCAGGGATCCCTGCTCGGGGGCCGGGCGGAGGCGGGGGCAGGCAGGGGCCGGCTGGGTCTCCACGCTTTGCCCGGCAGGCCCGTGCGCCCTCCACGTGCTGGCGGCCCTGGACGTCACCGACTACCAGCAGTCCAACCTGCACGGCTACCTGGAGCGCCTGCTGCGGGCCGTGGCCTCGCTGGAGCGCCTCTCCTGCGGCCCGCTGAGCCCCGGCCTCAGCCTGCAGAGCGCCCGGCCGGACGGCGAGACCCTCTTCCAGGACTGGCTGCACGAGCCCTGGGCAGAGACGCTGCGGGCGCTGGCGCAGGCTCACGCCTTCCAGCGCACCTACCTCACCCAGCCCGCCCTGCAGAGCTTCCTGGGTGCCCTGGCGCGCCGGGCGGCCGACGCCAAGGTAGGACCCCCCCCCCGCGCCGCTCCGGGGGTGCCCGGCATCCCGGGCGGCTGCAGAGCGCCGGACCCTCCTCGCCCAGGTGCTGCTGGTCTTCACGGACGGGCTGGACGACGACGCGGGGAAGCTGAGGGAGACGGCGATGTCCGCCGCGCTGCAAGGTGCGGCACGGGGCGCCCGGCGGGGCGAGCGCCGTGGTTGCACCCCCGGGCCGTCGCCGGAGCGGGTTTGCATGCGACGGGGTGACCACGCGCTGTGCCAGCCCCGCTCCTGGCGAGCGGGGAAACCGAGGCGGGAGGCCCACGGCATCCTGCCCCCGCCCAGGCCAGGCTGACATGCTGCTGACGGTGGCGGTGAACAACGCCAGCGGGCTGCAGGACCTGCAGCTGGTGGAGTTCGGGCGCCCGCCGGGGCAGGGCCCGCAGCTCGCCGTGGACATGCCCGAGGTCGGCGGGCACCTGGCGCAGGAGCTGGTGAGGCCATGCCGGGGCCGGGCCGGGTGGTGGGGCGCCCGGGCGGGCTCGGCGCCGCTGCATCGCCCTCTCCCCGCAGCTGGCCCTGGCCGAGCGGACGTGCTGCCGCCCCTGTCCCTGCACCTGCGTGGGGCTGCCGGGCCCGCGGGGCCCCGGGGGCCGCCGGGGCACCAAGGTAACGCGGCCGGGGCGGCGGGGCTGCGCGGGCGCGATGCCTCGGGCCGTGCCGGCACGTGGGGCCGCGGCCGAGCCGCATGCCTGACGCGCTAAGTCAGCGGTGCGGGAGGCTGGGGCCCGTCCAGCTGTGCGCACATCTGGCTCCGCACTGCTCCAAATGGGCACCGGGGGATTCGCTTTCTCTGTTTGTTTTCCTTGTGTCTGAGCACAGTTTAGACCCTTCCCTTCCCAGCCGGGTGGGACAGGTCTCCCCGGGCCCCCGGGCTGTGTCTGCAGGAGGAGAGTGGTCCCCAGTCTGGCCCGGTGCGGGGCCATCCCTCCTGCCCCCTCCGCCGCGCGCAGGGGCTGTGCACCACCGACCTGGTCCCAGTCTTGAGACTGAGTCGGGTCTGCCCTGCCTGGACCCCGGTATCCCGGCAGCTGCTTCTGTCCGCGAGTGTCCAAGCTCTGAGCAAAGCGGGGCTTTGGCCTGGGGAAAAGCGAGGCTGGGGGGCTGGCGGGCTTCGGGGAGCTCGCCCGGGGGAATTGCACCCCGTGCTGCGTACGTGGAGCCCCACACCCCCTTCCCAGGGCAAAGCGGGGCCCTGGGAGCTTGGATTAGCTCCATCCCTCGCCCCAAGCTGGGGTGAGGGAAAGGCCATGCTGTCCCAAGGCGAGAGCTCCTCGCTCCGTCCGCGGTCCTCTCCCTTTCCTCCCCCGGCTGGGCATGGAGCCCAGCTGCCTGGCTCCCGGCCCGGGGGTCCGTCCCCGGGCCGGGGGTCGCGGCTGCCTCTCCCAGGGCCGGTCTCTGTCCTAGGGGCTGAGAGGCAGCAAGGGACGCGCCGGAGACGAGGGCGACCACGGGCACGGCGTGAGTTGGCGGTGGGACCCCGTGGGCGGGGGAGAGGGTGGTCCCGGGGCATGCGGCACGGGAAATCGGAGCCCGGCAAGGCCGGAGAGCCGGTGTCTCTGACGGCCTCCCCTTTCCTCCGCACCAGGGGGAGCAGGGCCCGCGCGGCCTCCCGGGAAGCCGCGGGATGCAGGGATGCCCGGGCCAGTGGGGACCGAAGGTGAGAGGCCAGCGCGGCCTGACGTGTGCCGGGTGCGGTGCCCGCGGCTGCCCCTCTCTCACCCTCCGTCTCGTTGCAGGGCCTGATGGGTCACCCCGGGGACCAGGTACGTCCCTTCGGCGATGGCAGCCACGGCCACGGCAACCTGGCAGCACCGGGGACGCCTCGAGGAGGAGGATGGGCAGGGAAGAGACGGGGCAGGGCAGGGAAGGATGCTGGGGCATGACGGACCGCGGTGCCAGGGGAAACGGGACAAACCCGAGAGGCGGCTCTCCGATACCGTGCTTTCTGGTGTCGGACGGTGCTGCTCGCCTTGCAGGGATCGCCTGGAGAAGCCGGCGACGACGGCGTGGACGGGGAGCAGGTGAGCTGCCGCCCTCTCCGCTCCTCACCCCCAATCCACCCCGTGGCCGCCCTGGCAAGCCGGGACCTGCCGGCCGTGCGGGCTCAGCTGCCGGAGCTTTCTCCTTCCCAGGGTGAAGCCGGAGCCCTCGGCCGCCCCGGCGGGAAGGGAGCCCGGGGCAGGCAGGTGAGAGGCTGCGAGCGCTGAGCCCCGGGCGAGCGCCGCCCCCTTGGCCGGTTGCTAAATCCCTTCCTGCTGCCTTCCCTAGGGACGGAAAGGCTCCCGGGGCGCGCGGGGGGAGCCGGGGCTCCCAGGCCCTCCCGGCGAGGCGGTGAGTAGGGGCCGGCGGGCGCGAGCGGGGCACCGCGGGTGCGACACGGGCTCGCTGACCCCCCTCTCTGCTCCCCAGGGACCGCCCGGGAGGAGCAGCCCCCAGCCCGGCATCCCGGGGTGGAGAGGAGACGGGGGCCCCCAGGTAAGGGTGCCTGGGGCCCAGGACCCCGTGGGGGGATGCTGGGTGGCAGCAGTGCAGGGAGCGCAGGCGGCCAGCGGGACCGTTTCGGGGACAAGAAACGCGGGATGGGCAGCCAGAAGCTCTGCTTCTCCCTGAGTTGTTGGTGCTTTCCAGGGAGACCCCGGTAAGGACGGGCCCCCCGGGCCACCGGGGCCACCGGGCCCCACGGCACATCCAGTAGGTACCGCGAGAAGGGCAGCCGGCTCCTGTGCCTTCCCGGGCCGTGGACGGGCGTTGCAAGCCGGCTCGGTGCCCCCGCGCTGCGCATCCCCACGTGCTGGTGCAGGCGGCTGCCGTGCGGGTCGGGGGGTCCTCTCCCCCCGCGGCATGGGGTCTGTGTTGGACGTGGTGACCAGCGGCGTTTCCCTCCGCAGAGCTCGTGCCAGAAGGGGCAGAAGGGCGTGCAGGTAAGGCAGCATCGCTGCCCCCCGACCGGCTCCGTCCCAGGTCCCGGCTCCAGCCCGGCAAACGGCGCTTTGGTCCCGGCTCGCACGCGGCAGCTCGGCTCCCGCCTCGCCTCTCCGGGACGGGGCAGAGGACCCGGCACCCGCTTCCCGCCCCACCGGCTCTCCTGCCCGGCGGGAGCAAGCCGGGAGCCTGAGCCGTGCGTGTTCCGCAGGGCAGGAAGGGGAACCGCGGCAGCCCGGGCCCCCAGGGCGAGGAGGGCTACGGCGGCGCCCAGGTGAGGCCGTAGCCCCGCGGCCCCGCGGCCCCGGCCGGGCGGCCCCGCTGCCTCCGCCGCTCTCCCTTTGCAGGGGCTGCCGGGGCTGCGAGGGCCGGCGGGTGTCACCGGCCACCCGGGGAGCAGAGGACTTCAGGTGCCGTCCCCACGCCCTGCGCCGGGACCCCCGCTTCCCTCCCCGAGCCAGCGGCCGTGCCGGGGGCGGCAAGTGCCATCCCACGGGCATCCTTAATGCACCTTTGCCTTTCGCTCAGGGCCCCCCCGGAGCTGCCGGCTCCCCAGGAGCAGCTGGACCAGCTGGGCCCAAAGGGGAGAAGGTGGGCGGCGGCACGGGCGGCGTGGCGCGGCCCCCCCGGTGCACCCCAGCCAGCAGCCCCTCTCTCCTCCAGGGCCAGGCGGGAGCCGGAGGCAGGAAGGGGAGCGCGGGACCGCGGGGCCCCAAGGGAGCCCTGGTAAGGCCGGGCAGGGAGCACCCAGCCGGGCTCGAAGCAGCCCCCGGCCCCGTTTGGGAATGCAGCATCCTCCGCGGAAGCTGCCCTGCGCCTGGGCAAGGAGGTGCTCGGACAAGGAGAGGGTCTGCGTGGGTCCTGCAGGCTGCTTTGGGATTTTGTACCCTCTTAGGGCGAGAACGGCTGCGACACGAGAGGAGCTCCCGGGAGGAAGGGTGCCAAGGTGACGAGAGCCGCTCGCTACCGCAGCCGGGCAGTCGCCACCCCGGGTCTCCTCCCCTCTCCCAGCTGCGCTGCTGCCCGCCAAGCCTCGCCGGCTCTGCCCTGAGCCCCCGGGGCATACGAGCCGCGCGGCACCCCCAGCCGCTTGCCCCCGGCCGGCTGCGTTTTGGTGCTGGGGGCCCCACGGCGCGGGGGGCTGCGCTTGCGGCGGGTGCATGGGGCTGGGCTCGCGCCGTGCTCACCTGCGCTGCTCCCCCAGGGCTCGCCGGGAGTGCCGGGACACCCCGGGGCTCAGGTGAGTTTGGGGGCTGGCGGGGGGAGAGGGGTCCGTGTGGCAGTGGGGGGGGGGACGGGGGCACCCAGGATTGCCCCGTGCAGGGGGGTGCTGGGGCTGCTGGCGAGGACGGGGCCGGCTCCCACTGAGTTTCCCTCCCAGGGTGAACGGGGCGAGAGAGGCGAAGAGGGGGACAAGGGCGCCCGAGGACTGCCCGGGCGCAGGGTGAGTACGGCACGGCTACCCCGTCCTGGCAGCGCCCTGCTTGTCCCCCCATCCCCTGCCCCCCTCACCCGGGCGTCTGGGCGCTCATCTTTTCCATCAGGGCATCCCTGGCAGCAGAGGCGAAACGGGCATCCGCGGCAGCATGGGGCCTCCAGGAGAGATGGTGATTCCCTGCAAATTCCCTGCTTCCTGCAAAGATCCCCGTTTCCCGCAGAGACCCGGGAAACCTCCGTGCGGGGGGATTTGTTCCTCCTGCCCGACCGCAGCACTAACGTTGCCTCTCCTTGTCTCTCCCCTCCGGCTGCCCCCAGGGCCCCCAGGGCTTGCCGGGCGTCCCCACTGCCACGGTAAGGGCTGGCTGGGGACCGCACCGCGCTGGGGATGGGGACCCGGCCTCGCTGCGAGGCAGGTCACAGCCGGGGGGCTCTCGGGGGGCCGGGGCCCTGCTGGGAATAGCTGGGATATAGGAGACGGGCGGGAGAGCTGGAACTGACCCTGCTTTGTGCTTCGCTCCAGCCCTGCGAGCTCAAGGCCTTCATCCGCCAGAGCTGCGGTGAGTGCCAGGCTGGTGGCAGGGGACGGGCACCGACTCGGCAGGGACTGTGGCTGGGCCGGCAGCCGCGGGGACACGGGGACGGCCAGGCGCAGAGCCGAGGGGGAGGCGGCTGGGTGCACGCCCAGAGGATGCAGGGGCGGAGGCGGTGCGGATAAGCTGAAAGGCACAGGCTGCATCCCGGGGCCGCTCCGGAGATGCTCCCTGTGCCCTCCCAGCCTCCGTCGCCCCCTCCTGCCCCCTCTTCCCCATGGAGCTGGTGCTGGTGCTGGAGATGTCGGCCACCGT
Source organism: Dromaius novaehollandiae (assembly GCF_036370855.1). NCBI lineage: Eukaryota > Metazoa > Chordata > Aves > Casuariiformes > Dromaiidae > Dromaius > Dromaius novaehollandiae. The sequence continues at coordinate 6,716,075 of NC_088123.1, forward strand.
GTCGCCCGCCCTCTTCTCCCGCATGAAGGACGTCCTGGCCTTCCTGCTGCGCGAGCTGCACGTCTCGCCGGGGGGCTGCCCGGCGGGGGCCCGCGTGGCCCTGCTCTCCTACGCGGCGGCCCCCAGCTACCTGCTGCGGCCGGGCGCCGCGCCGAGCCGCGCCGCGCTGCTGCGGCACCTCGGGGGGCTGTCGCCCACGCGCTCGTCGCAGCGGGGCCGCCTGGCCGCCGCCGTGCGCTTCGTGGGGCGCCACGCGCTCAAGCGGGTCCGGCGGGCCGCCCTGGGCACCAAGGTGGCCCTGTTCGTCACCAGCGGGCAGGGCCAGGCGCTGGAGGGCATCGGGGCGGCCGCGCTGGAGTGCGAAGCCCGGGGCGTCCTGCCCGTGGTGCTCACCTTCAGCCCGCTGCCCGAGGTGGAGCGGGCGTTTCAGGTGAGCCGCGGCGCCGGGCGCCGGTGCCAGCCCCGCCGCCCGCCCGGCCGTCACCGCCGCCTCTCCCGCAGGTGAACAGCCGCTTCCAGGTGGTGCAGCTGCGGGCGGCGGAGCCGGACGGGGACGCGGCGGCGCTGCGGGAAGCCGTGCTGCCCTGCGCCCTCTGCTTCGGTACGCAGCCCGCGGGGCGGCCCCGGGGGTGCCGCGGCCGGAGCCGCCCGGCCCAGCCCGGCTCACGCGCCCTCCCCGGCCCTCCGCAGACGTGTGCCGCCCCGAGAGCTGCCCCGTCGCCTCGCCGCCCCTGGGCGCCGACACGGACCTGGCCCTCGTGGTGGACAACGCGGCGCCGGGGCTGTCGGCGGAGACGCTGGAGCAACTCGGCGGCCTCTTCGGCAGCATCCTGGGGCGGCTGCGGACGGAGCCGGTGCCGGCGCAGCACGGGGCCCGGTTCGCCCTGGTGCTCACGGGCCCCTCCGCGCCCGGGCAGGGCTTGGCGGAGCTCCCGCTGGGGCAGCCCGGCTCCCCGGAGCGGCTGCGGGAGCTGCTGCGGCGCGCGCTGGTGCCCCGGGCGTCCGCGGCGTCCGCCGGCGGAGCGGTGGCCTGGGCGCTGGGGAAGGCCTTCCCGCAGGGCTCCCGTGGCCGCCGCCGGGCGCTGCTGGTGGTGGGCACGGGGGCGGCGGAGCTGTGGGACGCGGAGGCGCGGCGGGCGCTGGCCCGCTTCGCCCGGTGCGGCCGCTTCGGCGTGCTGGCGCTGGCGCTGGGCCGCCGCGGGACGGAGCGGCTGGAGGCGGCACTGCCCGAGGCGCTGGCGCGGCCGGCGTGGCGGTACCACGCGCTGCGCCTGGGCTCGGTCCACGCGCCCGAGCTGGACTACGCGGAGAGGACGGTGCTGGGCTTCCTCCGGCGGCTGCAGGGTGAGCGCGGCCCCAGCGTCCCCACCAGCATCCCCGACACCGCTTGGCCGCGACCCCCATCACGCCTCTCCCATTGCTCCCGCCTCGCAGCCGAGACCAGCGCCCTGGACGATGCTCAGTGCCCGCCGGAGCTGCCCGTCTCCGGCCCCGGGGGTGCCGGGCTGCCCCCCGGCAGCGCTGCGCCGTGAGTGAGCGGCTGCCGGTCCCCCCGCTCCCGGGGACGGCTCCCACCGCGTTCCCGCGCCCCTGCCGCCGCCGGGTGCCTGCATCCGCTCTGATCCCCGCTCCTCCCGCAGCGCCCCGACGGCCCCCCCGGCCCGGGGGGATGCGGCAGCCCCCAGCCCCAGCAAGGGCCGCCGGGCCGCCGGCATCCCCGGGCTGTGCGCCCTGGAGTGGGACCCCGGCACCGCCTGCGCCAACTTCTCCCTGATGTGGTACCACCGGCTGGAGACGGGGGCCTGCGAGCGCTTCTGGTACGGCGGCTGCGGCGGCAACGCCAACCGCTTCGGCAGCGAGCGGGACTGCGCCCGGGCGTGCGGCGGCCCAGGTAGGAGAGGCCGGGGGTCCCGCCGGGGGGGACGGGTGTCGCGCGGCCGCTCGGCTGACGCTGTGCCGCTGTGGCAGGTCCCGAGGGAGCCGGCGCGGGCGAGGGGAACCTGACGCAGGGTAAGGAGCCGGCGGCAGGGGAGGACGGGGCGATGCTCGAGCGGAGGGCGGCCGGGTGGGAGGTGCAGGGCGGGAGGCCTCTGAGGGCCCGGTAGCCGGGGCATCTCCCCCGCGGGGCTCGGCGCGGGCGAGAGCGTGCCGCGGCGCCTGTCTTGCAGCGGCCTGCCTGGAGGAGCGGGACGCGGGGCCCTGCCGCTCCTACTCGCCCAAGTGGTTCTTCGAGGGCCGCCGTGCCGGCCGCTGCTCGCTCTTCTGGTACGGGGGCTGCGGCGGGAGCCGCAACCGCTTCGAGAGCCGGGAGCAGTGCGAGGCCGCCTGCCTGCCCCGCGGCGGCGGGACCCCCGGCTCCCCCGGCTCCCCCGGCCCCGCGGCCACCAACGCCTCTGCCTGCGCCCCGGGGCCCGGCTGCGAGGGCTGAGACCCGGCCCCCCGCCGCCCCCCGGCACCGGCTCCCGAGCCCAGTTATCCCGGAAATCCCCGGCGCTGCCGGCACGCCCGGAGAGCCGGCACGAGGATGCGGAGCGCTCGCCCTCTGCAGACCCGCTCCCTCCGCTCCTCGCCTCCCCCAGCCTGCGCAGATGGGAAGAACAAGGACACTCGAGTTGTTGCACAAGGGCCGTGTGGTCGGACGCGCCAGGTTTCTGACAGCTCCTCACAGTCAGCTGCTCGGTGATGAAGGGGAGGTTTGGAGGCGGCGGCGGGGCGCTGAGCCCTTGCAAAACTCTGCACCCCCCCCCGCCTCCGCTGCCGTCCGCCTCCTCCGGGCAGACCCCGGTGCCGAGGCCCTGGCTCCGGTCAGTACGGGTGCGTCCGAAATAAAAAGCAAGCCACGTTCGCCCTCGCTGGTGCAGCTGGGCTGGGGCAGGGCGAGGGTTCGGGGGGCCCCCCCAAACCTGCAGGAGCCCCTGGGAAGGCCGTCGCCGTCCCCGGCCAGCCGCAGCTGCGGCCGTCCCTGCCGGCAGGCCGTTTCCCTGGCTACGGCGCGGCGCAGGGAGCTGGTGCTGGAGCCGGCGCGGCGGAGGCGGGATGCTCGGGAGCGCAGCCGCGGCGGGAGGCAGCTGTGCCGCTGGCGGGTGCCGGGTCCCGGGGGCTCCGGCCGCGATGCTCCCTGCTCCCACCCTCTGCCCCGGCTCCTCTGTCGCCTGCCCCCCGTGTCCCCGCGCCGGGGCAGACCGGGGGACGGGCTGGAGCCCCGCGAGGGGCAGCGGGGAGGTGGCAGGATGCCTGGGCCCCACCTCTGCAGCCCCTGCCCAAGGCCCAGCCCAGGGTCCCCCGCTGGCTGGGGACGCATGCGGTGGCCGTGACCGCCTTCCGCACAGGCTGCCACCGGGAATAGCTCCGAGACCTAATTCCTCCAGCGATCCTTTATTCCGTGCTGCAGGGGCGGGAGGGACAGATGCATTTTTCAGGGCGGCTTTGGCTCCGGCCTCGCCAGGGCTGTCGAGGGGAGGTGGTGGCTCGGGTGGGTCCCTCTCCCGTGTCCCGGGGGCTGGGGCCGGGGCCGAGCGATGCTCGAGGAGGTACCAGGAGCCGGGACACCCGGGCGAGACCCCCGGCCCCGGCTCTGAGTCCTGCAGCTGCGGCAGGATTTCAGCTCCCACTCTAATGATGCTAAAAGCCCTTAGATACACTTTCAAGGCAAAAGAAGCCCTAAATTGCCAGAAGTTGGGCAAGCAGGGAGTAAAGAACTAGAACAGAGAATCTTGTTTCTTTAAATGTCTTTTTTTTGTTAAGCTTATTTTTGCACTTGGTTTTGGCAAAGCTGAGAAGACTAAGTGACAAACCAGCTGTCCCCTGGCACAGCCTGCAGCTCGGCGTCAGCAGCACGAAACGGTCGCCCAAGCAAACGCCCACCACCTCCGCCGTCACCCAAGAAGCGCGTTCGCAGCAGGGATCCGCAGTGGGGCCTTGCAGGGTCGCCGAGCCCCCCCGCGCCCCCCCCGGGCCCCCGCCGAGCCCGTGGGCCCCCGCTCAGCTGCAGAGCGCGGCGCGCCAGGGCATCGCTGCCGGGAGATGTTGGCACTGCTGCGGGCACGACTCCGAGGCGACGCTGCCGATGGGGCCGGGTCCTCCGGGGATGCTGCAATGCAAACGCGGGGCTGTGGGAGCGCCCCGGTCCCCGGGGGGGGGACATCCTGCTGCGCACAGACATGCCGCCGGCTCCTGCCAGCTTGCACGGCGTCCCGCGCTCCCGCTGGGTGGGTGCGGGTCCCCACTCCGTTGCAAGCCCCCTGCTCCCCCCAGCCAGCTGATCCGCACAGTGGGACCTGTTTGCACCGCCTGTGTGCCCGGCCGGCGCGGGTGGCCGTGCCACGGGGCGGGGGACACTCACCCAGCCGGGCTAGGCCCAGTAGACGGGGACGACGCTGCAGAGGACGTTGGCTGCGGTGCTCAGGAGGGAGCGATCGGCCAGGGGCACGGGGGGCCTCTCCTCAGCCTGGCGGGGAGACATGGAGAAGCACGGTGTGCCACCCCCAAAGGCAGGAACGGGGGGGGGGGGTGCACCCCCTGCCCCGGGGCTTCAGCACTGGCCGGGGTTTTGCCACGGAAAGGCCCCTGGGGCCGGGCTGCGGGTCTCCCCGGCCCATTTCTGCCCGGCGCGTGCTGAGCAGCGCTGCCCAGCGCTCACCTGCCGCTGCCGGAAGGCCGCGGTGACGGCGTCCAGCCCCTGGATGTTGTCCTCGTCCATGCGGGTGACGTAGCAGCCTTGGTGCAGCCAGGATCTGTAGCCGATCAGCAGCTGTTGGCAGACAGATCGCGTTGGCTCGGGCCCCTGTGCATCCCGCCCGCGCGCGGTCCTCACCGCCCCTGCTCCATCCTCCTGCCCGGACGCAGCGCGGGGCTGCAGCCCAGCCGGCCCCGCCGGCGAGGTCCCTCCCTGCTCACGTTCTTGTAGTCGTAGAGGACCGTGGCTGGGCTTCCGGCTCCTCCGTCTACGTAGAAAGTCGCTGCCTCCTCTTCCCCGCCGGCGGGAAGCCACGGCCAGACAGCTCCCCTCTCCAGCCCCTCCACGGTCACCTGCGGGGGACGTGCGGGGAGGTCACTGCCGGGCCGCGGTGTCCCCCCCGGGGCCGCGGGGCCGTACTTACGGCGTCGGCGCGCTGCCGGGCCGCGTGCAGCCACATCAGCAGGGCGCCCGCGATGATGACCACCAGCAGCACCACCACCACCACCACGATGAGGAGGCACTTGAGGTGGTGGCAGCTGAGGAGCTTGCGGGGCAGGTAGCAGAGCAGGCGAGGCACGAAGCAGAGGCTGCGCTTGAGGCAGCCGCCGCAGCCGTGGCAGCCGTGGCAGCCGCAGCCGCCGCACCGCCGCAGGCACTTGGGGCAGCAGGCAGTGCAGCCGGGCAGGCAGCAGCAGCCGGGCTTGCAGCAGCGCATCTCGGCGTCCTGGGGACCGAGCAGAGGCGGCAGCGGGGTGAGCGGCGGGCACGGAGACGGGGAGCCCGGACACGAGGCGGAGGCTGGGACGGGGCTTGCTCTGGGGGCAGCTCCTGTCCCCTTTCCCCTGAGGTTTGGGGACGCGGCGAGTCAGACGCCAGCACCCCACGAGGTCCCGCTCCATCACGCACGTGCCGGCACCTCGCTGGGGGGCCCGGGATCAGCACCGGGTGCTGGGAGCCCACGGGAAGGGGCCGGCGGGTGCTTCCTGGGCAGAGGACCCAGCCGCCATGGGGCCCGGCCCCACAGCAACCCGACCCCGCCAGGGACCCCTGTAGTGACCTGTGCCCAGAGGGAGCAAGCGGGGAAACCTCTCGGTGCCAAGCGGCTCTGCCAGGCTTGCTGGGGACAGGGATGCTCCAAGTGTGTCCCGTGCCAGGGACTCACCAGTGGCTCTTCAACCACAACCTGCTTCATGCTGCTCTCTATGCCTGCCTCTGCCTCCGCCTCCTCCTCTTCCTCCTCCTCCTCCACCTCCTCCTCCTCCTCTTCCTGGCCCAGGCTTGCTCGGCAGCATCCAAGGACAGGGGCTTTATACGGGGGTGCTGGGGGTGGAGAAGGGGACGGCCCATGGGAACGGCCTCGTGGCCGTGGGCGAGGTGTGCAATTCACTTCACTTCTGTTTGCCAACTGCCTTTCCTGGAGCTGGTTTCCCCTGGGAACCTGCCGATCAAGAGGCTCTGAGGACACTTGTCCCCGGGCACGGAGGGCTCTCTGCTCCTCGCGAGCGGGGCCTCGGGCCAAAGTAAACCCTCCGGCGGGGGCGAGCGCTGCCCTCCAGCGTGGAGTGTCCGGCGAGGGGCCCCGCTGGCTCCCTGCCCGCGTCCCCGCGCCAGCTCCGGCACCTGGAGGTGCTCGAGATGGGCAGAGCGCAGACCAGACATCAAAGGGTCCCCGCAAGCGGCGAGGCTGGGGCAGGAGCGGGGCCCCACGGCCGGGGGTTGTGTCCCCAGAGCCCTGCCAGGCCGGCAGCTCCGTGGCTCGGTCACGAGGGTGCTGGGAGCAGCCAGTCCCGGGGTTTGGGGGCTGGTGGCTGCACCCACAGGATGGATCAGCTCGGGGAACAAGGGGTCACCGAATCGCCGCTCTGGCCCGTCGCCCTGGGCGCTGGGCTGGGCAGGGCAGGGCGCACGGCTCGCGGGGTCCCTGGCACCCCGAGGGCCATCAGCCACGCGGGGCTCGGGGCGGCTGAACCGACATCTCTGATGCCTTAGGGATGAGTCCCTGCTCCGGGCAGGACCCCTCCAGCCTCCCTGCTCCCGCGGCCGTGATGCAGCTCCGGCAGACCCCGGGGCCAAGCCCCAGCGGCAGGCGCTCGCAGGCAGGTTGTGTGTGTGTGTGCGTGTGCGTGCGTGTGCATGCGTGTGCGTGCGTGTGCGTGCGTGTGCGTGCACGCCGCCTCCTTTCCCAGGGCGCCGAGGAGCACCGGAGCCCCTCGAGCGGCTCCCGGCTGTTTGCTCTCAGCATCACGTGCAGGAGAGGCCGCGGGAGCCTTCCTCTGTGGCACACACCCTCCTCACCGGGGTGACGCAGGGTCAGGACCCCACCGGGATGCCAAGGACCGGAGTGCCCTGGCCCATGTCGGCATCTGGGGCACGCGTTTCCCAGCCAAGCGCCAGTCCCGCGGGCGCCGGGACCCTCCTCGCCGGGCTGGGCACGGGGCCCCTCAGCCGGTCCCCAGCCTGCCCTGTTGATTCCCAGTTTCCCAGTGCCGCGCTCGGAGGTGCACCCCAAGGACGGTGGTGCACCCGGCCGCTTTGGGCTCGGGCATGTGGGGGCCAGGGGACAGCGGAGCTGCCGAGGGGCCCGGGGCTGGTGGAGGACGGGGAACGTGGCCCCCCGGGTGTGCTGCGCTCAGCCCTGGCCGGGCTCCTGCGGGGACGTGGCCCCGCGGTCACTGCATGCCACCTGCCCGGGGAAGGGGGACGGGACGGGGGGACGGGACACTCTCCAGGAGGCCGGCCCAGGGCCCGCAGCGGGGGTCAGCTCTGGCTGGACGCGCAGCCCGTGCCTGGGAACTGCTCCCGCCAGCCCCACGGCCGCCGGACGCCTCGGTTCGCACGGGACCACGGTGTGCCAGGGCGGCGGGGCGGGCTGGGGACGAGCGGGAAGGAAGAGCCGCACTCGGAGGCAGGGGAGAGACTTGACTCTGCAGACAGAAGCGTGCAACTCAAAGCAAAACCCGCTCATTTATTGCAAGTGCTGCCAAAAGCCCGCGGTGCCGAAGCGCTGCCGAGCGCGCGGCATTGCCGAGCCAGCCGCGCCGCCGCCGCGCACGGGACGGGGCCGTGGAGGAGCAGAGAAGTCCGGGCGCTGTCTTGCCGCGTCCCACCTGGAAGGCAAAGCACGGGGTGTGGGGAGCACCCGCCGTTCGGGGCTCTGTCCATCCTGTCCCCCGGGCAGCGGGGAGAAGGGTCCTGGGGGCCCCGTGGTGCGACCCCCCGCCGCCCGGGGCCATGGGAACGGGCTCCGCGTGCCGGCCGCATCCGCGAGGGGCAGCTGGAGAGACCCAAGGGCGAGGGAAGGGTCTGGGGGCGGCGAGGGGCCCCGGCCCGCGCGCGGCCCTCGCTGCTGGCTCACCCACCTGCGCTAGGCCCAGTAGACGGGGACGGTGCTGCAGAGGACGTTGACGGTGGTACCCAGGACGGAGCGGTCGGCCAGGGGCTCGGCAGTGGCCCTGGCCTCCTGCCTCTCAGCCTGCCGGAGGGAGAAGCCGGGGCTGCCATCCTCGCCCACCGGCAGCACCGCTGCAAGCCCGCGTTACCCCAGCCCAGCGCTCACCTGCCGCCGCCGGAAGGCCGCGGTGACGGCGTCCAGCCCCTGGATGTTGTCCTTGTCCATGCGGGTGACGTAGCAGGCTTGCTGCAGCCAGGATCTGTAGCTGATCAGCAGCTGTTGGCAGACAGACCCGCGTCGGCTTGGCCCCAGGGCAGTGGCCCCCGCCCGCCGCGGCTGCCCGCCCCGTCCCGTCCCGTCCCGTCCCCTCCGCCCCGCCGAGCTCTTCGCCGCGCACCTTGCTGTAGTCGTAGATGACCATGGCGGAGGAGTTCAGCCCGTCCTTCACCGCGAACGTCCCGATCCTTTCTTTCTTGCTCATGGCGAGGTGCTGGGGGGGCCCGTCTCCATCCAGGCCTTGGATGGTCATTCGCAAAACCTGCGGGGCGGAGGGAGGCTCAGGGCGGAGGAGCGGGGGGGGGGCCAGCCGGGGCAGAGCGCGTCGCAGGCGGGGAAGGGAGCTCCTCCGAGCCCGGCGCACGCAGCGTCGCTGCGACAGCGCCCGGTGCAACAGCCGTGCTGGGTCTAAACCCCGTCCCGGCAAAGCGCCTGCAGCCGGCCGAGCTTCGGCTCGTCCCCCCGCCCCCGGCGGCACCGGGGGGGCCTCACCGTCTCGGCGTGCGTCTCGGTGATGTGCAGCCCCAGCAGGAGGAAGCCGACGACAACCACCACCAGCAGCACGACCACCACCACCACGATGAGGAGGCACTTGAGCTGGTGGGGGATGCAGGGCAGGCGGGGGGACGCCGTGTACCTCTGCGGAGACAGGGGAGCCCCGGCGGCAGCCGCGGGTCCGGGGTGGCTTTGTGACCGGGGGGAGCCGCCCTGAGCCCGCGCTCAGCCCCGCACCGGCTCCCCGGGCGGCTGGGCTGGGGCACCGGTGCTCCTTACCGGAGGGGCCTCCTCCATCAGCGCCTCCTTGGAGCTGTCGTCCATCTCGTCCTCGCTCGCGGGTCCTGTCCCTCCGCCAGCCGGAGCCGAGGGATTTATAGGGGCAGTGGAGCGGGGAAGAGGCTTGGGAAGCTTCGGCTGCCAAGGTGCCACTCATGCTCTGTTTGCCGAGCGCGGCCAAGAGCCGGGCGGGGGATGAAAGCCTCCAAGGGCCCTCGGCCGGCTGCACGGGGGCCAAGGCAAACAGCGGGGCGGCAGGGCACTGCCCTCCGTCCCCCGGCGACTAGCCACTGCTTCGCACCTCCAAAGCCAGCGCCTCTGCGCAGGGCTGCGGGGACCAGGAGCAGCCGCGCACGCTGCTGCGCCGGGGGAGCGATGCGCCCCGGGGACAGCACCGAGGCTGGGGCCAGACCACCGCGGAGACGTGCGCGCCTAACCCCGGGGTCAGTCCTGCCGCCACCAGCTCCCGGAGCTCGCTCCTGCCTTGCACCGCGGCCCCGGCCCCCTTGGCAGCTGGGGCCCCCCCGCGCCGGCGGAGGCCGGGCTCCGCGCAGCTGGCTGGGCGCATTGTTGGCCGGCGGCGCGGTGCCTGGGACGGGGCCGGGCGCCCAGCGCCAGCCGGCAGCGATGAGCTCAGCACCGCGCCGGCACGCTGCGAGGCCGGGATGGGAGGGCCAGGGTGTTGTCACCCCCGCAAAGCCCTGGGCCGGCCCCTGCCCGAGCCCCCCAGCCCCATCGCCCGCCCCACGGCCGGCGGCCGCCCCTCGGCGCGCATCCCCCTGCTCGCACGCCTGCCTGCTGGCAGGACCCGCGTCCCCGAGGCCCAGGCACGGATGCCCGTGCTGTCACTCAGCCGCATCCCTCCCTCCCTCCCTCCGTCCCTCCTCCCCGCAGCACAGCAGCATGGGGCTCTGCAGAGCGGCGGGTCGGACGCCGGCAGCCTCCGCCGCCACCATCGCTCCCCCTGAGCACTAACGGCTCCGGGGAAAGGGGAGCGGAAGGGCTCCGCTGCGGCTGCCGGGCTGCGGGGCAGGATTGCACAGCACGATCTGCAGGGCGCAGGGGGGAAGGAGGAGGGCTCGGCCGGTGCGATGGGGCTGCACCGGGGAACAAGGGCGCCCAGGGGCCGAGGCTGTGCTTTCCTCCTGCTCCTAGCCTTGGCCTGCCTCTGGCTGCCCACAGATGGCCGGCGGCCCCCCCGGCCGCCCCCCTGCCCCCCGAGCTGCTCCTGCACCCGCGACACAGCCTTCTGCGTGGACTCCAAGGCCATCCCCAGAAACCTGCCCCCCGAGGTCATCTCGCTGTGAGTACCCCGGTGGCACGGGGACAGGGACGGGGAGCAGGTCACATCCCTGGGGTGGCAGGGCCAGCCCGGTGCTTTGTGCTGCATTGGGGGCACACGGTGGGCGCCGTGGGGTGCGGCCGCATGCGGGACCTGCTGCAGGGAGCAGAGCTCCGAGCAGGGTGGGGACGCCGCGGGCTCATGCCCCCCCGTCCGGCCGTCCCACGGCGGTGGCAGGTCTCCTTCCTCCCGCAGCCATTCATCAGCGACAGATGGAGCAGGGCTGCAGCCTCACCCGGCTGCCGTGACCTTGGGGACCGGCGCCCCAAGGGGAGGAGGCTGGCAGGCACCAATGCAGTCCCTGGGGACACAAGGGCACAGCGGAGTGAGAGTGTGTACGTGTGCGTGTGCAGGTGCGTGTGCACGGCTGCGGGTGCGTGTGTGCGTGTGCATCTGCATGTGTGCGTGTGCATCTGCATGTGTGCGTGCATGCACGCGTGCCTGTGCCTGCGTGGACGTGTGTGTGTGTGCACTCGGGTGCGGACGTGCCGCAGCCCAGGAGCGGGGTTTGCCTGCTGCGTCCGGGGAAGTGCGTGCACCCCGGCAGCCGTGTGCTCGTGCCGGGCGGGATCCTGCTGCTGGGGGTTTTCGCAGCGCTGCCGCAGGTCCCGGGCAGGCACGGGGTGCGTGCAGATCCCTGTGCCAGCCCTGGCGGCCTGGTGCGGATCCAGGCGCCTCATCCCCTCCGTGCCAGCCCCGGCACGCAGCATCGCTCGGGCAGGCGCAGAGCGGAGCCCTTCTCCCCGGGGCTGCACGCTGCGTCCTGCCCCGCGCGGCATCCTCTCCCGAAACAGCCTGGGGCGCTCCGGCGGCCAGCACGTCAGCGGGCTGTGGGGACGGCGTGAAGGGCACCGCGTCGGCAAGGACGACCCCCCCGGCCCCGTGGCCCTGAGGTCCCGTCTCGCCCGCAGGACCATGGTGAACGCAGCCTTCACGGAGATCCGCGAGGCAGCCTTCGCTCACATCCCCTCGCTGCAGTTCCTGTAGGTCTCCGCACCGCCACCGCGGTGTCCCCCGGCACCCCGCGCCCCTCGCGCCCCTCGCGCCCTGGCCGGCCGCGGTGCTGACGGCTCCCCCCTCTCTCCGCAGCCTGCTGAACTCCAACAAGCTCACGCTCATCGGGGACAGCGCCTTCGCCGGGCTCTCGCACCTGCAGTACCTGTGCGTGGCTGGCCGCCCTCGCCGCTTCGGGGGGCACGGGGTGGGCGGTGGCGGCGGGGGCTGCTCAGGGGATGCACCGGGGATGCCGAGGGCCGGGGCGCCCGTGCCAGCATCTCCTCCCGCCCCCAGGTTCATCGAGAACAACGACATCCAGGCGCTGGCCAAGGGCACCTTCCGCGGGCTCAAGTCCCTGACCCACCTGTGAGTAGCGGGGGTCCCGCGCTCCCCGCTCCCCGGCCCGGCCCCGCTTTGCAGGCGCGTCCCCCGCCGCAGCCGGGCTGGCTCTCCGCCACGGCCCCTCTCCTCTCCCCTAGGTCTCTGGCCAACAACAACCTGCAGACGCTGCCCAGGGACCTCTTCAAGCCGCTGGACATCCTGAGCGACCTGTAAGGCCCCCGAGCCTGGTGTCACCGGCCCTGGGCATGGCTGGGCACCGGGCTGGGAGGGTGAAGGGGCACCAAGCCCCAGCGGCTGGGCTGGGCTGGACCCCTGCGCTCCCCCCTCGGCTGGCGGCCACCCTTCCCTCTCCCCCGCGACGCGGCTCAGCCCTGGCTCAGGGCGTCCTTGAGCGCCCGGCTCGGGGTTCAGGCACGCTCCTCCGCTTGCTCGGGGCTGCTCGGGGCAGGGGTGGGGGGTGACGCCGTGCCGTCTCGCGTGCCCCCCGCCAGGGACCTCCGGGGCAACGCGCTGGCCTGCGACTGCAAGATCAAGTGGCTGGTGGAGTGGATGGAGAGCACCAACACCACGGTCCCCCCCGTCTTCTGCAGCAGCCCCGGGCAGCGGCAGGGCCAGCGCATCCGCGACCTGGCGCTCAGCGACTTCGAGTGCATCACCACGGGTAAGGGGCCGCGGGCCGGCGCGCCGCCGGGGCCTGGGGACGCCGGGGCCCTCACGCCCGCCTCTGCCCGCAGACTTCGTGGTGCACCAGGTCCTGCCCTTCCAGGCGGTGTCGGCCGAGCCCTTCACCTACGCCAGCGACCTCTACGTGGCCCTGGCCCAGCCCGGCGCCAGCAGCTGCGCCGTCCTCAAGTGGGACTACGTGGAGCGCAAGCTGCGCGACTTCGACCGCATCCCCGGTAAGGCGCCCGGGGGATCCCGGGAGCTCCCTCCCCGCTGCGGGTCCCCGTCCCCCGCGATTCGGGGAGGGCCCGGCCCCGCGCGTGACGTCCCCCCGCCCGGCAGCTCACTCGGCGGTGCACTGCAAGCCCATCGTGGCCCAGGGCCAGCTCTACGTGGTGGTGGCACAGCTCTTCGGGGGCTCCTACATCTACCGCTGGGACACCACCGTGGACAAGTTCATCAAGATCCAGGACATCGACAGCCAGAAGACCCGCAAGCCCAACGACATCGAGGCCTTCCAGATCGACGGCGACTGGTACTTCGTCATCGCCGACAGCTCCAAGGCGGGCTCCACCAGCCTCTACCGCCTCAGCCAGAACGGCTTCTACTCCCACCAGGCCCTGCACGCCTGGCACCGCGACACCGACGTGGAGTACGTGGAGAACGAGGGCAAGCCCCGGCTCATCATCTCCAGCAGCTCCCAGGCGCCCGTCATCTACCAGTGGAACCGCTCGCAGAAGCAGTTCAGCCCGCAGGGCGAGGTGGGCGAGATGCTGGACGTGCAGATGGTCAAGCACTTCAGGGTCAAGAGGGACCAATTCCTCTGCCTCAGCCGCTACATCGGCGACTCCAAGGTGGTGCGCTGGGAAGGGCCGCGCTTCGTGGAGCTGCAGACGCTGCCCTCCCGCGGCTCCATGGTCATGCAGCCCTTCTCCGTGGAGCAGCGCCAGTACATGGCCCTGGGCAGTGACTTCTCCTTCACCCACGTCTACCTGTGGGAAGAGGAGAAGCAGAAGTTTGTCAAGTTCCAGGAGCTGTCGGTGCAGGCGCCCCGGGCTTTCCGCTACGTGCCCGCCTCCGACGTGCAGCTCCTGCTGGCGCCCAGCTTCAAGGCCAACACGCTGGTCTACCGGCACGTGGTGGTGGACCTCAGCCTGTAGTGGGGGGAGACCCAGGGGCCCCATGCTGCCCTGCCGGGGCTCTGCCCTGGCTCTCACACGGGCGCCGGCCCCGGCCCCTTCCTCCAGAGACCTGCTGCCGCCCGCGGCGGGGCTGCACCAGCCCACCAGCCCCTTCCCTCCTGCCTGCGCGGACCCTGCCCGGTGACACGGCCTGGTGTGAGCGCCCGCCGCCTGCTCCTACACCCGTCCCGGCCCCTGTAGTCACCCGCCTAAACCGCCTGCCCTGCTGAGCCACCGCGGGGCAGGGCCGAGCCCCCGTGCCTGGCTGCGGGAGGGGGGGAGGCAGCCACGGGCCTCGGTTTCCCTGGGAGGGACAGCAGCCCTGCGGCATTGCCAGGGCCCCCATTCACCGTGTCCGCCCCACCCGGGAGCCCGTGGGACGCTGGAGGACGGGGCCAGGACAGCCCTCGCTCTGCACCCCGATGCCCTCGGGGGACTGCGGTGCTGGCAGGGCAGGCGAGGGGGAGCGGGGGCCCGTGGCTCTGCCTGCCCTGGCCTGGGGCAGGAGCTGGAGGCTTGTGGCAGGCTGCTGCGCTGGGTCTGGGGGCACAGCTGGGGGGCGAGGAGCCGGGTACTGAGGCTGGTGGGATGCTCCGGGCTGCTGGGGTGCTCCCGGGCTCGTGGGGTGCCCCCAGGCTGGCGGGGTGCTCTGAGGCGGATAGGATGCTCCAAGGCCAGTGGGATGCTCCGAGGCGGATAGGATGCTCCAAGGCCAGTGGGATGCTCCAAGGCCAGTGGGATGCTCCGAGGCAGATAGGATGCTCTGAGGCAGATAGGATGCTCCGAGGCGGATAGGATGCTCCGAGGCAGCGCTGCCACCCGCAGCAGTGGGGCTCGGCCCGGCCGCCCTGCTCCCGGCCCCTCTCCCCGCACGTGCAGCAGCCCCCCACCCCGCTCCCGGGCGGGGGCTGCCGTGCCCCCCGCAGCCGAGGTGTACGCGCCCTGCAGAAACGCTCCCACAATAAACACACTGTGACCCCCTGCCGCGTCTGCCCGCGGGGGCTGGCGTCGCCGTCCCGGGCGCCGCGGTCCGGGAGCCCAGCTGAGGCCGGGAGGGGACACGCTGCCCTCCCAGGGTCCTCCAGGCCTTGCGTGCTGCTTCACGGGGGGCTGGAGGCAGGTGGGGCTGGGGCAGGAGGTGGGATGGGAGACAGGGGCTGGGGGGGCAGCGACCGGCGCCAGGGCCGCGCTGCCCCTGCTCTGCGCCCTCTCCTTACACCGAGGGTGCTCTGCGCTGTCCCGTGCGTGCGGGAGCGGCCAGCGAGGCGCCTCCGGAGCTGTGCCGTGTCCCGGGGAAGGGCGGATTCGGGGCGGCCCCGGAGGGGAGAGCGGGGCCGTCCCAGCCGGCGCAGGGCAGGGCTGCCCCCCCGGGCTGCGTCACCCCTCCTGCTCAGCCACCCGGCAGGTTCTCCGGAGCCATATCCATGTCCCGTGGGGATATAAATATGCATGTGAAAAACCACCAATTAAGCACACAAATGAAGAGCTTCTCAAAGGCAACCGGCGCCCCAGGGCGCAGCGGGCCTTGGGAAGGCGGCTGTCCTGGCCGGTCGCAGGGCCTGAGCGCCGTGCCCTCCCCGGGCAGCCGCAGTGCTGCCAGGTTCAGCAGCGAGGACCCGGAGTCCTGCTCCGGTCCCAAGCAGGGGGAAGAGCTTCTGTTTTCTCCGGAGCATCTTGCAATGATCCACGCCTGCTCCAGAGTCCCGGCCCCGGCTCAGCCGCACGCCTGAGTCGTTGCTGGAGGTCGAGCGCACGCGCAAGCCCGGCTGCGGAGCACCGGGGAGTGCATCTCCCTGGCACCCGATCGGGAGCGGCTGAGGCTAAACACCACTGAATCAGCACGGTCAGGGCGGCGCCTGCACGGCCACATCTGCTCCCGGCCTGACTTCCTTGACGTGACCCGAAAACACCCTCATCTCCACCCCGGCCCCCGGCTCCCGGAGTCCTGGGATCCCTGGAGGCCGGGCCTGGCCCTTTTGACCCCATTACCCCAGCGGGCTGTGCCAGCCCACGCGCACCGCGGCCCTGCAGCGTGCACGTGCCACGGGGCATGCACCCCGCGTGGGTGTCACGAAAACACCCACCCGAACATGCTTTACTACAAAAAGAATTCCCCACGGCAGGTCACCCGAGGGGCACCTGGGTCCTTCCCTGCCTTTCTTGTGCACTTGATGCTTTTAAAATGAGAAAGCAGCCATTTCGAGGGGCACGGGCACGGGCACGGGCACGGGCACGGGCACGGGCACGGGCACGGGCACGGGCACGGGCACGGGCACGGGCACGGGCAGCCTGGGCCCACCTCTCCGCTCTCCGGGCGCTACCCCTTTAAGAGCCGGCGTGGCCCTTTTAAGAGCGGCGGCGCGGGCCCGGCGCGGCCGTTGGGGCG
The DNA here is from genome assembly GCF_036370855.1 of Dromaius novaehollandiae. NCBI lineage: Eukaryota > Metazoa > Chordata > Aves > Casuariiformes > Dromaiidae > Dromaius > Dromaius novaehollandiae. Next base: position 6,732,104 of record NC_088123.1, read on the forward strand.
CATGCGCGGTCCGCGGGGGCGGCGCGGCGCTGGAACGTTGCAACATTCAAGTTGTTACATTCGCTTCCGGCCGCCGCCGCGGGGGGTCCGGGGGGTCCCGGCGGGTCCCGGCGCCGCCCCCCCCCCCGCCGCTCCCCGCCTCCAGGCGGCCCCCGCAGCGCCCCGGCCGTGCCGCCCCCCTCCCCCGGGGGAGGGGGGGCCCGGGCGCTCCCTGCCGCCCGTCTCCGCCCGGTGGCGGGGGGCTCCGGCCGCCGCCGGAGGCAGCGAGGCGGGAGCCCCCTCCGCCGGCACCATGGTGTCCTGGATGCTCAGCCGCGTGGTCGTGTGAGTAGGGCTGCCCCGGGGGATTGGGGGGGGGTCCCGCCGCCGCCCGCCGCCGCGATGCCCATACAAGTCCAGGCAGCGGGTCCCCCCCCCGCGGGGCCGCCTGCCGCTGGCGGGCGGTGCCCGGGCCCCCGCGGGCGGGGCGGCCCTTGGGATCGGCTCCCCCCGTCCCCCGAGGGCGGTTCCCGGCCGGGGTCCCGGGCTCCCCCCCGAGGGCGAGCGGCGGGGCAGCGCGCCCCGGCCCAGGTAGCCGCGAGGACTTTGGCTCGGCTGCCGGAGCTCGTGACCGTCACGCTGCCGAGGGGCTCGGCCGGGGCGGGGGGCTGAGCTGCCTCCCCGGGGGAGATGCTAAAGGGCAGGCCGGCGTTCTGAAGAGCTCTTGCCTCTGGATCTCTTCTGCTTTGCTAAATATTTAGATTAGAGGTGACAGCTGAGCAGCGTCTTCAGCACGGTGCGTTTCGTGGGAGCCCGTCTGGGGCTGCCCCATGTGGTCTCCGCCACCCTTGGCAGAAGTAACCCGTGCTGGCACGTGGCCACGGTTCCCCCCGGTGCCCTGTGCCGAAAAACGGGCCGGATTCCTGCCTCGCTGTGGCTTTCCTCTCCTTCCTGGCAGGACGGCTCCCCTCGGCGCTGGGCAGGCCTTGCCGCGCATCTGCAGGCAGCGGCACGCTTGCTCGTCCCGGCTGGCGGGTGCCCCGGGAGCGCCCGGCGCTGCTCCACGCGGGCCCGGGTGCGTAGCCTCCCGGCAGCTTCCTGGGGGCTGCACGCTTCAGCACGTGCTGCCGCCTCTGACGCAGAGAGAAACGGGCCGCAGCTTGCTGAGATGGGGGCCACGGGGCTGGCTGGGCTGGGGTGGCATCTGAGCAGCGGTGTTTTGGGGGAGAGAAGCAGGCTCTCGTTGCCTGCGAGAGCCCCGTGGGCAAGTGAACGGAGCCGTGGGCCCGCTGCCGTCCCTGCCGGGCGCTGGGGGAGGCTCTCTGCCGACCCCGGGGCAGACCTGGGCACGCGGAGGTCAGCGGGGGACTTGTGCGGACGTCTGCCCGGGTGGACGGCTTTGATCCGGCCTGGAGCTGGGCGTGGAAGGAGTTGGCGTGGAGGGAGCTGCTGGCAGAGGGCCTGGGCTGCGTTTGCCTGGGGGCAACCCGGAGACCTTTTAGAAATGCAGGAGTGTCCTGAAAGCATCCTGAGCCCTTGGGTTTAGGGCTCCGCTTCCTGCACTTCCAGGAGGAGAGCCAGCCTGCCCGGGGCTCTGCTGAGCCTGCTGGGTCTCTGCTGTCGGTGTTGCTGGCGGGGGGCTGTAACTCTGCAGGACCGTTTGCTCCCTGGCGAGTCCCCGGCTCTGCGGGAAGAGCTGGGTGAGCTGTGGCCAGCTGGGCTGAGCGGCAGGAGCCGAGCGTGCCGGAGGAATTCCCCGAGGGGAGAGGGAGTCCTCGCAGCCCCCAGGCTGGGCGGCGGGGCGGGTGGCACGTAGGCTTGGAGAGTGGCGCAGGCACCTCTGGTGTCCTCCAAAGTCGGGGTCTGGGGGGACCCTGGGCCCGGCGCAGCCCCTTCTGCCCGTGCGAGGCTGTGCGGTGGTTTGGTGGCTTCCCTGGTGGTTTGGTGACTTTCCTGTACGTGCCTGCCACCAGGGCGGGAGCGGCTGAGTCACCGGCCGCACGGAGCGTGTTTACGGGTGGTGTGTGTCCTGGGGAGGGGGTGTGCTCCGGGGACAGCTGGGCACCGCGTGCGGGGGGGGGGGGGGGATCAGCTGTGTTTGGCCATGCCAGGGTGCTGCTCTGGCACTGATGGTGCCCGTGGGGCCGATGTCCCCTTTAGAAGGGGCTGAGCCCCCCCCCGGCAAGCTGGGGGCCGGGGAAGGCTTGGAGGGCTGTTGCCTGCACACTGCCTGCAGCCGAGCAGGAGCTGAGCCTGCGCCGCGGTTCCTGCCGTGCTGCCGCTGCTGCTCCGACAGGTTGGGCCGGTCCCGGCGGAGGTGGGAGGTGGGCCCGCCCGGGCGAGCTCGCGGGGGCGACGGCATGCTGGCGGGCCACCGGCCGGCTCTGCGCCGCGGCTCCACGCTGGCGCCGTCCCTTGTCCCCGCGGCTCTGAGGTCCGACCCGCTGGCCAGCATGGTGCTGGAGGGGATCAAGGCCAAGCTGTGGAGACGGGGCAGGCAGCTGTGCTACTCCCTGCTGGTGCTGCTCTACATGTGGTGGCCCGCGTGCCTCACGCCCCCCCTCCGTTACAGGCTGGTCTTCGGCATGCTGTATCCTGCCTATGCTTCCTACAAGGCCGTGAAGACCAAAAACATCCGGGAATACGTGAGTATGAGGGACGTGGTGCCCGCGCAGCCGGGTCCTTCTGCTCCTTCCCGGGGCTGACGGGCCTGCCTGCTTCCCGCAGGTGCGCTGGATGATGTACTGGATCGTGTTTGCGATCTTCATGGCCACGGAGACCTTCACTGACATATTTATTTCCTGGTAAGGTTGGCGCGTGGTCGCTGCAGCGCCGGCGCTCCGGAGAGTGGTGGGAGCGGGTCTGGGAGGATCCCTGTGTCCTGGGGTCACCTGTGCTGTGGGGCAGGCGGCTGCCTGCCTCCTGCGTGCTGGGAGAGGAGCACAGACTCCCTCGGGTGCCTGCCCAGCACCTGGGTCTGTGCCAGCCCCCACAGCCTGCCGCGGGGTCGCCAGGCCTGATGCTGCAGTGAGAGGCACCATCCCCCTGGCACGAGAGCAGCAGGTGCCTTTGGAGCCCCTGGCACCTTCTCACCACCGTGTCCTCCCCTCTCTGGCAGGTTTCCCTTCTACTACGAGATCAAGATGGCCTTCGTCATCTGGCTGCTCTCCCCCTACACCAGAGGAGCCAGCCTGCTGTACCGCAAAATCGTGCACCCCACGCTGTCCCGCAAAGAGCAGGTAATGGGTGCCTGGCTCTCCTGGGCCCTGCACGCCGCGGGGAGGGGGCCGGGGGGCAGCGAGGAGCTCGGCTCGCTGGGCAGGACCCCCGGCTCAGAGCTGTGTGCTGGGGGAGCCGTGGGGCAGGGCCGGCCGTGGGTCGCGGGGCCGGATTCGTCCCTGAGGCTGTGCGCGCTTAGCACCGCGGCGGTTGTCTCGGCAGGAGATCGACACGTACATCGTCCAGGCCAAGGAGCGCACCTACGCGACCATGGTGCGCTTTGGCAAGAAGGGCCTCAACATAGCAGCCACGGCCGCGGTGCAGGCGGCCGCCAAGGTACCGGGCGCGTGGGGCTGAGCTGGGACCGGGCGCGCAGGGCCGAGCTGCGGGGGCAGATCTGGTTTTCTGTGGGTGCTTCAGCCCCGGGGATCCCGGCAGGAAACTGCTGCCCCATGTCGTTCAAGGCTGCTCTTCTGCTCGCCTTTCCTGTTCTCCCGGTGTGTCGGCCCGGCCTCCCACCTGGGGCCCTGCCCCGCGGGACTGCGTCGCCCTGGGCCGCCGGCACCCGGTCCTGCGTGCGGGCACCCCAGGGCCTTGGGTCTGTCCCCGTGGCTCGTTTCCATCCTTTCTGCGCCTCCTGCACTGTCTCTTCTCCCCGGACAGAGCCAGGGCGCCCTGGCCGGGCGGCTGCGCAGCTTCAGCATGCAGGACCTGCGATCCATCCCGGACGAGGCCCCCGTGCATTACCGGGACCCCCTGTACCTGGAGGAGCCAGAGGGCCAGGGGCAGCCGCTGGGTGAGCGAGGAGGGTGGCCCGGGGGGGCTGGGATCGGCGTGCTCCCACGGAGCCGGTCCTTGGCCGGCTCCGACCTGGCTTGGGTCAGCAGGAGGCTCGAGCGAGGCCCCGTGGGGAGGGATAGGGGCAGCTATGGCCACGGGGCAGGGGCTGCCGTGCCAGGAGCCGTCCCGTGACCCCTGTCCCTCAGGCTACCGCGTGGCTGCGGCTGCCCGGCAGTGCGAGAGTGACACGGACGAGGAGGAGTGCTGGTCGGACTCGCCGGTCTTGCCCAAGGCCGTGTCCCACGGCAGGGACCCCAAGCCGCTCTCCAGGAGCCAGAGCCTGCGCACGGTGAAGAAGAAGCCGCAGAGCAAAGAGGTAACGGCCGGGGGCCGCGGGACTGTCGGCGTGGGGCCACCCCAATATTGAGCGGGACGTGAGCCCCTCTCTCTCCCCGTGCAGGGCTCCTCCCGCCTGCTGCGTGCCCGGATCAGGAGGAAGGCAGCTCAGCAGGACCAGGACAGTTAGTGCCCTTGGGGCGGCCCTTTGCCAGGAGTCTTAACCTGAGTTTGCTGCTGCAGCACGAGGAGGGAGCCACGGTTTGTGCGTCCTTGGGCCCCGCGGCCGCTCCCTCCCGCGTGCCTCACGCTGGGCGGCCGGGGAGGGGGTTCCCTGCCACTTTACACTGTAAATATCTCGTTGTTTGCCCTTTGCCTCTTCCTGGCTGCTCTGTACATCCAGGGAGTTATCTGGCTGCTAATCGAGCCCAGCTGCTTTGCAGAGGGAGGGCAGGTCTGTCCTGAAACTTTCTGACCCTGACGTGGCCCCGAGGCCCTTCCCAGCTGTGCCCCCTCCCCGAGCATTGCTGCTGCGGGCCGGCACCGGCGCCTCTCCCGCTGCGCCCTGGGCTGGCTCGTGTGCCGGGGGAGCGGTGCCACGCGGGGAGTGATGCCACGCAGGGTCCCAGCCCTCACCCTCTCCTCCGCCCTGGTGAACACTAAGGGCTCTGCTGGGAAGCCGTGTCCTTGTCTCGGTGTCCCTTTGGGGCCCTGCTCTCCTGCCACTGTGTTGCCTTACTCCCTGTGTCCCTCTCCTCCGGAGAGACGTGCCTTGTCCCATCTGTCCTCTGTGAAGCCAAAGGCGCAGCCCGCGCTGTCCTGGCCGTGCCGGCAGCCCCGGCTGCCCTGCGTCCTCCTCACTTGAAAGCGGAGCACCAGTGCTGCCCGCGGGCTGCCCGCACCACGCGGCTCTCCACCTTTTCCTCTCCCAGACAGGAGTTTTGTACATGGACAATAAACCTTATTTCAGACTTTCAGACACGGGCATTGCTTCGGTGCTGCGCCCCTCGCCTGGGAGCTGGGGCTGCACGGGGGGCTGGCGCAGGGCATGTGGGCAGCGTGGCCGTGGGATGCGAGGGGCAGAGCGAGCGCTCGATCCAGGCTGGGGTGTGGGGACTGCGGCTGGGGGCCATGTCTCGGCCTCTCGCTGCAGTACCACCATTCCCATGGCGTGGCAGCAGCAGGGCTGCTGACAGCGAGGTCCCCGTCCTGGCTGCCAGCCCCGGCTTGTCCTCGTGGCCTGGCCGGGACCGGCAGCCCTCTCCCTGCCGGGACTCCCCCCGGGCACCGCACTCCTCTTGCTCCTCTCCCTCAGGGCCTTCAGCCCTGCCTGAGTGGGGACATGGGACAGCAAAGCCGCCCGGGGCTGGAGCAGGGTGGCATGAGGTGACCAGCTTGTGTTATATCTCGTGCCCCCGGGAGCCCTCCTGTCCCCCCGTGCCCTGCTCCGCAGCATCAGTCCCCTCGCTCCCAATCCTTCCTGCCTCACCCTTCGGGCCAATGTTATTTTTAAACCCTGGCGGCTCTCTGTGTTCCTGGGGCTCTGTGCGCGGGGCGGAGGGTTTCCGTCCTTCCCCGGAGCCCATGTCCGCGCCCCAGGTGGGGGGCGGCCGCGTGGGGCCGGAGCCAGGGCTGGGGGGTTGCCGCGGGGCAGGCAGGGGAGCTGGGGCAGATTAGGCGGAGGTGGCTGGATTAGCTGTGTAAAACTGTCTCAGAGACGATTACTTAAAGCAGCAGAGAAGGAAGGCTGGGTGGGGCCAGGGGAAGGGCCGGGGGTTGCCCGTAATCCTGCTAAAGCCGCTTAGGCAGCATGGTTCCTCCGAGGATACAGCCCGGCGCGGGATGCGGGGCCGGCTGCCCTGGGCGGGGTGCAGACCCCCATGGGTGCGGGACAGGGCTGCGGAGCTGGGTGCTGGGTTGTCATGGGGTCCCAGGCTGCCCGGGGGGAGCACAGGGCCCCCCTGGTGCCTGACTCCTCTTAGGGCAAGCGTTGTGCTCCCGCTGCGGGGGAAACCCAGGAGGTGCTGGAGCTGCTCCTTTGGCGGCTGCATCCCAGGCGGGCGGCTGCCCCGGGGCTGCCGCGACCCGCCGTGCTCCCGAGGGCAGCGCAGCCCCTCCGGTGCCAGCCGCCGATCCCAGCTGTGTCAGCGCGGGCCTGTGCCAGGTTGCAGTCAGCAAAGCCGTAATCTCCCTCCGCTGGCAGGGCCCCAGCGGTGCAATTATGTGGCTGACCTGAGCTCGCCCGTCCGCTGCCAAGGGCCTCGCCGGCCCGCAGCCCGCGCCGGGCCCAGGGGATGCGGGGCTGGGCGGCAACGCAGCGTGCCCCCCGCCTTGCTGCGGTGCAGGTCGCTCTGCCCCGGGGCAGTGTGCAGGGACCCCGGCCCGGGGGCAGCCGGAGGAGCCCAGCGCCACGCACTCCCCGCACCGGGGTCGCGGGAGGCCACGTAAGCCGGGCAGCCGGGGCCGCTCGCCTCCCCCTAATCAGCTTCGCCGCGCGCTCGCCGAGGCACCGCATTAGCGGGAGCCGGGTCAGGGCACCGGCCTCGGGCTCGCCTGCTCCCGCGGCCCCCGGCTGCCCCGCGCGCCACTCCTGCGGCTTCCCTGCCCTCCTGGCTGTCGGTGCGGGATTGCAGGGCGGGCGGCAGCCCGGAGCGCCGCGAGCCCTTCCGTTGGCACCGGCAAACGTCAGGGCTCGGGCGGGCGTGCGGCGGGGGCTGCCGGGCCGGCACGGCCGAGGGCGCGGGGGCTGCCTGTGCCTTTGGCTCTGCCAGCATCAGTGCCGGTCCCCGGGCTGGCCCGCGTGCCAGGGCGCTGCAGGGGCAGGTGAGGAGCTTGTCGTTAACCGCCTCTGCCGGCCGGACCTCCGCGGGCGCTGGGCATGGGAGGTGACAGCGGTGCTGTCCCGTGCACCCCGGGGGCACCCAGACTTGGCAGCCTCCTCCCTGCGCATCCCGCTGCGCTGCCGGGCACCGGCTGAGCCCCACGGCACGGGCTCCCCTCCGCCGGGTGCCGTACAGCCCCGGCGAGCACCGAGCAGGCTGCTTTGAGGGTCCCCCCCCCCGCGGCCCCCGGGAGCCTCGGCCCTGCCCCTCACCGTGGCGGTTGGGCCTCCCCCGCGCCGCGGCCCCCCTCCCGCTGGGGCGCCTGAGTCAGCTGCTGCCGCCCGGAGCCATGTGAGGCCGCGCACACATGGCTCCCGGCGCTGCGCGCGGCTGTATTTTTAGCAGACGGTATCAAAAGCATAATTATGTCTGTTGTTTAAACGCAGCCTCTTTTCTGGCAGCCCCGAGAGTTTTCAGCTGCCTCCCGACGCAGAGGGCAAGGAGGCACCATGCAACGCGCCGGCCCCCGCTGCCGGGGGCTGCCCGGGGGCTCGGCGGGGCCGGGGCTGAGCCCCGGTGCCCGGCAGGTAAGGGTTCGCCCCTCGCTGCCTGGCAGAGCCCCTCGCCTCGTCCCCTTTGACCGCCACAAGCGAGCCCTGCCCTGGGGCTGGCACCCCCGCAGGCGAGGAGGAGGAGGGTGGGGGGCGAAGGCGCGGGAGCAGGCGTCTCGCTGCCGTGGGCGATGCTGCCCGGCACGCGGGGGTGCTGGGGGCCGTGGCCAGGCAGTCGCTGGGCCCCCGGGAGCGCGGCGGGCGCAGGAGGGAGGCCCCGGCGGAGGGTGCGAGATCCTGGTCACTCCCAGGTAGGTGCTGGCTGGTCCCCCCCCCCCCCGGCACCCCCCCCGGCACCGGGCTGAGCCTTCGGCCCCGGGATGAGCTTTTAATTACATCCAGGTGCTTGAAGCCGGTTGCTGCCGCTCAGCTCCGTGAGCAGGAGTCCCTGGCAGGCAGGCGCGTTGCGGGGGGAGGGAGGGGGTGGCACGGGAGCCGGGCGAGGAGGGGGGCTGCCCACGCAGCCGTGCCCCCGCGCACAGGGCACTCCGGGACGCCCAGCCTCGGGCACCCACCCCTGCCGCTGCCCTTCCCCGGTGTGGGCCGGGGGAAGCAAGGATGCAGGGAAGGGGGGATGCAGGGAAAGAGAGATGCAGGGAAAGGGAGATGTGGGGGGGATGCAGGGAGGGGGAGATGCAGGGCGGGGATGCCGGTCCCTTTGGATGGGGACGAGCTGCTTTGCACACCACAGTGCTCTGCCCTTTCCCAGCCTCGACCTTCAGGGCACGCAGCATCCGAGCGCTGCCCGGGGAAGGCAGAGGAAAGGGGTGAGACCTGCGGCCGTGCCCGCTGCAGGGAGGCAGCGAGGTCGGGAGGAGCAAGCCGGGACTCCTGGGTCCTGCGGGTTCGTGGTTAGGGCAGGGAGGGGCGGTTCTGCCGGGACTCCCAGTGCTGCGAGGGTGCAACCCCGGCGCGCCCTGCTTGGAGCCTGGGTGCCAGGACGCCTGGGTCCCTGCTGCTGGGAAGCGACCAGCGCGTGGGAGCCGCGGGGCGCATGGGGGGAGCGCGGCACGGCACGGCACGGCACGGCATGGGGGTCAGCGCAGCAGCCGGGACGCCCCGGGCTCCCTGGGTGGCCGTGGGAACCGCCGGCGCAGAGCGGGATCAGCGGCGCTCACTCACCTCCCGGGGGCCGGGGGCGATGGGGGCCGGGGGCCGCGGGGCGCGGGAGCGTGCGGGCCGGCTCCCGGAGCGGCTGCCCAGGCCGCGGCGCGCAGGGGCCGGGGCCGGGGCCGGAGGGGAGCGCAGGCTGCCAGCGCAGTTGGGCTGTGGCCCTAATTCCCAGAAAGCTACTCGTGTGGGAGTGAGTGTCCTCCCGTGCCCTCCGCGCCGCGGCAGCCTCCAGACTCCTGAAGGTTTGACGTTTTTAAGCACCGGGTGCAGATTAGCGAAAGCTCTCTCGGCCATCTCGCCCGGTGCGGGGCGGGGGGAGCGGGCCGCCTTCCTCGCCGGCACCCTCGCCTTCCTCACCTGCGCCCGGCCGCCTTCCTGCAGCGGCGGCAGGTAGGTGCACGCCGGCTGCGCAGGGCTCCGTGCCGGGGCTGGAGCTGCTGGCAGGGCTGGGAGGAATCCGGAGCTGGCAGGAGGAGGAGGAGGAGGAGGAGGAGGAAGGGCAGGGGCTCCAGGGAGGCAGGGGCAGAGGGAGCCGGAGGGGCTCTGGGCCAGCCGGGGAGGGGGCATGTCGAGTCTGTTTTGCATGAGAAAAAGGCTGGATTTCGGCTGCTTTTCCAGCCGGAGGCAGGCTGCTGGCAGGTCCTGGGGCGGGGGGGCCGTGCCGCAGGGCGCCGCGGGGCCCCCGGGGGCTCAGTGCCAGCCCGGGCAGGGCAGAGCCGGTGGGGCAGGGGACGGGGGTGCCGGGCAGGTCCGGTCGGGCTCCTCGGCGGCTGGGGCTGCCCCGGCGTCAGCGGGCAGAGCGGGTGGTGGGACGCCAGCGAGCCTTTGCACGAGGCCCCCCCTCCGTCCCGGTCCCCCAGCAGTGCTGGGGAGTCGCTGTCCCCCCGCCTGCCGCGGCCTCCCTGTCCATGAACCGGGGACCGTGCGGGGACGGTGCCCCTCGGCCCCGCGTCCTCGCAGCGTCGCCCCATCCTCCAGCGCCGAGCGGGGCAGCAATGCCAAGGTTTCTAATTCGGGCGCTTCCGGCCTCCCGCTGCGCGCTGCTGGCCGGCGTTTGGCTCGTGGCTGTGCGGAGTTCCTCCGCTCGTCCGAGGGGAAGGCCGGGAAGCCCGGAGCGGGCCTGGGGCAGGCCGTGCCAAGCCGCCAAGGCAGCCCCCCCCTCGGGGGTTCTCCCTGAATGGAGCCCGAGCTGGCAGGATTCGAGCTGGTCCTGGATGGATCCCAGCGCCGGGGCTGGATCCCCCCGCAGCACCTGGGGGATCCTCTCCGGGGTCATCCCGGGATGCTGGCGCCCGGCGGGACCCCAGCCAGAGCCAGCCAGACACGGGGCACGGAGGCCGCGGAGGGGCCCAGTGCTCCGGGAGCCGTCTGCCCCCGCGGGAGACGGCAGGGAGAGGGGAAGAGCGAGCTGCTCTTTCAGCACCTTCTCATCCCGGGAAGGAAGGGCTCGCCCATGCCGCCAGCCCTGTCTGCTCCCCTCCCTGTTCCCTGGCACCCACGAGCCCCGCGCCGGCTGGGAGCCAGGTGCCAGCAGCGGCCCCGGAGCTGAGCCGCTGGCATGGGGGCAAAACCGCCTCGCTCGGGGAGCAACGGGTCCCGCACAGACCCGCGCGTGCCCCAGCGGGAGCATTGCTTCGCTGCAATAAATGCCACGAGGCCATGGGCGATTGCAAAGGGACCTCGCTGTCGTCCCGCTCCGTCCCGCGCGGCAGCACCGGCAAGGGTTAACCCGCAGCTCCCGCTCGCGACGGGGCCAGACCGCGCGGCAGCTGCCGAGCTGTAACGGAGCCCGTGGTCTGATGTTAATCACGCTGCCGGGCTCACGCGGCCGCGGCCTGCCGTCACCCCGCGCGGCCCGATGCCCCGCGGGCTGCCCGGCGCGGTGGGCGTGCGTGCGTGCCTGCGCGGCGCAGCGGGGCCGGGGAGGCTGTGCGGCGCGGTGCGGGTTTATGTAACGCGGGAGCGGGGTGCTCCCGGGACACGCACGCACACGTGCGTTATGTAAAGCCGGCCGGCGCCTCCGGCAGCAGCCCCGCGGCTCCCCAGCGGAGGTGCCAGCCCCGGCGCTCGGCCTGTGGGGCTCTGGCGTGGCGGTGCTGGGGGGGGGGGGGGTCCGCCCGACCTGCTGCCTCCCGGCCTGGCCGCAGCCGAAGCAGCTCCCTGGGGATCGGGTGTAAGCTGTAGCCGCTCGCGGGGGAGCGGAGGCCTTGTGCATATGGATGTGCGCCGGTGCGTCTTGCTGCTCGGAGGTATCCGGGTTGGGGAGCTGGGGGCTGCGGCCGGGGGGGACAGCTAGCGCGTGGGTGCAGTGTGGGGGGCATTGCAGTGGGCATCGGCTGGCGGGGGGTCCCGCCTGCGCCGGGGTGGTAGGTGCTGGCTCTCGCCTGGCGGGCTGCAGGGCACGATCTGGCCGTGTGTGCAAGCTGGTGGCATGGGGGAACCAGCCCCGGACACCCCCAGCCCTGCAACACCCGTGCCCCCCTCTCCCTCGCCAGCAGCATCCTCCTCCCGCACGGCTTCCCTCGGCGCTTGGCGAGCCAGCAGCACCCGGCCGCCCGCCGTGCCGGCCTCGAGCCCTGCGCTAAGCCCGCGGCAGCCGCAGCATCCCGTCCACGGCGCCCTGCCTCCCCTTGCGGGCTCCGGAGCCGGAGGAGACCGTCTGCCCGGAGAGGCAGAGGAGCTCTGCCTTCCTCCCGGGCGGCTGTGAGAGCAGCAACTGGGGCGGGGGCTTTTGCACGGCAAAGCAGCAATGGGGACGGTGACCCGGTGCTTATGAACTACCCGGCGTCTGGGCAGAGCTGGTGGGGTTGCGTCCTGCTGGCTCGAGGCGGAGGATGAGCTGGGGCTGGTGGCTTTGCCCGCCGTCGGGACGAGCTCTCGGCCGCGGTCCCGCCGGAGACGGCGCGGCACTCTGCGTCGGGCACGCCGCCGCCCGTCCCCCCGGCGCTTGGCCCCTCTCCAGGCGGCATTTCTCCCGCTCCGGTTTCGCACGCGGCACGCGGCCGAGGCCGGGCGCAGCCGGCGTCTTTCGTCGGGAGCGGGGCGGCTCGGCCGCGCCGGGAAACAAAGGGCGCTTTCTTGGCGCGGCGGCGGGGGAGCACACCTGCCCGCCTTGGCACGGCTGCCCCACGCGCGGTGCCCCCGGGGCTGGGCGGCCCGCCGGCGTCGGCGTCACCAACCGGGGCTGCCGCCGCTGCCGTGCCAGTCGCTGCGGGAGCCCTCGGCAGCCGGGCGCAGAGCCGCTCGCCGCGTGCCGCCGCCGCCGAAGGGGCTCGCTGCCGGTGCCGGCACCGTTCCCGCGGGTCGCTCTCCCCCTCCGCCCGAGCGCGGCGCGGGACCCCCCGCTCCGAGGACGCTAGGGAGGAGCACGGACATCCCCAGGCCAATGGATCAGAAAACCCAGCTGCAGAGTTCGGAGAAGAACATCCCACGGGCGACGCGGGCGGCTTTCTGCCTCCTCCAGATCCCGGAGCCCGACCCCTTCAGCCTGTGGGTCTAGGTGCTCCCCGCCGCCCGGCTTCGCCTCTCCGGGCCCCGGTGCTGGTGCGGAGCCGCCCCGCGCGGAGCTGCTCCTCCGCCCAGCTGCGCTGAGCCTGCCGCGGAGCGCGCCGGGGGCCGGATGGAGCGACCCTGAGCCGCCCCAGGTAGAGAGCTCGGTGGGGACGGGGGACGCCGCGGGCTGCGTGTCGGGGGCTCCTCGACGGCATTTCGAGCATCCTGCACCCCAGGGTGCCCCCGACAGCTCTGCTCCACGCCCCAGCAGGGAGCAGGGAACGGGGACGCGGCCATCGCCGGTGCCAGCAGCCGGGTCTGGAGCGGGTGCCATGCTCCCTCCCCGGCGGGCAGCCAGGACCTTGATGTCCTGCGGCCGCGGGAGGTGACGGGGCCATGCGCCAGGCTCGGTACCCAGCCCGGGCACAGCCTCCCGCCCGGCCTCGCGCGCCCCTGTCCCGCCCCGTCCTGCTTTTGCAGCCGCGGCTCGGTGCCTGCTCCCTCCTTGCCTTGCCCCCGGCCCGTCCGGCCGTGCCAGCCTTCGCGCCACGGGAAGGGGGTCCGGAGGGCAGGGGTTGCTTTTGCTGTGTGAGCGCGGGATGCAGCCGCCGGCCTCCGGGAAGCGGCTCCGGAGCGTGCGCGCGTGTGGCCCGGGTCCCGGGGGAGCGCTAATCCGGCAAATCTCCCCAGGCATCCCTCCCGGGAGGGGCCTCTCGGCAGCGGGGAGCCGCGCTCCCCCCGCGCAGCCAGCCCGCCTGGGAAGCGGCGCCCGGCCCTGGCCGGAGGCGAATGCCTGCGCGGGGCACGGCCGCGCCACGCCGGGTGCCAGCGGCGGGCGCGGGGCCAGGCTGGGTGTGGAGGTGTGCCGCGGCCGCCGGCCCCGCGGGGCTGGGCGCAGGGGGCCCGGCCGGCGTGGGAGCCGCTCTGCGGCCACGTGCCCGCCCCGATGGTGCTCGCCGGGAGCCGGGTGCCTCCTCCTCGGGGCACCGCGGTCTCCCACCGAGCATGGGAGGATGGAGCTGGGGGGGGGGGGCAGCAGCCCCCCATGCTCACGTGCCCCGGTTTCCCCCTTCGGAAACCGCGTGGGGCTGGCTCCGGGCACCAGCAGCATGGGAACGGCACCGAGTGCCCCCCACCCTGCCCGGGGTCCGTGTCCCCTCACGCCGTGCTCTCTGCCCCCAGGGTCGGGCCTGCCCGGGGCGGTGCTGAGCACCCCATGAGCGGCGCAGAGGCATGGCCAGCGACGCCGGCATGGGGGAGGCCCTGCTGCGCTGGAGGAGACCCCAGGACGCCGGCCAGGACGCCCGGGTGATGGAGAGCAGCGGGGAGCTGGGACTTGTGGCCCCGGGCTACGGCCCCGGGCTGGAGGCGGAGACGGGGCACCCCTGGAGGGGCTCCGAGGGGGGCCCGGAGCCCGGCGGCAGGCTGGGCTGCCCCTACCCGCCGGCGTGCGCGCGGGACGCCCTGTGCCGCCCGCCCCGCGGCCCCAAGGACGGCACCGAGCTGCAGCCACGGCCGGAGCCCCGTGACGGCGAGCCCCGGGCGGGCTGGGCCGAGCCGGGCAAGGAGCGCCGGGGGCCGCGGTGGCCCGAGGCCGTGCTGGCCACGCCGCTGGCCCTCTACAGCCACGCGTACCGCCGCTACCCGCTGCACTTCGCCGGGCCGGAGAGCCAGCGCCCCGGCAAGCCCCGGTGCCTCGCCGAGCCCGCCGGTGCCGCAGGGGACGGCGACCCCCCGGCTTTCCGTCACTGCCCCTTCCTCGTGGAAGCCCAGCTGGCCGAGCATGGCCCCTTCCTCGTGTCCCCGCTGCTGCCGGTGGAGCCGGTGTACGGCGGTGGGCTGGGCGGCGCGGTGCCAGACAGCACCGGGGCACTGGGCGCCGGGGGCTACCCCGCTGCCGACTGGCACCTGGGGCCCTACGTGCCGTCCTGGGGGCCGCCGCTCTACCTGAGCCCCCCGCCGCGGCGCAAGGCCGCCCCGGCCCCCTTCGACAGCCCCTCCAGCTCAGGGAACACGGTGAGCGCCGGCGCCGGGGCGCGGAGCATCCTCCGGGCCGCGGGAACGCAGGCGGCGCGGCTGCCGGGCGCTGCGGGAAGCGGGGACAGCGGGCTCTGCTCCCTCCCGGGTGGCGCGGGGGGAAACTGAGGCAGCCCCGGGGGCCCCCCCACCTCGTGATGGTGCTGTGGGAGGCGCGACGGGGTCCCCGCGGAGGGCAGCGGCCGGGATGGCGCCTGCGCCTGGGTGATGCCGGCTTTAACAGCCCCCTCTCCTCCCCTCCAGGAGTTTTACCCGAAAAAAGACCCCGGGTTGCACCTCCTGGCCGAGGACCACGTGCAATCGCAGCTGCTCGGCAGGGGGACGATGGGGCAGGACGGCGACGGGGAGCCGCCGGGCGCCGCGTGGAGGGATGGCAGAGCCAGTGCCTGCCCGGCGGCACCCGATCCCGATGCCCCTGCCGGCACCGGCCACGCGGGACCCCCGCTCTTCTCGCTGCAGCCCAGCGTGCCGGGGGGCTCCTGGGCCGGCCCGCGGCCCCCCGCCGCGGATTTCCCCCCGGAGCCGGCGCCGGGCAGGCCCTCCAAGCCCCGAGCCGAGAGCCTCCCGTACCAAAGCCTGGCGCCCGGCTCGCCGGCGGGCCCGCGGGAGCCCGACCCGTCGCCTCTGCTCAGCGCCGGGCCCTACCCGCCGGCCCTTTCCACCGCGGAGCCGCCGCCGGCGTGCCTCTGCGCTGCGCCGGGCCGCCAGCGGTGCCCGGGCCGCCGGGCGTTCGGCCCCTCGGCCACCCCGGCCGCGGCAGCACCGGGGCCGGACGGCGAGGCGGCTCTGGGCGCCCCGGGGTGCCGCTTCCCCGGCCCGCCCAGCCACCCGGCCAAGCTGAAGCAGACGTGGCTGACGCGCCACTCGGAGCAGTGCTCGCCGCGCGGCAAGGCGCTCCGGAGGGAGGCTCCCGAGGCGCCCGCCGACGGCAAGCGCTCGGCCAAGCGGCCGCACGGCGACGGGCCCCGGGGTGCCGGTGACGGTGCCGGCGCTGCCAAGCGGGGGGCGAAGGCTGCGGACCGTGCGGGCGCTGCGTGCGCCCCGGAGAGCCCGCCGGTCCCGGAGGAGAGGAAGACAGAGCTGGGGGAGGCAGGTAAGGCCACCCCGGCAGTGCCGGTGGCAGCGTGGGAAGATTTGCGTCCCGGTTCCCGTGCCGCCCGGTGGGAGGGGGCACGTGAGAGCGCGGGGGGGGGCCGGGGGGGCTCGGGGCTGAGCTGGCCGAGCGCTCCTCGGGGAGGTGCCGCACGTCGGACGTGACCCCCGGAGATCTCCCAGCCCTACTTTCCAGCCCTACTTTCTGGCCTAGTTTCTGGATCTGTCGCGGTCCTCACGGGCCGGGTGGGCAGCGCGCGCCTGCACCGGGCCAGGCACCCACCCCTGCCTCCCGCCCTCCCCAGGAGCGCGGGGCCGCGCGGGCCCCCGGGGGCGGCGGCGCCTGCAGAGCGTGCCCTGCACGGCCCTGCCCGCCGGCATCCCGCGGTGCTGCGCCTGCGCCGCCCGCGCCCAGCCCGGCCCCGGGGCCCACGGCGAGGACGACGACCCCCCCGAGAGCGCCTGCAGGCTGCTGCACTTCCGCAGGTGAGCGGGCGGGCACCGGGGGCGGCGGGGGCTCGTTTGGCCGCGAATAAAGCTGATCGCGCTGTCGGAGAAGGGCTCGGACCCGGCTAGCTAAGGGCCCGTTGGCAGCCAGCCTTGGCACGATGCTCTGTGTCGGCCGCGGGCACAGGCACAGCCAGGCTGAGCACGAGCAAAGCTCGTGACAGTGGTTGCCCCCGCTTTTGGCCAGGACCGGCGTTTTGGCTCGGTGCTGCTTAGGGGGAAGGTGCTGCCAGGCTGTGCTGTGCCCAGGGTGGGCCCTGGCCGCGTCCCGGGGCTCTGCAGCCCCCTCCAAGAGCGTGCACGCAGCACCCTGCTCTGCAGCCCTGCTCGGAGCCTGCAGTCCCGCCGCCAGTGCGCCCCGTCGGTCCCGCGCCCGGCTGAAGCGCCCGTCCCCTGCGCAGGTTCGCCTTCGGGGCCGGCGGGGAGCTGAGCGTGGATGGCTTTTGCACCCTGGACGACGCGGAGGGGGAGATGCTGCACCTGGAGGTCGCCGGCCGGGAGAGACGGAGCGAGAGCGCCGGCAGCAGCCTCTGCCTGGCCAAGTACCTGCTGTCGGTGCTGGGCGACCCTTTCTGCGAGGCTGTGCGGCGAGACAGGGAGGCTTGGCCGGGAACCCGCGGGGGCCACGAGCGTGAGTGGGGACGGGGGGGCCGCGCTCGGATCCGGGGGGCACTGGGGGCTGTGGGGACGGGATGGTTCCTGACGCCCCTCCTCGCCCGCTCCGGACCGCGCGCCTCGGACGTCTGCGTTCCCGGAGGGACGCCCGGGCTGCGGGCTCGGAGGCGGAGGGCAGGCTGACGGCTGGCTCTGCCGCAGGGGTGACGGCCTGGCGGCGCGGGGAAGGAGCCCCCCAGCTCTGCGACGCCTGCCAGCGCGGCCTCTTCAACTCCCACTGGAGCTGCGCCAGATGTGGGTTCCAGCTGTGCCCCGACTGCCACCGCGGCAGGAGGCAGGAGGCCGGCCAAGGTAGGAGCCGGGGGTCCCGGGGGGCCTGCAAGCCCCAGCGCCCCAGCTGAGCCCCGTCGGGGTGCTCGGAGGGGCACAGAGACCCCGGAGGGCTCCGGGAGGCAGGCGGTGGTGCCGGGGGGTGCAAACCCCCTGGGCTTTGCTTTTAGTGAAAGCACCCTCTCTGTGTTGCAGAGGATGCGGCACGGCCGGCCGAGTGCATCCCTGGGCAAGACCACGACGCCGGCTCCCTCGTCCCCACGCAGTTCGTCCCCACCCACGGTGAGCGCCCCGGCCCCCGCTCGCCACCCCCCCACCCCGCGGGGCGGCCGCCGAGCGGGGCGCTGAGCCGCCTCTCGCCGTCCCCAGTGCTCGCCGAGCTCTGGAGGCTGCTGCACGAGGTCCGGGCCAGGTTCGACATCAAGTCGCGCTGCCCCTGCGGGATGGGCGCCGCGGACGGGGGGCCGGCGGAGGCGGCGGGGGGCAGGCAGGTACGAGGGGCCGTGCCGCGGGCAGCGGGGCTCCGGCAGAGCCCGCCGGCGGGTGCCCGGGAGCGAAAGCCTGGGGAGAGGGATGCGGAGGGGAGGGCTCGGACCCACGCGGGATGCCCGCCTGGACCGCTGGCTTGGGGTGTTTCAGGAGAAGCTGGGGGAGGAGATGCCGCCTCTCCAGCCCAGCAGCAACGGCGAAGCGGATGCATCCAGGCCCATCAAGGAAGGTAGGGCCGGCGGCTCCGGGGATGCTGCGCCACGTGTCCTGGCGATGCCGGGCATGGAGGGCAGCCCCGAGCCGCCTCTCCGCCCTCGCCTCCGAGCAGAGAGCCCCGAGCCGGGGCCGCGCTCACCGGGGGGGCCGGCGCCGCGGGGGCCCGTGCAGACCGCCACGCTCTGCGACCTCCTCACCTCCACCGCCGTCAAGCTGTGCCTGGGGCACGCCGGCGTGCGCATGGCCTTCGCGCCCGTCTCGCCCGCCCTGCCCAGCGTGAGTACCGCGCTCGGCGCGCCCCGCGGCACCCGCCGGGACCGGGACCGGGCCAGGCTGACCGGGTGCCCTCGTCCGCAGGACGCCCACCTCACCAGCATCCTGGACAGCATCATCGCCCGCGTGGTGGAGAGGAAGATCCAGGAGCGGCGGGCGGGCGGCGAGCCGAGCGGCCCCGGCATCGCCGAGCCCCCGCCCTCCCACTGCCTGCTGGCGCCCGGCGGGCTGCTCTGGCTGCTCGACCCCAACCACGCCACCAACTACCGCCTCTTCCAGGAGCACTGGCGGCAGGGCCAGGTGAGCCCCGGGGCCGCGGCCCCCCCGCCTGCCCACCTGCGCCGAGCCGCGCCGTGACCCCCCCGGCTGCCCCGGCAGCCCGTGCTGGTCTCAGGGCTGCAGAAGACGCTGGACGGGCGCCTGTGGGGGCCGGAGTCGCTCCGGGCGGCCGGCGGCGAGCAGGAGCTGGAGGCAGTGGACCTGCGGGCACAGCCGGGCCGCGTGAGGATCAGCAGCAAGGCGTTTTGGGACGGCTTCGCCGCCAGTGCCGGTAAGCAGCCGAGCGCCGGCTGGAGGGTCAGCATCCTGGGGCCGGGGGGGTGAGCATCCCAGGGCCGGAGGGTCAGCATCCTGGGGCTGGTGGGGGGAGACTGCATGATGCTCAGTGCCCGGCATGCAATGAGTCTTCCGGGCTGCAGAGCCAGCTCAACACCTAGCATGCAACGAGTTTGCCGGGTCTCAGCCCCATCTCAGTGCCGAGCACGCCGAAATTGCATCTGGCCCCTGTCTGGCTCAGCCTCTCCTGCCAGCCAGGCTGCCCCGCCGGAGGGTCTGGCCTCTCTGTGCTGCGAGGAATAACCCCCCACGGGTGTCGGTGGAGTGGGCGCCAGGGGCCCGAGCTCCTGCACATCGCCTGCCCCGAGCACGAGGGGCCGGGGAGGCTTGGGGCCGGCCCTGGGCGCGGGGCCGTGCAGTGAGACCGCTCTCCTCCCCGCAGCCTGCCCCGAGCCGGAGCGCGGCGGCGACCTGCTGAAGCTGGAGCGCGGCTTCGGCGACATGCAGCTGTGCCGGTGGGTGCCGGCGGGGGGGCCGCGGCGTGCCGGGGCCGCGCGCCCGGGGCCGCGCCGGTGCCAGCGCCCCGTGTGTCCCGCAGGGCCGCCAACCTGCGCGCCAGCCTGCCGCTGCTCGAGTACTGCGGGCCGCACGGCCGCCTCAACCTGGCCTCCTACCTGCGGGGCGAGCGGGGCCGCCGCTGGCTGCATCCCCGCATCTGCGTGGCCTACGGTGAGCCCGGCCCCCGGGTGCCGCCGGGGGGGTGGGGGGGTCCGGCTTGCCCCCCCCCCCGCAGCAACCCCCTGCTCCCTCTGCGCAGGCGTGCGCCCCGAGGACAGGACCATCGGGACCAAAAACCTGACGGTGGAGGCGGCCGACTCCGTCAGCGTGCTGGTGCACGCCGGGGCATCGCCGCCCGACCGGCCGGGTAGGGCTGGTGGGGGGCCGGGGGCTGCCGGCACGGTCCCCCCGCCCCGGCCCGCTCACTGCCGCTGCGCCCGCAGGGCTGCTGCTGCGAGCCGCGGAGGACGGCGTGGCCGTGCCGCTGCAGGAGCGCCTCGGGGACGCCCGCAGCCGCCCCGGCGCCCTGTGGCACATCTTCCGCGCCGAGGACGCCGGCCGCATCCGCGACTTCTTGCAAAAGGTGGGTGCTGCCGTTGTCATCGTGCCCGCCGCGGCCCCCCGCCGCCCCCGGCCCCGCTCACCGCGGCCCCCCCAGGCCTGCCGGGAGCAGCAGCGGGACGGGGCGGCCCAGGCGGAGCCCGGCGCCCGCCGCAGCCGCTACCTGGACCTCTCGCTGCGGAGGCGGCTGCGCGAGGAGTGCGGCGTCAGCGGCTGGACGCTCCTGCAGTTCCTCGGCGACGCCGTGCTGGTGCCCGCGGGGGCTCCCCACCAGGTAGGACGCTGCTCTGCACCTCGTCGCGGGGTGCCGGGGGTCCCGGTGCTGCCCGGGGGGCCGGGGGGGGGGGGCGTTTATTGGGGTTACAGTGACTGGGAATGGTGCAATGCTGGAAAACCCAGATGTGCCCGCCTGGGGAAGCTTGCACGAGGGATGCATGACCTCGCATGAGGGATGCGTGACCTCACATGAGGGATGCATGACTTCGCACGAGGGATGCATGACCTCGCATGAGGGATATGTGCCCTCGCACAAGGGATGCCGCCCCTTCCCGGTCGTGCCACGGGCCGGGGAGGTCCCGGCATCGCCGTCCCCGCGTGCCGCCGTCCCCACGGGCTGCTGACGCCGGCGGCGCTCGGGGCAGGTGCAGACCCTCACCGGCACCGTCAGCGTGGAGCAGCGGTTCCTCTCGCCGGAGAACGCCGCCCGCCTCAGGGACCACAGCACCGGCCCCGCCGGGGCCGCACGCCGCCTCCGGGCGCAGGTGGGGGGCTAGCGCCCGCGGGGACGGGGACGGGGACGGGGACGGGGACGGGGGCGCGGCGGGGCTGAGCCCGGCTTTGCTCCCCTTGCAGATGGACGGCATGATCTTCTCGGCGGTGCGCGAGGCCGTGGGCGTCCTGCAAGGCTGCAAGTAGGCGGCTGGAGCCGGCCGCGGCGGGGAGCGCGGTGCAGCGCGGCGCGGCGTGGCACGGTGCCCGGCGCTGCCGCCGGCCGGCCGGGGGGCCCGGGGCGCCGCGCCGGGGAAATAAACGTGTCTGCAGCGTGCCCGGAGCCACGGGCCCACGTGCCGCCTCGCCGTCCCGCACCGCCCTGGCCTCTCCCTGCCCCGGACATGGCGGGGGGGCTCGGACACGGGGTCCCTTCAGCCGGCTGGGGAGGGCAGCGAGGGTGGTTCATGCGGGGAGAGGGTGCATGGGGGGAGGGCACGAGGCTCTCGCAGCCCTGGGCACCAGTCATCAGTGAAATGAGTCTGGCACGGTCTCAGGCCGCCTCGGCTGGCAGAGCACGTGCACAGGCAGGGGGGCAGCTGGACGTCGCCTCCCATCGCGGGCACCGCTCCGGGGCTGCCCAGAGGTCCGGGGCGCCGGGCGGGCAGCACGAAGGACTGGGGGCCGGGCGCCCTGCCGGCGTGGGAGCACTGTCGCGGCAGGCTGCGTGCTGCAGGCAGCAGCGGGCTCGGTGCAGGGCTGCGCGAGGGCACAGGCAGCACCAGCCGCGCTGCAGCTCCTCCGCAGCACCGAGCACTGTGACACGGGTGGGGGGACAGGACTGCCCTGCTCCGCGCAGCCCCCCCAAGGACCATTGCCTGGAGATGTCTGCACGGCCTAATGACACCAGGGAAGCAGGGTGACCCCGGGGCGCCGCACGCGCTGTGCACGGGGCCTGTGCTGCACCCGCGGCGTGCCGCATGCGACATGCACCGTGCACTGTGCAGCGTGCACCATGCAGCGTATGACGCCATGCACTGCGCAGTGTGCACCACGCAGTTTATGACAACACACATGCACAATACGCGCCGTGCAATGTCTGACGTCATGCACTGCGCAATATGCACCACGCACCATGCCGGGTACGACGCCACGCATGCGCAATGCGCCCCGTGCAATGTCTGACGTCATGCACTGCGCAACATGCACCACGCACCATGCGGTGGATGACGCCACGCATGCGCAATGCGCACGACGCGCCACTGCCAACCCACCTCCGGCCCCCTTAAGGCCTAAGCCCCGCCCCGCTGCTGTTAGAAGAGTGACGGCGGCGCTACCCAATGCGAAGCGAGCTCGGCGCGCGGGGCGGCCTATGGGCGGCGAGGGGGGGAGCTGGCGGCCTGGCGGCGCGCGCGCGGCGGAGCCCCGGGACGCGCGGTGAGTCGGGGGCGGTGCGCGCTGCTCCGGCGCATGCGCGCGGCGGAGGCGCCCCGGGGGGGGCTGCAGGCGCCCCGCGAGCCCTCCCCATTGCACCCTGCACCCCCGAGCCCTTCCCTGCTGCACCCCGAGCCCTTCCCCTATTGCACCCTGCACCCCCGAGCCCTTCCCCTATTGCACCCCCCGTGCACCCTGCACCCCCCAGCCCTTCTCCTGCTGCCCCCCCCGTGCACCCTGCAGTCCCCTGAGCCCTTCTCCTGCTGCACCCCCCGTGCACCCTGCAGTCCCCCGAGCCCTTCCCCTGCTGCACCCCCCGTGCACCCTGCAGTCCCCCGAGCCCTTCCCCTGCTGCACCCCCCGTGCACCCTAGCAAACCTTTCCCCCATTGCGCCTTGCAGTCCCGCAAACCCTCCCCCTCTCTCACCCTGCAGACCCCCGAGCCCCTCCCCTGCTGCACCCCGTAACGCAGCAAACCCTCTCCCGCTGCGCCTCGCTGTGCGCCCTGCACCCCAGCACACCCTTCCCCTCTTCCACCCTGCAGTCCAGCAAACCCTTCCCCCCTTGCACGCTGCAGCCCAGCGCACCCCCTTGCACCCTGCAGTCCAGCACCCCCTTCCCCTTCTGTACTCTGCAGTCCAGCAGACCCTTCCCCTACTGCATCCTGCAACCCAGCACCCCCCCACGAAGCCCACACTCCCCCAAGCGCTTCTTCCCAGGCACCCCACGCTCCGGCCAGCCCTTCTCCTACTGCTCCCTGCAGTCCAGCCAGCCCTGGCCCCCGCAAGCTGGCGACTCCTTCCCTAGTTACAGCCCCCCACGCACCCCGCCGCCGAGCGAGCCCTTCCTCTCCTACGCCCCCCTGGACATCCCCCAGTCTAGCCAGCCCTTCCCCCCCTACATCTTCCAGTCCAGCAAACCCTTCCCCCCCTACATCCCCCAGTCCAGCAAACCCTTGCCCCCCTACGTCTTCCAGTCGAGCAAGCCCTTCTCTTACTACAGCTTTCCATGCATCCTGCAGTCGAGCCAGCCCTTCCTCTACCGCAGCTCTCCGTGCATCCCGAACTCCAGCGACCTCTTCCCCTATAGCCCGCTGTATGCCCTGCAGTCCAGCGAGCCCTTCCCCTGCTGCGCGCCCCCGTGCATCCCCCAGTCCAGCAAGCCCTTCCCGTACCGCGCCCCTCCGGGCATCCCCAAGCCTGCCGACCCCTTCGCGTGCTACCTGCCCCCGTACGGCCTGCAGTCCAGCCAGCCCTTCCCCTACCGCGCCCCGCCGGGCATCCCGCAGTCCGGCCGGCCCTTCGCCTACTGCAGCCCGCCGGGCATCGCCAGGGCTGGCGACCTCTTCCCCTACTACGTCCCTCCGTCCTTCCCCTACTTCAGCCCGCTGGGCGTCCCCCAGTCTAGCAAGCCCTTCGCCTGCAGCCCCCCGCAGCCCGGCGCCCCCCAGGCCAGGGACCCCTTCCCTCACTGCATCCTGCAGCCCAGCGAGCCGCCGTTCCCGGGCTGGCGGGCCGCGGCCCCCCGCCTGCACGCGCTGCGGGTGCCCTCGCCGCCCCCCAGCCCCGCGGCGCCCTGAGCCGGCGCCTGAGAGCTGCCGTGCCCCGCAGCGCGCCCGGGCCGCGGTGCCATGGCGGAGGCGCCGGCGGCGGAGCTGCACGCGGTGCTGAGCGGCGGAGCCTGGGACGTGGCCGAGAGGTACGACTGCTGCCCGCGGCCCGCCGGCCCCGCGCGGCTCCGCAGGAACGCCTGCTACGTCGTCCTGGCCGTGCTCTTCAACGAGCGGGTGAGCGCCCGGCGCCGGCACCGGCCCTCCCGGCCTCCCTCCCTGCCGGCCTCCCTGCCTCCCTGCCTCCCTCCGCAGGACGAGGTGCTGCTGACGCAGGAGGCCAAGCCCGAGTGCCGGGGCAAGTGGTACCTGCCCGCCGGCAGGATGGAGCCCGGCGAGAGCATCGCGGCGGCCGTGCGGCGGGAGGTGCGGGAGGAGACGGGGCTGGAGTGCGAGCCGCTCACCCTGCTAGCGCTGGAGGAGCGAGGGCCGGCCTGGATCCGCTTCGTCTTCCTCGCGCGCCCCACCGGTGCGTCCTTCCGCCTTTCGGGGGGGTGCATGCTCGGCCCTGGGGAAGAGCGGGGTATCGCCAGCCCTGTGCTGGGGTATCTGCATCCCCGCCATCCCCATGATGGGGTGTCAGCATCCCTGCCAGTGCTGTGCTGGGGTATCGGTGCTCCCTGCAGCACGATGATGGGGCACGCGCATCCCTGCCTTCCCCGTGATGGGGTACCCGCATCCCTGCCATCCCCGTGCTGGGGTGTCAGCGTCCCCGCCAGTGCCGTGACGGCGTGTCGGGGCCGCTCTCCCTGCAGGTGGGACCCTGAAGACGCTGCAGGATGCTGACGCCGAGTCGCTGCAGGCCACGTGGTGGGCCGGGGAGCCGACGGCGCTGCCCCTGCGCGCCCCCGACATCCTGCCCTTGCTGGAGCTGGCCGCCCGCTACCGCCGCAGCCCCTCGCACCCCGCCACCCTGCCCCAGGAGCTGCCCTGCGCCCTCATCTGCTTGCGGCTCCTCGTGGCCTTCGCCAGCGACGCCGGGGAGCTGTGGGTGCTGCTGAGCACGGCCGGGACCCCCCACCTGCCCGTGACGGCCTGCGGCACGGCCGCCTCCGAGCTGCGGGGCGGGCTGCGCGCGCCGGTGCTCCGGCTGCTGCGGGACTGCCTGCCGCGGGCCCCGCCGAGCCCCGCGCCCCTGGGGCTGCTGGGGCTGCAGCACCGCGCCGGCGGTGCCGGCGGCGCGGACGGCATTTGCTTCAACGTCCTGCTGAGCGTCGCGGCCGGCAGCCCCGGCGCCGGCCCCCCCGAGCTGCGGGGCCCCGCGTTCTGCTGGTGGCGAGTGGAGGAGGAGGGCCTGAAGGGCAGGATCGTGCAGCGGCTTCGCGCGGCGGCCGTGGTGCCCATCTACAGCTAGCGCCCAGGTAGGCTGCGCGGGGCAGCACCCGGGGGTCCCTTTTGCACCGCGACCCTTTCCCCTGCGCCGATGTGCCGGCCGCATCCAGGCGTGCGGCGCCGGGGGAAAGCACCGTGCTGGGGCCGCTCGCCGTGACCTGCCAGCTCTGCTCGGCCGCTGGCTCCTCGGCTGAGCCCGGTGCCCGTGCTCACGCGCAGCTGATTTTTGCATCGCAGATCAGCAGCTCCGAGGGCCCCGGCGCTCGGGGGGAGCACGTCGGTGCCTCCTCGGACCCGGGCTGCCCTCCACCCCGCAGCGCTCACCGGGATGGGGATGAAGCTCGTTGGGGCTCCCCGAGTCGGCTCTGAATTGGGACAGCGGTGACAGACGGGTGAGTGGAACCGGCCTCCAAGGCGGAGGCTGCGGGAACCTGGGGCACAGAGCACGCGGCCCCGGGGAGGATGGTCCGGGGCGCCGCGCCCTTGCCGGAGGGGACCGAGAGCCAGCCAGAGCCGAATAAAAAGGGCCATCGCTTCCTCGCATCCGTGTGGCTCCTTGCTGGGACCGAAGGCGGCTGCGAGCAGGACGCCCGCTGCGGTGGGGAGGGCAATGGGGACGGCAGGGCGGCACGCTGTGCACCCGGCAGCGGTGCTGGGGGGGCCGGGACGGCGCCGTACGGACGGAGGAGTCGCAGCGTGCGGTGCTGAGCTCACGGCTTTATTGCAGCAGGCAGAGACAGGTCGCTCGCGGGGGACGGCCGGTGCCGGCGAGGCCCCTCGCGCCCGCGGGCGGGAGCCACACCAAGCGCACAGCAACGCGCACGCCGTGCCCGGGCTAACGGGGGGCTGTGGAGGTCGAGTTGCCCCAGCAGGAGAGGGGGTAATAACCCCCCCCCAGGACGCCCCCGAGCAGCTAACAGCCCCGCGGGGAGCCGGTCGATTGTCACGGGAGGGCAGCGCCTGCCGCGTGTAGTATTATTGCCAAAACCACCATGCCGAGGCGTGCCGGGGGGCAGCACCCCTGCCCGCACGGAGAAGCAGCGTGGTGCACCCCGAGGGGCCCGTCCCGGGCCAGGTGAGCGGGGAGGTAGTTGGGATTTAGCACCCGCTGCACCCCACGTCTTGTGCCGCCGCCTCGGCGCGGAGGGGGCCAGTGCAGCGCCCGTTGCAGGCTGCCACGGCCCGGGGAGGTGCCAGACGGGGCAAGCAGGGACCAGAGCACAGTGCTGGGATTAGGACCCACTTACTGCCGCCCCGCTGCACCGGGTGCAATGCCAGGAGAGGGCTGCGGAGCCAGGCCGGCATCCCGGCTGCTTCGGGTCGGGTCGGCCGCAGCCTGGTGCTGTCCCCGGGCTTGCCGGCCCCGGACACACGCTGTCCCCGGAGGCCACCGCAGCCCGGCAGAGGAGGACAAGGAGGCGGCGCCCCGGGGAGCGGGCGCCGGGCTCAGGCGGGCCCCTCCGGCGGGACCTTGACCAAGGCGATGGCAGCCAGCTCCTTGCAGAACTCCTCCAGCACCACGACCCCCTTGAAGAGCGTCGCGTGCTCGATCCTGCGGGGAAGCGAGCGGGGCGCTGCCGCGAGCCCTGCACGGGGCACGTGGCCCCCGGGCCCGCGGGACGCCGGCACTTACTGCTCTCCGGGCACCAGCCCCATCAGCTGCCTGCGCACCAGCAGCAGCTTGGCCCTGAACTGCGGCACGCGCTGGATCCTCTGCATGAGGTCCCCGATCACCTGCGCGAGGCAAGCAGCGGGTCAGGGTCAGCCCCGGTTTCGGGGGGGGCATCCCCCCCCCCCCCCAGCCCCGACGGTGACGTTACCCGGACGAGGACGGAGAAGAGCGAGCGGCAGCCGGGCGCCAGGTTCAGGTAGGGGTCCAGCAGGTACTCGTGGAGGTGGGGATGGGGGAAGGCGGCCAGGCGGGACAGCACCGAGGTCACCTGCAGGTTCAGGCTGTAGGGCTGGGACACGCGCAGGACGCTCAGCGGGAGCCGGCACGCTCCCACGGGGATTTCAGCCCCTTCCCACCACCCGCGGGCTCGGGAGGGATGAGCAGAACGAGCCCGTCTGCAAACGCTGCCAGTGCCCAGGAGCCCAGGCTGATGCCTGCGGCAATCTTACCCCTGCTCTCAGGGGTGGAGGGGTGCCTCGGGGGGCCGGTCCCATGCTCAGCCTCGGAAACCGAGCAAGGCCTCCACGGCATAGCCAGGACCCCTGGAAGGAGCGGAGGGCTCCCACCCGCCCTCCCGCGCAGGGCTGACAATAGCGACGCTAACGCACCGCATCCCCTGTTCACATGCACCCGGCTAAGACAAAGGGTGGCTGCGGTCCAGGAGAGCCCTTTGATCACGGGCAGAGTCGCTTGGGAACTGTCACCTCCTGGGAACCTGCTCAGAGGGGCTCCCGCCACCCCGGGCCGAGGTTATGGGAGGATCTTGGTGGAGACTGGGGGTTGCGGGTCCCGCTGGGGTGGGTGGGCTCTGCGACGGGCCGGCAGCCTGAGCAACGAGGCTCTGCTGGAGCTCTCCCAAGGGATCTGCGGTCCCAGGGGCTGGCTTGTTAATTAAGTGAGGAGCAGAGGTGGTGGCAGGACGCCTTGCGCAAAGCCTGCACCTCGTCACAGCTGCCCCGGGAGCCCGGCTGGAGCCAGCCTGCGCCTCCGCCCCGCCCCTACCTGGTCCAGGATCCGGGCCATGCGGGCGAAGAGCACCTCGAGGAAGTGTCCCTCGTAAAAGGCCGCTTCGGGGCGGCAGGCGTCGAGGGGCCGGGGCGCGGGCGGCCAGCCCCACGGGGCCGCGGTGGCGCGGCACGCCTGGACCTGCGGCGAGCGGCGGCGGTGGGCGAGCGCCGGGGCGGGCGCCAGGGTCTCGGGGCCCCCCCGGGTACTCACCATCCCCAGGGCGTCGTGCACGTAGGTGTCGTACCCGGCTTCTTCCACGCACGAGGAGGTCTTGGCCTCTTCGGGCACCAGGCACAGGAAGCTGGAAGAGCAGCAGGCGCCGGGGACGGGAGGGCTGCGCGGCGACACAGGGCCCCTTCCCCATCGCCGTGGCGGGTGGCCGAGTCCTACCTGCTGACGACCTCGTTGGTGTGTCCCTGCCCCACCGAGCGGGACGCTCCCGCGAGCGGCGGCTTTTCTGACGGCTGCAAGCCGCAGTCTGGGAACCCATCGGTGAAATAAGGATCCTCCTCCAGCTCCCTGTGGGGCCGGGAGAGCAGCGTTAACCCGGCGGGAGCCGCGGGCACCCCCAGTCCCGCCGCGGCCCGGCGCTCGCCCCGCTCACGGCGCGTCCTCGTCGAGGTCGGGCTCGGGGCCGCCGCGCTCGTCGGGGCCGCGCTGGGCGTAGCCGCGCGCCTCCAGGTTCCGCAGCGCCAGGCTGTGCAGCACGTGCTCGTGGGGCGCGCGCAGGAGCTCGTCGAAGAGCCGCAGGCTGGCCAGGCTGATCTGCGGGGGGGGCGGAGGCGGCGTGAGGCCGGCGGTGGCGGGGGGGGCCGGCGGCGGCGGTGATGGGCTCACCTCGTCGGAGAGGTGGTCGCAGCGCTCTATGAGCTGGGCGCGCAGGAGGTGGGCGCAGGCTCCCGGCGCTTCGGGCTGCCGCTCCGGCCCCAGCAGGAAGAGCACGAGGCCGCGGAGCAGGGCGGGCGCCCGGAGCTGCCGCACCGTGCCGGTCAGCATGGCCGTGGCCCTGAGGATGGCGAGCTCGGACCTGCCGGGACGGCGCGAGCGCTGGGTGCTGCGAGGGGGGGTGCTCCGAAGCAGCCTGGCCCTCCCCTAGCTCCCACGGGGGAAATGGAGGTGCAGGAGAGGCCGAAGCGAGCAAGCCGGGAGGAGACCCCAGCAGCCGCGGCCCCAAGCAGCCTCTGCTGCACCGTGCCCAGAGAAACCATCTCCCAGCCGTTATTTTGTGCCCCGCTCCACCTCTGCAGCGGGCTCAAACGCTCCGTGCCCGGCAAGATGCACCTTCCTCCATGGGAATACGCGGCTAATACCGCACGGTGCTGCGCCGGGAGCCGCAGGCCGGGGCTGCGGCACTGCCAGGATGCAGCAGGACTGCAGGAGCGGCTGCAGGAGCTGCAAGCGGGCATGCACCGTGCAGGGCTTCCCCAGCGCCCTTGGCTCCCCCCTCCCCGTGGGACGGCGAGCCCCGTGGCACCGCCCCCGGCACACTCACATCTGCAGGAGCTGCGGCTGCAGGATGCCCCGGAAAAGCTTTTCACACACGGCCTCGGCGACGGCGTCGGCGACGATCTGCGGGCGAGCACAGAGCCTCAGCGCCGGCGCGTGCGAGCCAGCTCCCCACGCCCGGCGCGGCGCTCCGTACCGGGTGCGCGTCCCTCGCCAGCTCGTCCAGGTAGTCCAGCCAGCTGAAGAAGGCCGCCAGGCTCTCCTTCCCCGGGAAGGCACCGTCACCGCCGGCCTCCCCCTGCGACCTGCGCGGGCACAGGGCCGTGGGCTTCGGCACGGCGGCCCCCGAGCCCCCCCGGGGGGGATGCACCGGGCTGGGGCAGCCCCGCCGCACCTCCAGCTGGCTCTGTCCAGGGCGAGGATGTCGGCGGGGTCGGCGGCGGCGGGCACGGCCCCGTACAGCTCGCAGAGGTGCTCCGCAGCCCGCTGGCACAGGGCGCTGCGCTGCAGCAGGCGGGCAGCGGCGGGCTCCTGCGCCAGCCCCACGAGGAGGAGCAGGTTCTCCCGGGCTTTCAGTGCCACCCGGCTCTTCTGCGAGAGGAAGAGGAGTCAGGCAACCACCCGCGTCCGCCCGGCCCCCGGGCCCGGCGCTCACCCCCTACCTGGCTCTTGCACAGCCCCACCAAGGCGGTGATGAGGTTGTCGTCCCTCCGCGGCGAGGAAGGCTCGGTGTCAGGCGAGCTCCCGGCTTTCCCGGCCGGGGGGATGCCGGCTGCAGCTCCCTGCGGATGCTCTCCGCCCTCTCCCTCGGGGCAGGCGGGCAGCTCCGCCGCCCTCTTCCCATTCAGGAGGCTCTTGCCCTGGTGAAGAGAGGAAGAGGAGCTGTAAAGCATCCTAGCCACAGCCTTCCTCCCCCTTGTCCCTAGGGCTGGAGCCCAGGGAGATGCAAAGCACATGAAAACACCCAACTAAGCAGGCCAAATCCAGCCCTGAGGCCGGCAACGCTGCAAAGTCCGCAGAGCGATTTGGGCGCAATAGGGCCCGTCCTGCACCGCGCGCTGCCTCGAGGCTCCTCACCTCCAGGATGTGCGGCAGCAGGGCAGGATCCTGCTTGATCTTCGCGCACAGGACGGCGGCGAACTGCACCTCCTCCTTCTCCGTGCTGGAGCCCAGGGCGTCGCTGCCGAGCTGGAGCAGCTTCTGCGGGAGCGCGGGGAGCTGGGGCAGGGCAGCCACGCCGTGCCGTGCTGCGCACCCGGCTGCATCGCTCCCCCCGGGGCTCGGCGGGGCCAAGGGCAGCATTTTCCCCTCCTCGGCGTGGGCAGCAGCGGCCCCGGAGGGGCAGGCCCGGGTGAATCAGCGTTGGAAGCAACGCCACGACCAGCCCCAGCACGCAGCGTGCCAGCACGGCCGCTGCCATGCACCGCCTCAGCCCCCGCGCGCCTGTTTTCGGGTGCTCACCTGGACGGGCCGGTGCACGTTCAGGTAGTGCAGCAGGGGATGCTGCACCTGCCCCAGGACCCTGCTGAAGAAGAGGAGCACCTGCTGCCTCATCCCGGGGGGGTACTGAAAGGAAGGGGAGCAGAGACGTCAGCAAGCCCCCGCCGGCCTGTTTACACACCCGATGCCCTTGCAAATGCCCCCAATCTGCCAGGCAGCCTGGAGCCCTGCAAGACCATGTCTGAGCTGAGCTCCCCAGCCCTCCTGCGGAGAAACGGCGGTGGGATGATCTTCCCCTTTCCCACCGCTGCGTTAGTCCTGGAGCGCTCTCGCCAGGGAGTTCAAACCCAGCGCCCCACACAAGCAAGTCCTCGCAGCAGCGAGAGGGCCAGCGTGCACTTCCAAAACACAAAATGAAGAGCACTATTTCTACCATTACCATTTTCCTCTGCTTGAATAAAAGGTTATTTATAGGGAGCCACAGTATTATTAGTGACAGAGCCTGGGAGAACTGTTATTTTGAGGCTGTACTTACTTTGAGAGGTGTCTTTTTAAAAACACAGTGTCCTGCAAATCACAGGACTGATGTGCCAGCAGTGTGAACTCCCACTGCAGACTGCACAGCACCCTCCACATAAATCCATGTTTAGGAGATGCAGGAGGCATCCAAAAAAATTGAGCAGGAGGAATGATCCCAGCAGGGAGGAGGGAGTACCTAGGCCAAGCAATCCAACCCCCCAAAGACACAGGTGGGCACTGCCACGCCAAAAATCTCTCGGAAATACCAGGCCAGACTCCACAAACTCCTATCACCCCAATATAATACCTTCAAAGCTAAAACTATGGAGTGCTACCACAAGCCACGGGAGAGGGATATCGCCAAAGGCCCTCAATACTTGCAGCACGGAGGTTTTGGCGGGGCTAACCCTCCAAGAGAGGTTTCCCCAGCGATGCACACGCACCTCCGCTTTGCCCAGTGTGCTGAGGGTCTCCAGGACCTTGTGCTGCAGCAGGTACTCCAGGCACGGCCCGGCCTCCCCCGCCGGCCGCTGCTTCTCCTCGTACACCAAGATGTCCAGCATCTGCTTGAGGCGCCAGGGGATGTCGGTCTCCTTGGCCGGGGTGCTCTCGTCTGGCAAACACAGCGCGGGCGCTGGGGGAGCCGCGGGGTCTCCTCCCCCCCCGCCCCGTCCTCCCGGCGCCGCTTCCGGCGTGCAACACCCAAAATGTTTGGGGATTCCCAGAATTCCCCATAAACAAAGGCCGTTAATGCTGGCGACGCTAGATGGCAACACTATGGTGCGTCCCAGTGGGACGAGAGGTTGTTTCCTCCACTCGGGGCCTGCTCAGCTCCCCTACGTCCCCAGTCCCTGCCGGGGCTGCAGGGGTTTCCCGGCACGCGGTGCAAGCCTGGGAAAGCCTCCAGCACAGCCCAAGGGCCAAATTCCTGCCGGGGAGAGGACGTGAAGCAGTCAAGGCCTTGTTTTTAGTGCCCTGGGATGGCACCGTGCACCTGGGGAGAGACCTACCCCAGGCTGGACACCGCTGCAGCCTCTCAGGAGTGTCTGCACCAACCCAAACCCCCAGGTTCCCCCAGGGACACAGCCCTGCCTGGCCCCATGGCTGCCCCACACCCCGGCCCTGCGCGCCCGCTGCAGCCACCTCGGGGAGCAGGGCGAGGGCTTTGCGGCAGCGAGGCGAGCCCGCAAAACCAACAGCAGCGTGCTAGGGTCGGTCCCTGCGCCCTGCTGCGGCGTGGGGTCCTGTCCCAGGGCGCAGGCCCCTCTCCTGGGGCGCGGGAACCCCACTCCCAGGCCGTGGGAACCCCATCCCGGGGTGCGGGAACCCCATCCTGGGGTACGGGAACCCCACTCCCAGGCCGTGGGAACCCCATCCCGGGGCGCGGGAACCCTGTTCCCAGGCTATGGGACCCTGTCCTAGGGCACGGGAACTCCGTCCCCAGCCTATGGAAGCCTCTCCCAGGCCACAGGCACCTACGTTAGGGCCCGGGAACCTTCTCCTCGGGCACAGGGACCCCGTTCCCAGGCCGCGGGCCCTTGTCGCAATGCCCAGGGCCCCCCCGGGGCCGGCGCCCGCCCCCAGGCCCCCACTCACCCGTGGCCTCCAGGTAGTAGCCGGTGATGCCCTTCCAGTGCTCGGTGAAGGCCTCCAGCAGGTCCACGCTGGGCTCCCGCTGCGCACACCGGGACGCGGTCAGGAGCGCCCGGCCCCGGTCCCGGTCCCGGTCCCGGTGCCCCCCCGCGCCCCCCGGCCCCACTCACCGTCTCCACCGCCTGCTGCAGCAGCGCGCCCAGGCGGCTCAGCATGGCTGCGCCGGCCCGGCCCGGTACCGGCCCCGGTACCGGTACCGGCCCCGGCCCCGGCGCCGCTCCCTGCGCCCGGCCCGGCCCCCGCGGTGGCTCCGCCCAGCGCCGGACGGGGAGGGCGGCTCGGCCGCGGCGCCTCCCCCGGCGGCTCGGCCCGGCTCGGCGTGGCGCTGCGGGGGGGGAAGGCGGCGGAGGGAGGCCCCGGAGCCCGGAAAGGGCCGCGGGTGCGGGCGGGGCGCGCAGCGGGGCGGGGAGACCCCCGTGCACACCTTGCACCGGGATGGGGGGAGACCCCCGTGCACACCTTGCACCGGGAGACCCCTGTGCACACCTCGCGCTAGCAAAGGAAAGACCCCCCTGCACACCTCACACCGGGACAGGGAAAGACCCCCGTGCACACCTTGCACCGGGATGGGGGGAGACCCCCGTGCACACCTTGCACCGGGAGACCCCTGTGCACACCTCGCACTAGCAAAGGAAAGACCCCCATGCACACCTCACACCGGGACGGGGAGACCCCCGTGCACACCTTGCACCGGGACGGGGAAACCCCCCGTGCACGCCTCGCAGAGATGAACGAGAGCACCGCTGCGCCATGCTCCTTCACGCAGTGAAAGGAAAACCAGCAGCTCTCCCGCAGGTTAGGGAGGCCCTGCCCGGTTAGGGAGCCGCTGCTCGGCCCGGCCCAGCTCACCTCTTCCCCCGACACCATCTGGTCCAAGCCAGGTTTGTTTGTTTTTTTAATCTCACAGGATGTTTCTACAATTAGAAACAACAACAAACACAACCCAGCTGCTCCCTTAGCAGCCCAGGGCTGCAGCCCGGCGAACAGGGCGCGTGCGAAGCGGGCCGCAAGGGCCCGGTGCCAGCCCGGGAGCCCGCGGTGCCCCTGGCCCCGCTGCGGGCACGAGGCCGCGGCTGGGCACCAGCCCGTCGCTGCTGGGGCGCAGAGACAAGGCGTCCCCTTCACCCTGCGGCAGCTAAACTCGCACCCGGCGGCCCCGCTCCTTGCAGAGCCGCTGCCCGGCGGCATCTGCCCCGGCGGCTTGGTCCTCGGGCGCATCCAGGGGGGCCGCGACCTGCCCGGGCACCGTTCTCCAGCGGATCTGCGCCAGGGACAGAGCTGGCGGCAGTGAGGTTGCAGCCGGAAAACTGGGCCCAAAGCGCAAAGCTGCTGGGAGCAGCCCTGACCCCGGGCCAGGGAGGGGGACAAGGCAGCGGGGCCCGCGAGGGGCTGCCCGCCCTCGGTGCCGCTGCCGAGAAACTGGAAACCCAGACAGGGAGTTCATATATATATAATATATATAAAAAATAGATACACGTAGTTATAGCGTTGATACCAATGGTTAAAAAAACAGATACCGAGGCGGTCCTGCACGGTCCACGTGCAGCGTTGCTGTGCTGAGAGGTGCCCGGGCGGGCAGGGTGTGTGCGGGGCGGATCCTGCCCCCGGGACGCGGCGCGGGCACGAGGGGCTGCTCACAGGGCAGACTTCATCTCCCACTCCTGGAAAGCAGCAGAGCCGGGGCAGCTTCTGGCAGGACCTCCGGGGTCCCGGGCTGCACCCGGGTCACCTTAACTCTGCCCACGTGTGAGCGAGCGTCCCCGCCTCCCCGCTCCAGCCGTACCTTCCTCTTCTGCAGCACCTTCCCCTTTTCGATGACGACCACGGAGGGAGCTCGCTTCAGGGCGCTCTTCGCGGAGGCCGTGCGCTTCAGCAGCGGCGTGAGGAAAGAGCCCTGACAGCAAAACCGGGGCGGGCAGAGGGGAGAGGGCGATGCCTGCTCTGCCCAACCCCGACGAGCAACGCACAGAGACCCCGCTGCCTTTCCCACCCGGCCAAAGGCCCCTCGCAGCCCTCCCCAGGCCACGCGCGCCCCGGTCCCCGCCACCGCGGCCCTCCTACCTCGGAGCCGGCCGAGCTCGCGGTGGCGGCTATGTGGCCCTTGAGCGACTTGCCGATGGCCAGCAGGTTCATCTCGGAGCCGGCTTTCAGCCTGCTCTTCACGCGGCAGGCCCTCTCCAGCTGCCCCACCTTCTCCTCCAGCTTGGGGAAGGCTCTCCTGCCTGCGCGGGCAGCGGGAGGCTGAGCCCGGTGCTGCGCGGGCCGGGGAGCGGCACCCCGTGCACCGTCTCGCGCGGGCTCCGAGCCCGCCGCATCCTACCGATGAGGAAGTCCAAGCCGTCGCGAGCCCCCTTCCTCTCGGGCAGCGTCAGCGTGCGCTGGGAGCGGAAGAAATCCCTGCTCTTGAGCTCGGGGCTCACCTCCGCCCGCTGCCGGCTGGCAGCCTGGCCCAGGCGAGGCGCGGCGGATGCTGCGGGAGGAAGGGCAGGGGAAAGGGCAGCCGCGGCGCGGGGCTCGCGGGCACCGCGTCCTCTCCCGGGACGGTCTGCACGGGGAGCACCCAGGCGCGGAGCGGCTGCCCCGAGCGAGGGGCCAAGGAGATGAAACGAAGCCAAGCGGAGCCGGAGCCCGCTCCTCACCTGCCTGCGCCGGCACGGCCCCCCCCAGGGCGGTGCTGCAGGCCCCGCTGGGCACCGCGGAGAGGGGTCTCCTGTGCGGCCGGGGGGCCGCGCGGTCCAGGCTCTGCTGCTGCAGGAGAACGGCCCGTGGGCGAGCGGCCGGAGCGAGCCGGCCCCCCTCGCCCTCGCCGGCCCCGGGACCCGCGGGGGCATCGGTTACCAGCTGCTGCAGCCGCTCCACGTTGGAGTAGACGGGGTTGGGGGACGCGGCCGGCGGGAGCTGCCCGAAGGGGTCGTCCATGTAGGCGTTGGGGGTCGGGAAGCGGCGCAGCAGCAGCCCGCTGCAAGCAGGGGCGGAGGTGAGTCCATCAGTGCTGGCAGCCCCGTGCCAGCCCCACGGCCGCCCCACGGCCGCCGCTGCCTCCTTACCCTGCAGCCGGGCAGCTGCCGGCATCTCCCAGGCTCGGGCTGTCCGGCGGGGTCCGCTCGCAGGCCGGCTCCGCTGCTCCCCTGGCCCGCAGGGTCTTCAGCCAGGCCTCCCTCTCCTCGTCCGAGCGGGTCTGGCCGGCGGGACAAGGGGGACGGGCTCAGGGCGGGCGGGCAGGGGGTGCAGGGGGGCCGTGGGGGGCCGGGCGCTCACCTGCAGCACGGCGAGCTCCCTGCCCCGCTGGGCGATGCGGATGCGGAGGCGCTGGGGGGTGCCGGCGGCGGCCCCCGGGCTCACCTCGCAGCCCCGCAGCGGCACGGCGCACACGGGGTGCCGGGCGCCGTCGGGCTCGGCGAACATGCGCAGGGCGCCCTGCCGCACCGCGCACCACAGCCGCTGCCAGCGCCCGCTCAGCCGCACCGCCAGGAAGCCGCCGGGCCCCGCCGCCTCGCCCCCGGGCTCCCCGCGGGGATGCCCCCGCTCCCCATCCCCGCCACCAGCGCGGTCCCCGCGCGGGGGGCTGCGGGCAGGGCTCCGCGGCGAGCGGTCCGGGTCTGAGTCCGAGCCGAGCCGTGCGTTGGCGGCCTGGGAAAGGAGAGCGCCGGGCTGAGCCGTCCCCGGGGGGGCCGGACCCCCCTGCACCCCAGTTTCCCAGGCGCAGGCCGGCGACTCACCCTGCCGAGCCGCGCGGCGGGCGATGCCGGGGGGCTGGGGGCCGCCAGCCCGCTCGCAGAATCGCTGCTCACTTCGTCGATCACCTGCCGGGGCAGAGGGAGCGTCGCTGCCCTGGGATCCCCGGGGCAGAGTGGGGGTCCCGCGCCCCCATTTCTCCCCCCTCTCCTGCCCACGCAGAGCTCTGCCAGGCTGTGACACCTCCAAACCTTCCTCCAGTCCTCGGCCTGCTGCCGGCTCTGGAAGCCGATGACCAGGGCCTCGCCGGCCGTCCCCGTCACCCTCAGCTGGTGCTGCACCTTCTTGCCGGGCTTGGCCTTGTAGGCCACGCGGCAGCCCCGCAGGTCCAGCTCCAGCACCGGCTGCAGGTCCTTGGCGCACCGGAAGCACTGCGGAGGCGGCGGCCGCGTGAGCCGCGGGCTGCTGGCACGGGGACGGGCGCTGGGATGGGACGGGGACGGGTGCCGGGGCGCGGAGCGGGCGCCCGGGCTGGGACGGCGCAGGGTTCCCGCACAGACCCCCGGAGAGGGGGCTGCACGGGGCCGGGGGACCCACTGCCTCCCCCCAGCCGGGCTCTCACCAGCAGCACGTGCTCCCTGACGATGAAGAGCTGCTTCGTCCACTGCCCCAGCCAGCGCTTCCTCCAGAGGAAGCCGCAGAGCTGGGCCTCGGGGCGGCCGGGGGGGTCGGCGTCGGGCCCCGCCGCCGGCGGCCACTGCAGGTAGTGGGCACGGTCCTTTGCGCACTCCTCCTCCTCCCCGTACGACTCGTAGTGGCTGCTGTCGCTGTCGGCGCTGCCTGCTAGCCGGGGCAGAGGGGCAGCGTCAGGGCGCGGGGCGCGGGGGGGTGCCGGGGACCGGGCGCGTCGGGGGGCTCACCGGCACCGACGGGCCCCCCCAGGCTGGAGGGCTCGGCGTCCTCGTAGGAGTCATCGGCCGGTGGCGCGGCGCCCGGCGCCTGGCTCTGGGGAGGGAAGGGGCAGGGAAGGCAGCATCCCCGGAGCTGGCAGGCAGCATGGGAACATTCCTGGCCTGGCCGGGCCCCCCGCGCTCCCGGCTCGGCACTCTTGGCGCGAGCGAGGCTGCAGCGCAGGGATCTCCGCTGGGTCCCCCTCTCTCACGCCCTCGCGCGCCCTGGGGCCGGTGGTGCTGCGGGCTGGCGGCAGGGCCCCCCCCAGCCCCGTGCCGCCCGCTCTTACCCCCCCAGGTGAGCTTGGGGCGCTGGCTGGGGGGCACTTGCACGCTCTTCCTCCCGGTGCATCCGGAGTCCCAGATCCTGGGGGGAGAAGCAGGATGAGCAGCAGCCCTTCCCCGCTCCACAGCAGCGGCAGAGCTGGGCAACCCGGCCGAGCCCCCGCGGTGCGGCCACTCACCCGGCCGGGGGCCCGGGCCGGCCCGGCCCCGCAGGCTGCCGGTCCCCGAGGACGGCGCGAGGCAGCGCATGATCATGTACTCGGCGTCCTCCGCTGCGGGGGGAGCGCGGCGTCACGGCGGGACCCCGGCTTGGGACCGGCCTGCTCCAAACACCCCCCACCCCGCAGCCCCTTCTGGGCTGGACTAAAGCTCCTGGCCAAAAGCTTGGAGCTGGCGGAATAGGGATGAGAGGCGGCAGGAGGCCGGGTGCTCCGGGGAGGAGCAGCCCCCGCGCCCCCCGCCGCCCGCTCACCCGGCGGGCTCCGGAGCCTGCCCAGCAGCTCGCCCACCGACTCCTTCTTGGCCTGGGCCGCGGCGCTGAGGTTCTCCCGGTCCAGGATGAGCAGGAAGGACCGCAGGTCCGAGAGCAGCTTGTCCAGATCTGCGGGGCACACGGACGCGTCCCCTCGCGGCCGCCACTGCTGAGACCCAGCGACGAGGCCGGGGCGACGCGGGGACAACGGTGACGGAGGAGCGGGGACGAGGGCGGTGGTGGCTCCTGCCCCGTGCCGGCCACCTGCCCCGGCGCCCCGCACAATCCCGCTATTGACGGGGCCGGGGGCGCCCGGGGCAGGGCTGCGGTGGGGGGGCCGAGGCTGAAGGCCGCTCTGTGTGCGCGCACAGAGCCGGCTTGTTCTGCGCCGCGCCGGCCCCGGGAGAAGGGGGCCAGGACCCGTCGCCCCGGCCGGCCGCGGGGGCGGCCCGAAGCGCAGCTCCGTCGCC
The DNA here is from genome assembly GCF_036370855.1 of Dromaius novaehollandiae. Taxonomy (NCBI): domain Eukaryota; kingdom Metazoa; phylum Chordata; class Aves; order Casuariiformes; family Dromaiidae; genus Dromaius; species Dromaius novaehollandiae. The sequence continues at coordinate 6,770,362 of NC_088123.1, forward strand.
GGCGCCCCACGTGCCCGCGGAGGCGAGGAAGAGGAGGAGGAGGCACGCTGAACGGAAACAGCTGATGGAGGCTGCTGCGGGGCACGCCAAAAATGCCGAGCACGCACCGGCTGCCCCCTCCCGCGGCAGGGAGCACCTCCGTCCCCAGCCGGGGCCGCGGGGTCCGGGCTGCAGCATCGGCAGGGAAGCCCCGGCCCCGCCAAGCCATCCCGGCGGAGCGGCACGGAGCCGTGTTATGCCCCCTCGCCCCGGCTGAGGCAGGGAGCCAGGCAGGCGTCGCTGCTGGCCTGTGGCCCCCAGGCGAAAGGGGCCCCCCGCCCCATGCAGTGGCTGCATCTGCTCCGCGTCCGGGCAGGCGTTTCCTGTGCTCAAGGCGCAGGTGGCAGAGCAGGGTCCTGCATGCACCCCTGGCCCGGCCTGTGCCCCCTCCCTGCGCCAGCACAGCCCCCAGCCATGAGTGGGGACGGGGACAGGGACGATACCCCCCAGTCCCCCCGGTCCCTGCCCGCCTTTCCCCAGCTCCTTCCTGCCGTGCATCTGGAAGCGGTTTGCATCGCTCCTCTCCAGCCGCTCCGGGCTCTGCTCCCTGCTCCCAGCTGCGCTAAAACGTTGCAGACCCGCTGTCGAAACCCCTTGCCCGCTGGTGCGGGGTTGGGCCGGCCCTCCCGCCGCGCTGTCCCCCCCCGGCCGCCGCGCTCTGCTCGCCGAGTCCCTCCTCGCCTGCCCCCTGCTCCCAGCTGCAATTTCCCGCCTGGAAAAGGCCCAGCGTGGGGACAACCGCGGCCGTCGCCTTCCTTCCGTCCCGCCGAAGCGCCGCGGGCTGCCATCCCCGTGCTCCCTCCGCACCCCCGCGCCCGCGATGCCTCCGGCCAGCGCAGACCCGGGAGCCCGGCACCCCGGGCAGGGCCGACCCGGGAGCGCACACGCGCTGGCCCTGCCCGGGGGAGCGAAAACATCTGGCAGGGCAGCAAGGCTGAGCAACGCCGGAGCTGGGCCCAAACATCTGGATTTCCCTGGAAACCGGGGAGGAAGGGGGGGACTAACTCCCGGCGCTCCCCGGGATGCCGGTGGGGGAGGCTGGGGACGGGGGCCGGCAGCAGAGCAGCCGTGGGCAGAGTGCGAGGGCGGAGGGGCCGGGGGGGCCCGGGAACGGCCCCCGCTGCCCGTGCCCGGTGTGCCTGGCTCTTCCCTCCCCTCCCTTTCTCCTCTCCTCCACCCAGGCCAAATTCCTCGGCAATGACATCTCCGTCCATCCGCTCCCCCCAGCCCTCTCTCCGCATCTCGCGCTCCCCTGACCTTCCCCAGCCCCCCCGGTGCCCGCGGCCCCCCCGGCCCGCCCGCACCGGAGCCCGCAGCTGCAGCGCCCGGGTTGTGCAGAGCGGCACCCGCGCCAGCGCGGCGGGGTCCGCAGCTCGCCCTGACACCCCGCCAGCCGCCGGGGCCAAGGAAACGCAGCCGAGATTAAAAACAGCTGCCTCGGTCTCCATGGCGAGAGGGAGCCGGGGAGGAAAACGCCCCCCAAACGCACTCGCGCGGCTCCGAGCAAAGCGCCCCGGTCCTGCAGGCCGCGGCCCCGCCGGAGCTGCACCGCAGGCAGGGCACGACCGCGGGAACTGGGGGGCCGCGCTGCCCGGCCGGCACGTGGGGCACGGGGCGCCCCTCGGCCCGGGCGGCCCCGGGGGCACGGCCGAGCTCCAGCGCTGGGGGCTGCGCTCGCCAAGCGCCCGATGACTCAGAGGATGAGGCTGGACGCGAGGCCGTGGCGGAGCCCGCGGTCCCTCCTCTCGGCAGCGTGACCGCTGCGGGCCCCTCGTCGCGGGGAGGCTTGGCCCTGGCGGCCGCTGGGTCCCCAAAGCGCCCCTCGCAGCTGCCGGGCAGGGTGCCGGCAGGGCCACGGGAGAAGCCAGCACGTCCCAACGGCACGGCGCTGGGGGGGCACCGCAGCCGGCCCTGCTGGGGGGCACCCGGTGCCCGGGCACCCCGTGCACGCTCTTCCACCCGCACCTCGTCCTGTACCACCTCGCACAGCCCCCCTGCCCCGGCCCCCCGGGAACCCCCAACCGTCCCGCAGCCCCTCTTCACACCCGCTTTGCACCCACCGTCCTCATCCTCACAGCCTTCCCGTGCGTCCCAGTGCCACCGTGCCACGCTCTGCCCTCCTCCTCCTCCCACGCGTGTTCCCCTGCCCCACGCACCCCCTTCCCTTCCACCCCCCCACACCCCCGCTGCGTGCGCTCCCACCGCCTGCACCCTCCTGCACGCTCAACCCCCCCCGCCCCCCGCACCCGCTCCGGGCGCCCTCGCACCCCCTGGGCACTCACTCCTCCCCCGTTTTCACCTTTCTGCCCCCGCACGCCCCGCCGCACCCCCTCCGCACACACTCACACCCCTCCGCACCCGCCCTCGCCCTCTTTTCACCTCCTTTGCACGCTCGCAGCCCGGCTGCCCCCTTGCCCGCTCACGCCCCGGTCCTCCCCGCTTTGCACGCTCACGCCCCGCTCGCACCCTCGCACCCGCCCTGCTTTGCACCTTTCTGCCCCGGCCCCGGCCCGGCCGCGCCCGCCCCTCCCGCTCCCCCCGGCCCGGTACCTCTCTGCCGGGCCATGGTGCGGGCGGCGCTCACATCGCGCCGGGGCCGGGGCCGCTGCAGCGCTGGCCCGGCCCGGCCCGGCTCGGCTCGGCTTGGCCCGGCTCGGCTCGGCCCGGCCCGGCCCGCACACGCCCTGCGGGCCCCCAGCGCAGCCCGCCGGGGAGGAGGGAGGGCGGGGAAGGGCTCCGCAGCCTCCTCGGAGCACCACTGCCATCTGCAGGGCAGCGGCCCGGACGCCTGGGCCCTTCCCGGGCCGGGGGGGGGGCGGAGCGGCGGCGCCGTGCCTCAGTTTCCCCAACCGGAGCGAGGGGCCGCGCAGCGGGGAAAGCAAGGCGCCGGGAGCCGGGTGGAATAAAGCCATTTCACCTTTAATTATAAGCAAAAATCACTCTCACACGGAATTCTCTGACACCAGCAAATAAAATAAAATCTAACAAAACAGAGAAAGTGAATCACTGTATTCAAATCAGAAAACAATCCATATTTATATATATATTTATAGATATGTCGTTTGTAGAAGTAGCAGTGAAAGGCAAGAATGGGCCAGTGATTTCCCGATAAATTACATTCTTTACATCCCAACAAGGTTTAGCGGCTGGAGAGTGGCGGGAAACAGAAACCGGGGAGCGTGGGGGGCCGGGAGTGCGGGGCAGAAGGGTCTCTGCCCGAAACGTGTGCCCGGAGAGGGGACGGGAGAGGGGCGGGAGGGAGGCGCTGCCCGCCGCGGGTGCCAGGGCCGCGACGCCTGCCGAGCCCTGTCCTGCGCTTTCCCCCCGGCCGCCCGCAGCGAGTCCCGCGCTGCCCCGACGCCGGGTGATGGGCGAGCGTCGCCCGGGACGTTTGCAGCCGGGGAAGGGCGGCGAGCTCCGGAGCTGCTCCCCGGGCTCCATCAGCCCCCGCTTTTGCCGGCGACCCTGCTCACCGCCGCCGGCTGCGAGCTGCCATCCGCCCCGCGGCGCGGCTGCCCGTCCCCGGCAGGAGCACAGCACGCCGGGCCCCGCCGAGGTGCCGGCCCTGCCTCCGCCGGCCCGCGGTGCCGCTGCGCCGGGCGGCTCTGGCAGTGTACGCGTCGCCGTGGTCCTCGCGGCAGGAGCCGGCCCCGGGGGGATGTTACCTGGGGCTGGAGGGGAGCGGGGCGGGCGGCCGGCACGGCTCAGGGGAGCCCATCGGCCCGGCCTCCGGGCTCGTCCCAGGCCGCGGCACGGGGGGGATGCGGGCACCGGGGCTCGCAGGCTCGGGCGAAGGGAAGCGCGGTCGGGAGGGAGGCGGGAGGGGAGGGGAGCCGCCCCGGCACGCTGCAGCCCGCCGGCCCGAAGCGGGGCCGGGCAGCCTGGGGGGCCGGGGGGCCGCCTGCCCCGGGCACCGGCCGGCCCCGCGCGCAGGACCCCCGGCCTCCCGTGGGGCAGCGTTCGCCCCGATGCCCCGTCGCGAGCAGGATGCCGAGCAGGAGCAGGGCAGCAGGGCGGGCGCCGGGGCAGGGCAGGGAGGGCCGAGCCCTCCGGCCCCCATTCCCCCGGGGCAACTGCGGCAGGGGCTGGGGGGGCCGCGTGTTCGGGGGGGCTGGGGAGGGGGACGGGGTTCCTAGTTAAAACCGGCTGAGAGCCCTAAAGCGGTTACACTGCGCGACGCGGGCTGAGCTCGGGGCCGAGGCGGGCTCAGAAGAGGAAGGCTTTCTTCTTCAGCTCGTTGCGCTTCCACAGGGCCAGCTTGCTGAACTCCTCGGGGGGCATCTCGAAGACCCGCAGGAAGTCCTCGGGGGAGAGGTGCCGCTGCGGGGACAGGCCGGGTCATGGGGCGCCGGGTCCCCCGCGCTCGCCCCGGCCCCCCCGGCCCGGCCCCTACCTCTAGCCGGGTCCTGTCCACGCCGGGCGGCAGCTTCACACGGCCTCTGTTGGTCACCATCAGCATTTCGTAGGGGTAGATCTGCGGGCCGGGAGGGGGAGAGGCGCTGAGTCCGTGTGCTCTGCCTCCTCGCCCTCCTGCCACCCCCGGCCGTGCCCCCCCGGCCCCCTCACCTTCTGCTCCAGCATGCTGGGCAGGGAGTTGCCTCTGTCCATGCGCCCGCGCTGGCCGTTCTGCGGGGACAGAGCCCAGCGTCAGCCCCGCCACGGGCTGCTCGCTCCCGCCCGGACCGAAGCCAGGGTGACGGGCTCCAGCCTGGGCGCTGCCACGCCATCCCTTCCCCCCCCCCCAACCCCGTTTTCTCCCCTTTTTGCCCCTCCATCGGCAGCTGGCCCCGGTGCACCCCGCTCCCCGCCCCGGCGTACGTCACCCTCTCGCTGGGTCTCCGCGCCGGCAGCCAGGCGAGCGCTTACCTGCAGGCCTGGAAAACAGAAAGGAGGGGGCTCAGCGCCGGGGACCCCTCCGCGGTGCCCTCCGGGGCGTGGGGCAGCGGCCCCCCCAGCCGCACGGTGCCCCAGGGGACACCGAGCCCCCAGCACAGCCCACGCTTGCCCTGGCCCCCCCCATCACCTGGGCTGCCCTTCTCGCTGCCCGCCGAGCTGAACTCCGCCGACTGCAGCTGCGGGGAGAGGGGTCGGCGTCAGAGCGATGCCGGCGAGGGACAGGCGGGCCCCGGCGCCCGGACCCCCGCCCCGCGCCCGGCCCGGGCCACCTACCCGGGTGAGGGTGCTCCTGCCGGAGGCGGGCAGCGAGGAGCTCTTGTAGCTCCCCAAGTGCAGGGCTGCAAGAGAGCGCGAGGCCGTCAGCGGGTCCCGGGCGGCCGGAGCAAAGGATGCTCCAGCAGGAGCCCAAGGCCGGGCCAGGCCATCGACAGCAGCACGGGGCAGGGCAGGGACGGGGGAGAGCCAGCACTGCCGGCAGGGCACGCCGGGAGCTGCGCGAGCGCCCGCATCCCACATACACGTGTGGAAGGGCGTCCGGTCAGGCAGCGAGCGGGTTTTCCTCCGGATGGGGAGAGACTTCTCCATCTCCTCCTTCAGGATGAGCTTCCCAAGGTTGGAGGTGACCTGGGGGCGGAGGAGTGTGGGGGTCAGTGCCAGCGCGTCCCCAGCCCGCCGCACCGAGACCGGCTGCCCGCCGTGTCTGCCCCGCACCTTGCTCAGCTCCTGCCTCTGCAGCTCCCGCAGGTTCTTCATCTCCTCCGTGAGGTCCTCTTCCTCCTCCTCCCCTCTCTTGGAGGCCATCCGCCGCCTCCACTCCGTCTCTGGAGAAGAGCAGGGGACGTCACGCCGCGGGTGCCCGGGGGGACAGAGCGGGCTGCCCCGCCACCGCCGGCCCCTCGCCCGGCCCCCCACCTACCCACGACCGCCAGCGACGGGGGGCAGGGCCAGTAGTCCGTCTCGATCTTGGCGGGCTGGTTGGGGTCCGGGGGCTGGGCAGCCGGGAACTTGGAGGACTCGATGATCAAGTCCTCGATGAGGTGCTTGCCGTGGTGGGCGCCGGGCTGGTGCTCTGCGCGGGACGGGGCGGCGGAGGCGGCTGAGGCCGGGCCCCACGGTGCCGGGCTCCCCCGGGCCGCCGCAGCCCCGCGCTCACCTTTCTGCTTGTAGATCGGCGGCTTCTTGTATATGTTCAGCTCCGTCGTGTCGGTCTCTGCAGCGGAGAAGGGGTTTGGGGAGCAAAAAAGGGTGAGAGGGGTCCCGGGGAGAAGCAGCCCCGGCAGAGCCCGGGCCACGGCGCGGGGCTCCGCGGCAGCAGCGTACCGGGGCGGTGGAAGTGCTGCACGCTGCTGCGGGCCGCGGTGCCCCCGGGGCGCGGGGTGCTCTGCGCGGCGCTGCCCGGGGTCCGGCTCTCCAGCCACTCCCGGATGACCTGCGGGTAAGCGGAGCTGGTGAGAGCCGAGGGGCCAGCGCAGCCCCACTCGGGGCGATGCTCCACGTGAGCCCCGGCCATGCCGAGGCCAGGGGCCGGTTCCCTGGTCCGGCGCGGGAGCCGTGCATCCCTGGAGCCTTGGGCCGGGTCCCCAGCTCCGTACTCACCTCTGGAGACGGAGGAGGAGAGATGGATTTAGGCGACAGGGAGCGCTGCGGAAGGCAAAAAGCAGTTTATCCAACCCAGTGCAAAGGCCGTGCCCTCCGGACAGGCGCTGGACCCTCTCCGTCCAGCCGCTCCGGGGCAGGGCAGGGCTTTCCCCCGCCGGCCGGCAGCACGGAGGACAGGGGGACGTGGGGGGAGGCCCGAGGCACCCTCACCTCTCTGCTCCGGGGCAGCTCCACGTGCTCCATGAGCGAGTAGGTGAAATGGGGTTCGTAGATCATCAAGTCGGGGCGCTCGATGTCCAGGATCGCTTTGTCCTTGGGGATGGCTGCCAGGTCCTTGTAGCCCAGAACCTCGTTGTCCATTTTGGCCTGGGAGGAAGGAAAAGCTCCTTCGCATTCAGGTGCAAAAAGCTCCTTTGCATTCGGGTGCAGAAAGCATGTTTCCCCGGGGCTGCCGTGGTGCCTCCCTCCCTCAGCGGCTCCCGCCGCCCGCCGGGGCGGCGGGGGGGCTTGGAGGGGCACCGGCAGGCCCCGTGGGTGGAGAGCCACAAACAAGCCGCTTACCACGATGCTGGAGGGCGATCCCGGGACGCTGGACCCGCGGGAGGAAGAGACGCTCCCAGGGGAGGTCAGCGGTTGCTGGAAGGAAGGGGAGATTTTGGCGAACCTCATCCCTCGGGACGCCGCCGGGGAAGCCGCCCGCGCCGTGCTCGGCACCTCCCGTGCCGCAGTGGGAGCCGGGGACACCCCGTGCCCATGGCCCGGGCGAGATGCCCCCGGGGACGGGGTATTTCTGGACGGACCCTGGGGTGTCCTCTGGAGAAGGCAGCTCCAGCCTTGCTGTTTAGGGCTGGGGACACTCAGGAGGTGACAGTGCCTTCGCCAGGACACGTGTCCACTAGATGGTGCCACCTGGCTGGGCTGGGAGGAGGGGGAGGAAGGCAGGGGAGGAAGGCTGGCGGAGGGGAGAGGAGCGTGTCCCTCCTGCGCCCACCTGAGAGCTGGCAGCATCCCAGGGCCGCTACCTGCCGATGCCCTTGGCCGCTACCCCCCGCGTGTCCTCCCTGTCCCCCCACCGCGTGCGTGCCCGAGCCCCCTGCCCAGCCCCAGCCCCCTGCCCGCGCCAGCCCTCACCTTCTGCAGTCTTTCCATTCAGCTGCGGGCCGGAGGGGCTGTGTCAGTCACAGAGTCCTGCGTGCGGAGGAGAAGGGGTGTTTTGGGGCAGGCGCCGGCGTGGGCACGGCCACGGGCTGCCAGCAGCGCCCCGAGGCTCCCCCGTGGCCCCGCGCTGCCGGTCGGGGGCTCGCAGGGGCCAGGCGGCTCGGGGCCCCGCAGCCCACCGGGCACGTGATGCTAATGCACTGCGAAGCATGCACGGCCCCGCCATCAAATATTGATGTGCCAGCGGCTGCGCAGGCTCGCCGGGGGAGCAGGCTGTGCCACAGCCGCCCAAGCCCCCGAGGCGGCCGAGCGGCTCCGAGACGGGCCGGGGGCGAGGGGAGGGCCGGGGGGGGGTGTTGGGGCCCCCTTACCGCTGCCTCTGTGCCTCCACATCCCTCTGGGCGCTCACACCAGGCTGGGGCTCGGTGCTGCCTCTGCAAGGGAGACGGGAGAGGTGAGCAGGCGCCCGCGCATCCCCTGCATCACCACGGGCTCCCCGCGCCGCCCCAAGCCGCGGTCCCGGGACGCCGGGCAGGAACGGCGAGTGCCTTTGGACGCAGCCCAGGCCCTCGGCACCGACGCACACGCTCCCTGTCCGGCCCTTTCCACCTCACGTGAATCCTGCTGAGCGGGGTTTTCCGGGAAGTCCAGGAGCAGCTCTGCTCGGCTGCCTGCTCCGGGGCGCATCCTGCCCCAGGGGACCCGGCTGCGACAAACCCCCCCGCTGCAGCTTGGCAGCCGCGCAGAGCTCAGCCGCGGAGCGGGAGGGCTGCCTCCTCCCTGCTCCCGGCACAGCCTGCCCTCCTCCTCCTCACCCTGCTCCGCAGAGGTCCCCGGTGCCCGGCGCGCTGCACGCCGCCCCGTGCCCAGCCCCGCCGAGCCGCGCGGCTGCTGACGAGCGCTGACAAGCAGAGCAGAGGTAATGCGGCCTTTTGTCCCCCGGCAGCCAGCGGCCTCGAGAAGGCTCCAGCGGCAGCGGGACGGGCGACGCACGCCCAGCCCGCGCCCGGAGCCCCCGGCCCCGCTCCGCAGAGGGCCGAGCCCTCGCCGTGCTCCGAACCCACAATAGCACCGCAAACAAAGGGGAAAGTTCCTGATTTTCCTCAAACTTCTGCTTTTAGCTGGGAGACCACGGGGAAAACTTGGCAAAGCCCAGGCCCTGCTTTCCAGCAGCGATGCCGAGCCCAAGCCCGAGGCCAGCGCTCAGTCCAGCCCCCCCGGCCTCTGCTGCATCGCAAGCCAGGGGAAACCAAGGCAGTTTGAGGGCAGCAGCGGGAGGCCCAGACACTCCGTCGTGCTGGGACCGTCCCCCTCCCCGCGCCCCGGGCGCAAAGCTGCACAGCACAGGCAGGTTCATGCGGAGCTGGGGCACCTGCCCGCCACCCCCCTGCACCCTCCAGCAAGGGCTCGGAGCCCAGCCCGGGGCGCTGCCGGCCGCCGGAGCGGAGCCGGGGGGAGCGGCTCTGGCAAACCCCGGAGCATCATCCAGCTGCTGGAACCGAGCCGTGCGTGGGAGCTGCCGAGCCGCCCGGGAGCAGACGCGGGGTCGTGCCGGGACAGCGGGCCCCACCGCAGCGCTGGCCCTGCCGCCTGGAGCTGCCGCGCGCGGGGACCGCTCGCTCCTCCGAGACCCCCGCTGCCAACAGCGCCTCGCCTGCGCCCCGTGGGCTGCGGTGCCGGCGGTGCCGGACGGCCGAGCGTGGACTCCCCTTTCGGGATCGGCGCCGGGCAGGGCACAAGGCGGCATTGTCCGGGCCGAGCCGCGGCCCCACGCACCCATGAGCTCACACTTTCCACCGGCCACGGCCGCCGGAGCCAGGGCGGGATTCCCGGGGCTGCCGGCTGCTCCGGCCGGGCTGGCGGGCTGCTGCAGGGCTGAGCAGGGCGCGGGAGCTGCCGTGCGCGGAGCCCACAGGAGCTGCAGACCCCGTCTTCGCGGAGGGGAGCCCAGTGCACCCGCGGGGCCGAGCCCGCCCGGGCACGGTGCTGCCGAGCATCCCGCAGAGCTCGGTGCCCAAAGCGCCGCCGGGGCCCGGAACGGCCCGCGCGGTGCCGGAGCGGCTTGCGGCGGAGGGGCCTACCTGCACCCGGCGGCGGTGGGGGCGGCGGCGAGCAGAGGGATGAGATAGCAAATCGCCGGCGGCGGAGGAAGCGGCGGAGGCTGGCGGGAGGGCGGCGCGGGGACGGCTGGCCGCGAATGCTGATGAGGAAGGAAAACAAGCAGGAGCGAGGGGTCTGCAAGAGGGCGAGCGGCCGGGAAAGGTGCCGAGCGGGCGCGCGAGGGGCGGCGGAGGCGGGCAAGCGGCGCCGGACGGCCCTGGCAGCGCTCCCAGCCCGTCGGCACGGCCGGGCGACGCGGGGACACCTTATCTGGAGCCAGCAGAGAGCCAACGCCCAAATCGGCAGCCTCGCTCCCCATGACAACCCCCAATCTCCCCGGGCCGGCGGGCCGGAGCCGCGTGGCTCTCGCTGCCCGGTCTGCCCCGCTCGCGCCCGCGGAGATAAGGCGGTGCGGTGCGTGCTGGGGATTCCCGCGGCCGGTCACTGCATGGGACGCGTGGGAGCGGGGTGCAGGCGGGCGGCAGCGCCGTCACCCCGTGCATCCTGCAACCTGCGGCACAGGCGGGAGCGGGGCGGACGGTGGCGGCAGCTCGGCCCTGCTGCAACGCAGGGAGCCAAAGCTGCTGGGGAGGGATGAAGTGGCAGAGGAAGAGCAAGAGAGAGGGATGGACAGACCCTGTGCGGAGGGAGGCTTCCTGGCGGCGCCGAGCCACGCCGTGCCCGGGCGGTGGGGATGCCGCGCGGGGATGCTGGCGGGATGCGGGATGCCGGCGGGATGCGGGACAGCGGCTGTGTGGCGTGCGGCGGCACGGCCTCGGAGGCTCCGGTGCTGCGATCAGGGCTGCCGCCGCCGCGCAGAGCCGTCGGCTCCCTCCGCCCCCCCCGAGGAAATCCGGATTTGACTTTTCGCAGCCGCCAAAGCCATTAGCTCGCGGCCCCCGGGCAGAGGGCCAGGCTGCGCGGCCCCGGAGAGTCCTCGCTGGGGGTGGCGGGAGGCAGCCGCAGCCTTCCTCTCCCCTCACTCCTCCTCTCCGCACCGCCCTCCCTCCGCAGGGCGCGCGACCTCTCCACCCGGCATTTCCACACTCGCCCCGGCTCCCGGCCCAGCCTTGCACTGCGGTTGCCATGGAAAAACTCCCGGGCAGAGCTCGGCGCGGGATGCGGCCGGGTCACAAGTTCCCCGAGCAGCCGGGGAGGGCGAGCCCTGGGAACGGGCGCCCGGCGCTTCCCGGCCCGCCTCCTGCTCCTGCACGCACGCACGCGCTGCTCCTAGCGACACCGCCAAATAAATAACACAGGCGGCGGCCCCGGCGCATCCGCGGCCCCCGGGGACCCCACCGCCGGGCTGCCTGCCCCCCGCGCTGCCTCCAGCGGGGAGAGGAGGACGGGGAAACCGAGGCACCCGCGGCGCGCATCCCGCCGGGCGCGCATCCCTGGCCTGAGACGGAGGACGGAGGGGGAGCGCGGCCAGGTGCCGGTGGAGCATCTCCAGTGGGGAGGTGGGATCCTACCGGCAACTTGAGCCGCGGGGAGGCGGGGGCACGTGCGTCCCTGGCCGGCACCGCGCCGGTATCCGGTTCCTCCTGTCCTGGTTCTCGTCCCGTGCGGCCCCGGGAGCCGCGGCGGAGGGGAGCTGACCTCCAGCTATTGACAGCCTGTTCCTTCCGTGCCGTTGAACGCTGCCCGGCGCAGCCGCCCGGCTGCAAAGCGACGGCTCGTTCGCGTTAAAAGCCACCAGCTGCCAGCGGGAAGCGCCTGGGGTTTTTCCATCTCGCGGCGCGGCGGGTGCAGCCGGGCGAGCGGGGCCCTTCCCGTGGGCCGGGAAAAGCGGGTCAGCGCCGAGGCCGGAGCAGGCGAGCAGCAGCTTGCAGCATCCCGGGGCTGCAGGGCCGGGGGGGGGCAGCAATCCACCCCCACTTCCAGGAGCAACCGGAGGCAAGGGGGGCACTTCCACCTCCTCCAGCCCCTCTGCTCCTCCCGTCAGCTCAGGAATTACGGATTGACCTGGCCAAACCAGCTGGTTCCCGGCCCCAAGCCCAGCTCGGAGGCGTCAGGTCCCCAAAGCAGTCGGCAAGTCCGCGGCAGCGACACGCGCTGCTTGCCCTGACGGCCCGGGGGGGCCCGGCCCCAACGGCCCCGCTGCGGCCGCTTCGGGCAGAGGCTCACGTGGTGCGTAATCTGGGATTAAAACGGGATTAGCCTGCTCATCCCGCACGCAGAGGGGCCGGAGGGACCCAGCGGGGGTGTGTGCGGAGGCGAGCGGCGGCTGCGCCCGGCCAGCCCACGGCACAGGGCAGGCGATGCCCCACGGCCCCCGGCTCGCCCGCTCCGGCCCCCCCCGGCAGGCTGCCTGGTCCCAGGAGTGGGGAGGCTCTGAAACCCCAGCAGGGACCCGGAGCATCGCGGGGACACGCGTAGGAACCCCGCACCGGCCCCACGGCTGCACCGCACCGAGGGCAGCTCCAGCCTTGCCGGCTGCTCCCCGGGGAGCGGCATGCTCCGCTAGCTGCGGCGCTGAGGCCTCTCAAACTCGCTCCGCAGGTGGAGCTGCGAACGGCAGCTCCGGTCCCTCCCGCTCCCCCGGGAGACTCGGCGCAGAGGCCGGTTCAGCCGCCGGGAGGGAGGCGGGGAGCATCCCCGGGATGCGGTGGCCGGGGGCACCACGGAGCCCCCGGGAAGGACGGCATGGCCGTGCCGCGTCCCCGCTGCGCGGGCGGCGGTGGGAGGCAGGGCCGAGCCGGCAGCAGGGCCATCAAGAGCGAAGGGAGGGGGGCGGCGGGCCGGAAGGGCGAGGGGAGAGCAGCGGGCGGCCACCGCCGCTTGCAGCCGCCCCACCGCGGGGGCCGAGCGCGCCCCGAGCCCGGCACCGCCCCGGCGAGACCGCGGCACTCACCAGCACGTCGGGACGCCGGCGGAGGGGATGCTGCATGCCCCGGCGCTAGAGCCAGGGCCGCCGGGCCGGCTGCCCTGGCGCGGGCCGAGCTGCCGCTCTGCAGCGTGCAGCCGCGAGCATGACAGCCGTGCCTGCGCGGGGTGCGTGTGCGTGTGCGGGGTGCGGGTATCTCCCAGCCCCAGAGGCCGGGGCTGCGTGCCGATAACGGAGCGGGTCGCGGCGGCGCGGGCGGGCGGGCGGGCGGGCGCGGGTGGGGGCCGTGCGCCGTCCCCGCCGCCGCTGCTGGCTCAGTCCCTCTCCCAGCAAGAGGAGAATTAACCGGCATCATGACGAAGCAGTATTTGCACCGGGCGCTGCTCGCTCGCGTTCCTGCCGCACCGCCGGCACAAAGAGGCAGGAAAACATCAATAAACCCGGTCTCGGCAGCACCGCCTCGCTGCCGGGAGCAACGCGGGGGTCCCTGGCGCCCCCTCCTTCCCTCCCCGGCGCGAGTGGGGGGCAGCCGTCGCCCCAGCCCCTGGATGAGATTTCGGTGCCCCGCGGTGCCCTGGCTGTGGGCACGGGGCCAGGAGGCCCCCGCACGCCCCACGGCACCCCGAGCACGGCGGGCGACGCGGTGGGGCTGCATCCCACCCTCTGCAGCCGGGCCTGCACCGGGCTTTGCGGCACGGCCGAGGGCGGCACTCGCCCATCGCCGGCGCGGGAAGGGGAAGCGCGCAGAAAAAGACAGGGATCGCGGGTGCCAGCGCTGCTCAGCAGAGGCCGGGGAGGCGTTTGGCATCCCCCAAACCAAGCCCTGCTCTCTGCAGCCCCTCGAAGCTGCCAGCGCTGCTGGAGTGAGCTGGGGCGGCGGGGCGAGCCCCCTCCCTGCATCCCAGCCCCATCCCGGCTGGAATGGGGCAGGGCAGGGAGGGCTCCGGCACGCGGGCCTGCAGGAGAGGCCGGGCGAGGCGGGGGCGGCAGGGGTGGCGGCGGGAGCTGCAGCACGCGGCCGCCCGGGATCTATTCCCGGCTTGGCGTGGGAGACGGCTGCCTAGTGACAGCAGCCGCCGCGCTCCTTTCTGGTCCTCGCCCCGGAGCGCCGCCCCGCACTGCCTCGGTTTCCCCCGCCGCGCGCCGGGGGCTGGCGGGCAGGGTGTCCCGCGGGGGGGCTGGGGGCACCGGGGGGGCTGCAGCCCGGGCGGCGATGCCCCATTGCCTGCCCCGGTCCTCATCCCTCGGATAACGGAGGCTGCGGCTGCCTCCCCCGCGCTAACCCAGTTTCCCGAGCACGGAGGCGACGCGCTCCCCGGGCTCCCGCTGCACGGGCGGGGATGGAAGCGGGGGCCACCCCGGGAGAGGGGGGGCTCCCCGGAGGCGGGAGACCGGGCCGGCACGCATCCGTCCCCGGCCGGACGCCTGGGCACGCGGGACGCGCAGCCTCGCGCCGCGCTCACGCCTGCTCTCGCGCGCTCGCCCCATCACGTGCAGGCGCTGGGCACCGCGCAGAGCCGCCCGCCGCTCCCTGCCCCTGCGGGGACCCCCGACCCCCCCGAACCCCCCCGATGCGGTGCTCCCGCCCCGCCAGAGCCGCAGGGTCACCCCTCCGCCCGCCGTGCCCTTCAAACCCCGCAGGCCCCGCGCAGCCGGAGCGTCGCAGCCGCCGCGGTGGAGGGGGGGGGCTGCAGCGGGCCTGGGGGTGAGGAAGAGGAGGCGGGAGGGGAAGGGCCCTACCTTCACGGGCGCCCGCGGCCCGCGGCGGGCAGGTTCGCCTCTCTGCCGGGAGCCATGCCGGCGCCGAGCATCGCATCCCCTCCCCTGCGCCGCACCGCACGTTGCTACAGCGACCGCCTCCCTCCGCCAGCCGAGCCCAGCCGAGCGCATCCAGCGGGGCCGGCGGCCAGGGAGGGGTGCGGGAGCCGCTCCGTGCCCCCGCCGCCCAGCCGGGCCCCGCGCCGGGGGGCTGCCCCGCACCCCCACCCCCGAAGCGCCGTTGTCCGCACGGCCCCGCTGCGGGGAGGCTGCGGTTTGCAGCAGAGCATCCCGGGGGGCAGGGATGTGCATGCGGGGGGGACCCACGGCGCTCGCCCCCAGCGCCTGGCAGCATCGCCGGGTGCCCCACGGCTTGGGGACCTGGGGGCGGGGGGGACCGGGCGAGCTGGGTCCGGGGGGGCACCCAGCATTGGCCACCCCTGCGGCAGGGCGGCCACGGCCACCGCGGGAACGGCCCTGGGTGCTCCTGGTGCAGCACCCCGAGGGGCTGCTGCGGACCCCCAGCCCTCCATCCCGGCCGTCCCCCCAAACCCCCCTTTGACCGGGGATTTCAAGGCCCCGGCCGGAGCTGGCGAGGAGAAAAGCCTTGGGAAAGCGCTGGCGCGCCTGAGCCGGGGCGGCGGCAGGGCGAGACATCCTCCAGTGCACTTTCTGCACAGAGCATTCCTGTCTCCCCTCCGCCCCCGCCCCGGGTCTCACCTCGGAAAACAAGAAAGAAACAGTGTGAGGTTTTTCTTCCCCGGCCATAATTAAAAAGGCCTCACCCCTCGGAGCCCTTTCTATCCCGGGAGGTCGAGAAGAAAGAGAGGGGAGGAAGGGGAAAGCCCTGAAAGAAAAGAGAGGAAGGGCTTGGGAAGGAGAGGAGAAGGGGAAAAAAGGGACGGGGAAAAATTAAAGCGGAGATTGCACAAAGGGACCTCCTCTACCTTTGAAGCCTGGCTAAACCGGGGAGGGGGCGGCGGGGGCGAGGGGCGGCATGGCCCTTTCTCAAAGAACGTCCCGGATTCCTGCGGGAACAAGGCGCCGTCGGGGAGGCCGTGGGGACGGGAGGGGAGGCCGAGCCCCGCCGCCGCTAATTCCCGCGCCGCACCTGGGCAGCCAGCGCCGCGCATTGTCCCCGTAATTGCCGGGTGCTGCGGTCCCCCCCGCTTGAAAGCTCCAGTGAACTCAAAGCGTTATGATTTCCCCCCGCACCACGCGTGCCCCCCGGCCCCACGCTGGTGGGGCCGGATTAGGCGCTCCAGGGCCGGGATGCGGGACCAGGCACCCTCCCCTCCACCCGGCGAGGCCGCGGCAGCCAGGGCGGGCTGGACACTCGCTTTTATTCACCATCGGGGTTCCCCCCTTGTTTTTTCTTTATACAAATAAACTCCCAATCTAAACGTTTAGGCCTAAAACAGACCCGGTGTGGAAACGGCAGGGTTGGTAACCGCGCCGAGCGAGCGGCCCGGGGAGGTGGTCGGTCCCTCCCGGTGCAGCGCAGCGGCTGCCCGGCGCTTCCCGGCCAATAAATAACGTGGGCACCCGGGGCGGCCGCGGGGGCAAGTGCTGGCCCTGCTTCTCCGTGCAGCCCCCGGCGAGCCCGGGTGCAAAGCGCGCAGTGGGCGCGCGGGAGAGGCAGGATGGACGGACGGATGGACGTGCTGCAGGGATGGAGGGTCCCTGGGTGCCCGGCCGCTGCACGGCTCCTCCGCACCCTCCTGCAGGGCTTTGCCTGGCAGCTCACTGCTGTCCATCCCTGCGGCTGCGTGCCGGGAGCCGAGCCTGGGAGCAGCAGGATGGACAGGGATTGCAGCCCCGGGCGGCCTCAGAGTACAAAAATAGAGCATCTTCCTTTAGGAAAAAAAGAGATGGGGGAAAAAAACAGCGCTGGGGGTGCAAGGAGAAGGGACGTGGGGGGCCGGGCCGGGCGTTAGGTGAGCGGGCGCGGGGCGCGGGTGCGCCGGGCGCGGCGCGGGGGGGACGAGGCGCCCACGACCTCGAAGCGGGGCTGGCGCTGGGCGTTGGGGAAGGGCGGGGGGCCGCGGTACGGGCGCTTGATGAAGTGGGCCTCGCGCCGGTGCTGGCGGCCGCGGGAGGCGGCGCGGGGGCGGCCGCGGCGCGTGAAGGCCAGGTACCAGCCCTCGGAGCGGGCGTTCCGGAAAGCCGTGTAGTTGTTCTCCAGCACGATCTCCGTGAAGACGCAGTCCTTGCTCTTGCCGTGGGGCTGCGGAGGGAGCGGAGGGGCCGTCAGCGCCGGGGGGGGGGAGCGCGGCACCGCTCCCGGCACGGCAGCGGGGCGACGGGGACGGGCAGGACTCACCTTCCCGACGAGCTTGCCCCGCTTGCTCATGCAGATGTACTTCTCGCTCTCAGCCCCTTTGATGCGCACGCGGCTGCCGAAGGTGTCCGTCTCCACGACGAGCTTCGCTGCCGGGGCGAGACCCAGGGCAGGGGTGTCCCGCGGGGGCTGCCGGGCTCCCTGGAGCGCTCGGCCTCCCCGTCCATCCCCCCCCCCCCCGGGAAAACCCATCTCCCTGCCTCCATCGCGCCCCATTTTGCGGCACCGCCGGGAAAGGGGCACCATGGCCCGGCACTGCGCGATGCCCGGCGGCCTTTGTGGGAGCTCGGTGGAGGCGAACGGCCCCCCCCCCCCCCCCCCGCCCCGCCCCGGCACGGCGTCAGATGCTCGGCGGCTGCCGCAGGGCTCGAGCGGGTCTGGCACCCGGCGGGTTCATGATCCTCGTCCTCATTGTTCGCGACAACACAGGGGTGGCTGGAAAGGTTGGGAGCCGACACTGAAACCAATGACCCCGCCGGTCCCGCGCTGGCGGCTGACGGCCTGTGCTCGCCCCGGCATCGATAATTTGGGGAAAGACCTGGAAACGTGGCGAATCAGCCCCGCCGAGAGCCTTTCGTGAAGCTCTTGGGGCTCCCGGCAGCGCCCCGGGGCCACTCGGCTGCCAGTGGGCTGCGGGGACGGCGCTCGCTGTGCTGCTTTCTCAGCTCCCTCTGTGTATAAATATTTAAGACACCGACCCGGGGATCAGGTGATTGCAGCCGGCACGGGCAGCTGCATTTCTCGTCAAGTAGAAGTTGTGTTTCTCATGCAGGGAAGAGATTAGAAAGCAAAAGGCTTAAATACAAGGCTTAAAAAGTGGCGTCGCGTGGTATTAGAGAGAAACGTGGCTTTGGCAATGTTGAGGTCGGCGCTTGCTGGGCTTCAGCCTTGTTCTCCTGGGAGCTATTTTGGTGGTGGTGGGGCAGCGAGGGCATCACGGACCACGTCCGGGCGGATGCCACACAGCGAGGTGTCCGGGGGGGCCCCGCTGCTGCCCCCGCCCGTGGGGGGAGGAGGGGGTTTTGCTCAGTTATGGGCAAAACCCTGACGGGAAACCGAGCCCTTGAAATGGAGCCATGCCAGGGCATAAAGATTCATCGATCCATCTCGCAGAGGAGCTGAAAAGCCAGTTTTTAACCGGGGTTGAACTCGGTCCCTAAGCAGCTACGGGAACTGGCGCAGGAGCCGTGGGCAACACGGGCCGAGCTGTTATCGGCCGCCCCGTGCCAGGAAAGTGCTCGTCCTGGTGCGGGAGGAGACCGCTCCATCAGGGCAGCTGGAGCCTTTAACCCTTCCCTGGAGCCGGAGGATTTCGCCGCGGCTCGGGCCCAGCCCTGCCCTGTTCCCTCCCCGCCGGCTCCTCACCGAATTTGTTGCCGTCCTCCGCCGTGGCGGTGATCCTCTTGCCGTGCACCTGGACGTGCTTGCCGCTGGTCCGGCTGTAGAGCTGGTACTCCCTGACCTGCCTCCGGCTCAGCTGGTCGCTCACGGCGCCCTGGTCCCTCACGTACTGGTTAAAATTAGGAGACGGTTGATTCTCCCCCTTTGTTTACAAAGGGAAAAATAAAATCAATTTGTTTCGGACAGCCCACGGCAAGGGGAGGGAGAGGGGAGCCTCGCAGGGCCGCTCCTGCCCCGCCGGCGGGATGCTCCGGCCGTGCCCCGGCCACGCGGATGCTCACCGGCATCTCCGCCTCGGGGACCGATGGATGGACGCGGACACACAAACCGGGGCTGCGAGGCAGGAGGGTGCGAAACGCCCGCCGGGGACGTCTCCTCCCGCACCCGCACCCGCGCCGGCCCCGAGGCCGATGGATCCCGGCCGGAGGAGCGCGGCGCACGCGGACCCCGGCCGGCGCTGGGGCTTATGCTAATGCAGCTCCACCGGCACGGGCTCCCCCGGCACAGCGTTGTTGTACGGTAAACGGCAGCTAATTACCGCCGACGAGCCGGGGCAGGATTAGCGCCCGGCAGGCAGCCGCCCGCTCTCCCGCGGCACCGGACCGCAGCAGCGCCTTGGGCTTCACGGGAGCAGTAAATTCCCACTTGTTGAGCTCCTGCTCCCAGAAACCGTCATTTTGGGTCAAAACGCATGTGCACTTGCAGGCCTGGATTGCAGCCGCGCTTTTCTGCGGGGGGAAAGCGGTGGCAGCGGTGCGGGGAAGGCTCCCGCACGGCCTCAGCCCTCCGCAGGGTGGAAATCCCGGGGGAGAGCGGAGCCTCCCATCCCGCCTGCACTGGGCTCACCCGGCCCGGCATCCCGGGAACCGGCCACCTGCGTCCCTTGGGGACCCGCCGCCCCGGGAAAGGCCCCCGTGGCCCCCAGGATGGGCAGGACCCGGCTCCCCGCCACCTTTGTGTGCGCGGGGCTCATTTCCTGCCCGGATCCACTTTAAAGCCTCTGGGGCTGGCGAAGGAGGTGGGGGAAGGCCCCTCTCCATCAAAGGCAGCTCCCTTCCCTCTCATTTTCAAAGAAATAAAGGCATTTACCTTGGGAACAAAAAAAAAAGGAAACAAGAAAAAAGGGTCCCAAGCGCATATTAAGGCCTCCGAGGGTGGCGGCAGTTTTGTTCGGGCTCCGGGAGAAGGGTGCTGATATGGAACAGTGCATTTTAATAGCCGCTGCCTTTCTAAAGCGCACAAACAGGGACGGTGCATCCTTAACGAGGCTGGGGCGAGGGCGGGGGGGGCCAAGCCTGGCACCGCCGGTGCAAACGTGCAGGGCCGGACTGCGCGCTGCCCCTCAACCCCCTTGTCAAGCAGGTAGCACCGGCGCGAGCGAGGGCAGAGCCCGGCCCCGAGAGCTCAAGGCTGATGCACTTGGCACGTCCCACCCCGAGCCCGGCTGCACGAAATGTATCGGATGCATCTGCGGCGCGCGGGGAGGTTTCCCCGCTGACCTTGCCCGCGCTTGTGCTCCGCGCCAGCCCCATGCGCCCGGCCGCCTCCCGCCACCGAGCCCCACGCAGCAAAACTCCCCTCCGGCCGGGTCCCTCCGCGTCCAGCCCCCGCGGGCTCTGCGGGCGGGGGTATCTCAGAGCGGCACCCAGGCACAGCACGGAAAGCCACCCGCTTCCCGAAAGGGCATCCCCAACGCGAACGGCCCTGAGCGCAGTCCAGCACCCCGAGTTGGCACCGGGGGCCGATGCGGCTGCAAACCCGGCGCCTCAAACTGCCCAGCTTCGCAGCAGAGCCGGACTGCGGCAGACACGGACCAGCGCCACCGGGCTCGCACCGCTACGGCATTAGTAAAACAGCGTTTTATCAACATACCTGGGTCTGACAGGAAAACATCAGGAGCTGGAAACATCTGCATTTGGAAACAAGAGAGAAACAGGGCGTTTTGTTTGGGGTTAGGTTTTTCTTTTTTTTCTCCCAGCGATGAATGGCTCTGTCCAACCGCACTAATAATAAACTACTGATAAAACCCGCGTTGCAAAGAATCGCAACAAAACTAGCGGCGGGGAGAGGGAAGAGCAGCGCTTACATGGAGAGGTTCTGCAGGCTGATGGGCTGCATGTCGCTCACCGAAGCCCCCCAGACAGAGGCGTGAAACGGAGGCGCCGAGCCGGGCGCGCGGCAAAGCCCCCGACCTCAGCGCCAGCACATCCCCGCCGGGGCGGCGGAAACGAAGGCCGTCCTCGTCCTCCTCGCGCTGTCCCCTCGCTCGGAGCCGGCCAGGGGAGAGCGAGGAGAAACCCCGGCTCCCGTTGCGCTTCTAAGCCCACGTGCGATGCCGGTGCCGCTGGAGCGGGAGCGGAGGCGGCGGGGAGAGCGCGTCCGCCGGCCGTGGTCCTCTCGTCTCGCACCCCTCCGCGCCGCGCGTCCTACGCTGCGGGAGCCTCCGGGGCAGCCAGATCCGCGGTGTCCCCCCCGTCCCCACCCCATCGGCCTCCCGTCCTCGCGCCGGTCCCCGGGACGCGTCTGCTCCGGCGGCCGGGAAGCAGCTAGCGGGGAAGGGGGCTGCGGGCAGGGCACGGCCGCCCTGCGCGGGGGAGAGCGCCCCGAGGCCCGTGCCCCGTGGGGCCGGGAGCCGCCCGGTCCCTGCGCCTGGCCGGCTTGGGGACAGCCTTTAAAGCCCGGAGGAGCCCGTGCGAAGAGGGGCCGAACCTCTCCCGGGAGGCAGTCGGCACTGCGGAGGGAAGGAGGATCGGACCTAGCAGGGGCCCGGGAGGGAGGAGGGGAAGGGGGAGGCGGGGAGGGAGGCAGCTGGGCTCAGCGGCTCGGGGTGTCCCCGTCCCGCGCACGCGGGGGTGGCAAAGCCCTGCACTGGGCAGGATGCAGGTGCTGCCGTCCCCCCCGTGCCCACCGCTGCAGCCAGGTGCATTGCAAGAGCGCAGGGGGTGGGCAAAGCCCCAGGCACCCCCTGCGCGCGCGGGAGCTGTGCTGGGCCTCGGGGAGGTGGCAAAGGACGGGTGCTTGCATGGAGGATGCTTTTTGCCACCCTCCTTTTGCCAATTCACCAGGCTCGTGCCTGCCAGGAGTGTGGGTGCCTCCCCGCGAGACCCCCAGACCGTGCCGCGCCAGGGAAGGCGTGAGAAAGGCACCGTGCACCGTCCGTAATCAACAGCTTGAACGCTCCCGCTGCCCTGGAGCCGGGAGGAGGACCAGGGCACGGGCTGCGCGCCCGCCCGGCTGTCACATCTACCGCCCATTGCGGTGGCCTCCCTGCGATCTGGCTGGGACGCTGCCCTGAACCCCAGGGCTGGGTGCAGAAAGGGGCTGTGCGTCCGCTCGTGCCTCAGTTTCCCCACGGAGGAGCACCCCACGGTGCTCCTGCCCCACCAGGGCACTGCAGAGAGTGGGGGGAAGCGCTGCCTGCGCTGGTGGGGGCTGCCGAGGGCAGCGGGTACCTGCACCCCCCAAATTCAGGGGTGGATTCAGCGCTAACCAACCAAATTAAACCTCCCCTGGTGCTTTCTCACCTCCCAGGCCAGAAATTCAGCCCAAACCACAAACCGCTGCTCCCAATAAACACAGGCGTTGCATTTCCCCCCGGTTCCCCGTGGGAAGGGCACATCCCATGCCAGGTGCAAATGTCCCCCAGGGAGCTGGCGGCCCTGGCCCAGGGCTCAGCACAGCCACGGCAGGGAGCTGCCCCCGCGCCAGCGAGGGGCCACGTCTCTGGTCCCCCGGCCGATGATTGATGCCGCAGAGCCATCATCACTCCCGCGTCCCCTCCCCGGGCCGGGGCAGAGGGTCCCGGGGAGCCGTCAACGCGCTGGGGGGAGCCGGCTTGTGCAAGCAGCTCCCGCGGGGAGAGGAAAGCCTGAAGGGAGGGGGCCGTCCGTCAAAGCCCTCCCTGGAGCTGGCCACACGTGTGGCCGGCCAGCAGCCACCTGGGCCAGCTGCCCCGGGAGCACAGTCCAGCCCAGCTCCGGGACACCCCCGGCCACCCCCTGCCCCACACCTGGAGGCAGATTAAAGCCTGCCTTTGTGGCCGGCTCGGCTCCCCTCTCGGGGCCAATCTGGGAGCACAGCAGTCTCCGCGCGCTGCTGAGGGGCACCAGCCCCTCCACAAATACCTGCTAACTCCAGACCAAGGCCAGGTCAATGGGTTATAATCATCTCCCCGCTGCTCGGTAATCCCCCATTGTCTCCTATTCACAGCAACACTCGCTGCCCTGCGCGGGACAGCAGTCGCGGGGGGAGGCGGGGGCCCTGCCGCCGGCTTTGCCCCCAGCCCGAGCAGGGACCCCGTGCAGCGGGTCGGGAACAGCAGGATGCTCGGAAGCAGCGGTGCAGCGAGAGCACCGTGGCAGAGCCAAGGGGGAGGTTTGCACGGCCCGACGGCCGTATGGGAGGGCAGCGATCGCTCCTCTGCGGGGCGGGGGTCTCCTTGCAGCCCCCAGGCAGCCCCGTGGGAGGTCCGGCCCCAGGCAGCACGAGGATCCTGCAGCGCCGGGCACCCGAGGCTGCTCCCGCAGCGGTGGGTCAGGCATCTCCCGCACAGCAGCACCGGCCAGGGCCACCGCCTGCCCCGCTGCAGCCCCGGCCTCTGCAGGGACCGGCGAGAACTGCACAACCCCAGCTTGCTGCAGCCTGCACCGGTCGAGTGGCCAAAGCCTCCTGCCTCGGGGTGGAGGTGCTGTCGGCCCCGGGGCATCGAGCCCCCAGGCACATTCCCCCTCCCTCCCCAGCAGGGAGGGCTAGGAGTGCAAAACAGACCCTTTATTTAAGAAAGGCAGCACAAAAATAGCAGGCTTCCGGACTCCTCTGCACCAGGCCCTGGAAGGGAAGGGGAGAGGGCTTAGACGGGGCAGTGGGGCCCTGCTTGCCCTCCCTGGGGCTGGGCTCCCTCCTCTCCCGGGGCCATGCAGGGAGCAGCTGGAGCTGCTCGAGGCCTCAAGGGCCAGTCCTGGCTCCCCTCGCCCACGGGAAGCTCCCTGCCCGGGCAGTGCAAGCAGACGCTGGAGCCAAGCCCTCCACAGCCAGTGTGCAGAGCACTAACGTGCTCAAGCCACCTCAGCCCAGCATCAAGCCTCATCCTCCCTGTAGGGAAGGAGAAAACAGGCACTGGCACCCACCAAACCTGCTGCTCCCAGGGAAATCACGTTCCCCAGCCCTGCTCCCCCCTTACCTGCCAGGCCCTGCTGTAGCTCGCGCTACTTCTTTGCTGCTGGCTTCTTGCCCCTGCCTGCTCCTCGCCCCTGCGGAGGACCGAGGCCACGGCTCAGCACAGCCGCGGGGTGCTGAGCGCAGGGGGCCCGGCTCAGAGGGATGCACCCAGCCGGGACAACCCGGCCCTCCCTGCTCCCCCATTTTAGAGTTCAGCAGCTGGCTGGGACCACACTCAGCATCACCAGTCCCCTTCCCTCCCCGAGGGCACTCGGTCCTGAGCAGCCAGGATGAACCAGGCAGCCCCCATGGTCCCGCAGGGGCTCGGAGCCCTGCCCGGAGCCAGCCGGATGCCCGGCTGGGACGGAACCGCGGGGAAGATGTGGACAACCCCGGCAGCACGGCCAGCTCCTACCTTGCTGGGAAGGGGATCCTCGGAGGAGACGTCGTTCCTGCTCGGGAGGGAAGGAGAGGGCTGGGAGCATGGTTCCTCCTGCCGAGCTGGCACAGCACCCCGGCTGGTCCACGCTCCTCCTCCAGCCCTGCACCCGCCAGCTCCCTCCGTCATACTCACAGCTCTTCCTCCTTCTCCAGCCTCCTCTTCTAGGAGAGAGATGTAGTTAACAGGGCTTAGCATGTCCGTGAGCAGCCTGCAACTGCTCCAAGGGACAAGCCACATGGCTCATCCTGGGTGGAAAGGCTCGTTCAGGGTGGCTGCAGTGGGGGAAGCTCGGAGCAAACTGTCCCTGTGGCAAGGCCACCACCCCAGGCACCAGCATCCCCGGGACCCCCCTTCTCCCGCCTCCGTGCGAGAGCCGCGCGCCCAGCCAAGGCATCGCTGCCGGGCAGCTCCATGGGTACCTTGGCAACGCTGCCCTTCTTGGCAGCCTGGACCTTGGGGGGCTTCTCGGGGGACTCCTCCGCAGACTCTTCCTCCTCCACCTCCTCCTCCTCCTCCCAGGACAGGCTCGGCATCACTGCGGGAGAGGCCAGCTCACCTCTCACTCCCGGGCGGGGAGGAGCCCCCCGGGCAGGTTTCCCTTGGGGCGTCCCATCCCATCGCCCGGCTCCGCATCCCGGCGCAGAGGGCGGCTGGGAGCAAGGTCCCGCGGGAAGCGGCAGCCCAGAGCATGCGCTCCCCCCCCACCCCCCCAGGGCTTACAGGAGACGTGCTGCCCGCTGATGTAGACGGGGCCGGAGCCGGCTCTCAAGCGGAAGGTGACGGGAGGCGTCAGCTCCACTCCCACCAGGGTGGCCTGCGGGAGAGGGCGCGTGGCAGTGCCCGCCGGTGCCAGCCCCCCCGGCAGCCCCCCCACTGGGCACTCACCATCGGCAGCACCGAGGGCTTCAGGGTGGCGAGCGGCACCGGGGCACGGGGGGCCTCACCGTCCTCTGTCGGCACGATCTCCACCACGTGGAACTCATCCCTGGCCTTCTCCCCCAGGCAGATCTTGGGGAGCAAGAGCAGCCCCCCCCATGGCACCCCACCACCTCCAGACACCCCTCCCCAAAGCCTGATGGAGGGCTGGGGTCCTCCTCCGGGCCCCCCCAGATCTGCCCCCGGGGGCGACCACCTACCGTCCGCAGGGCCAGCTGCTGCTCGTACTGCCACTCGTCCGGCACCTGGAAGGTGTAGGAGTCCTTCTCGCTGCTCAGCTCGCAGCCTGCGGACACAGCAAGCATCAGGGAGCCGCCAGGGCAGGGGGCTGGGGGGGACCACGCATCTCCTCCCCCACCCAGGGGGACCAGGGACATTGGGGACCGGCTGCAGCAGACGATGCTGCGGTACCCGGCAAGGCGGGGTCCTTACCCCAGATCAGGGACATGGGCTTCTCGGACTTGCTGTCGATGTCGATGCTGTCAGTGAGAGACATAGCGGCAGGATCCCACCTCCTGGGGGGGCGAATGGCGTTACCTGGGAGGGCTCCCGGGCTGCAGAGGCCTTTCCAAGCTCTCCCCCCCATTGCCCCCCCCCCCAGCACCAACCCAGGGCTGCAGGAGGGCATTTACCCCTGCCTAGGGCTGCATGTGGCTGCAGAGCCAGGGACACCAGCCCAATGAGCCCTGCTCTCCTGGGGGCTCACCCTGGGCCCCGCTGGCCCAGCCAAGCTCCAGGCAGAGATGCTGCTCCGGCTGCCCCCAGCCCCGCTCCGGGTGCAGCTGGAGGCTCCGGCTCTCCATCCGCAGCTCGGAGAGGAGACCGGCCCACGCAGCTCCCCCCACGCTCCTCCACAGCCCGGCAGCAGATAACAACGCTGCCTTAGAAAACTCACCCTGGGCCCTCGGCTTACATCAACCCCCAGGAGCCTCCAGAGCAGCCAGCAGCTGCCCCCAGCACCTGCTCAGCCCCTTATAGAGGCGGAGGAGCCCCCGCCCGTGCAATCAGCCCCCCCAGCAGCAGCCCGGCAGGGGGGCAGCTCCCCGGCTCGTCGGGCCGTGACGCCCCGCAGCTGTGCTCCCCCCGAGCGCCCCGCTCCGCGTCGCGGCTGCGGAGGAACCCGGCTCTGAGCTGCCCCCTGCACCGGCCGGCTCCCCGCAGCCCCCTCCCGCCCGCAGCCCCCCCGGGCTGGTGGGTCCCGACTCCCCTTCGGACGGGCTGAGCCTGGGAAATGGCCCAAAATCGCTGGCGGAGGAACGGACAACACGGTGGCATCAGCCTTATTCCCTGCACAACCCCCCCGAGTGCCATCCTGCGGCGGGCGGCAGCGAGGGGAGGCCACGGTGTCCCCCCGCCGTCCTCGTCCAGCCCCCCCGGGACAGCTACGCGAGGGCAGGGACGGGGGGGCAGCGGCCCCGTCCCGGGGGGCGCAGAGGCACCAGCTCCGGCCCCGGGCGCTGCTGCCTGCACGCGGGGCTGCCCCACGGCTGCGCGGGAGCTCGCCGAGCCTCTGGGCTGCCTCGCAGAGGTCCTGGGGTGCCACCGTGCCCTGCTGGGTGCCACCGTGCCCTGCTGGGTGCCACCATGCCCTGCCACCACTGCTGGGTGCCACCATGGCCTGCTGGGGGCCATCATGCCCTGCGACCACTGCTGAGTGCCACTGAGCCCTGCCAGGTGCCACCATGCCCTGCCACCCCTGCTGGGTGCCACTGAGCCCTGCTGGGGGCCACCGTGCCCTGCCACCCCTGCTGGGGGCCATCATGCCCTGCCACCACTGCTGAGTGCCACTGAGCCCTGCCAGGTGCCACCGTGCCCTGCCACCACTGCTGGGTGCCACCATGGCCTGCTGGGGGCCACCATGCCCTGCGACCACTGCTGGGTGCCACTGAGCCCTGCTGGGTGCCACCATACCCTGCCACCCCTGCTGGGTGCCATCATGCCCTGCGACCACTGCTGAGTGCCACTGAGCCCTGCTGGGGGCCACCATACCCTGCCACCACTGCTGGGTGCCACTGAGCCCTGCTGGGGGCCACCATACCCTGCCACCACTGCTGGGTGCCACTGAGCCCTGCTGGGGGCCACCATACCCTGCCACCCCTGCTGGGTGCCATCATGCCCTGCGACCACTGCTGAGTGCCACTGAGCCCTGCTGGGTGCCATCGTGCCCTGTCACTCCTGCTGGGTGCCACCATACCCTGCCAGGTGCCACTGTGCCCTGCCACCACTGCTGGGTGCCACTGTGCCCTGCCAGGTGCCACCATACACAGTCGCCCCTGCTAGGTGCCACCATGCCCTGCTGGGTGCCACCATACCCTGTCAGGTACCACTGTGCCCTGCCAGGTGCCACCATACACAGTCGCCCCTGCTAGGTGCCACCATACCCTGCCAGGTGCCACTGTGCCCTGCCACCACTGCTGGGTGTCACTGTGCCCTGCCAGGTGCCACCATACACAGTCGCCCCTGCTAGGTGCCACCATGCCCTGCTGGGTGCCACCATACCCTGCCAGGTACCACTGTGCCCTGCCAGGTGCCACCATACACAGTCGCCCCTGCTAGGTGCCACCATACCCTGCCAGGTGCCACTGTGCCCTGCCACCACTGCTGGGTGTCACTGTGCCCTGCCAGGTGCCACCATACACAGTCGCCCCTGCTAGGTGCCACCATGCCCTGCCAGGTGCCACTGTGCCCTGCCAGGTGCCACCATACACAGTCGCCCCTGCTAGGTGCCACCATGCCCTGCTGGGTGCCACCATGCACGGTCACCTCTGCTGGGTGCCACGGTGCACTGCCACCCCTGCCAGGTGCCGCTGCCTCCCGCCGGCTGCCACCGCTGCCTGCGCCCCGCCCCCGCCCCTCTTGGCCACGCCCCCGTCTGGCCACGGCCCGCCGGAGGCGGCGCATGCGCGCCGGGGCGGCCGGAAGCGCCGGGCGCCGCCTTCCGGCCCCGCTTCCGGACGGCGCGGCGGCATGGCGGCGGCGGGGGCGCCGCTGGGCGCCCTGGTGAGGCCGTGGGGCTGCGGCAGCTCTGGGAGCGCGGGGGGTGCCCGGGCCGCGGGGCAGCCCCGGGGCGGGGGGTGCGGGAAGCCCCCGAGAGGGCCGCGCTGGGGCGCCGGGGTGCGGGGCAGGGCCCCCGCGGAGGCCGGGCCGCTCCGTGGCAGCGGCCCGGGGGGCGGCAGCGGGGGCCCGGGGGCTTCGCGCGTCCTTTCCCGCTCCTGCAGCTTCTCTCCTGTCTCCAGGGACCCAGCGAGGCCGCGGCGGCCGCTCGCGCCTTGTCGCTGCCGGCCGAGGCTTACGGCAATGACGTGAGTATCCCCGGGGCGCGGGGAGGCAGCTCCCGGGCCCCGCCGGCCTTCGCGCACCCGTCCCGCCCGGTGCCAGAGCTCCCGGGGGTGCGGGAGCCCCCCGAGGCAGCCGTGGCCCCGGCTCGGCTGCTCCTTGAGCCTCCCCGGGGCCGCAGGGCCGAGGACAGGGCGGGAGGACCATCGGGGCGGTCACAACCTAACACGGTGCGTCTGGGTTTGGAGCCATCGGTCCTCAGTGCGGGAATCTCCCTCCTGCCTTTCACAGCATCCTTTGGGAGTCTCGTGATTAGCTTGGGCCTTCAGCTCTGATCCGAGTTCACTTGTGCTCTAGAACCAGGTTCTGGCTAACACAGGACCCTCCTGAGGAGGTGCGTGGGCTAAACCAGACCCCAAAACCACCACCGCCCTCCCCAAAGCAGCAGCAGGAAATGACTTCAAGATATTTGCTATGTGGGAGGCTAAGTTGAAGATGGCAGTGTTTAATCACCTTTGCTCCTGTCTGTCTGCAGCCCAACGTTGAAATGATGTGGGCCATGAAGGCGTACCAGCACGCTGAAGTCTATTTTAACGTAAGTCCGCAGGGGCTGGGTAGTGGTCGAGTAGCAGAAGGGGCAGCGGGGTCGGATGGGATCTCATGTGCTGGTTTTGTAAGACAAATACCTATCACGCAACATGAGACCCAGGGCTGAAACGGCTGGAGGGGAAGCGCCGGTCAGAAGGAAAGGGTGTGAGCTCTGCTGCTTCTTGTGTCTTCCCTGGTAGCTTATTTCCTCCGTTGATCCCAAGTTTCTGAACCTCACCAAAGTCGATGACCAGATCTATGGTGAATTCAGGAAAACCTTTAGTGATCTCAAAATTGATGTACTTGACCCAGAAGAGCTCAAATCAGAGCCAGCCAAAGAGGTAAGCGCTGAAGGGGTGGCAGGGAGGGGTGCGTAGCCCATCTCTTCCTCGGCCTTGGGCTTCCAGTGGCTCTGGAAATGAGGTAGATGTGAACATTGCTCTCTAGAAATGGCGCCCATTCTGCATGCAGTTCGAAGGGGTTGTTGAGGACTTCAACTACGGCACCCTGCTCCGCCTGGACTGCAGCAAAGACTACACTGAAGAGAACACGATATTCGGTGAGCGGGCCCGGGGCTGGAGGGGGTGTTATGGCAGCGGGCCCGGGGCTGGAGGGGGTGTTATGGCAGCTGTCACACCAGCCCTACTGGCTCTAGGATGCTAGATGCAGCTGCCAGGTTCGTGGACTGACCTGGCTCTTCCCTGCCGTGGGTGCTGATAGCATTGCACCTTTCTCTCCTCCTCCTTCCCAGAAATCTGCACTTTGTGCTCTGCCTTGAGTAGATATGACTTAGGACGGTTACAATTTTCCTTGCCTTTGGACAGCTGAATTGCAGAGAGGTAACAGAGCAGTCTGCTGTATGTTCTGCTAGTGAGGGATGAAGCCTGAAGCAAGTTCCTTTTGTGCTAGAGTGGAAGGCTCTGCTGTTCTGTGGAGTTGGGACCGAGGCCGCATGAGGCTGTAGGAATTCTGAACCCAACTTATTCACAGACCGGCTCTAAACCTTTATTTCCCCTCTCTCAGCCACCAGAATCCAGTTTTTTGCCATTGAAATAGCTCGGAACAGAGAGGGTTGTAACAACATTGTCTACACCAGTGCCAAAAACCCAGCGTCTGCTGGAGCAATGGAAGCAGCATCTGCGTGAGGATGGGATGGAGCTCACCCCCGGCGCTTAACAGATGTGAGACAACTTTGACACAGGAGCACCTGTTCCTTCAGGAAGGAGGCATGTACAGACCCGAGTGAGGGTAGATGCTCTCCCCAGGACTGAACTGTGCTTTCATTGCCTTTCCTACAGAAACAGCCTTTGACTTCAGATTCCATTTACAGATTGTAAATAAACACTTAAGAAACTCCCTTGTGCTGCAAGAGTTAATGGACCTGCTGCCAGCCTGTCTGTATAAATGGGTTGTCAGAGGCCCCTAGAACAAACCTAAAAGCTAACAAACTACTCCTGACTCCACTTTGATTTTAGTCAGTTCAGGCCAGGAATCACCATGGTATTAGCAGTAAGTAGCAGGGGTTAGTACTGCTGCTAGAATATTAGTACCTGACTATGATCTATATACATATATATCAAATACACTTTGACCTGCCACCTCATTTGTAAAAACAAAACCTACTAAGCATTGGCCAGCTGCTCCATCAGGTCTGTGCAGAGAAGAGCCCACAACACAAACTGCTGGCAGAGGGATCCATCTCCCAAGCACAGGCAAGGCCCAGATAGACACAGCTCAGTAGAAACCATTGAAGTTTATTTGCAGTCACAATGCTTACACTGTATGCAGCAAACACCCTTACAAGTCAACCAGCAATCTGCTCACGCGAAAAAGGACCCAACACACAATCGCCAGAGGAAAGAACAAAAAAAAAAAGGAAGAAAATAAAATTAAGAATAGGTGGTGTCCAGGAAGAGAAACTGAAACCCTAAGGACTGAGTGTCTGTGGGGTAGAGCTGAGCAAGAGAATGCACACAACTAGCAGCAACAATAGTGGAAAAAGTACAAGGCAAACAGGTTCCCCCTCCCCCATCAGCTTTCCTCTGTAAGTAAATTTTATATCCAAAACATTTATTATGGTGACTTAGAAAAAATGGAATTATTTTAAAGGGGGTGTTAAATACTTCATGCTAGGCAAACCTTGTTATTAAGAACCCTCCAAGGTGGCTAATTCCCTGCAGCAGTCCTGCGCTCCTGGCTCTGTCCAAGTACGCACGCCCTGCCCTAAGGGCCGACTGCACTCGCTCCATGGTGGGCGAGTTCACAAGACCATGGCGAGTTCACCCCCGGCCTGATTATTCTGCGTGTGCTTCCAGCTTTACAGCAACTAGGAAACAAGTACAAGGTACAGTCAGGAGAGCACCTACTGCAGTGCTGCTGGGCAGGGGGGGGAGCCAGTGCCCCCACGATGTGTCAGTTCAACAGGTCACCCAGAGGGAGGGAGGCGAGGGCCCTATGAGAAGCAAATTGACAAGGGGGACAGCGCCTACTGTTACACCGGGGGGGAGAGGAGAGACACCCACGAGCAAGCACGAATGAGAGATCACGCGGCATGGCTTAGAGTTCCTAATAACAAGGGCAAGACGGTAACAGGAAGTTGTGATTTCAAGGGGCTTAATAAGAAAAAATATACATTTGGAATTTTACAATGTTTTTGTTTTTTTGTTTTTGTTTTTTTTTTTTTGCTTCTCTCTACACTTGTCACTAAATATATCTCTGCACTTTCACACACCCACCCCTCGCCCAGTAAAGCTTCAGGCCTGCAGGACACACTTTCCTCACTCGCATACACAACCCTCACGCCAGCACTGGTGCACCAGGACTCTGTAAAAATTTCAATCACACTTTTTTTTTTTTTTTAAATTGAGTCAATATAAACCTTGTTCAAAATGTTATGAAAAAATGTACATGTTTATACAAGGCAGGCTGCAGCAGAGCGCTGGCGTTCCACGCAGACATTCTGGTAGGGAGACGCTGGATTCTTGCACCTGGCTTATGCCCTTCCACCCCCTCCCACGGAAACAGAAGCACCCTGCCCTGGTGAGCTTAACCCCTCCTGTTCCCTCCTCCCTCGGGACGTGGAGTACGGTCAAAGCGAGCGCCGCAATCCAGCCCTAGGGAAGAGCAGGGATTAGAAACGCCCTCTTTTCTTTCCATCGGAAACGGTAACCCCTCTGGGCCAGGCCAAAGAGATGCTGCTCTGTACAGGTGGAGTTGGGAGACGTCAGCTCATCATGTCATTGCTGTTCACACCGTAGGTGGAGTTCTTCATGGAGTCGTTTACCTCTCGCCTGAACGCTGACAGGTTTTGTGTAAACCTACGGAAAACGCAGAGCAGTGCATGTTAGAGCAGGAACCTGCCCATGCCTTGAGTGTTTTGCTACCCGTGAGGCTGCCACAAGGATCGCTGTATGCTGGGTTCTCTAGGTTGTACTTCCACATAAACCTCTGGGCTCAGAACACCTCAGGACCCAGGCAGGTCTCAGTCCTACATGCAGGTCCTTGGCCCAGTGGCTTCCGTACTGACCTGTCCCGGTTCTTGGTTAGGAGGTTGCGTTCGATGCCTTCCATGAGGTTCTCAAAGCACAGGTGCATTGCCTGCTGTTTCTCTGGGGGCTGGCTGTTCACTATACTGTTCCTCAAGTCAGAGAAATACTGGGGGAGACAAGAGAAGGATGGGTTAATTTTCAGAGCAATAGGCAGCTTGGCTTTGGAACAGGGCATAATACATCCTCTTCAGGAAGAGGGGGGGAACGTGTTACAGCTCTTCACGTGATTTCTAGTGCTCTTATAAATGAGAGTTTAATAGGATTCATTAGTGACAGGGCTGCTGCAGGGAAGGGCTGGATACCCTTCTGTCTTGACACACAGTCTCTGTCCTGACTTCCCAACCTCCTGCTCTGCCACAGAACTGCTTAGTTCAGCCTGAAGGCTCCAGCATCGTTCAAGCCCAGACAGCTTCTCGAGCTGGGATGGCAGGTCGGGATGTTTACCTTTTCATTGAGCAGTATCAAGCCAAGCAGAGGCCGAGACATTGACCACTGGTTCCTGCAGTCCTCAAAGATGATGATATTCAGCACTGTTGACAGCATCTGGAAAAGGGAGACTGAGGCTTAAAACCAGCCCTTCAAATACAGCTCTCCCCTTGCCATGGCACTGTGTGCACACAAGAGTGAGCATTCACCTCCACAGTTTCCTTCCCACGGGAGGAGAAAGCATCCCTGCATTACACGCAAGGGGTGGAACGGGCATGCTCACACTGCCAAGATGAGCCCCCTCTGAAAGCTGACTGGCCTCTGTACCAGGCTAGAAAGATCATCAGTGACGTCAAAGATACTCAGATGCTGAGATTAAAAGCCAAGCATATACATACAAAGGGCAGCTCATGCTTGTTTAATGCTTCTGGTATTGTCTCCTATTGGATCCTCAATGCTACAGTGCTCCCAGCATCATGGGACAAAAGGAGCACCTGGTTAGTAGAGAACAGTGAACAGCGGTTAGTAGAGAACTCCTCAGCGAAGGCACACATAGCAGGTGCTGAAAGCTCTTACAGTATTTATTTCCGACACACCCCATCCTGCCCCAAGGCAGCCAGGGGAAAATTGTCTGATCTTCAATTAAGGTAACAGCAAGAGCTTAACCGTACAAACTGCACACGGGCATGTTTTGTGCCCTGGGAAGCTGCTTCTGTTCAACACTAGTGTCTGCATTCCCTTCCACAGCCTTGTTAGGGTGTAATAGCAGGAACAAAACTGAGGTCTGGTTTGGAAATGCAGCTTCTCTTTTATCCCCAGAAGACACAATTTCTAGCTCCCGAAATAGCCTGCTTTTGTTTGCTTTTGATCTACCCAGGTGGAAGGACAGAACAATATTTCCTGCTTTCACGTGGAAGTCATGCTGACACCTTGCCTAGTACCAGTGACTGAAGCTGGATAACACTGTAAGAAACGCACTGCATGCTGTTGTTCAAACGCAGCAGGTCAGGTGAGGGACATATACAGAAGTGTTTTGCTCTGAGGTAGGGATGTCCAGATCCCAGTGCTGAGCCCTCTGGAGTGCCAAAACCAAGACCTCTGCAAGCAGAATCACCTGTCATGAAGAAATGCTACACAAAGATACCTATATGCTAAGACTCATCTAAGCAAGGAAAACGTGTCTTCAGCTCATTGATCTTCTGCCATCACATATGCTGAAGACTAACAGAGGAGACAAATCCCAGCAAGCTCTATGTATATCAAAGGTGTTGTGGATAGAGGCAGGAGACAGATGGTAGATGTGCTACCAGCATGTAAGACTTGATTATCAAATTCACCCTGCGGAGGCCATTCTGAATCCAGGCACGAACAGTGCCAAGATAGCGCATGCTCTAACAGGCAGCAACTTCCACATGGTCCTAACACGAGAGTCACAGCAGAGATTGCTCCTGTATGCTGAAGTCTAACCACAGCCTTGTTAGGCACAGGGACCCCATGGTTTCTGCTCTGCTGTGAGTGCACATGTACCACTGAATTATTCCAGGGCTTCAAACAAGCCCTGTCTTAAAGCAGAACAGGATCACATGCTCATTGGCAGAAGGTGTATTTCCTGGCTCCATTTCTACAAGCTGCCAGTGCAGTCCATGCTATTTTTTCTCTAAAAAAGGAAAACAAGTCTTGTTTTTTGCTACTTCCTTTCACTTCTAAAATGCAAAAATGGTGTTCTTTGCACAGGGAAAACCATTGCTCTGAAGTGCATTTTCAGATCAGACCTACCACACACTGAATGCGTAGGAGAGATGCAGCACTAGCCAGAAAATCCTTTTCCCTCAGGAAGAGCCCAGAGCTCTAGAGCAGGAATCATGCATCCCCCATATTATGTCATGCTAGAAGAATTCAGGGCTTATCAGGCAGTTTACCATGCCATGCCACAAGAAGGCCCTACACCTTCACTCTTTACCTGCTGAATCATCTCTGGGTGCTGCTGCATAATGTGCAAGAACCGGTCGCTCTCCTGGGTCAGAGGTGTGGTCCTCTTCTTGGTGCTGCGAGACAGCTGCTTGAAGAGATAGGTGACAATGTGGTCCAAACAGGAGCAGCAGCCTGTGCAAACCATCGTGTCTGCAAGAACAGGAGAGGGGGAGATGTTGGAACACTGCCAGCATTTCTCTTGCTCAGACGCACCTGGGCCTACTCCCAGGAAAGCATCACCATTCATCTGGTTCCATTCAGGGACTTGGCAAACAAGCCATTTAACCTAGACCAGTCAGTGACTTCCTCACTGACGTGTTCATCATCTCTAATGTTTCAGCTTTAACAGAGGTGAAACAATTCAACAACCCATTCCACCCCTTTCTATAAGCCCTGTTATGAGTGCAGAAAAAAAGATCAATATAGGTTTACACCAAGATCAATTACCCACAGTCAGGACAACAGTCCACAACTCCATGGCCTGAACCTGACACTTATCTACTACTTCGGTTGCTTTGAATTCACAGTATTTCAGACTCTTTCCTCATTTCCAAATCAAAGCTCTAAGAGCACAACAGAGAACAGAAATAGTTACCTAGTGCAGTGAGGCCTTCTGAAATGGAAGAGAGAATATACATGATTACATGAGGCTCCAGACTGGCTATAAAGTTCATGTGGTCCTGGGTAAGAACTTCCAGCAAGGAATAGTATGACTGGCTGAGCTTGGGATAATCCTGCAGAGAGAGAAAAAGACTTAAGGCCTCTTGGCTACTCTGGAAACATCAGCCAGACTTTCTGCAGTGGGATATACCCAACCTATTCATTAATCATCTCAAAATTGCTTACCAAATCTCCTGGAATGAGAACAAACCAACCTCCCTCACAGCATAACTTATGAACCAATATATTTCCCCCCCCGCCAAACTACTGTCCAAACAGGCTCCAACACCAATGGCGCAGCAGGCTTTCAACACTGTTATACCAAACATCTTTCCTCACTGCTTCGCTCACTTCTAATGGGAAGTGTTAGCTGACTAACGCCAGTGCTGGAGATAAAGAGATAGGAATGGCTCTCCAGGTGTCCACTGCAGAGTGCCAGATCACCTGAAGTCCACGTGCACAGTGCTGGCTCAGCAGCCTGCACTGCTGATTCTTCTGCAGTCAGTGACACAGATCCCTCAGCAGACCCCAGACGAGGACGACTCTGCTGGTAGTCCTGCAAAGTGGTCCCGTTGTAAGAGCTGCACTTGAACTGCATGTTTCAAGAGCCATGGCTTGGCCACTGCTATATCAGATCAAGAAAATGCTGAATGCAGTCACAGAGATAACTTATTGC
The DNA here is from genome assembly GCF_036370855.1 of Dromaius novaehollandiae. Classification (NCBI taxonomy): domain Eukaryota; kingdom Metazoa; phylum Chordata; class Aves; order Casuariiformes; family Dromaiidae; genus Dromaius; species Dromaius novaehollandiae. Next base: position 6,806,161 of record NC_088123.1, read on the forward strand.
CATAGCAAGATCTGAAAGAAGATGAATAAGACAGACTCTGAGGGATACGTTGTCCCCTCTCCCCAACATTTTGCCAGGCAGGACTGTGCTGACAGGATCTCAAACATCTGCTGCAAAATGGATTACTGTATTTGAGGTCTGGATAGGAACAAGACTCTGTAGGTGGATGTCTTCAGCAAGCAGGTTGCTCTGTAACTGCTGACACATTGAGATCTTTGCCCACAGGCAGTACAGGGAAGAACAATCCTTCGCTTGCAGGAAGTACTTTTCAGGTAGAGAAGCAACTGTTTTGGTAATTGCTCTGGTGAGACTTGGAACATATCCTGCTGGAGAGATGAGCAGCAGGGCTGCCCAGCAGGCCCTTGGGTGACAGGGTCACAGCCTTCGCACAGGACTTGCCACTGCACATTTCAGGAGCTGTAATTTCCTGCCGGCCTGTGCCTAGCTGGGGTTCCAGGAAGTGGCACAAGTTCACTTGTCTCTGTGATTAAAGTATTCCTTTACTGTATAATCTTCCACCCCGTCTTTCCTAGCCATGTGTTTACACTGCTAATCACAGGTGTCAGCTTACCAGAAGGTCACTGTGAGGGATGGAAAGCAGAAGCTTGATAAAAGTTTGCAAGGCATTGTCCAGTGCATCATCCCCATACAGACGGAAGACCCCAAAGTTGACGTAGCTCCCGCTCAGCGCGGCCTTCAGCATAGAGAAGCAGATGGAAATCCCCTTGAGCTTCAAGGCATAGACTTGATCCTTTGGGACCTCCCCAAGCGTTAGGATACGATTTCCTGCATGAGCACAGAAGCAGAGTCAGTATTTTAGCAACCGTGTCCAGATACTTTCTCCCTCAGGGTGCAGGAGAAACAAAGAAGCAGAGCCATAAGGAGCAACTGAGAAGTCAGTCACAAACACTGGAGACTTACTTCCCAGCCAAAAGTTAAGGAACCCATTACATGTTAACAGCATAGTTCTACTAGGAACCAGGGAGAACACAGCTGCATGCAATTTTGCTGTGGAAACAGGACAGCATGAATATAGAATTGCTCTCTACTTGCTTTACGGGTTCCCCTCTGCCACCTCGAATACTCAGAAGGGGCTCGGCTGGGCTTCCTGTTCATTGCTGTCCCTTTTCTTCCTTATTTGCAGGGCAAATACCCTACTCCTACTTGCCTGCCTACCCAGCACTTCAAGCAGAAGCCTCTCCCTGTACCCGAGCATGCATTCAGCAAGTGACTTGGTACTGCTTCCCAGCCTGGGCTCATTCTCCGAGCTGGCAAGTGCCCCAGTTCTCCCTCCCCAAGCGCGTGGGGGAGTCAAGGGCAGACTGAGACTGCCTAGATCCCACCTGCTGAATACTCACCATAAGTAGTTATCATTTTACTTGTTTCTCGGAAAAGCAGGATGCCATTTGGGGAGGACACATCAAACTGCAGCCGTTGGGATCTAACGGAAAAACAGGGAATAAATATGAGCTCATACAGATCAGAATGAAAACAGAGACAATATTGTAGCACCTCCGTGTGCTGCTATGTACTGGGGCACCCTCCTCTGAAATCCATTCACAAGAGTTCAACAGAACGCCCCAGTCTGGTAGCATACTGTTGTTCATTACCAAAGCAAGATAGGACACAGCCGTTTAGGGACAGACAAGCTTTGCTCTCAGAAGAAAGGGCCTATATTTCACAGACTTTAGGAATATTACAAGTCTGAGTCTGGAAATCCTGTCTTGGCAATAGTCACTAGGCTACTGTACACAAACACAGTGAATATCTTGGAAGAGAGCACTGTGGGGCAGGCTGACTAGCTCCTATTCATAACACAACCAAGAATCCAGAGCTTGGCATTTTTTCCCTGCCACAGTGAACAGATCTTAAAACTGAAGTGCAGTGAGTTTTCCAGTTCACTTCTGAAATAAGTAAGAGGACATGTTCCAGTAAGGTTTGTTCTACTGCAAAGATGCCATTTGGTTGTGGTAAACAGTCTAACAGTATGGACTCTCAAGAACTCTAAAGCAACTGCGTCTGAACCTTCTGTCCTTTTTGCTTGGCTGTAACAACGGTTCCTTCCTATAGGGTTGTGTTCAGCTGGCTGTATGCCAGAGCCACATCTTGGCAAGTTTCCACTGCCAGACTAGACGGCTTCTGAATTATCTGAATATCATCAGATACACCTCTTCTAGCAAAGAGTGGATGGTCTAAAGCAAAAGCAGTCGTCTTGCTGCTGATTCAACAATGCTTGTTTTAAACCTAGGTTTTAAAAATTAATACAAGTTGCCTCCCTCTTATGATGCTGGCCTTAAAAATAGACGCTCGAGAAATTCAGTGTGCTTACTGATCTTGTCTCTTGCTCTGACTGACTTGTGACACATGACTGATATTTGTAATTTTCTTCCCTGCTGAAACAATGCCAGTTCCCCCCCACCCCCCTTCTTGGCACCCTGTAAAGTATAAATAGATTGAAGTAGAAAAAACACAACTGGGCACCAACACCCACCAAACAGCTGAAGCAGCAGACAGACACAAATCCCTGCCAGCGCGCAGGCACTGGAGGTTCATACCTATTATGTACCAACTCAGCCATCAGCTTGAGGACAGGTGTAGTGCAGGCTGGGTCATGGTACCAGAGTTCAATTGCCCGCTGTAGGATTGGCATGTAGGATGGGTAGCTGCAAGGTAAATGCTAAGGAACTTTGTTTACATGAAGAAAAAGGCTCAGCAACTTCTACCAAAAGACATAGCTTGTGCACTGCCTCCAAGCCTTGCAAAGCAGCTTACTTAAAGCTAAACGTAGCTGATGCTGCTAGCTGGGGTCTGCTTTACCAGAGAAACATCTCAGGTCCACTGAAGGAATTGCATACATGCTTCTTATACTATAGCAAACCAGAAGCAAAAGGGTTTGGGATAAAGGGCAAACAGATACAAAGATCTGTCAGAGCAGCAAACAAGTAACCTTCACCAGCCAAAGGGGACTCGAGCACACAGATCCCAGGCTCTTCTAGCAGCTATGGTCTCATCAGGAGGTCAAATACACCAACTGCTGTCAGCCTTAGTAAGTAGGAGGAAAACTTTTGTTGTTACTGAGATACATATATCCCATTAAAAGCCTTTGAGAATTACAGGCCAAATCTCTAGGTTGCTGCTCAGCCAGAGCAAACCAAAGCTATTTTAAAGCTTCCAGACATGACACCAGGTACTATAAAAGTGAAATGAAACCCCACTCAGTATTTAGCTGGGAGCATACGACATTTGGATATGGCCAGCTAGTTTCCCCTCTAACTGGCAGGGTGGCTCAAACTGTAGGGCAATAGAAGGATACATCCATTCAAACAGCATCATGAAGCTGGTCTTGGCATTGAAGGCAAAAGCTATTCCCCTCAAGTCTCTCACCAAACCAACCAATGTTCTCTGCATTGCAAAAGAAAAGGCATTACATGTTAAAAACACACCACACAGATGTCTCCCTCAGTTCCTCTAGCCTGGAGTTGCTAGCCTTCTTCCCATCCCAACAGTAACACAATGTTTCTGTGGTGGCTGCCAATCTCAAGTTAGCCAGTTCTTCCTCTTCAGTCAGTGCCAGAAGCCTTCCTTCAGCTGAGCCAGTACAGTGACAGTACTGGGGTACTTCATTCCCAGCAAGGGGAAAGCTAGCAGATTAGCCTCACTGCTTAAATGACGCACTACATCCAAAACCCAAGGAGTTCAGGGGATATCACCTCTTCCCCACATACTGGGAAGAAAACACCACCCACTCTGGCAACTACTTGTCTTGTCAGAGGCAAGAATGCCTCCCTCTCATCAAGATTTCTTTGTTCTCTCCTGTGTGACTGAACCTGAAATGTCTAAGCCTCTGGGGGAAGAGTAGGGAGAGCACAGATAACATGGAAGTTCTGCCCAACTTACTTTTGCCTCTTGTTCATTGAAAGTGTTTGTGCTGAACATCTGTGCCACAGTCTCAAAAGCAGCTGTAAGGGGAAGCATGAACTGCTCATATTGATCCTCATCTTCCCCTGAAAGAAAAAAGAAATCAAGAGGAAATAGACTGCACATCCCTACACCCTGCTATCTGCCTCAGCAAAGTATGTGTTGCGAGCTTCAGACACTGGTCACCCACAGAGCTAGAGAGACCACACCTCCAGGCAGAAGTGCTGTCACTGTTCATCTCTAACTTTAGAAAAGCTTAGGAGAAACCCTGCCATCCCAGGAAAGCATTTGGCATATTATGAAGGGAAAACTTAGCCCCAGTCTTACTGGCATGCACGTGTGGACTACTTGCACACAACAAAACAGCCACTCTTTGGCTTCTTTCCCTTCCTTTTTCTTATCTCATTTGACTTTTCCCATCCCCATGTCCTTTCCTGCCATTTAGGAAGCTGCAGGACCAGTACCCATCACCCTGCAGAGCCCAGCATCCAAACCACAGTGTCACCGCTTTGCTCTGGTTCCCAGGAGAAGACCGTAATACCTAAATCCACCATGAGAAGACGCCCAAGTGCAGTATAGAAAGTAGTCCGACATCTCATGTCAGTCAGGTTGGACTGATTGTTAATACCCAGGAAGGAAAAGTGCTCACTCTGCAAACAGAAGAAAACGGTAGGGTTAAAAACAAACCACGAGCCTGAATGGGTTCCTGTATTAGGGACTGAGCCATTTATGAATCCTCCATTCTAATTCTTAGCCTCTTCAAGAATAAGAGCTGAATTGCACATTATCTTGCTAAGCACTTCACACGAATGGTCTCAGAGACTAGGCCACAAGAGGGCAATACGTACTGGGTCTGCAAACTGAAGTATTAATGCTTAGAGCGCATCCTGTGTACTGGCAGATACCTGCCCCAACGCTTCTCGTCTGGGAATTCCCCAGTACAAGACGAACAAGGAAAAGTCTTGCTTTGCCTCTAGAACAGAGAAGCATCTTGCCCCTCATTCTCATGGGGACTCCCAAGGGGTTAAAGCTGCTGAAAATCAGCCCTCTGCAGACAGATTCACAGCTACTTTGCCTACGTTCTCCACGGGCAACTGCAGCACTGGACAATGCAGTCTAAATGCAGTTTCTGGACCAGGCACAGCACATGTGACTACCTACAAAAAAATCACCTAGATCAAGGAATACAATGCCTCATTCAATAAGCCAATCCAAACCTCCTGGACATGGTTTCAGGAGTCCTATTACTACAGCATCAGAGCATCAAATGATCAGATGTTCACAAAGGCAAGTCAGTAATCTGATGCTCAGTTGCTCACTTCTAGTTGCTCATTCTGACATTCTTGCTTTCAAGTCAACATCCCAGTTCCACACAGGGAATACCATACTGGTAGTGACCAAGACACAAGGCTGCTATCCTAACCACTGCAGCAGTGGCACTTCCTCCAAGTCAGCAGTGTTCAGAATGAAAGTCAGGGCATTAGAACACTATTCTTTCCTGTTTTAAATTTCAGAAAAGGTGCTCACTGTTTTCTGACTGCATGTGTAGCAGTACCAGCTGTCTCCTGCATTTCACCCTGAAGATGGCTGTCTTTCAGCGCAGAGACCCCCACATTAACTCTCCTAGGATGCAAGGTATCACATAACTACAACCCATCAAAATTGAAGGGCAGGCTTTGAACAGAGAGAGAAGGAACAAAGATAACTTTTCCTAGAAATTCCTCTCATACGATGGAAGCATCTGGGAAACAGATAAACTTCGAAACTGTGCCCAGGTGTTAAAGTTTGGGGATTTTCTCAGCTGCACAAAGGCACATGTAGGAGTTTGTTGCGAGACAAAAAGCAGAAGGTAAAAGGACTTACCGTGTGATTGTTCAGCATGAACTGTACAGCGCTCAGTTTCACCAGTTTTCTAACACTACTGTATGTAAAGGGGGTGTTAAGGAAGCAGCAGAGTCAGCAGAAAGTCTCAGGTACCTGCAAAGCATCCTCCAGAGCAAAGCTAGAAGGGGATTTATGTCTATTTTATTTAAAACGTTCTAGCCTCTCTTCTATTTGTTTCAAGAAGAGCTCTTACTACATTGCATTCATCTCTACTGCAGAGACCTACAGTCTATTTTCTTTGGCACAAAGAACAAATAGAAGACAGTAAGACAGACTGTGATTTCACACAAATTAGGACGGTGGATGGCAAGCTACAAAGCAGCTATGATCCACACTAAAAAGCCTATGAAACTACAGCCATCAACTGTAATTCAACAACTAGATGAAAAAGCTGACTGAGAACTTATACTCTGGTCTTCTCACTACCCAAAAGATTAAATGCTTTTGGAATCTGTTATATGCAGAGTATATGCCCAACTGAGCATCTGGGTCGCTCTTCCCCCATCCTGAAGCTTAAGTGCTCTGTACGCTCGCAGCTCTTCTGAAAAGGATATCCAATGGAGAGGTCATTGAGCAGCTGCAGAGTCTTGGAAGTGATAGGTTCACATCGACCCCAGTACTTCAGGTTCGTGATGCTAGGGGAGAGGACAACAAGGATGGATCAGAGGGGTTTGTTTGGTTTCTCCTTTGCTGTGTGGCGGATTCTTCCAGTCAAAGGTCACCCAACATCATCAGTTCCACCCTCCACCAGAACCACAGACATCACAAGCCACAAAATATTGGTATAAAATTACTGTACTTACATTTGGTTGACTAGAAAATTATCCTTCAGATAATCTTCACTACTTGGGTCCCAAGCTACACTGGCCCATACCCAGGCCCTTGGAATTCTGTGGCACTCCAGGGCTGATTTCTGCAGCAAGGGTAAGAGAATTCTGCGGCAGTGACAACATGCAGACGTATGCAATTCTGCACCTGCACCATCCACTGTCAGCTGCAGAATTCTAGTAGCCCTTGCTTCTTCCAGGAGAGCCATTTCACCCCTTGCGGATGTGCAGCTCAGGTGCGCTTGAGTAGGCAAGGTACCATGCACATCAAGATGGGGTGATGCTAAAGAAGCTAAGGGGAAGCTAGTGGCTGCGTGTGTCCAGGCACATGGCACTGAGCTTCAGCCTTAGAGCTGCTGAAGCAGTTTAAAATACTAACGAAGGCTTCCAAAGACACAAAACTCAGTTGACAGGTTTGGTCCAGAGGAAAGCTACTAAGCAGCAGGCTGAATAGGATGTCTACTAGAGTGGAAGAATTTTAAGAAAAGGGCTTGTGCTACTCTGGTACTAACAAGTGCTATTTGGGGGGGGGGGGGAAAAAAGGAAAAAAAAAAAAACCAGACACTTTCAAAGAGTAGTCCCCTCCCCATAGAGCTTTCGTGGCTGGTGATCGGCAATAGTCAAGTGATAGGGCATGAATACTTGAAGCTGTCTCCACTCTGACTTTGATTTTACTAAGCAGGCACTGGAAAGAGAATCCATTATCCTGGTGCAGGATGTATTTTTGTGTCTCCATGGCCCAGCCTAGAGTCCACGGCGGATAAATCAATCTTGGATCCTGTGCATGACAAGCCCCCGATCACAGCTGATAACTCTCTCAAGTAGCCAGATGTTACTAGTTTTAGACTGAACAACACTGCCTCATATTCCAGTTGTCCCAGTTATACCTTCAAACAAACCCTGGAAACTCTGATGCCTGCAAGGAGGAACACTTACATTTTTCCTATGAAGACACTCAGGACCATGGTCTCATCATTCAACCCCAGGACCTCTGAGAGACGACGGTACAGCTAGAGAGGGAAAATAACACCAATCTAAAAGCTGCCGACAAAACAAGTAATGCTCAAGGCGGCAACAACAAGAATTTTCTTGTTCATCGTGGCTTCTAAACATAAACTTCAAGCAGTCAAGGATTGTTTGTTTTTCACTTATTCACCCTTTGCGGTAGACATGCTTGGAAGGGCATATAACGTGGGCTTCCCCAAATCACACAGATAATGCACAGAGATGCTCATGATCCGATCCAGACCAATACTTGCCCTAATCACCACTACCTCTTTTTTTAAGCCACTAGTTATAGCAGCTTCCAATACTGTACACAGAAGCTGGATGCTTTTCCTTGGGAAAAGGGACATCATAACTGTATTCCTCCTCCTGCATCTACACGTGGTATCTTAAGAGTTCCAGAGAAACTCACTAAGTCCTTTGTCACATCCCTGCTCCAAAGTCTCTGGAGTGGGGAAAGAAAGTCACAAGTTACTGTAAGTGAACTGACTTCCAGAATAAGGATGTTTCCATTCTTTACATCCTTTTTTTTAGTATTTTGTATCTCTAAGTACACACAGAGGCATTCAGAGTCCAGCATATTTATAACTGCCTTGTGATGAAGGGAATGGTTATTTATCCTCACTTTAGAGCTGGAAAGCAAAGCACAAATGCTAAGGTTCAGCTCCTCATGGGTGTATGCATCCAGCAAGTCAATAGTTTTGCGTTGGCTTAAGGGACTCGTTTGAAGTCACACACAGAACCTGGCAGATAACAAAACTGAACCCAGGTCTCAAGTTCTAGGCTACTGCCACAGTCACTGGCTCCTTCCTCAGGCATATGGAATATGTTATTTCAAGAACAGCTCATGGTTTGCAATATTAGAACACTGGACATGCATCTAGAAAACAGAACAGACAGGTCTCAAACATTTCTGCTATTTTCCACTTGCTTTCATATTAAAAAAAGCAAAGCTATTACTGCATTTGGCATGACCTAAAGACACACAGGAAAGGGAATTACCTTGGAAGACTTCTGCACCTGATCTCCAATATAGATCTTCCGGAATTGCTCAAAGAAGCTTAGCATTGCAAGTTCCAATTTCTCATTCCCAGCCTGAGCCAGACGAGAGTCTGTCAGGTTCATTAATTGTAGCACCCTGGAGAGAGGTGGGAAAAAAACACCCTTAGATGCTGCTGGACATGGGGAGACAAGGGATTTCTAGCACATGGTATTGTTTCCAAGCTGCATACAATATTTTCTTAATTTTTGTGGGCGCTGTTGTTTTGGATCAAGAACTGACAAAACTAATAATAAACACTAAGGCACATTCTTCCTCTGTGTAAGACCACTATAAGGCTTCTATATCATTCATAAAAGGCACACAAGGCCTTGGCTTTAATTTGTTGCAGAAGTGAATTTTAGGTGCTTTACAGCACTTACCCAGTGTCTGGTCCAGTATGTGCTCAAAGACACTTGGGAAACCACTACCTGTCCCCCTCACAGGGTCAGGCTCTGTAAATGACACTCCCACCCGAGTTTGGCTTTTATTGAGAGCACTGTGGAAACATGCTAGGGTCTGTGCACAGGGCCGATAAACAGACCTCTCTGGTAAGCAAGGGGTGGAGGGATTTCCCTGTAATATACAGGCAATACAATGGGGGGCAAAAGAAGTGATTTTGGCAAGTCCCACAAAACAAAGAGTGGGAAAGGAGGAGATAAAATGTAAACAGACTTCTATGAATGTCTCCCTGGTGCTGAGGGTAGCTGAAATGTAACATGAAGTTTCATCCTTTCCCCTTCAGTAACTATCAGCTACAGGGGAAGCTAATGCTTGATGTTACCTATTAACAATGGCTCATCAACAGGCCAACTTCCGTATATTAGCAGATTTAGCTCCTCTTTCTATCCTAGCTTCCAGAACAGAGCAATTGGGTATTTGTCTACAGGACACTCAGTGCAACTCAAGGTTGTTCGTGAATAGTAAGCAACATATTCTCACATCCATCAAATACAGCTTGCAATGGAGTGGATTTACAATTCTGAATATCTACCAGGTGTTAGAAGACAGTATACAGCTGCAGAACTACAACATTCACAGCATATTTATGGACAAGACCCATGCTGAGTTAGTAACTAGGAAAAACTCCCCACTCCCGGCACAGAATCGTCATGTGTTTAGTTCTACTCCAATGCATGCATTTAAGCATGGTATAAATTCCCTTCTTACATGCTCTTCCCCTCATTCTCTTACTTACAACCCAAACTTCCCAATTTAGCCGAGTCGCAGCAGAAGCCTGCTGACTGGCTCTAGCCAATGCTTGCAAACTCTCCTCTCAGGATGGCCAGTCCCACACTGTTCTTCTCAGTGTGGAAAAGAGGGGAAGAACATGGTAGCAGCTTCATGATAGCGACTCTTGCGTTGACATCGAGTATGGTGCAGCTAGAGAAGTCAGCATCCCTACCGACAAACCAACTCGCCATCCATCGCATCCTGCTCATCCGTGCTGGCGAACGAGACCCTACCACCAATCACTGCCCCGATAATATAGACGAGCCACGTCAGGCGCCCTGAAACCAACAGAGGACATCAGAACCAAGCACGTCACACATTACACAGAGGAAGCGGAGGAGACTCACGTTCTATTTTGGCGAAAACAGGATTCAAAAAGGATATTCTGCTTTAGTGCCCAACTATACGAAAATTACTCAATTCTCCACTTGGTGGAGAAAAGGCATGACGTTACTAGAAGGGAAAGAAGAATGCCAGGTCTGCCCGGAAAATTTTCATTATTTAAAACTTATTCCATTGCAGAAAGCCACTTTCTTACTAAACTACGTTCTGTATATTTAAACACATGTAGATGTCAGCATGCACCATTTATTCTTCCAAAATACATGTGGCTTATAGATAAGTCAACATCATATGGAATTTTGCCCACATACAAACTGTTCTGCTTTGGATCAGACGACGATATTGTTTCAGAAGAAAACTGTAGTTTTCATACTTGTGCTGGCATGTCCAACTCTGGCATGGAAAGGGAAGCCAGCTACATCATTAGAAAGGGGGAAAACACAGCTATACCTGAACCTCTGAAGGAGCTGCTTCTCTGCAGCCAGCATTAAACAATTCCTAAACCAAGCAACTCTGCAAGTATGAAAACCTGTGTGCAGAACCCACCTAAGGCTGTAGACAGACATCATCCTTCAAACAGTGGCACCAACTGAAGACCCCACTCCCAGTCACTCATCACCAGCCAGAGGTTTCTGCCACGCAGCCAGCAGGGAGGTTCAAACGAGCACTCCACACCCCACGTCAGACAGATGGGGTAGGCAGTGCTGACGGGGGAACGTTCACATAACTTGTCTCTCTGGAAGCCTGGGCTGGGAGATGCTCTAAGTGATTTCCAGGAGAGGGGTGGAGTCTGTTGCAGGACAGCAACTGCATCTTCAGCCAGCACTGCTGTGTGCATTGGCAATGTCTGTCCACAGCCATAAATATTTTACACCATACAGCCATCTCTCCAAGGGGACATTTGCAAGATCTGCCTCCCCCCTACACGGATTTCACCAGGAACACAGGCTTTTGGAATGGTACTTGTGAGAACAGGCAACCTACTGCAAACTAACAGGCCACAGGTCTCCAGACAGGCTCACCTTCTTGCACAGCAACATCCATAGGGCTGGCAGTGGCACTCTGCAGCAGCTCCTGATAGGACTGGGCTGACTGGTCAAAGAGCTGCACAAGCAAAGCACAGGTCTTCTCATACTCGCACCGGCCAATGGTGGATAGCTGATCTAGCTGCTGTTGCACAAGGCCAGTATCTTCGAGTGGATCCTCCAAGCCATCCCTATACAGTGAGAAAGCAGATTAGAAAGGGACTTAAAATGCAGAAATAGCCTAACCCACAACATAGGCTTATTTCTACCAGACAGGTGATGCTTTTCCTCAGTCATATAGCAATTCCGATGACTAAAGTCTCTTTCTCTCTCTCTAGTATTTGTCATGATGGAGAGCTACACAGACTGACATAATAGGCTGATCATTACTGTTGCTGTGGCCATAAATCTGAAGAACACTAGTGGCCCAAATGGAAAGGCTATCAGGACCTGGGATGAGTAAGCTCTTCTTACATCTTAATGTTTATCAAGGTCTTTAAACAGAACAGGCAGTGCCAAGAACAAGGTCTCTTTCTGGCTGTCTTTGATAAAAAAAATTTCCATCTTTCATGTTTTAGTTCCCTTTTCCTCTAAACACACTAATCTCACCATCAAGTTGCACTGTGAACTCCAGAACTAAATAAATCTCAAGTTCCTCCCATGCACTGTCAGACACCTAAGAAGAGATAAGCCAACCAGCATCGCCCTCAGAGGGGCATTCATAGCTTATTTTTCTATGCTCAACCATTTATTTTCATCAAATGCATTCAGACACGAGATGGAATTCATACCACCCAAGTTCAGGCACTGCAGCAGAGAGTTCTCCAGACTGCCCTTGCAGTCAGAAGAAATAAAGTAAGATACTTTTAGGCATAATTTGTGCCATCCTGCGGTAGAGATCTAAAAGTGAGTGAATCACACCTTGCGTACTTGTACCTCTCTGCTATGATGGCAATACAGAGCATTAACACTACGCTGCAGATGTACAAAGCTAGGTAAGATGAATTCCACTGAACAATAAGTCAGGGAAGAGAGAATACCGCAGACAGTGACAACATAAGCATTGTTTCTTCAGAAAATTCACCTTAAAAATAAATCCATGTTCTGTTTTGCGTAAGAGAGAGAATATACAATTTAGGTAAGCCTCCTTTAGAAAGCCTTTGGTGACTCACAAAATTTCCCATGGTCAGAGTCCATTTTTACAGGAAAATTCAGAACAAAAACACACCATAGCCTTCTGCGTTGGGTTCTGGTGCCTACAGCAGAAGTACTGCTCTCTCTGCTTTTCTTACCTCAGTATGATGTGCACAGATTCCAGCCTGGACGTGATGTAAGCTTTCGTGACTTCTGGTGTGTATGTTTCTAGCATGTGAGGCTCTGTGGCTTTAACATAGGGCACCGACGCAGCCAGCCGCTGCCACAAGCTTAAGAGATAGTGAACGCTGTTTGGCGCAAACTCCCAGTGCTACCAAGAAAAAGAAAGGGAGAGGAAACCAGTAAATTATGATCTTGATTATTTTGTCCAGATTACTTTGTTTCACATAACACTATAAATGACAATATCTTGAACCTTTAATGATACAGTTGCTCATTTTAACAATGAATTTCATGCAGAATCTAAGTTCAGAGGGCATTAACAGCATTCAGTAAAAAATGAAAGATACCACAAAATAAGTTCCAGTGATGCGTAGCTAAGCCAAAGCCTTTGGTTCCAAATCGCTGCTGAGCTCATACTGTAGCATGCTACAGACAGCTCCCCAAATAAATGTACAGTTTAAAGCTATTTTCCAAATAAATACTTTGTCAATTTTTAATATTCATGTAAGCTATACAATCTTTTACTTGTATTCTGTACAGAGGTGTAGTTAAAGTGTACACCAGTGGAAAACTCAGTGGGAATACAGCGTGATATTCATATCACTAGCAATTCCTGCAACTGTATTTTAATAGTGAAGTGATACATAATTCTAAAAATAAGCCTTATTTAACAAGTTCTTTTTTTTCCCCTGCTAGGACATGGAAAGACTCTAGAGGCATAGCAACCCCGCCTTCCTCCACCTGCTGCTCCTGTTCCATTCAGTAGGAAATCACAGCATAATCAATGCTACACTGCAGGATTCTGTCACACAGCTTACAGGCTTTTTTGTTTTTTTAGTAGTGGGCTTCTTCACAGGACAATTATAGCAAAGTAAGGGGCAAAGAACAGACAAGAGGGCGATAATTTTGTTTCAAGAAAAGACCAGGAGAGAGGAGGGAAAAAAACAACTATCAAGGGTAAGTGAAACCAGTTCCTACCTGCAGGCTGGTCACCGTGAAGTTGGCAATGAGTCGGATAACCTCCGGGTAGTTCTCCACCTTCACCAGCTCTCCCAGCTGGTAATTGCTTTTCAATCGAGCCAGCAATCGGCAGAACTCATGGTAGTTGTTTGGGTCTGACAAACTCTAGGAAGAGAATAAAGAACAGCAGAATTGAGAAACAGCACTGTGTACCACTACCTAGCAGCAAGAAGAGGCAAAGATTTATGGTAAGGGGTTAGGAAATGGAAGAGGAAGAGCAATAAGATATTGCACTCTTCTGCCCAGTGCCACAGGTCATGGCAAGGCATGCATTCATACTGCGCAGCCCCTCTTCCACTCAGTTTGGGATGGCTACAGCCATACCAATAAGGGATAGAAACAATCTGCAGTGTGCCATCCTATTTGTCTGGGTAAAGCTATCATCTACCCCACTGTTCTTCCAACATCCCTAAATTTTAGGCCCTTCAAATCTTTACCTTGGTAGAGCACTACTCTCTTCTATGCCAACATTTAAAACTCTGACTTGTCATCAAGTTATTGCTGCTACTAATTCTTTAAAAACCCTTTACTAGGCTAAACATTTTTATTACTCTGACCTTCCTTCAGCTTCTCTACTTTCTCTTTAAAAAAAGCAGCTGGTATGAAATGGAAATGCTAAGGAGTACAGACTGGGACAAATATAGTAGAAATCATATTCTGTCAAGATACTTGATGTAGAGAGGAAGCTGAGCAAATTCCACTGACTGCATCTGAAATACTCACCTGTGGGTTTTCCAGTATTCGTTTTACTCCATCGACGAGATGAGATAGGAACTTTGCTCTTTCTGCATTGTTAAAGAGGGATCTGCGTACAGAAGCTATCTGCACTAAGCAGGATAAAACCTAAAAGGGGCAAAGAGAATAAACAGAAAGGAAGGACTTAAAATAATAGAATGAATAGCACAGATTTCCTTTTCATGATATAGAATAAATCAGTTAAGTTTGATGCTTCTTTGCAAGCTGCACATTAGCTGATTTAGTTCAAAAGATGGATTTGAAATTACAGCCACCACCTTTATAATTCTATGCATTCTATAAAAAAAAGTAGAAACAAATTACAGCAGAGATAAAAGGACACATCACCCAAAAGAACAACATTTCCACTCTGACAGTCAAAGATGTGTTCTAAACTCTGCTATGCAGCCCCCAGAATAGTGAGATTTCTTCACATGGAGGACACAGAAAGCATAAGACTGACAATACACTAGCAGAGGGAAGGAAAGCTGGTAAGCCTAATATAGACTTGGAAGAGTAATACAGAAGATAGAAGACTGACAAGAAAAGTATTAAATCATTCTCAACCCAAACCTCAAATTCAAACCAAATGTAAATTGCAACGATGCAGCTGCACTAGTAGCAAGCTGCTGAATGGGTTTATGAACAGCAGAAACAAGTAAGTTATAACTAGTACCTTGGAATCCTTATCTGGAGGCAAATCCCCATTCCCTCTGACCAGTATAACTACTATCTTCTCAGCTGTTAAGCCTCTCATTCTTGCTGGCTCTCACATTTAATGATCAAAGACTCAGGACAATTACAGGCTTAATTGCCTCATATTTCTGTTCAGTAACAAAAAAGTCTCACACTGTTAATGTCTCTCATGAATATTTGAGGCTCTAAATTCAGAACTAGCTAAGTAACCCTGCAACATACTGAACAGTGCTGAGAGTCTCAGCGGTAAAAACACTTCTGAAGGACCCTTCCCTCCCTAGCCAAAGGGCGAGTTTTCATTGTAGCATTAATTATGAAAAATATCTGTTAGACAGATAAGTGACTGGCAGGCAAATTTTTTTTTTCCAAGAAAGAAATTATCCAACTTTTAGTTCAGTTGTGCTATTGGCCATTTCATGCAATTGGGACATGGCCTAGTTTTAAAGTGTGGAAGGGGAATTCTAATTCCTTAGCTGCACTCCCAGACTTGCTACCTATTTGTAGCATGGTTTTAGGATCAACTACATTAGCTGTACAGTGGAAATAGCATCAGCTGCATCCATCCAGAAGGACATGCTTGAAGATTCAGCAAAAACAAAAAAACATTGTTAGCTGATTTTGTAAAGAAAACAAACACTAAAAACTTACCAGAGGAGAAAATGAAGGAGGGATGGAATGATAAAGATCAAAAAACAACTGAAGGGTCGAGGAATCCAAGAATGCTAAAACAGAAGGGAGCAATTTACTGACAACATGTCCATTTAATACATTCCATAGATTTAATGCTTATGTGTCCAAATCAAGAATGGCATGCATGCTTGTCATGTTAATAACAAAGATTTCTAAGTTTTGACACAATGGCCTTTCCCAGAAATAAAGTAAAACTGTTGGTAGTCAGGTAAAATTACAGGATAATATTTTAAGAAAGCAACCTGTGGAACTACCTGCAGAGTGGCTGGTGAAAAATATGAGGATGTCAACAACAGGTGCTGAGTTGTTTGTTATTTACATTTCAGTGTTTTTTTTTTTTTTTTTTAAACAGTTTGCTGTTTCTTGAATTGACAGGTGTAAGACAAAAGATAGAGGAGTGTTTGTATAACTCATGATAGCCAACACAACAAGCTGGATTGCATTTGTAATCATGCTAAGAAAAGGCTGGATTTTACATCCGGCATCTGCAGAAGTTTGTTAGGTGCAGAGAGGGCCCTAGCAAGTCACCCACATTTTCAGCTGGTATGCTACAGAAGATGAGCCTCCAGGAACATTACCTGATCTCCAGCTGGTTGGGATCTGCACTGTGCAGAGATCATCTGAGGACTCGTCTGTTGATGTGCCAATGAAATCAAAGTTCAGGCAATTATGGGTGAGCTTAAGGAGCTGCATGAGCAGACCATGCTGGCTTTCATCATTCAGATTCAGGTTCTTCCCAGAAGCCTGTGAAATACAATGGATTGGGGGGGGTGGCACCCAAGAAGGTGACAGCTGAGTCTGAGGCAATAATTTAATTTCAACAGGATGTGACATTCATAAAGATCATATACCACAGACCCCCATCCCAGCTACCCCACACTTTTATAGACAGCATGTGTATTTACACACTTAGTCTTTACACAAATGAAGTGAGCAGACAGCAGCTCCTTTTTCAGTCAGCCTGTACTGCACAGGAGAAAAGGAGTCAGGCTTGCCAACTTGCAATTATACTGGGAGATTCATGAGATAAGGAAGTTCTTATTAAGGTTAAACACAAGAATACATTTTCTGCTTGACAAGCACCTAACAGCAGGGAATCCTGTTGCTCCACCTAACCCTCACATGGAAATGAGCACATTCACTTTTGTTGCTCAGATTCGCATAAGCCCTGCTCCAGTTACAAAGCTCTGTTATGGGCAGGGAAAACATGGATATTCTCAAGTATCACAAAAAACTTAGTGGATACGAAATACTAGGTCATTTGACAGCAGTTTACATGTAGCGCTCAGGACTGTACTCCAGGGATAGGCCAGTCTGTCTATGCTTTGCGCTATTGCTCTGTGCTTAAAATCAAGCTAACTTCTTTCAGCTTAAGCCTACTGCAAAGGATGTTTTGCACTGTATTGAGGCTGCCAAGATCAGTGCAATTGGTTGCCGAAATCTCTTCCTCACTCTCTCCAGCATGCGTATCACAAAGACTTATTCTTCTGTGACTGCCTAATTGCATGCTGTTTTACGGACAATGATGTAGACATGATCACCGGTTTCTAGCAGCCCAATCCATCACCCTCCCCACTCAAAAGGATCACCTTGGAAACTTCTGCTTTATATACAGAAGCTTGATACAGCTGCCAACTAGATAAAAAAAGAAGTAACTTGAGTAGAAGGTGTTTAATCACAGAAAAACAAGGATGTTACGTGAGACAACAGAAAACATTCCAATCTGTCTTAAATCACAGCATCCTAAGAAACAAAAGCAGGATGATTAAGAGTTAGGGTGGAAACTAGAGGCTTCCTCCTCAAACAAGCCATGTCTTTCAAGTCTCCAAGTTCACATGGTCACACAGCAAGAGTAGTGTACTTAATACAGCTGGAGCTACACATACAGGGCAATGTTAAAAGGGCAGTTCTGGGGACACCAGAATTAATAAGGCCTAGCCTTTGTCTCCTGGCGGAACACAAGTGCTTGTAGAACTTTCTCCCACAAGTTTGGACATTTTAAGAACCCTGTTCTGCCTGCAATCCCTGGCATGTAAATACATGCAAGGCTGCACCACAGCCCTTTCTGCAGCTGGGCCACCGAACCAGGTACTTCTCTTCACAAAAGTGGAGAACGCCTTTACTTTGAGACCTTTGTCCATCAAATGCAGATCAAATAAGCCAATGAATCCAAAACTTACTAGAGCTGTTACAGGTCAGGCAGATAGGTGCATATGAAAGGATGACTAGCATAATTGTACAAGCCTTGTTTCCTTTGGAAACCAGAATAAGAAAAAAGATCAAGTTACACCCACATACCCACCTCTATTACTGACAGAACCAGAACTGCTCATTTTGAAAGATCTTTAAAATAAAATTTGCTTTTCATGCTTTGTGCTATTTGTCAACTTTGACACTTCAGTCAGCTTGAAGGATAAAAGTTAAACTGATCAAATCTGTGCTACTGCCACTCAGTTAATTGGGCTAGACCTTCCTATAAAATGCTGTTCTTTTGAATGCACCTTTAGAACTTTATAGATCAGCTTTTTAGAAATGAAACCAAATGCAGAATCAAGAATTTTCTTCAGATAAACTACCTGCTTATAAAATACACGTTATTTCTCTAACAAAAACAGTACTTCAGCTGAAAGAAAAGCTACTCTTCCTGTAAACAAACAAAAACCCCATACACCCTTCTCACAGAATATTGTCATCTTATCTCAAGGTAAATATTCTCACAGCACATGAGCTAGCGTGTGATAATTAGCACAAAAACAAAAACCTGGGGAACACAAGACAATCTAATACTTATCATGTGTAAAAAGATCAAGGACAACCCTTTAGTCTCCCTTTAATCTACTAAACTTCTCATCTTCAGGAGGATATTTTTCTCTCACCATGTGGATTTTAATTTGAGGTTACAACAAAGACTTGTTTTATAGCAAGTTTCTCTGCCAGGATTGTAAATCAAAGATATCTAAAACGTATAACAAATACTTCATCTCTCTCCTGATGCTTGAAGCCAGGAACATTTAAACCCAAGCCTCAAGGTCCAAGCACGTATTTCCAATCAAAAAATTTTTAAAAGGTTACAGTATTTCAGTATTTGTGATAGATGTTCATTTTCAAAAAAACGCAAGCCTGAGTCAAAGCTTTCCTGAAAAACTGACCTGGAACACAGCTCTACAGATAAACAAACTTCTCTGTGCCATGAGAAAACATTTCTTAGAACAAGAACACTTTTTCCAAAGGAATTACATCAAAGAGAACTTCAGCCCCAAATCTACAGCCCCAACATGTATCAATAGAGGAGATGACAAACTGATTTTCTTACCTGTTTCAGTAAATTGCATGACAATGTGAATATATCAAATAAGGAGGAATCTCGGAAGGAAGAGGCTATTTTCCTGTGCTTGGTCAGTGGATGAGTAGTATCCGCCTGAACAGAGAGAAAAATCAGTAATTAGAACTCATTGGCAAAAACAGAACAAGACAAGCAGAATGCTCAGGAACCCTGTCAAAGCACTGGGACATCAAGGCTTTCCCTCCCCAGAACCATGTTATACCAGCTGGCTAAACCAGAGGGACATCTTATCACTGTAGCATGTGCTTTTATTATAGAGCAATGGTTCCTTCATTACCCTTAACTTTTCCACTGCTAAAAATCACCTTGCTGACTTATGACAGAACATTCTACCTATATATTTACAATGCACAGCTCCACTGTATCCCTGCTACAAAGCAGTTACTTTACTCTAAGTTTACTTAAATCTCTTCCAAAGCACAATTAAAGGTAGTATTTTAAACAGCACTTAAATCGTTTAGAAACTTGAATATGACTTTCTGAAGTGCTCTGAACTCCTAAGAGTTAAATCCTACCTGAAGCCGTTGGGCAGATACATGGTCAACTACTAGTAATTTTAAGGTCACTTACATATCCCCTCCTGAACCTGCACAGATGAGAAGAAAACTACAAGGAGAGTTAACCAGTGACAGCCAGTTTAGACTTTGCCACATCTGTTAAAGCTCCAGCACTGGACCTCTAACCATATTAGAATAAGATGATGACATATGATCTGGGAGACAAATACACACATATGGTTTTACACAGCATAACAAAATCGTACTCAATTCAACCAATGCATTCTAAACATTGACTATTAGAGGCTGCCAGCAGCACAGGCTACATCACTTTGTAGACTACCTTCTAGGCAGGGGAGAAGACTGAAGTGATACTTTAAATCTTTTTAATTTACTTCAATGCAGGCTGGCAAAATTCTACTTGCCACTTGCCCGAGATGAGTTATTTGACAGGCAGTGAGTCACTGTAGTACATCAGGGAAGCGCAAGGACACTTGCATCCCAGCGCAGACGCACACAATTTGCATCTCCATTTTGTTTATGTTTTTGTTACGAGCCTGTTGTTAATCTCAGTTATACATACACTTCATCCAACATTGCCGCAACCAGTGCGGCCCTCGATGCTGTGGGCTTCATTTTAATGTATTAACCTTCACAGTGACCCCTTGAAGGGGGCAAAACACTCTTGTCTCTCACATTACAGATGAGAAAGAGAAGCCCTGCATGACACAGTAGTGGGTAGCAGATCAGAACTGGACCCAAATCCGTCAGATGCTCTAACCACAGGACTATCATTCCTCTGGTCATGCTATTAGATTTCAGGCTCTTAATGAAGAAGAGCATTATTTACTCTCTTCATGCTTATTACAAATTTCCTGTATTTCTGGGCTTGTGGCAAATCAGCCACAAATTCCCTTTCCTTCACCATATTGCCACGTAGTACAAATCAGTGGACACTTTCAGTACTTCTGGGCAAGTCTGTGCAGTATTTTAGGATGAAAAGTGATACTTCAACATAGTTACTAGCACTCTATTTTATTTGTACCACGAGCTTTTAGAACAAGCTTTAGGAAACAAAGCTTTAGTAAGCTTGGCTCTCACGTAAGGTAATTGGAAGTTTAAAATATTATCACAAAAACCCCGAAGAGAAGCCCCACAGGTGTGTTTTTTGCCACATGCATGTACGTGACTCCACTCTAATGAGCAGGCACACTGACAGTTCTACTTTCGCAAGTAGTAGGGGTTTCAGATGTTCTAACATGAGTCACTGAATCCCGCCCTGTGCAATTGCTGGCATAAAGCATATTTAGGAAAATGAGTAGTAAACTGTGGCAGATTTAATATCCAAGATAGTAGGAGATTTTTGATCAAAGTCTATCTTCATTGCTTATTTAAGTATCAGTCTGTAGATACTCTGGAACTGGAATAGGTGACAGTTTCCGTGCTGTTCCTTCTCCTGCAAGCAGAAGTCACAGCCCTGTACAAACATGCTGACAGATGCATACTGCTTCACAGAGGTAAGCAGACTTGCTCTCATCCTTGGTATGAGGAAATGAAGGACTGGCTCTCTGTGTAGAGTGAGTTAGAATCTGACAAAAGTTTATGCAAGGAAATTGTAACAGTAGTTACACATGGCATAAGAGTTAGGAGAAGAGCTACAGAATCTGATTTACTGACAAGGCCAGGCTTAAAGAATGAAAGTCAATTTGGGGTATGAAATGGATGTAGAAGCCATTTAGACTACAGTGTAAGGCTCGGGAAGTTCTGCTTGGTAGCTCCCAAATGCTCAGAGGTGCTGAACTTCATCAGTTCCAGCATAAAGAATGGGTGCTTTGCTCTAACCAGGACAAAGCCTCTTCCTACATTTCCAGTTCTGAAAACAATTTGTAATCAGCCTTCAAATCCCATGCAAGGATCCCATTCCAGTGCCAGGATTAATCAATATGCTAGCAAAAATAAAATGTTAGTTTCCTTAGCAAAATATTAAAATCAAAACCAATCCCTCCCCTCCAATTAACTCCTGGTCCTTTTAGCAAATTTAGAGACAATTCCATAAATGGTAAGCCACTCCAAGCCACTTCTTAGGACATGTGATAGCAATGAACACTGCTACAGCAAAGTCTGCCTGACTGATTAGGAAAATCACGTAAGCTTAGGTGGCATCAAGTAGTGCCACTCGTTCCAGCTTTCAACATTGAAAAAAAAACCCCACAAACAAAAAAAAACCCCACACATACCACACACACAAAAAAGCACCACAGAGGGCTCTACAGCACACAGAACTAACCTGGACAGATTTCTACATCAGAGTGGCACAACCTGCTGCAGCTGGCATGACTGGGTGTCACACCAAGGACTCAGGGTGCCCAGTCTTTTTTTCTGCCAGCTTTCCAAGGCTAGGGCTGTGCAAGGGAAACCGCATTTGACCCGGATGAACCCAGGTTATTTGAGAACTGCCTGCTGGTAACACCAGGAAATTTGGTATTAAATGAAAGGACGCTTTAAAAGTCTGCACAATTTGACAGATTCTCTATGTTTTCTCTCTCTGGTCAACACTGGGAAGGGCATGCTCTATTCACTTCTTGACACAAGAATGCTTTAAGCTGAAACAATGTACAGGGGTTGAAACCAAAAGATGCTAAAGAAGTCTTCATGCTTGGGATCTTGTCTTCACCAAGGAGGTTTCACCAGTTGCTTATTCTTTTTGCTACCCTTTCAAATCTCAGGTTACACCAAAATATGACAGAAGATGGAAAATGCCAGAGAGAAGCAAAACAATTCTTCGCAGCACAGGCGGTAACAGTGTCATACCACAAAAACACATGACTGCATAAAACAACCCCTCTCCCCCGAAAAAAAGCACAGAAGCACAGACACACAGCAGGACACAGCAATATGAATGAGAAAATTGGACACTTACTTCACTGAGGAAGGCTGTAGCACTTACTTGATTAATTTCATTAGTTAGTTGGGACAGGATTGTCACTCCTATGATGCAGTGTTCTACACTATCCTGATGAAAGAAAGGGAGAATAGGGAAAGGAGTTAACAGTGTTAGGCTGTTTTCATTAAGCTTCATTGTCATTCAAAGATCTTTCTGCTCAGAAGATTTCTGGACATGTTTGTCTAATGCTTCATCTTCATAGTACTATGACTGGAAAAAGCCTACAAGCAATTCCAAAGGCAGAAAACAAAGTATTCTAAAAGCACATTTAAAGTTATTAACAACGCACAAAAGTTTTGGAAGCACTGAAGACTAGACAAAGGATACTAAGGTGTAAGATAACTAATAATTGAAAATACATGAGCTTTCAAATCCCACAAAGATAGGTATTCATCTAGAAAACAATCTGACCTGTAAAAACCTTGTGACATCCGTGATCACGTTCCTGAAGACATATTCATCCTTCTGACAGTCAAACCAGCCCAACTTTGTGATCCTGGCATACAACTGGATTAGTGCTTGCGTAACAAACGTTGCCAACTTTGGCCTAGTGGCAAGGTAATTGAGCACATAGTTCCCTGAAATACAGAGAAGAGGCATATCTGTAAAGAAAGACTTTGCAGGTGGAGGCGAAACTGTGACACTGAGTTAGGAAAAAGCGTATTTTAGAAAGCTGTTTCAGAAGAAAAAATCAGCACAGTGGTGGTTTAGATAAACACAATAGAACAAAACTGAAAAACGGTTAGAGACTCAGGTAAGAGTTCTCCCCAAAAGCCCTCAATTTATTTTGTATTATCTGATTAAGTTATACAAATAACAAGAAAAGCTGGAAAGGTCTGAAGACCCCTCAGGTCTGATCATCTACCACATCATTTCCAAAAAAGAAAGCAGACTGAATAGCATTCAGACACTTTCCTTGGAAGAAAAATATCATCAATCACTCTCCAGGAAAGTGTGCTGTGAAAGACTGACTGTTCCATTTGGAGGTGCTCTAAACGGTATTTCAGAGACCCCCACAAAGGATTTGCAGTTTCGAAACCATGTCCTCAGGAGAGTCAAGCACCATACATATTTTATGTACCAGAAGAAAAGTATCACAGACACGCTCTTATTCTGTCATCCCACATGCCTGATCACTATTTAGCAAGACAGGACATGGGAATGTTCTCCAGTCTTAAGGCAAGAGTTGATTTCAGACCTGGATCACAGAATCCTCTCTTTTTCAAGCTGCTTTCTATTCTAACTCTTCCCACTCTTTAGAGGCAAGGCCATGGTAAGAACTCAGGCCAAGGTTGTCTAATGATCCCCTGACAACAGCAGAGCTACAACACTGATGTGTTTTGGCCAATCTCACAGGGATAATTACAAACAGAAAAAACTCTTTATGATTCACAAACTTTATCCAGATCTCCTTCAATGATTTGAAAGAGAAAACAAGGAGAAAATATCCCACATAACTTGTGAAATGCAAAAGCAAACAAGGAAATACAAAAGAAATGTTCATACTCACTGGATTTAAGATCCTTCCCTTGTAATCAAGGGATTGTTATGGAATAATTACGGGATAAAGTATGACTTTGCACAATCACTTGGTTAAATGATATCTTGGAGTTCCTTTTGCCTCACATTTCTATGAAAAGGCTATTTCCTACAGAACAGAGCAGCTGCCCCAGTATCAGTTTATTCACAAGACTGCACAGATGCCATTCCCTCGCAAGTGAAAAGAAAGTCTCTGTATCTGGCCTTGAAATCTGGTAGATGCTGTGAAGATGCTGTCTGAGAGCAAGGCTGCTTTTCCACTGTGTACCTTAAGATACCCAAACAACCGTAAAGTGCAGTTGTTTGCAAAAAGCCTCCCACTCGTGGTTAAAGCGTGCATGACAATCATTCACATTAGCATTAGCCTGGTTAGAAAAATTGTACTTACGAATGTCTATTCGCTGCTCCAATGGTAAAGGGTTGTTTGTGCGTGACACAAGTTTGGTAAGGCATGTAGCTGCCAATAACTGGGAGTAGGATGACTGTAAAGGAAATAAACCCACAAACGGTAGTTTACTATACACTTCAAAACAAGAAGATCAAGCAGCAGAACAGAATATTAAGCTAACTGCTCCCTGGAAATGAGAGTCTAAAGCATTAACTTAATTGATAAGTCTAAATGCTCTAGATAGCGTTCATTCTGTGTTGTTATACACACTAGGGTAAATCAAAACACTTTTTAAAAGTGTTTAAGAAAGAAAGGCAAAGCTTTTAAAGAGAGTAAGACAACAGAACTGCCACAGAAGGCAAGAGCTCATGTGCTCCACCCGCATGCTCCACATAGGTGTCATTTTGCCTCTCCTAGTAAGGTGCAGGTGCACCTTACCAAGTAAGGACTAGGTGCAGAGAGCTGCAGCAGGCGTAGAGTACTTCCCGTGACCAAGGAAAGTAGACCCAGCAGACTGACTTCAGGAGCACAACATAGGAAAAGTAATACCTGTTATGCTATGAGACAGTGGAGCACAATACCCATTACAGGATATTTATACTAAGTGTTAAGTGTCACTCACTCTCCTCCCCTTCCCTTCATCACTGCCTCCTCCTGGTTGACTTATTCTTTACCATAGGCTGTTTAATGTTTCCTATTTTTGTGAACAAGGCTCCCATCTGATAGATATAAGATCATGTGGCCAAGCCATTCTAAACGTGATTTGTGCTGACACAAAGTAAAAGCAAATGGCTACTTAGAAAAAAGCTGAAGAAAAGTTAGGGAGGATTTACTGCTAGCATATTTTATATCCCCTCTGTAACACTAATTCTGAAGCATGTGATCTAATTTTCCCCGTTTTAAATCACTGATTACTAAAGCAACACTATAGCAAAGGCAATTTTCTGAGGAAAAATTCTAGAAGAAACATTGCTGTTTTTATCCCCTATGAAGGGGGAAACCTCTGTGCATGTATCTGCCCCCCTTTCCTCCCCCCAAGCCAATAGAGAAGGCAGTGGTTCACATACTGCAGTCTATGGAATACCACTGCTATTATAATATTTTCAACTTAAAGCTTGACATGTCTGTGTGGCAGTCAGTGAGGAATGCAGCACGGTCCACAAGACATTGGAATTGACAACCATTCGTAGTAACCATTGCAGCAGCATAATTAGATACCGGAGCCAATGCTTTCTTTGGCAGAGGCTGTCCACAAATTGCAATACATCACAGCATACTGGCTATACAATACAAACATTGCATACCAGAACTTGGGGCTGTTACC
This sequence comes from Dromaius novaehollandiae, assembly GCF_036370855.1. Classification (NCBI taxonomy): domain Eukaryota; kingdom Metazoa; phylum Chordata; class Aves; order Casuariiformes; family Dromaiidae; genus Dromaius; species Dromaius novaehollandiae. The sequence goes on from NC_088123.1 coordinate 6,831,927, forward strand.
CTTATCAATGCCCCAAATACCAAGACATAGTTTTTGGTTTTACATACACTCCCTCTTTCTAGAAGAAGCTGGCACTTGCTCAGGCAGTCTGGACTGTTGGTGAATTCAACCAAGGCTTTCTCTGCCTGAAGCCGTGTTGCAGTGTCCGTAGTTTCATACAGCTGTTTGCACAGGTTCTCTAGCTGGGCTAGGCTCTGAAACACAGGAAAAAAGAAAGAAATCAGAAACAAGGTTTTTACAATTTGGCTATGTAGTAGTTTACCCCACAACCCACACACATACACGTTAAAATTTGTGAAAAAGGAGGAAGATATTCAACTCATATTTTGTTCTTTGGCTTATTAAATGAAGCCTGTATTTACCTCCTCAGAAATTTCATAGCTATCTCTGTTTAGATTTAGAGGACTCCAGATGGACTGGCAACAAATCCATGCTCAGACACCTCTCAGCATTTCTATGCTCTATCATGTACTACACCCAACAACGTACCACACTGCCTCCCTACTTGTGTGTCTCCTAAGAGTGAGAGTGAACTCCAACACTGCTCCCAGTGCTCTAGTACGTATTCCCAGGAGGTCAGCTCCCATCCAGCCTGAGCGAGCCACAGTGGGACTGAAACGGTCTGGAAAACAAGCGTGTCCTCTAACTGTGATAATCCTAACCTACTCATCTTAAATAGTGAAAAAACAACCTGAAATATCAGGTCTGGTTTATCTGTCAAAGCTTCAAAACGCCCACAAACTTATTTTACATTCCCTTTACAGGGCACGGTAACATACCCCAATGCTCCATGATCCCATATGAAATCTTATACACTACACGTGCCAAAAATACCTAAAGCAGAGCAGAACAAACGATGAATAAGACAAATGCCTTTGAGCGGCATCTTTGTGCACAAATCAGAACCAAAATAAAACTACCAGGCAGATTCTGTGTGCTCAAACAACTGGAAAATATTTGCCATAAATTGTGATCCAGGCAGATGGTTTCCCCCAGTGAAATCTTAGGTGTCCTAGTTAAAGAGGGGCTTCACAGATGGGTATTTATTCCCTCACAGTCCTCCTGATAGATTAGGCAGGTATTTTCAGCTGCTGTAGGGCTATATTCTAGGTTTCCAGGGATAAATCATTACAAGCATACCATAACTTTGTGCCTTGACTTCATTTGTAAAAAGGAGCATAGCATCAGTCGCTTAATTTCTGGAGAAGAGAGACTGTTATGCAAAAGCCAAGTTACTGACACGGTCAGCTGACTAATTCAAGCACCACATCAGCCCACAGCTGAATGCTTTCTTATACACAAGTACAGCAATCCCAGGCCAAAAATACACAAGTTTTCCATGTTCTGTTGCTGAGGTGATCATCAGATAAAGGGTGTTATAAATAACAGAGAGAGTGAACCTCTGCACAAACCCTATTACCTTGCACCATATTCCAAAGGGTTTTTGTACCTTATGGAAAACACTGCCATGTCAGCTTCACTGCTTTACAGAAAATCACTGCACCAAGCGCAGAAACACTGGTGAAAGAGACAGACTGCCAAACAAATGTCCTGTAGATCCATTTTGGGGTTAATGGCATTCCAGAAAGCAGGAATGCAGAAACATCTCCAAGGGGCATTTTATGCTAAGACCAACTCAATTTCTTAAAGCGACTGAAAAAGAGACACCTTTCTAGTAGAGTATAAACCAGAGTGGAATATAAACCACTATGTAGGCTGCTATATTGCCCCTACTGAGTCTCTTTGCCCCCAGAAAAGTCAATGTACTGGGAAGTACTGCCTTTCAACACCTAAGAACACATTGCATCCATTGCTTTGAGGAGGTCTCCCTTCCAGGTTTCTTTGGTTGGTTCGTTTTCACTCTAGGAACAAGCAACTTGCGACAAATAATTAGAATTCTCTCACAGCCCAGCACAGAGTAGTAAAAAGAGCAATGAATTTGTGTATCCTGGTTTTGTGTTCAGCGACAGCTGTCAGACTGAACTTTACCAAGTATCATACAGAATAGTTCAGTAGTTCAAGGTCCACTGTTTCGATTTTGTAAAGCCAAAAGCCGAGGACTTAAACTCCTCAAAGAAAATCCTCGAAAATCGAAGATGAATTTAAACTGATGCTCCAAACCTAAAAGTAGAAGAAACCAAAGATGGAACTAAATTAAAAGCAAGGAAGTCACTAGATGAACAAGTAGACGTTTCTCCTTGGCCAGAAACACAGATGTTATTCTCTGAACACACAGAATCTCAGCAGCAGCAAGCAGGGGCTGCAGCAACGCACCGTGAGTGCACAGGAGCAGCTAAGTGGCCACGCTGATGGACGTGCAGCATGTATTTGCAGAGCTTTCCTAAATGCCTTATCAACCTGCTCCATTAGCTCTTCGCTATTACAGTAACACTGTTCACATAACCATGGCTAAGCATTTGGCAGCACCTACCACTTCTTATTACAAGTCTATTTTTGTCTATTTAAAATTGGTTGGCAGAGTTTACTTGCAGGAAGATGTTGGTTATGTACATCACCTCCAGCACAAGAACAAAGTAGCGTTCTCTCCAAACCTCCAAAATACTTGTGACCATTTATGAATTCGAAAAGCTAGCATGAAGCAACTCTTCCACACCGCCCTCTCCAGAAAGGGCACAATTCTTCTCTGCATATCTTCCCAGGCAAGTCTGCCAATCAGTCTGCCTTGTCCTTCCCCAAACACAACCTAGCTCACAGCAAATACCCAGACCTGGAGGAGGGGGGGGAAGCCAAGCGTATTCAAGGGCAGAGTCTGCAAACCTTTGCTAGGTAATGAATACATTTACTGGACAACAGTCCTTCTGCTAATGTCCTTTGCAATTAAAACTTTTAAAAATATATCACAGCATCCTTCAGATTTATGTCCTGCTAATAAAGCAGGACAAAACTAAAAGAATTAGAGAAGCATCATATGACCTCTACTACTTTATACCGAATAAAGGGTTAGAAAATCTGTGGTTTACAAAACATTTGTAAATGCTTGCAGCTAGAAGACAATGTCTTTTTACGCAAACCGTACTGAATCACACTACCTACCGGGAGTACACACAAAGGATCAAATTCTTGGGGACCCTTTCCACAGCCTGTGGTCCCAAACTGAACCAATGAATATTGATCTAGAGACTGTATTTTACAAATCTGGAAAGAAAAAAGTATTTTTTAAAAAGAGATCATAGTACCTAGTTTTACACCATCCAGTTTTAATTCTCCGAGAAGCACAGACATACTATGTGCCATCAGTGAGCTCTCTCCGCACTTGGGACAAATGCTAGTTCTCCCCTACTGTTCTGAACTTCGTTGAAAGAAGCACGGCTCCTTTTGTTTAACACTACTGGCCACTGCCATGACAAAACACCCTTGTTTGTGCACAGTGCATGATCGCTGCCAGCCCTCTTGCAGTGTGAGGTTAGTTAACTCCCTCAGAGCCACAGAAGGAACACACAACCTGAAGGGCTCAAACACAGCCGCTTTAAAAAGCCAGCCCCAGCAACTGCGTGGTCCATCTGCATCTCCATCTTCAACATTTTCAAGGTAGGCCTCATGTTGTGGTTGCCAGTCCCCCCCCTCAAAACATTCACAGTCACAAGAGACATTAAATCACAACTGTGTTAATTATTTACAAGACAAAAGCTGAAGGCAGCTGTAGTTAAACTATTTCTAGTGAACATACATCACGTCTACAGAGTAGCCAAGACTTTTGGCTACTTAACTGTTTAACAGGTAGAAACACCCACAGCAGCCAAGTGATTTCTCCCCCAGCAACATCCCTGCAGCAGCTGCCTTATGTCAACTCTACACATAACACACTATACTGGGAATGTAACAGTGGTAAAGGAAATGAGAAATAAAAATATTCTTGGACTTCATTAAAACAAAGAAAAAACCCACACTCCTGCTGGCAACCAAACTCAAAAGGTCAAACAGTTTTTTTTTGGGGGGGGGGGGGGGGGGCGCACAGATTTGGAAACGCTAGTCCATATTATCCAGAAGTGTGAATCTATAAACTCACTAGGGAATAAAAGTTCATTCCATTCACATTAGATTAAGCCAACATTCACACTGGGCTTAAAACACACTTTTAATATCATGTCTACAATAACCCACGAGCCCTGTCAGTTTTCCTGAGCATCCCTGTCCAGACAATCCTCAAGCTAAAATTCATGTTATATGTCTTCCTCCAGTTATCCCCAAATACACAGCTGCAGAGGCAGCTGCAGGATGGAGAATATTTTAGAGCACATATGAAGAAATATTAAAACCTACTAGTGCAACTTAAAGTGAGAGTGTATGTCTGAATAGGGAATTTTCATGCATTTGTCCAACTTTGTAGATGGTAATTTTATTTTTTAATTTAACATGCTCGAACAGCCAGAAAACATTCATGCTAAGCTGGAATCCACTCAGAAATTTCTCTGATGAAAACCCTCTAGGCAGAATTTTTAGGGATGCCTCACCAATAGACTTATTTTCTCTTTATGTGCCTTAACTCGATTATCTGTTACATCAATAGGCAGAACAGTTAACTTATGCTGATACTGCGTTCTAGGCTTATAACATTAAGCTTCAGCACATCCTAATACTTCAAATACAATGGCAGATCAGTGGAGTTCCTTTCTCCTCTTCCAGGGCAAGAGAAATCAGGCTAGCTTTGCTCTAGCATTAACTTTCTGAATGTCAGAGCTGTTCTGTAGTTAGAGGTAACAAGTAGGCGAGGATTACTTCACTGCAGAGACTGGGCGATATCTACTGTTTTAAACAAGATAAAAATACCATTTAGTAGAACGATTATGCAGGGCAAGAGCCCTGCATAGTCTAGATAAGGACTAAAGCATGAGACAGCAGAGTACTCAAAACACTGAAACAGCCCTGGAACTCTGCGAGCGCTGGGTGCTTGTGTTGAATTACAGAAGAGAAAGGGAGGTGGTCAGGGAACAGAAAAAAAGACGGCATTAAAGGCAAATAATTACAGCTAATTTTGTTCACTGCTCCTTTTGCAGTGTTTTTAAAGAAGTTCTGGAGTTGTTCAAAGTTTCATAACCCATTCAAGAGAAGAAACTAGTCTTATTTTGTACCCAAAGAGACCAAGGAAGAGCAGTGTAACAGCAGGAAGCGGCAAGCGAGCAGGCGGGATTACCGACTCGCAGCCACGCTCTCGCTCTCGAGCGTGGGACAGCAACTCGGTGCCATTTTGACATGAGAAACTGCTGACTCACAGAAGGCACCAAAGGCAGAAACCTCTTCCCTCGCCGGGCCCCAAACTTCTGAGTTTCTCTCACATGCTCCTCTCATGGCAGCACGGAAATCCTAGGACTTTCCTACACATGCATACACCACATTCTAGTAACACACACTAAGTAAGCCCGAAGTATTTTATGCAGTGGTGGAAAACCATTCGGTCCAATTTCTCTCATACCCTACGCTATACCAAGGTAAACTGAGAGCTGAACAGTCAGTGACCAAAGGGAAGTGCTTGTCTTAAATACATACTTAAAAGCTTAAATTGCCTCTGGATTTTTTCATATAGCCACAGCTCGTAACAGATTCCTCAGCTCCAAGATCAGAATGGACCATGATCACTTAAAATCACCTCCTATATGCATGCACAGCTTTCCCCCAGAAGCCTTGGAGGACCTGCCAGCCACAGGGCGTTAGATAAACAAGCATACGCTGCCCCCAGCATATTTTACACTTCTGTAAAGCTGCTGTCTTTAAGTGCTTCACTCATTTAATGTTTTCATTATATAATGAAATATCTCTAAAACATGTCTCCCCCCCCCACTAAAACATTTATGAGCAGCAAGGATACTATTGAAAAAAGATGTGTAATGAAAGAGATCAGTTTCTGATAGCTTTATTTTAAAATTAACTTTTTTTTAATTAAAATGTCATTTTCTGCATTGTTTTAAAATCTATATTTCTCTAGCCCACCTGTATTTAAAAGAACTGACTCAGGGGTGCCAACAATAGAGAAAGTTAACAAAAATCTCCTCTTGTAGGTCATTTTACTGTGTCTATTTATTATACAATCCCTGTGCTGATGTAAACAGAGCTCAGAAAGGCTTGTGTGCGCTCCTGGGAAAGAAAAAAGAACACATTTTTGATCGCCCTCCCCAAACTGAGGTTCAGCACTAAGAGAGAACCATCCTCACCAACACTGCAAAGCACTGGACATTGGTTCCAAGTCGGCATTACTGAAAATGCCCTGCGTTTTACTCCAGAAGGATTGTTTCCTATGTGGTAGAAATGTTTTTCAACAAGGGAAAGTTTATTTATCTGAAACCAGCAAAAGTAATTAGCAAAGCTTCCACTGCCCTTCCTCCTAACAGCCACGAGCCGGGAGGGAAGCCTTGCAGCACGCCAGCCTGCTACAGCAAGCTCACCGGCTGCTGCCTCTTTCCTAGCCGGAGCCCTGCAGCCGAGCGGCTGCCGCATGGGCTCAGGGGAAGCTCTCCGAGAGCCTGGGTTGAGCGCTCCCGAGTAGGAATCGCCAGTCCAGCAACCCCTCATATAAACTTTGTGTCATATTATTGCTCATTTCTTTAATAATATCAAATGCTGAAAAGGAATGAGTTTTCCTCTGTAGATGCCACATGATGTTTGCCTGAGAAAGGCCCCTACTTGCAAGCCTGTATTTAATACCCTCGATGCTGTTGACTCATGTTAACCATTTCTGAAGTTCAGGAGGCTGTTTTTCTGTTTTGAAATGCAATGTTATACAAGATTCACTGTTGATTCTATCAAGACTAACCAAAAACAATAGTAAGATGAAACAAGTATCAGAGGCAAAAGCCAAAAATCCAATTTTCAAAAAACACCCTAAGATCAAGCAGCTCCCGGAGACTTCAATTTGCTGCTACATTTTGACACTTAGAAAAGATAAAACAAAATCCAGAGAAATCAGGCCCCCTGACTTTGGCACTTAACTTCAGGCATCCTTTTTTAAGAACTTAGCCTCAGATGCTTGTCCACTGAGAGCAGCTGTGAAGCTCAAAAATTGAAAAAACCCAACAACCTATCAATCTCATTTATGCTACAAGATAAAAATAAAACTCACTGTTCAGTGTTTTCCCCACGGTGAAGATAAACAATGTGTGATCATCTTTAAAATGATAAATACTACAAGGAAAGTAACAGCTACCTAAAAGGAGTCCCCAGGGGATGGCTGTGGAATTGATCCTATATTACACGGTTGCTTAAGCAACGCTCTTTACATCCAAAGGCTGCAATAAGCTCTAGGCAGGTTTAGTTCAGAGTTTGACTTAGCCATGCTGACAGTTCCCATTTCAGAAAATTGAGGAAACGCATGCTGTGTTTGGCATACTCAAGATGGCAGGGCCAGAAAGCAAGCACGAGTGTACCGCAAGACCAGATCGCTCTGGGGGAAGGAGGCAAGCAATAACCTCACAGATTTAGACATCTAAAATGGAGTATTTGGCATAACAAGATCAATCCAAACTTTCCTGATGCCTGGCAGGTTTTATCCTGAAGGATGTGCATTGCTGTAAATCCTCCAGTCACATATCGTGTCCAAGACATTCCTTCCTCCTGCCTTATGGTTACTGACTCCCTGAGCCAGAGAGTCTGCAACATGTTTAATACAGTTATTTTTGTCACAAGCACATTCATCCATTTTGGTTATAACATATGGGGGAATGGGGGTATTAAAGTCAGGCTTTGCAAGCATCAGGCAGCTGCAGGGCATGCAACGAGATGTGCAACAGCATCAATGCCTGCGCTAAAGTATTCTAAACAATGCAGCAGATGAACGTAGTTAACCACGTTACTACTTACAGGATGTGTCACCTCAGAAGAAGAAAGGGGTGGGGTGGGGAAAATAGAGGGTTATCCATACTATTCCTTTGCCTTAAGTTCCTTAGGTTTAAAGGATACCAATTTCTACAGCTGCCAATGAACACACGCATCCGTAGTACCCATGGCATTAAAATGAGTGAGAAGATGGAGGGGCTATGCAAGCTTCCCTAATGAAGCACCTGAAGGCTTGCATCAGCTACACTGGCACTGGCTTTATGTGCTGCCCAGCTTACCTCAACTTCTGTTATTGAAAGTTCACTAGTTTTCTTCAATTGCTTGCTTCCTTTTCAGCAAAACAGGGAGAAAGATGCAGCAAGCAGGGCTCTGAAACACTGGTTTTCAGCAAATCTCGCCTTGCAACACAGTAGTCAAAGGGCACTGGTGTTTTAAGTGACTAAGGCTTAGAGAGAATGTCTCAGGTCACTTGCTGAATGTCAGGTATTTCAACCAAAAATAAAAAAAAGCTTTTATGCTGAACACTGCAATTATTAACTGCCAAGGACCAGTATGATGCACTTCATAAGTGCACATCACAGTAAAATCAAGGTCTCATGGCTCATCACCCTCATTTGTTAAGAGAATCTGAACAACAAATTGCCCCATTTCTATTTATCCTACTAACAACAGAGAAAACAAGCCTGCTTATGCCCTTCCAGCATATCTCAATATTATTTACTGCAGTAGTATTTTCAGGCATCTCCCTGCATCTCTCAGGGTATCAATAAAGCTCTCATTTCTTTCTGTACAAGAAATGTCCTTCAAGCTAAGATGAAACAGAACTTCCTTCCAGGATTCAGCCCTGCCATTTTACTGCGCAATGTTTTAGAGCGGCTCCACACACGTACTTCAAAGTGATGAACAAACCCACCTATACAAAACTCCAAAGGGTTTCTCTGGGTCAGCCCAGAGAATTGGGAACCAATTCCCATATTTGGGAATCAACCATGTGTTGAAGTACCATCTTTATACACCAAGCACAGAACCACTATAACTGAATTTTCCTGCCACAAAGCAGAGATCTCCGATTAGAAAGATGTGCTAGCATCCCTAGGATAAGCCTCCAGGAATCCACAAGAGGTACAAACCTGGTACTGGCTGCAAAAGCACTGTACTGCAACTTAACATTTGCTCACACTTCCCATAATCTAGTACAACACATAACATCGTACAGCACACTGAAACAAAGACTGTTTCTGCCCTAAAGAACAGCAGTGTGAGAACCTTAGTGGGTGGTAAAGCTGTTGACTTACAGCAGAAACTTTTCAATATTTTAGCTGGGTGCAAATAAAATTATGCAGTAGTATTTATCAAGGCTTAGCTCTATTCTTCTTTTAAGGACAGCAATTTGTTCAGCAAAGAAATGAGAGGGAAGGCAATCTCAAGCTTGGCTTTCTAATACAGGCATGTTTTAAGTGAAACTGAAGCTAATCATACCTTGGAGGCCAGCAAAACTGAGAACAGATGGAAGGCTAAAATATCCAAAAGAAACCCCTGCATTTGTGCTTCAGCGAGACTTCCAGATGCTAGCGGAATCTGTGTGCAACACATTTCATACGCTGTTTGCACATACCACGAAATAAATTAAGAAGAGGTTAACAATACAGTGGATCTTTTTTAAAAAGGAGATGAAACAGACACAGTAAAAATGGGAATTAACACAGCTTTCTGTCCTGTCTGTCCAGCTGGAAGTAATGTTTATTACACCTTGATTGTGTTCTGGGTTTGCAGTTTTCATGCATTTAATTATCCAATGCAAATAAGTGAACCAAGAGGGCAACCCCAGCACTCGTTACTTCTCTGGTAGGACAGAATCCCAATCCACTGCACAAGCAGTTCCAGAATTCACAGAACAAGGAGTCTTCACATCTTTGCACTGCACTTCTGCACTCACTCACACTCTACCTGTTCCATACCGAACTGCCTGACACAACCACCGAGGACTTGTCCAACTAGCCAGGGCACAACATAGTGTTTAAACTGACTGTAGGAGGACAAACAGCCTAAAGTGTGCTGAACAGCTGCACCTGAAAAGTGTCCAGAGGATTAAAGAGAACCTGCAGAGTGAATTTCCAAGTGTTTAGCACTTTGTGCCATGCAGCTGCAGTGTTCTTTGATTTGGCAGTAGATGCCCAAAGGCAAATTTACTATCTCATGAAGCCACAGACACAACATCAACTTTAGATACACAGAAAGTGGGGAAAAAAAATGGCAGAAATTGATGAATTTTTTCTACACACAGACAGACATACAATTTGACTAAAAGTTTCACATGAAAGCAGCCTTAGCATTTTGTTCCTGCAGCCAGGTAATATTTAGTTATAAACCTAAAAATGCCACTAAAAATGTAAAGTTGCTGAGATATCTATAATTTCTGCATCATAGTATTTGTTCAAACAGTTTCATTACCCATCTCAATTCAAAGTGTTCACACAGCATCTTTGCTTCCCTTAACGTGTAGTACCAAGTCTGATATAATGCACAATTTTTTTTAACTGCTAATTTGAAAAGTCTGACTCCTACAGAAAAATGGTAACATATCTATTATCTTCTCTGAACACTAATGTCCAATCCTCCAGTGTTACTCAACCAAATGTAAAATTCAGGTAAGAGACAGCAAACAGCTTGTTGTAGAACAAATGGGAAAAGTAAAACAGAGATAAGATGGCTCAAGACGCCCAACTTCAGAGGGGTTATTAGTGACTAGGCCATCAGTGGAGGAAAAGGGGAGCAGGCTCAGAAGACACACACAGCTGTAAATTGTAGTAGCTGTTCCTTGCAACTTAGAGATGGGAAACTTGCCAGACCTACTTGAGAAAAGGTTAAGTTGAAAAAAATCCATTTACTTGTCTTCTTTAAAAGTTAGCTAATTTCTGAAATATCTCATATCTTGTTCTGAAGAAGCTATCTTTATACCATAACAGATGTTTGCTAAGCTTAAAATAATTTTTCCCAAGTTTGATCCCCATTGATGCTGTTGAAGTAGTGATGAAAGATAACCACGGTGTTGTAATACAAGCCTACATCTAGGAACAGATGAACTGCTGAATTCTACCCCAAAAAAGGCCTGTGTCTCAGTGGGAAAACTCAGCAGGGCCCTAAGCAAGGACATCAGTACAGTCAGCCTAGTAAGTGCAGAAACCGTGTGCTCCTTCATTTTTTGGAACAAAAACAAGAGAAGCTAGTGCAGCACCAACACCTTTGCTACAACAATGGAGAATGAGTCACTCCTATTTCTTTACCTTTTTATTCATACGCCACAGCTAATATACTGACTGCTTTTCCAATCACATGATTTTAAGCACCCTTTCTGAGAGCTGAACATTCCCTGTATGTCTGAGGGCTTTTGATGTGGTGAAGGCTGGACATTTCCTAGCGAGCAGCAACCAGGAGATTAGGAAAGAGCAAGCACAACAAGCACATGGGACCAACACAGTGCTCACAACTACATGGAGAAGGGAAAGCTGCAACCACCAGCTGAGACAAACCTCCCTCTCGAAATCACTTCTACCTGTTGATAGCAACTATAGAACATTTTATAAAGAGAAAGCATATTCCTGCCATGCAAATCGACATTCCTCATTTCAGTAACATGCATGTTAAGACTGGACACTCAATCTTGCTGAAGTACAAAGGTCACTATTTCGTGCAGTGAATAGAAATTTTTTTATATTATTAGGAATAACAGTAGTACCCTGACACATCTAGATGTACAAACAATTTCAGAAAACAAAATCTTACTTTGAGCATTTAGGCTGAAAGCCACTTCTAAGATATTTAAAGTGATTATTTTGAAAAGAGAAAGGATGGGCAACGTTTTGCGTTTAGGAACTGGAAAATTGGCAACAGTCGCCACAGTTCTTCACTTCTGCAGGTTTGTAAGGATCTATGACGCAGTCAAAGCATTGCCCCCACATGATCCGAGCAGGAGCTGGAGCTATGGAACAATGTTTATGCCACCCGATGGAGACTGTAAATAGTACGACATAAGCGCTGTGGAGGATTATTTTCAATTTGTTCAGATAGAACAATAACCCCTGTGGGGCTCCACATAAGAAAACTCCTAGACTTCTGATAGTTTTAACTGAGTAACATTCTTTGAATTCTGAAGAAGTCATTTACAAAATAATCTAGATGAACTAAAACACTGCTTTTGAAGTCACAGATCCCTCTGCTTACTTTGCATTTGGCTACAAAGGAAGGAAAAAGTAGTCTTCAACATTACCTACTTCTACCACATTTAAGACAAAATGGAATGAAAAATAAGGAATTTCATGGCAGATACCAGAGCTCAAGAATAAAAACTAAAACGACCACACTACTGGGCAAGCTAGCTGCAGCGAAGCAAAAAAACAGGCCTCTGGATTGCTGGACTGCATTTTCTCCTGTACTAATAAGGTTAAGAAACTTAACTTTCAGGGCTCTAGCTTTGCAAAATAAGCCACCTTCAGGTGCAACAATCAAAATCATACATCAAGGCATTGTAAGCAGTGAACACAAATAGGAATCTACTACCAAAAAACCCCAACCACTCAAAACCAAGCCACATACACCAACAGGACTGCCCCATATGCACAGCATGTCAATTCAGAAACACAAAGCTGAGCTCCAAGATGATGGTTCAGGAGAAAACAAAAACCCTCTAAATCAAAATACCCTGAAAAGCCTGGAAGCATCTCAGATCACACAAAATACTAAAGCTACTATAGGACTGCGCAAACTCATCATCCAGAAACAGCAAAGAAATTCAAGGACTGCAAATTATCTTCAGCTTACTGGTTAAACTAAGGCAGCTACACACGTTATCTAGTGCCAGAAGAGAAACAGAATTAGTATTTTCCAGTACAATGTCCTTGGACTATAACTCCTGTAATCACCATGTTCACAAACATACCAAACTAATGATAAAAGAGCTTTCAAATAGGAAATTTCACCAAAACACTTAAACGATACAGAAACGACAGTGCTGTCCAATGGGAACAGAGGAAACAGAACAATTAACTCAGAGTGATGGGCTATGGAATAAACCACGTAAACACTGTGTTCAAGAACCTCACTTCATAGGAAATGCCAGTGCACGACAGGCATAAATCCTTTGTAGACCCACAGTTGTGAGTCCACAGGGAGTATGGATGCAGAGCTCCTTTTACTAGCAACAGATAAAAAGGATGGAAAAGATTTAAAAAGTGAGCCTGAAGTGGAGGTATTTAGCAGAAAAATGTGAGGCTATTCCCTTCATAAACTGATCTTACAACATGAGAAAAAAACACTGCTGGAAATCCTGTTACAAGATAAAGATACCAGATGATACATATTTCTACCAAGAAAAATCTTTCTGATGATTCTACCTAATCAGCTATCAGATTTGCTGGACACTAGATAGAGGGAGTGAAGTAAAAAAGGTTAAATGAGCTGCAGAAAATAGTACATCTTCCTTCCTTTTGTATGGAAGGCAGCTGGAAAAGAAAAATTTTGAATCTTCTTTCTATTGCAATAGCATGATTCTTTACTTCAGAGATTACAAAGACATTTGACTGAAGCCAAGAGTCGCATTAAAAGGTTCAAATTTCTAGATCAGGTGCTTTTGTGGATCTGGCTCTTTAGCCCCATTAAATTCAGTTCAAGTTAGAAGAAACTGCCCTATCTATTCTCTCATCTCCAGAGACATGACTCCAGAGCTACCAACAAATCAGATGATAGCAGGTTAAAGCCTGTCCTCTAATGCTCAGTTACAAGGCCAACACCCCTTTCATTTATAAACAGAGATATCATATTAATGTGCATCACAGAATCACCCGTGAAATACTTCAAAAGCTTTGTGCCTTCTGTATCAATTTAATATTCCTAGAACCATGTTATTTTAGTTCTTACAGTTACAGGGAAAAACTCAATTACTACTGCCAGACAGTCCAGGTCTTTCAGATTATTCAGTTAAAAAAAAAAAAAAGATACATGACTGCCCAGTGTCAACATATTAAGTTACCCAGCACTTTTGTATGTCATAAGCATAAGGAAAACAGCAACAGTAGTTGTGCTGATCAGTCAACAACATCCCAGACTATTACTGAATCTTGAAAGATGTTAAAATACATGTAGAGAAATGTACAAGCAAGAAATGCAAGAAGCAACTAGACTAAAGCTTCCGAATAAGACTGGGAGCCGTGAATCTCATTTCATTCTGGCCCTGTCTTAAGTCACTGAATGCCTAGATGAGTTAGTATTACTGGTCTCTGGGCTTTCTGGAGAGATCAAGATCCCTCCTTCCTCCTCAGAAGACAAGTCACACTCAGCTCTTTCAACATACCACGGTTAAAAGAAAAGAGGATAAAGAAAAAAGGAGAGAAGGCAGGTAGAATTTTATTGCAAAAAAACTTTTAGGAAAAAGCATAACTTTTATAGACTTAGAAAAAATAAGCTAATAGCAAATTATGGGTACTGTGTCAATTAGGCATGAGAAAAAAAAGAGACAAAAAACAGAAAAGAAAGCAATTGCTCCCAACCTCACTATCATTTTCCTGCTATCTGGTTACGCAGATACATACACATTATAGGTTTTTCTGACCTGCCAAAGCGGGAAACAAATCTTCAAAGCATCCCCACTCCCATTTGGAAAAAACGAAACCAAAAAACCTCCTTTTATGGAATTGAGCCATTAACCACAAGTTCCCCACTACCAGAAACCAAATTAAGATTCAAACTAGCAATGTAGTTAATTGACTGGCAGGTCAGTGCACAATTTGCCTGTTCTATTCCTGTAAATACTTTCTGGTTGATTTTCTTGTTCTTTTGATATTAATAAATTGTATACAAATACTTACTATTCTGTTAAAAGAACTGTAAACTGTAATTTAAAAGAGTCAGCTAGAAATTCACAGTTACACTTTCAACTACAAAAGTGCTATGAGCAGGAAGAATAAGTGATCTTATCTGTATGCAGTCCGAACTGTCTTAAACAAGGGAAAGGGAAAGGAGGGAGTTTACAAAAACATTTTAGCGCTAAAACATTACTTTTTGCTATCACAAGCAGGGATCTGATTCACATGCAAGACTTACACCAGGTGAGTTTCCAGTTCTCTGAAACACTGCAGCCAAACTGTTCTGGGAGCACACAATATAATGTTTAACTAGTGTTCCCATTCCAGATACCGTAGCATTATATGCCAAGTGGCATACACGGATGTCCTGGCATGTGTCTCTACTCCGAACCCAACTGCAGCATGGCCAAGGCTGCAGAAGACACAGCCCAGACAAGCTGTAAACAACAAGAGTACACATTAGACAGCAATCTTTGGCAAACTGCACCCGAGAATGTTTAAAGCATCAAAGAACTGCTAAAAAATATCTCCTGTTCACAGCACTCAGCTAATTGACTGCAGAATGTTATTTTTCCTCAAGTGCAACTTATTTGTTACCCTGGAGAATCACCTCTGATTTCCAGAGCAGAACAACAGGTGGGGGGAGAGATAAGAAACTTAACAGATGCAGGTGCATTCCTGATGCCCATGCAATACCTGCTGCACAGAAGAAAGGACAGGAACATCTTCCCCAATGTATCTGAAGAGCTAGTGCAGAACACTGCCCTTACGAATCAAAACACATTACACTCTCAAAAGACTTTTATAATAGAGATCACACATTACTCAATTTTCAAAGTATGCCACAAATAAGATGTTAAGCACCAGAATGTAAAGCTGATATTTTATATTCTGACATCAGGGCAACAAGCTTCCCACTGGTAAACCATGATGTTGTAGTTAATAGGAACCATGGAATAAATTCCACTTTTTGTCCTTTATGAGAAATAAAAGCAAAAGTATCAAGCTTCTGCCTGAACTTCTGTAGAGATACTTTGTGAGTGGTTATCGACCTTCCTTCAACAGTGTATTTTATTATTTTGCTAGAAATAACACATACTAAAAACAATCAACAAGATACCATTATCGTCATCAACTGCATACACCTGAGGTTACATCAGATGTAGTCAAAAACACTAACTAGTAATTCAGTGAATGAAAGACAGATCCTTATATCCCAGACTGATTTGGAATGCAAAAGATGCATGTCATTAAAATTCCTCCCTCTACTAAGTTAAGTACTATATATGCTGCACAATTAAGGACAGAAAGAACTCAAAGTAAGCCAGGAAGTAACTGCTGCATGTTACTTGTCCGATCAGCGGGCTCTGACTTAGGGATACCAGAATTATTAAGACTGTAAGCAACACCTGACCACTTTAATACACAGATGCATTTTGTATGACTAGCCACAAGTAAAGGGAGGACTTATTTCATGCCTGCAGTATACAGACATTTTTCTGGATATATTTGGTATTTTATTCAACAGACTAATTTCACTCCTCCACTTCCAAGAGGTTACACAAACCAGACTTGGATCAGCACCAAAACATTTTTCAGGTAGTCCTTCCCAGGGCTTCAAACTGACTATCAAGAGAAAAACAACTGTGCCAAAGTTAGATGAGCAAAGGAGTAACAAAATTCCTCTTGCAAATCAAGGCTGAAGAGGCACAGAGACCTTCACAGGGGTCAGATTTTACCAGCACTGCTACCACACAAAAGGTGCACCAGCATCATATATTACTCTGGTTACTCTTACAAAAAAGCTAGACTTGCAACTAAACCACAGAACCACATCACCGGAAAAGCATCACAAACTATTCATAAATTTCTTGAAACCACAGTTTAGAAGCAGGAAGATAGAAAATCGCATCTTTGATGGCAATTTCAAGTAGTAAAATGTAACTCCTTGAACTCTACTTTAGTAGGCCTGAGCCGTATAGACTCATTAAAAAAAACAAGTGCACTGTCCAAAACCATGGGCAACAAGACATTATGAACAGTAGTAAAGTTCTTGAGCTACAGAGCATTCAGTGTTCTCTTAAAATGATGATTAAAATGAACAAAGCCTCCTTAATTGTATTAGCGTTGGCTATCAGAGGGAACATAGCTCAGTCACTAAAACAGGGAAAGGAGTCCAGACTTCCAAAACCACATTTGCAGCACCGCCGCTTACTGCATGACCTGGCCATTTCACTTCTCTCTGCCTTTCTTTTATTGTCGTAACATGGATCTAGCTTATGCCAAATGGGGTAAGCCAAAGCTTGCTTTATATTACAAAAGTTCTGAGATCTTCAGATGAAGTATTATAGAAGGTACTGTTACCTGAAAACAGACTGTGAGACTCCAGCTTACCGAATTCAATGACAAAGTCTCCCACAGACTTCAGTGAGGCTAGGATTTCACCTTGAGTCCATCTCTCAGCAGGCAGCTAATGAGTGTGAAAAATCACAAAGAAGCCAGCACATTCTCCTGTCCCATATGGACTGCTTCAAAACACAGTCATCTAAAGGCAAGATACAGTGAGCCGGGGCTGCTGTGAGTAGCTATCTGTTGGACAGTGTGCCTTACCTGCTACCTAGGATTATTCTGAAGTATACTCCAGATGCAGACAATGAATAAACTGCTGGTGCTGGGAGCCCCTCGAGCAGAAAAGGAACATCCACTTCGTTTTATTTCGAAGTTTGACTGCAGAGATCCTGAGCTTCTGCAACTATATACTTCTAGATTTCAGTGGAAACCCAACTGAATACCTATCACTAAGTGCTTCCGCAACTCTGTTGCTGAGCTCCCAGACAGTTAGCATGGTTAAAAAAAAAAAAAAAGCATAGTTTAAAAAAAGCCTAATTTGCAAAAGAAATGCTGCCAACTCTATTTTTAGTTGAACCAGTGCCTCCCCCTCCCCAGTTCCTGAGTACTCCCCTTGGGCTATTCTGAGATAAGTCCAAGTCCTTAGCAAGAGCTTTCAGTGAGTCCAATGACAAACTGAAGGAAAAAGGTTGAACTAAAACAAACGAAAAAGTATTCTAAGCAATTCGTAGTTGGGCAGTAGGCTAAATCGTGATTCTTTTACCAAGCAAGTGCAAGGTTACAGAGATATCGAATGGGAAACACGCATCCAGTCTCCAGGGTTTCCTCTGGAGCAAGCTGAATGTTATAGATTTCTAGAGCCAAATTAGATTTTGTTTTTGAGCCAAAACAATGTCCTTTAGAATAGAGAAATACACAAGAAAAAAAAAATCAGGTCCTATTAAGGATGGAGAGGGAACTGCCCCTATGAAACAGTCTTAAAACAAAACAAAACAAGTCCCCTTTCCTCCCCCCATAAAGACAGTACTTAAGAATGGCACAAAGGAGCCATTGACACTTGTGAGAAAATCCTGATGTTCTTCCCTGTTACATTCACACCCGATGCAACCAATTTCTGTAAGTTACCAACACACAAGGGGAAAGTGACACGGGAGAACCCATCTCAACATGGGATATATGTTTAAATACACATTCTTATATAAATTAAATACGGATAGAGGCATGTTTATAGGTATATATGCACACACATATAAAATGCATATTTTATGTATATGTGTATACACATATACATCATACACACACACACAGATCAGACACATTCCAGCTTCTTAATCTAGGTTTTTCCTTACCTTCCACAGGGTCAATGAGAAAACTACCGTCTCTTGGTTTTCAGACTCACGTCTCCTTCTTAAACCCATGGTCCTGTTCATTTAACACATACACTGAATCCAAACAAGTTTTTCCACCAAGTTTCCCACTCAATGGTTTTGAGATGAGAGAACTAACTTTTGTTTGCATCCTATCCAGTGCATTTCGAGGCCCCAGACGAATACCCAAACCCACTGAAACACACAAATACAGGACTTCTCCAAACATGATTTTTTCCAGCTTGGAGTACAGAGCTGTTAGCTCATTTAACAGTTAAAAAGATGGAAAACTTTGTACTTATCTCTTACATTTTAAACAGCCAGGCCTGAACCTAAATTCAGATGATGCAGAACCAAGAAAAGGGATGCTAGTCACCCAATTTCCTCTTTAGATGCCAGATTCCTTATTTTTCTATTAAAAATACCTATCTCACTATCTGTCTGGTTACATCTCATGGACATAAAATTCTTTCATTTCAACTTAGAGTCAGGTTACTGAGAACAGGTAATAATAAAGTCACTTGCAAGTGACAACAATTTTTAATTGGTGCAATGACTTCTTAAACTCAAGATGAATGAAACATTCTGTACACAAAGTCACAGAATTAATCATCATCCTACAACAGACATTCTCCCAGAGGAATAGTCTCACTCAGTAACTGTATCCCATTTTAGGGCAACAACATGGAAAACATCCAAGGGGAAAGGAAAGGGGAAGGTAAGGGGAAGGAAAAACAAAGATGACATAAATCCACCTCCAAGAGAGAGGGGAAAAAAAAAGGAAGGGGAGTGGAAGTAAGGGGACTCATACTCTGCCCACAAAGCTAATTATAATGACATCCTTGCTACTTTCCTCTCTATTTCTATTGTGAACAAGGTTAAATGATGCTCACAAGACTCAAAAAAAGACAGAGATATTAATCCAAATGAAGGTCATATGAGGTTTTTGAGAAATGGAAGAATTGGTGTACAGCAATTCTCTCTAAGACTGCAGGACTTCTTTCCAGCCATACAAAATCATCCGATTCTCTCTGCTCCTGTACCACTATCACTGCATCCTTTGTTTCTATATACTAAACAGTCCCCCCCTTGAAGGGCTGCTCAACATGGAAGCATCATAACTAGCTTTGACTACATGAAATCACTAACAGAACTGATGCGCTCTCACAATTTCTATAATCTCTTATTTAAGGACCTATGAACACGATATTCTCTGTCAATATGGTCTCAAAAGTTCATCTCCATTCTTACTAGTGCCCCATACTGCAAAGGAAATAAACTTTAGTACAGATGCCTTTTATAAATAATATTTGTGCCTCATCAAGTATCAGCATACCAGTTATAATTCTTTGTAACTCCATGAAAGTTACACTGTTAACACATAATAAATAAGTGAAAACTTTCATGAAGATTTTACTAACCTTCTAGACATTGTACAGCTTTTGACAGTCAGTATTTAGTTGCAAATCCCTGTTCCCATTGAAGTATGACCAACTCCCACTGCATATGCCATAAAAACAACTCTCTCAATTGCTCAAACTGATAGTCAACATCTTCCCATGATACTGGATAATCCAGTATCCATCCTGTTAAATAAATATTATGTTTGACAGGGGAGCCTGTACAACTTGCTCAAACAATGTCCAAAGGACTGGAATTTCAGGCTACTAAAATACCTCTAACCGAAAACTGAGTTTTATTAATATAAACCACTACTTCCTCCAGCCACAAGAAATAGATTCACTTTTGAAATGAACCTTAGCTACTACTTAATACCTTTAACTGGAATACAGATAAGAAAAAGATAATAAAAAGCAAAAAAACCCATCTAGTTGCAATAAATAAGAATTCCGTTAGCTGTGTTTGTGCTCTACAGGAACTGCACCAAGCTGCAGGTGTCTTAACAGTGTTTGCAAATATGTTTTCCTTTGAGGGGAACATCTTCCCCTCAACTGATGTTAAAGTTTAACTAATGAACATAGCAATTGCAACCCTGTTCTTATGGCTCAAACTTCCATTTGCTCAATTCAATATTTAACAAAGAAAAGCACGGTACGAAGCACAATTTTAAAGCAACACAAGCAGCAGTTTCTCCAGACTTCAGTGCCAAACTGCAGGGTCACCAACTAAGTTTTTAAGGTAGGGTTCCACTAATGGCAAATGAATGGCAAATAAATATAGATCTTCTTCAGTAAATTTAGAGTTTGTGAATTGTTTAATAATGCAGTAATTCCTCTCCTCCCCAGGGATTACCCAAGAGACATTTGCTAGCAACCATGCCAGACAACCTGAGCGTTGCACAGCTCTATTCTGAGTTAATAAACTGCTCACCCTTGTGGCTCACAAGAGTATCATATGAAGAATATATTTATCTAAAAGTTGCATAGATAATATGTAACTATCGGGGTCATTACAATTTAGGCAGTCGTTTGGACACCATGCAAATTCTGCGCAAGTTCTGCATTATGCAAAAACCCACCCCCCCAGTTTCCTCAATTGTATCTATTTTTACTTTTTCTGTCAGTGACAGCACTACTCTTCAGAATGTTTTTCATACTACCCTGGAAGCCTCACTTGCTTAAAGGCACCATCATCTTTGATTTGGCTCTCAGTTTACGTTCGCAAGATCAATACGGTTATCCACGCAGGGCTCTGTTTTTAATGCCGATAAAAACAGTTTATCTAAGTAAACAAACAAACGAGTCTCATTCACAGTTGGAAAAACAAACCTGGATGCAAACCCAAAGCTAAAGCCGGAGAAAGTGGCCTCACGGTCCGGGCTGGGCAAAACCAACGCGGCGGGGGCACAGAAAGGGATAGAAGGGGAGAGTTTGGAGAACTTGCGGTCCGCTCCGTAACGAAGCGGTTTGTTTACTTACGGGGTTTGTCTGGCGAGTGTCCCTTCCCGAAGGGTTTACCAGCAGCGCTGCGAGAAACGCCACACCGGGAGCAGCACCGCGTAAACACCGCCGTGTTGGTAAACACCGACACCGGCGAGCACCGCCGCTCCGCTCCGCCAAGCCGCGCTCGGCGCCGGCCGCCGCGGGGCTCCCGCCGCCGCCGGCCCGGCACCGACCCCTCCCCGCGCTGACATGTGTCAAAGTCGCGAATTATCCCCCCAAGCAGGGCTCGCACCGCCCCGGCCCTCCCCAACTTCCCCGCGGCCCCCTCGGCGGCGGCTCCGGGGCTCCGCGGCTCGGCCGGGCAGCCGCCACCTGCCGCGGGCAGACGGGGCCCGCTGGCGGCGGCGGGAGCAGGGCCGCGCGCCCCGCCGACCGTTAACGGCCG
This sequence comes from Dromaius novaehollandiae, assembly GCF_036370855.1. Taxonomy (NCBI): domain Eukaryota; kingdom Metazoa; phylum Chordata; class Aves; order Casuariiformes; family Dromaiidae; genus Dromaius; species Dromaius novaehollandiae. Next base: position 6,853,573 of record NC_088123.1, read on the forward strand.
CCCTCGACTGTTAACGGCTCCCGCCGAGGCCGCCGCCATGCCAGCGCCCGAGCCCCGCCGCGGCCGAGCCCCCCCCGCGGAGCCGCGGGCCCCGCTGCCGCCAGCGGGGAGCGCCGAGGCCGCCCGGCCGCCCTCGCAGCCCGCCAGCCGCGGCGCCGGGGGAGGCGGCGCAACCCCCCCCCCGCCGCCGGGCCTCCGGGCCCGCTGCCACCGCCAGCCCGGCCGGGCCTTCCCCCGCCCGCCCGGCGCGGCGGGCCGCCGCCGAGGCCCGGGCCCCGCGCAGGGCCGTGGCGGGGGCCCTCCCGGCCGCCCCCACCGCCCGCGGCCCCCCGTCCCGGCGCGGCCCCCCCTCACCTGCACATGATCCGCCATTTTGCTCCATTCATGCTCCTCTCCCTCCGCCTCCGCCGGCCCGGCACGCGCCCGCCCCCCCCGCGCCCGCGCGCAGGCGCCCCGGGCCCCGCCGCTCTCTGCGCCTGCGCCGCCTCCCCCCCCTCCCGCCGCCAATCGCGCACTCGGCGTAACTCGCCCCGGCCCGCCCCGCCGCGCCGCCTCAGTCCGCAGCGCCCCCGCCCCGCAACTCGCGTCGAGAATAGCTCCGCGCCCGCTGCGGCGTAGGGTGACGTCAGCGACGCCGGCGGCGCAGGGGGAGGGAGGGCCGGGCTTTGTTGACATGGCTCTTAAAGGGGCCGCGCGCCCGCGCTGCCGTGCTGCGCCAGTACCCCCAGTACCCCCAGTGCCCCCGGGACCAGTGCCCCCAGGTCCCGTGCGCTGATGCCCGCAGTGCCCCCGGGACCAGTGCCCCCAGTATCCCTGGCACCAATGCCCCCCATATCCCCAGTGCTGCCAGTGCCCCCAGTGTCCCCTACACCAGTGTCCCCATGCCCCCAGTGTCCTTGGCACCAGGGCCCCAGAGCCCCCATGCCTCTGGCACCAGTGCCTCCAGTGTCGCCAGCACCAGTGCCCCCCATTTCCCCTGGCACAAGTACTTCCAGTGCTTCCAGTGTCCCTGGCACCAGTGCCCCTAGCCTCTGGCACCAGTGCCCCCCATGCCCCTGCCACCAGTGCCCCCAGTACCGCCAGTGCCCCTGCCACCAGTGCCCCTGTGCCCAGAGCCCCCAGCAGCAGTGCCTCCAGTGCCCTCAGGGTTCCCGGCCCCTGGCCCCGGTGCCCCAGTGCCCCCAGCCCCAGGCAGGGACGTCCCCGGCTCCGTGCCCCGTGGCCTGCACCGCCCGCGGCCCCACGGGCTCCGCCAGCCTCGGGGACCCCCCAGGCCCCCTCCCGGCCCAGCCTGCTCCAGCCCGGGGGCCCCGCGGCCGCCCCGAGCCCCTCGGCGCCGCCTCGGCAGCGAGGGAAGGAGCGTGCGGAAGGGGCCCCTGCATCCCGCAACACTGCGCCCTGTTTGTTCCCCCCGCGCTTCAGGCCTGCGCGGAGGATGCAGCAAACGCTGGTGCCCTCTCGTGGCTCGAGGCCGAAGGCCCGAGGTGCCAGCGCGCCCCGGAAGCCGCCGGGCCCTGCATGCGCCCAAGGCCTGTGTCCCGCGGGCACGGAGGCCATGTGTCCTGCATGCATGAAAGCTGTGTGTCCTGCATGCACGAAGGCTGCGTGTTCTGCATGCACCAGCAGCCGTGTGCTGCATGCATGAAGGCCGTGCGTCCTGCATGCATGAAAGCTGAGTGTCCTGCATGCACGAAGGCCGTGTGTCCTGCACGCACCAGCAGCCGTGTCCTGCGTGCACAAAGGCCGTGTGTCTTGCATGCACCGAAGGCGTGAGGTCTCAGCTCCACCTCGCGGGCTGCGCTGGCCCCAAATCCCAGCGCCCGAGCTGCCAAGCAGAAAGCGCGGGCTGCCCCGCGTTTGCCCGGGGCCGAGGAAGAGCCCGGTAACGGCGGAGTTTGAACCCCGCCGGCGGGCTGGCGCCTCCCGGCCGGTGCGGGCTTCCAGTGGGAAGCTGGGACGGTGCCGGTGAGGAAGGCTTTGATTAGCGGAGCTTGGAGACGCGCTCCCGCTGCTCCCGGCATGAAAGGCGGTGGCACCGGAAAGCCGGGGGCTGCCTGGCCGGCCCCCACCACCGCCCGAGCCCGAGCCCCCGCTGCCACCTGCCTCGCCTCCTTCCCGAGCCTTTTATTTGGAGGAATGTCTCTGGAGGGCGGGCAGCCCCCCGGCCCACCGCCTTTCTTCCCTCCGGGAGCTCACCGGCTTCTCGCGCCGCCTGAATACCCTCCGCGCAGGGGCTTGGAGGGGAGCCGGGGCGAGGGGGCCGAGCCCAACCGGCAGATCCCCCTCCCTAGTGGGGCTGAGCCTGCGGGGGGTCGGGGGGCTGCAAGAGGCGTGCAAAGCCTGGTGAGGAGGAGGAGGAGGAGGAGGAGGAGGAGGAAGGCCTCTGGCTGCAGGGACCCCCTGCGCCCCTGCTGCGCACGGGCCGGCTCCGGGCCGCCAGCGCCGCGGGGGAGAAACCGAGGAGCTGGTAAAGCGGCTTCCTGCGAGACGCGTAACCGTTTCCACCCTCCTGCCGCGGCGGTGGAAATAACGGGTTTCCGGGCAGGGAGCAGCCCGGGGGCTCCGCAGGGGCCCCAGCGCCCCGGGAACGTCGTTCCCAGTGCGGCTTCCCCGTGGGCGGGGGCTCTGCCCTCCGCCGGCGCTTTCCGGCCCGGCGGCTGCGCAGCCCCAGAGGGGCGTCTCCAGCCCCATTTCCCGGCTAGGGAAACTGAGGCACGGACGGGGTTTGCCCGTGATGGTGCCCCCCCTGGTCCCACCGGCTTGAGCCCGTACGGATGGGCAAAACGCGCTGCTCCCGCATCCGCGGTGCCGCGGCACGCATGGCTCTGCAGTGGCGTGCATCACTGCTGCAGCATGCATGGCTCAGCGGTGGCGTGCATCGCTCTGCTGCAGCACGCATGGCTCTACTGTGGTGTGCATTGCTCTGCGTCGGCGTGCATGGCTCTGCGGCAGCGTGCATGGCTCTGCGTCGGCATGCATCACTCTGTGTCAGCGTGCATGGCTCTGCGGCACCGCGCATGGCTCTGCGTCGGCGTGCATCGCTCTGCAGCACTGTGCATGGCTCTGCTGCAGCGTGCATCGCTCTGCGTCGGCGTGCATGGCTCTGCGGCAGTGGCGCGGGGTGCCCTGCACGAGTGCGCGCTCGCCTCCGAGCAGCGCCCACGGCTGCCCTTTTTGGTAAGATCGCAAATACAGGAAGCTCGAGTGTAAAACGTACATGTGTAGGAAATGAAAAAATATATATCTGCACCGCGGCCGCGCGTCACAGGGTGAGACAGCGCGATTGGAGGCCAAGGCAGCGCCGCGGCAGGGCAGGGCTGGCGGCCGGGGGCTGCCGAAATAGGAGCGGGGGCGAGGGGACGGGCGCGCCGGGGCGGCGCAGGAGGATGCCCGGGGCCCGACGATGGACGAGGCGGTGGTGAAGCAGGGCTCGCTCTACCTGCAGCTGCAGCAGACCTTCGGGAAGGTGAGGACGAGCCGGGCCGGCGCCGGGGGGGCCGGCGCTGCTCCGCGCGTGGCCTTCTGCCTCCTGCCCCCGCGCCCCGACTTCGCCATCTTGCAGAGGGCTGGTTTGGCCGTTCCTCGCACGCACGCTCCGAGCCCGCGGCGCTGCCGGGGCAGAAATCAGGGTTTCCCGTGCGGGGAAGGACGCGCGGGGTGGGAACGGGTGCACCTGAAGGAGCGGGGCCGGTGCAGCGGGCCGGGGAGCCTTTGCCGAAGCAAAGCCCGTGCGCGAGGCAGGCGGGAAGGCTCCCGGGGGTGGTGGGCGCTGGATGTGCCCTGCGAAGAGCAACGGGGTGGCTGCACCCCGGGGTGCCCTGCAGTGCCGGGCGGGTGTTGAGCGGGCGCAGAGCCCGGTGTGCAAGCGGCCGCGACACCCCCCGCGCCATTGCTTCAGGCGGGCGATAACAGCCGGGTTTGGCAACGGCTCCCCGCCGGCCCCCGCTCTTGTGCAAGAAGGGGAAGGAGCTGCCTGGGCGTCTCCGGCTCGCGCCCGGCCGGGACCAGCTGCATCGCGCTCCCACGGCTGCCGTGCGTGGGGGAAAGGGCTCAAAAGGCCGCGGGGCCGGGCCGCGGGGGGAGCCGGCGGTGCCTCGCCGCAGACGACAACAGTCTGCTGCTTTTTTCCTCCACTCGGCGCCGAAGCCGTCCTCGTGCAGAGAGGCGAGAGAGGGCTGCCCCGGGGTTAGCGGGGCTCGTGGCCCCGGCGCAAGCCTGACTTTTGTCAAGTTTCTGCCCCGCGGGGCTGCAGCAGGCAGAAGGGCTGTCCCCGTCGCCCTGTCCCGTTGCCCGCCAGTGCCGGGCAGCAGCCGCGGGTCCCTCTGCTGCACAGGGGCTGCCAGCGGCGAGCGGTGGGGCCGAGGGTGGGAGAGGTGCCGAGCCTGGTGCGGGGCAGGGATGCTCGGAGGGATGCTTGGGGGGCTGCTCGGGGGGATGCTTCGACAGATGCTCAGGGGGATGCTCAGAGGGATGGAGGGATGCTCGGGGTGATGCTCAGAGGGATGCTCGGAGGGACGCTCAGACGGAGGCTCGGAAGGATGCTAGGAGGGATGCTCGTGGGGATGCTCGGGGGGATGCTCGGAGGGAAGCTCGGGGGGATGCTCGGAGGGAAGCTCGGGGGGATGCTCGGGGGGATGCTCGTGGGGATGCTCGTGGGGATGCTCGTGGGGATGCTCGGGGGGATGCTCGGAGGCACACCGTGCCCTGGAGGAGCCCCACTGGAGAGGCTGTTTGGATGCTCCTGGGGGCCGGGCTCGTGCTCGAGCCCCAGGAAGGGAGAGTGCCTCGAAAGGCCGAAGCAGAGCTGGTGAATGCTTCTGACCCGTCCCCTACGTCCCCCCCCCCCCCCCCCCCCCGGCAGAGATGGAGGAAGTTCTGGGGCATTTTGTACCGGGAGAGCTCCTGCTCCACGGCCCGCCTGGAGCTCTTCGAGGGCTCCGCGCCGCCCAGCGCCGAGAGGCTGCGGCGGAGCGAGGGCGGCAGGAGGGTCGTCCGGCTGAGCGACTGCGTGCACGTGGCCGAGGCGCCCGGTGACACCAGCGGCCCCAAGGACACCGTCCCCTTCCTGCTGGAGACCACCGACAAGTGCTACCTGCTGGCGGCGGAGGTGGCGGAGGAGGCGGACTGGGTCGGGAAGCTCTGCGAGCTGGCCTTTCCCGTGAGACGGCGTGGGGCTGGCGCGGGGGCGGTCGGGGAGGGGGGACCGGGGGGGTGCGGATGTGGGACCCGCGCAGGGACACCGATCCGCTCGGGGCAGTGCCATGGGGCAGAGGGGACACCGGGCATGGGCGGCCAGCCGCTCATCCGCCGCTCTTTCCCGGGGAGGAGCAGGCGGCGATGGGGAAGAACGGCCAACAGGCCATGCTGAAATCCGAGGATGGCAAGTTTTCCATGGAGGAGAACTCCCTGTACAGCTCCGGCGGCAAAGGTGGGCAGCACTGCGGGATGGGGCTGCGGGACGGGATGGGGCCGCGGGAAGCGGGAGGGTGCAGGGGAGCTGGGTGCCTTCGAACGCAGCGAGACAGCGCTACACCCTGTGCTGGATCCATGGGTGCATGTGCAGAGCAAGACGTGGGCTTTGGAGGTGGAGGGATGGACGGAGGGATGGACGGAGGGATGGATGGAGGGATGGAGGGATGGATGGAGGGATGGAGGGATGGGCAGGGGAGAGGAGCAAGGAAGCAGGGAACCTCCTCCGGCTCCTCCCCAGCCCCGGGGCACAGTGCTCCCCTGCATCCCTCCCCTGCAGGGAGCAGCACGCATGTCTCACCCAGCGCCGCGGGCCGGGGCCGTGCGTCCCTGCCGGTCCCTCCTGCAAGCCCGGCGGGCTGCAGGCTCGGTGCTGCCTGCCGCGGTGGTCGTGCACAGGCCCGGCTCGCCCTGGCCCCGCCGCAGCCCGGGTGGCTTGCCTCACCCCGCGTGTGAAACAGCCGCGGCGGCTCACAAGCGGCGTAGAGGAAAGCCGCGTCGGAAATAGCCGCTCCGTGCTCTTCCTGCGCTGCGGTCTGGCAGGGCAGAGCTGCCGCGCGATAGCCGGTGCCTCGGAGCCCGTATCAGCCGGACGCCGCTGCGCCGTCACCGCTGGCCCCGGGTCACGGGTCTGCTGCAGCACGGCAGGGCTGAGCTCAGGCGGGTGCTGGGCAGGGGGACGTGGCGATCCTGGTGAAACGGCAGCCCCGGCCAGGGAGAGGGGGGTGGCAAGGTCCCCAGACCTCCCAAGCTGGCGGGTCGCGGAAGCCCGGCACTGGAGCTGCTGCGGCTCTCGGTTAAAGCCCGGGTCGGGCTGGGCTGCCCTGCCCTCGCCTGCGCACATGGGGAGGTGGCTTGAGGGCACCCTGACATGCAGGCGTGGGCACCCTGACATGCAGGTGCGTGCACCCTCACGCACGGGCACCCACGGCACCCACGCAGGGCAGTCCCCACTCGCCCTCGCAGATGCTCCGCTCCCCAAGGCTGAGCTGGGAGCTGGAGCAAGACCAGGGCTGATCCCCCCCCCGAGCCGCCTTTTGGCCACCGTGCCCGGCCCTGCGCCCGGCAGCCTCGCGGGACACCCCTGCCCTGCCCCGTGCCCGGGCTCCACCGCGAGCCGCCCGCACTGCTGGGCTGACGCTGACGGACGCCCCCTCCTCGCCCCCCAGTCGGCTTGGAGAAGGAGTTTGAGGTGACGGTGAGGGCCACCGAGTCCTCGGAGCGCTGCCGCCTCTGGGGCCGGTTCCTGCTGCGGGCCGAGGAGGAGGCGCTGGAGCTGCGGGACGCGCAGACGCTGGCGGTGCTCTACAGCTGGCCCTACAGGTTCCTGCGGCGCTTCGGCCGCGACAAGGTGCGGGGACGCCGGGGCGGGGGACGCGGGGACGGGGGGTGGCGCGGGGACCTGACCCCCCGCTCCGGCAGGTGACCTTCTCCTTCGAGGCCGGCCGGCGGTGCGCGTCCGGGGAAGGCAGCTTCGAGTTCGAGACGCGGCAGGGCAACGAGATCTTCCAGGTCATCGAGGCGGCCATCGAGGCGCAGCGGGGCCGGGCGGCGGAGGAGCCGCGGCGGGACGACGCCGGCCGCCCGCCCGGCCACGCCAAGGCGCCCAGCCGCCCGCCGGAGCACGAGGAGCGGGGCTCGGCCGAGGCCACCAAAGGCCCAGACAGGGCGGCCGCCAAAGCCAAGGGCCCCGCGGCCGGGGACCCCGCGGGCGCCTTCCTGCCCTCGCGCGGCGCCGAGAGCCCCTACGCCGAGCCCTGCGACTCCCTGCGCCGGGCCGGCTGCCCCGCCGGCGCCAAGGCCCCGGAGAAGGGCAGGAAGCCGGAGCCCGCGGGCAAAGGGGCGGCGGAGGCCGACTACGCCGTCCCCTTCGACACCATCGCCAAGTCGCTGGCGAGCGGCAAGTTCGGGGGCTTCCTGGGCGCCGCGGAGCCGCCGGACCCGCTCTACCACAGCATCGATGCCGCGGGCGGGCGGAAAGGCCGGCAGCCCCCGCCGCCCCCCGCCGCCAGGCTGGAGCACATCTACGACGAGCCGGAGGGGCTGTCGGCCCACTCCGTGTACGACGAGCCCGAGGAGGTGAAGGGGGAGGCCTGGCGGCTGCAGGCGGCCCCCGAGGACCCCCCGGGCCACGAGTACCCCTACAACCCGCAGCGGGACGACTACTCCGTGCCCAAGAGGCCCGTCCCGGTGAAGCAGCCCTTCGCGGTGCAGGGCAAGGAGTGGCTGGGGGACAGCGAGTACGACAACGTGGCCCTCAAGTTTGCGAGGAAGAGGAACCTGCAGTGAGGAGGAGGAGGGGAGGAAGAGGCTCTCCCCATCCTGCGCGCCCGGGAGCGGGGAGTCCCGGCCCCGGCGGGCAGCTGAGGCCGCCCAGCTCATCTCACCCGCGGCCGGAGAAGCGGGCGGCCTCGGGGCGCGGCGGGCGGGGCCGGGCACATCTGCCCAGCTGTGCCGCTGCCGGGACGGGACACATCTGCCCAGCTGTGCCGCCGCCGGGGCCGCGCCGCGCCGCTGGAGGGCAGTGTCAGCCCGCGGCAGCCCCCGCCGGGCGGCCCCGCTGCGGCTCCCCGCGCCGGGCGGACCGCGACCCCCCCAGTCGCGGCCTCCCCCCCCGGCCTCGCACCCCGCAGCCCGTCCCGACCCCGCCAGCCTGGGGGCGGCCGACGGGACCCCAAAGCCCGGCGCCCCCCGGGGTCCCGCGCGCTCCCGGCGCCCACGCCGCACTCCCGCCCGCGCTGCCCGGCCGCGCTCCGCGCTCAGCACCCTTCCTCCTCCGCTGGCACCCGGGGATGTTCTTCCCTCTCTGTTTGCCACCCAACCCGTCCTGCACCGCGAGGGCTGGCTGGGCGATGCACAGCCCTGGGGATGCCCGGCCCCGGGGATGAACAGCCCTGGGGATGCCCGGCCGCGGTGATGCACAGCCCCGGTGATGCACAGCCCCGGCGACACACGCTCCTGGTGTTGCACAGCCCCGGTGATGCCCAGCCCTGGGGATGCCCGGCCCCGGCGATGCACAGCCCCGGCGACACACGCTCCTGGTGTTGCACAGCCCCGGTGATGCCCAGCCCTGGGGATGCCCGGCCCCGGCGATGCACAGCCCCGGCGACACACGCTCCTGGTGTTGCACAGCCCCGGCGATGCACGGCACGCACCGCGAGGGCTGACCGGTGATGCACAACGTGGCCCTCAAGTTTGCCAGCTAACGCCAGCCTCTTGCAGGGCAAAGCCCTCCCGCCTGCAGGTTTCCTCACCCCTGCGCTGATGTTAGCGTGCTCGGCCTTGCTGGGACGGCGACGTGGCCACGCTCAGAGACCGAGCCCATTGCAAGGCTCTCACCCCCCCCGCGTCCACCCCCCCGGGCCTCCGGCAGCGTGGAGGGCTGTCCCGGGGCTCGGCCGGGCCGGCACCCCGTGGCCGGCGGCGGCCGATTTGGGGGGCTGCTGGGCGGCGAGCGGCTCGGCCGGGCCGGGCACAGCGTCCCTGCCTGAAGGTCACGCTGCCTCCTCGCTCAGCAAGTACCGTGGCATAAATTTCTACTGTCTCAGCTAGGTTTTTAATTTTTTCTTTTTTATAAAACCACTTTCCAGCTGCCTCTGAATTATAAATGAAATACTAAGCTTTATTGTCATGGTGATCGTAGCGGCTGGCTCCTCTCCTCCCAGGACGCCGAGCCCAGCACCGGGCCTGACACAGACTGACTTGTGCGGAGCTAATCGCTTCTCCTCCTCCTCCTCCTCCTCCTCCTCCTCCTCCCCAAGAGGATCTCCAGCCCTGTAACACCCCGTCCCCCCCGCCGCAGAGGAGCCAACGGCCCCCGAGCAGGGACACGGTGCAAGACCCTCACCGCAGCCGGCAGGCGCTGGGACGGGGACGGGGACGGGGACTGGGATCGGGACCGGGAGCAGCCCCAGCGGGGCAGAGCACTGCCGCGCATTTCGGCCCCCGGCACCTCTGCAGAGCGGGGAGGCGGAAGGAGAGGCCATTTCGGGAGGCGGAAGGAGAGGCCGTTTCGGGAGGCGGGGGGGCTCCGGGGCAGTGGGTGGCTCAGCCGGCGGAGGCGATGCACCGCCGCGGCCGCCCGGGAGGGGGGTGGGGGCCTCTTCTCGGTGGGGGAACAGTCCTAATTAATCACAATAATTCTTCTTTGCACTTTGCAAAGAGACCAGAGAGCGGAAGAGCTGTGCTCGGACACACGTGTTGCAGAGGAGCCAGGTCAGGGTCCGGCTGAGCATCAGCTGCTGTTTCGGTGACGAACCCGTGTGCAGAACGGTTTCACCGTGGCCGACGCCTGTCGCCCCCGCGGCAGCCGGCCGGGCCGTGGCCAGCGCATGTCCCCGGGACGGGACCCTGCCGCCGGCGCCGAGCAGGGCTCGAAGCCGGGCACCGCTCTGGGACAGCCTCCCCCCTCGCCCGGCGGGTCTTCCACCAAAGGGAAAGAAAAGGCATGAATTATTTATAATCTCTTTCAATCAAATAAATGGTTAGGTGCTTGAGTTAATTTCCTGGATCCTGAAAATCCAAAGTGCAGACTTTTAATAAGGCAAATTAAGTGCTTTATATATTACACTGATTAAAGCTCCGTATCAATCTATCTATCACAGGCGGAATTGCCGGGGTTGGGAAACAAACAGACCCCCAGCAGCCGCAGCCTCCCGCCCAGGTAGCGCCCGGCGCGGCGCGGGGGGACCTCGCTCCCGCTCCCTAACGTGACCCCGGCGCCGGAGGGAGCGGATTCCCAGGGCATCGGCGAGCTGCTGCTCCTCCTGCACCGCGGGGCTGGCGGGCGATGCAGGGGGAGGGATGCGGATGGAGCGAGCAGGACCTGCTCCCCCGGCCCGGTCCCCCCCGGCGGCTCTGGGCGTCCTCCCGGGCAGCGCTCGGGGGGCTCAGCTGCGACATCGGAGCTCCGCGGGCGCGAAAGCAAACCGGTGATCGCCGGCGCAGCCACCCTGCCACCAGCGCCGGGCAGCTGCTTACGCACGGAGTGAAAGTCGGAGCGAGGGAGAGGGCGAAGCACTGCAGAGCTCAGTCCCCGGCTCTAAGCAGCTTATTTATCCAGCTGTCATCTAGCTCCCCGGGGATGGGGCTTACTGTGCCGGCAGCATCTCCGAGCAGCCTGTTGCTGCGATATCGGAGCGGCGCAGGCTTGCCGGCTGGGAAGGGGCGGCTGAGCCCCGGGATCACGGTTGTGCCGGCCCGCGGGCCGCCCCGGCACCGCTACCAGCCGGCGACGAGCCGAGCAGGGGCGGAGGAGGCAGCAGGGCGCATTTGGGGGAATTGCTCTTTAGCTGCGGCTCCCCCAGCTTTTTCCCGGTTCGATTTTGGGGCTGGCCGGTGGGAAGGCAGGCTTGGCTGGCTGGAGCAGCAGGGACTCCTCACGGCATCATCCCCTTCACCAGTAATCAATTGCCTACGGATGTGCAATTATTAATTAGTACTCATTATGGTGGTTATTTATTATTAATCAGTGTTAACACGCTCTCTGTGTGCCGTCCTCCGGCCTGGCTGCTGCTCCGTGGTGCAATCCCGGCTGGCAGCGTGCACGAGCCGCTCTCTCCTCCCAGCCGCCTCCACCGCGCTCCACCTCTGTGCCCGGTTTTTGGGGTGGAAAAGGGGACGTGCACAGCCGCGGCTGCAGCCGGGGATGCCGTGCCCTGCCTGTCCCGGGCCAGGCGCTTCCCGGCTCCGTTGAGCTGCCGGAGCATCGGTCCCCGTCCCGGTCACGTCCCGCTGCAGCAGCCGGGCTGGAAAACCCCTTCGCCGGGGCTCAGCAGGGCAGAGCGGGAGCTGGGAAAGGAAAACCGACGGCGAGCAGGGGTGGAGGAGATTGCAGCGCAGAGCCCCAGACGGAGCAGAGCGCTTTAATCTGATTAGGGAGTTATTGTCATCATTGTCTGATGCTGATTATAAATCATTTAGGAGCTCAGCCTAATCAAAACAGAGACTCGTCCGAAGCTTTTGGGGTCGCATCCTCCATCCCTCTCGCTCTTCGTGGCAGGGAAGGGCAGGGGGGACCGGAGGGCACGGACCGGGGGGAGAGCCCGGAGGATGCCGGGAGCACGGCCGGACCAGCAAGGTTTGGAGGAGCAGAGCGAGGAAAAGGGGGTGAGGACGTCTCCCGGCACGGGGACGGCGGGAGGAACAGGGAAGGAGCACGGCGGCCGAGCCGAGGCCCCGGGGGCGCGTCGGTGGGGAGCCCGCGGCCCGGAGCAGCCGCTCCTCGGGGCCGCGCTGCGGGCACCGGGCTCGGCCGGGGTCTGCCGCTGCAGCCCGCCGCCTTGCCGAGGCAGCTCCTTTTGCCGAGGCAGCTCCTTTCCTCATTACTGTCTCCGCGGATTAGGGATGCGCTCGTTTCGCAGCGCGCTCCCCGCTCGGCGGCCGAATCCCAGGCGCCACGGTGCAGCGGCAAACTGCATTAGCGTCTCGCCAAGGAGGCCCTAATGCCATTACGAGGGAGGCATTATAGGTGCTAAATGACGAGCTCCTAATCAGCCCTGGGATTTATGTCGATCACCTTCCCCGCGCGGGGCGGAGCGGGGCCCTTCATTCAGAAAAATTGCCTAATTGGGAGGGTCTGGATTGTCTCTGCCTGTCTTGTTTCTGGAGCTCTGGGTCGGGATGAGGATGGGGAAGGAAAGGAGCCGATGGGAAGTCGTGGGAAGGGGAGCAGGGAGGGGGCAACGCCGACGGCTGGCGGGGCAGAGCGAAGCCATGGCCGGCTCCTTGCTCACCCCTGCCCTGCGACGCCGGCCTTGCAAAAGCTCCGCTCTCCCCACCCCGCCCACCCCCCCGGCTGCTCCCCAGCATTTTCCTGAGGTTTCCTGCCCCCGGCTTCCAGTGGCTTCGGCAGGATTAATTGGCAATTACCAGAAGGCCATAAGCACTCGCCCTTCTTGGGGAAGGAAGCTGTAAAGCTCCGTGTCCTCAGCCATATTTCCTTCACTGCGCATTGATCCCGCGGCCTCTCCGGCCACGGCGGGGCCCTGGGGAGGAGCGATGGGCCCCCGCAGGCCGACCGCTATCGATCCGGGGCGGTTTCGGGGCAGAAACACGGGAAACATGGCCGCGGCGTGACCGGTGCCCTCCGGCACACGTGGGTCTGCACTTTCACTATGGGAATCCCATCAGAGGTGTCACCTGGACCCCAGTGCCGGCCAAGGGGGGTGCAATCCCTGCCTGCATTAAGGGTGGAGGGATGCCAGGGCCGGGGGGATAACTGGGCCCATGGGGTGGTTGCAGGGAGGTCTATAGGCCGTGCCTGGATGGAGCCGCCCGGGAGCAGCCCATGGGAACGGCCCCAGCCGGCCAAATCCCTCCTGACTGCATTAGTCCTGCCCATTCCTGCTGCTTTTCCTTTGGGGAAAATCCTAATCGGGGCCAAAATAAAAAAATGCTTGTTTTATCCCTCTGGGTCCTTGCCCCCGGGGACGGGCTGGGCAGGGAGGACAAGCCCCTGGGCAGGTGTCACTCTGTCCCCAAAGCTGCCCCAGCCTCTCCGCTGCGCCGGGACCGGGGGCTTCCCGTGCCCATCCCAGGGCCCCGTGAGCCGGAGGCGCCGGAGCCGGCTGCGGCCTCCCAGGGCTCCTCCGCCGAGCGCGGGGCTAATGAGGGAGCAGGAGCGCGCTGCCGGCGCTGATTTATACTAACGCCGGCGAAACCATCTCCAACGCGCAGAGCTGCTGGAAAAATTACCCCTCTCGGGATGCTCCGCGCTCCGCCCATCCCGGCAGCACGAAGGGCTCCGGCGCCGAGAAACGGGGCTTCGCGGACGCATAAAGGAGGGAAGGGGCTCATTAGCTCGCCATGCCTGCCCGCGCGGGATCGGTCCCTGCGGTCCTCCCGGCAACTTTGCATCTCCTTTGCTTGCCTGGCACGGGCTCTCCGCGCCGCAGCCTCCGCAGAGCCAGGCGAGAGGGGCCGGCCCCGGCTCCCGTGTCCTGCCGCCGGCCCCGTGCCTCCTCCCCGCGGGTGGAAAGCGGTCGCGGGATGTGCTGCACGGAAAAGCCTAGCTCAAACCTGGCGTTTTTAAAAGCCCTTAGCTGCTGTATGTCTCTGCTGCAGCGGATATGTTTAGTATGTTCCCGTTGCCTTAATATGCACTGTTTGAACAAAAATAATACCGTGTATATTTTACAGAGATCCTCCGCATGCAGATTGTGTCAGGAGCGCAATATAAATATCTCCACCAGCCTCCCAACACCCACCTGCCCAGACTGATGCTTAAGCGAGAAAATGTAAAAATACACCCTGGGTGTTAATCTGCTGCTGACGGCAATAATTAGGCAGCGAACGAGGCTGCGGAAACCGTTCCCGGTCCGGTCCGCTTCCGCTGCCGGCGGGCCGGGAGCCGGCGGGCCGGGCGGAACCGCTCGGGGCGTTACGGGCACCGGGGTGTCGGGAACCGCTGCCCGCCCCGGCTCCGCGCAGCCCCTCGTCGCGGCCCCGTCAGCCTGCCCGTGTCACCCCGGCCCCCGCAGACCGGCCGCCCCCCCGGCCGCGCGCACCTCCTCGGAGGGGGAGCGGGCCAGCGGCTGCGTTTCCACCCCGCTGCTCTCCGTTATCTCCGCGAAAGGGGAGCCAATTACCAGCAGCTGGTGAGAGCCTAAAATTATTATTAATTTCAAACAAAGCATATGCTTTGTGTTAACAATCCTCTGCGGTGTGGCAGAAGGGCCAACGCCATCCAGATGGCTCTGCATGCCGTGGGAATGATTAATGCGCCGCTCCGCGCCCCGCCGGGAACGCCGGGACCGGGGCCGGGCAGCCGGAGCCGGGGCCGGGCGGATGCACACGGTGCCGGAGAGGCCGGAGGCAAAATCCGCCGGGAAGAAACGCAGCCGAGCCATGAGCCGAGACGGCGCTGCCGAGCCTGGGCCCGGCTCCCAGGGAAGGGCCGGGAGCACCGGGTGCATCCGCGAGCGCTTGGGCACGTGCCGCTGCGAAGCCAGGGAGCGCGCGAAGTGCCGCTCCGCTTCCTTAACTCGCCGTGCGAAATTACGCTGATAGGTGTTAATGCCGAGTTCAGAGCAACGTTTCCTCTTTGAAACGCAGCAATTGCATCTGAAATTGCTGGTGTGAAAATAAAGAGCGGTGTCTATTTTTACCGGCGCCGCGGGTTATGCGGTGCGCGCCGAGACTCTGCTCGGCTCGGCCGGCCCCGGGGAGGGCAGCAGGGAGCCAGTGCCAAGGAAAAGAGACGGACGTGCAGGAGCGGGGCCACCTGTGAGCGCAGGGCCACCCTACGGCTCTGCTCATCCGGGTTTGTCCGGCCTCGGCTCCAGTCCACTGCACGGGCCGCGTCGCTGCAGCCCCCGCGGAGCCCGGGGAGGCGGCGGCAGGAATGACGGAGCTTCTCCAAATCCCACGGCTGGAGTCGGCGGAGATGCATCTCCAGGGCAGAGGGGTAAAAATAGCTGCTGCTCTCGGTGCCAGTGACACCAGCGCGGGAGGGGGAGCAGCCGGGGGTTTATCGAGGGCAGGCTGCAAGCGCTCAGTTATAAATAGGAGTAATTACTCGAGCGGGGGCACGGTGCTTAATGAGGGGTTGGCTTGACATGAGCGCTGTGATGGCGTGATGCTTCCCAGCACGGGGTGCGAGCGCTCCGTGCCGCCCAGCCCCTCGCATCCGAAGGGCCCGGGAAGGGCCGCGGCGGTGTCAATGCCTGCCGACTGGATAATCGTGTCCAGGGGCTGCTGGAAAGGGTTAATTTTAATTAAAACCCGTGGCCGCAGCTGCCTGCGCTCCTGCCATCACCCAGCATGCGCCAGCTCCTGCCTGCACCAGCCCCGTGCTCGGGGCAGGGACCCCCTGGCCCCCAGCCCCAGGCATGTCCCGCTCCGTCCAGGAGCCCAGGCAGGACGGAGCATCCCGGCGGGAGCGCGCGCCATCTCCCCGGCTCGCCGAGCCGCTCTGCCTCGGCGCGCCGCGCGAATGACCTGTCTTTGTTGCAGCCACATAAAATATACATTTGAGTGATAATGGGGCGAGAAGCAACTGAGCACAATCTCGAAGAAATATTGGTGCATTAAAAGATAGCAGAAGCTGCTACAGCTGTTTAAAAGATTGCAGCGGCGGAGTCCTTTCCCCGGCAGCTGGCCTGCCCGCCATAAATCCACCTCTCCTCCCCTCTGGCTGCTGAAGGTGAACCGTGGGGACGGGCTGCCTGCAGCGGGGCGGACGCGGGGGGCAGGACGGGGGGCGAACGGGCCCCTTGGCCCATTCTTGGAGCCGTTGCATCCAGGTGCCACCGGGGCTCCAGGACCTGGGGACACGCAGTTCCCGCCAGTGCCGCAGGAACAGGCCGGGGGGCTGCAGGAGCCGGCGGGGAGCGAGACATCCATCTCTGCTGGACGGCAGCGAACCGCTCGGGAGAGAGCCTGCGCCGGGTTTCAGGAGAGGCCGAGTCCGTGCAACAACCTCGAGGCAACAGAGCTGCGAGGCAGCAGAACCCAATGCTCTCCAACCAGCTCCTTTTGGATATCCCGCACATGGAAAGTGTAATCTTTAATATTAAAGATTGCTTCGAAGGTATTTGATGTTACACGGGGTTTTGATGTAGCGGAGTGATACAGCAATACACCGAAATCACGACGCACGCTTAAGTCACGCGCAGCAAACCGGAGCTATTGCAACCCGCGGCTCAACCGCGGCACCTCGCACCCGGCTCCTCGCGCTGCCCTGCGGCTTTGGCATCCGCCCAGGCTCCTGGGCCCGGCCGGGGGCAGCTCCCCTGCAGCCGAGACGAGGCCGCCGCTGCCGAGAGCAGCTCGCCCGAAAGCGGCTCTGATCCGCGGTACCTACAGCGGGGAGATACATATTAATGACTCCAGGGTTCGCAGCCGTCTTTTCATGAGCAGAAGGAGTTCTGGGAGAAGAGAAAGGCTCGGCTGGCCAGGAAAGCATCGCCAGGCTTTTTGAGGCTTGCGAGCCACGGAGCAAAGATTTCTTACAACGAATAACTAAGAAAAATGTGCTCCTCGAGGGCTGCTCCCCCCGAACCTGCGCTGCCGGTGCCTGCGCCGCCTCAGCCCCGCTCCCCCGCGCCCTGGTGCCGTGCATCCGTCAGCATCCGCAGCATCCCAGGCCCCGGGCTTTTGTAGTTTGTTTGTTTGTTTGCGCTCGCCTGTCAGCTCCCCTTTCACCAGCATCCCAGATGAGAGCAGATTGCATGCTAATAAATTCAGGATTGGCAGCAGCACCCGGAGACAGGGAAAAGCAGCTTGAATTACAAAGGGAGCTTCGCTCCTGCACCTGGGCTTTCTTCTCAGCCCGAGGTTCCCGCGGGCCTCGCTTGGAGCAGCCGGGGACGGCGAATGTGCCGCCACGCCGCGTCCCCCGGCCTGGGGCAGGGGCAAGGGCTGGGTGGTGGCGTGGGATGCGGAGACGGGGATAAGAGGAGCAGCAGGACGTGGCTGTGAATTCACCGCCGCGTGCGTGCGGCAGCGTTCGTACCGCAGAGAGCCCGGGCACGCGCTGGCCCTGCGCTCGCACGTGCGTGCACATACGCCGCTGCCTGCACGCAAAGGGCAAACAGCCCGGGTCGCTCCGAGCCGCTTCCCGGGGCTCCCTCCGGCACCCGGGATGCAGCAGCAAAGATTAGGGCTGTTTCCTTTTCTTCCGCGAGGAGTGTAATCCCCCCTTTGAAAGGCGCATCCTCCGCTTGATGCTTCCTGACATTAATATTATCATCTCCAACCAGCCGCAGAGCCCAGCTGTCGCCTGCGATTAGGGCACTGACACAGATCGGTGCAAGATTTCACAAGCGTCTCATTACTGCTGACTCCGGTTCCGCACGGCTTATATAACTCATCTTGCATAAACCTGTCACCGACGGGCGCTGCTCCGCCGCCGAGCCCCGGCGCATGCTGATGAGGGCGGCGGAGGGGGGACGAAGGCCTCCCCCGGCTCCCTCCCTCCGCGCCCCGGCCCCTCGGGGCTGCCCCTGCCCTGCCAAAGCTCCCTCCCTCTGGCAGGAGGCTTTCCTGGCTCCGGGCAGCCCGTTTCCCGGCCGGCCGTGCAGGGACGCCAGGCGCTGGGGACGAGGACGGGGTGCGCGAAGGCACCGGGGCACCCGCAGCCCCCGGCTGCCCGGGTCCCGCTGCAAGGACACGCGACCTGCCCCGAGAGCGGCCTGCCTCGGCGGCAAGAGGGGCCGGGGCCAGGAGCTGACGCTGAGCAGCACGCTGATGCTCCTCCATCCTGATTGCAGAGGCGGGGGAGATCGGAGGAGGCAGAGTGCAATTACGGAGGCTGGAGCCGGGCCAGGGCTTTGCGGGAGCGCGGGGGCTTCGCGAAAGCGCCCGGCCCTGTCCCCTCTCCCGCTCCCCCCGTCCCCATCCCCGCGCCATCCCCTCTGCTCCACGCTCTTCCGGCACCGGCAGCAGGGCTCCCGCTAAGGCGCCGATCGTGTGACACCTGCACAACGCTGGCCCTGGCCTCGTCACCGAATGCCAACGCCGGGCGGTAATTGCTGGCGGGAGCAGCAAGGAGAGAGGAATGACAGCGAGCCGGGAGCAGCTATTAGATGCGAAAGCGGAAAGTGTAAACAAAACACGGACCATTAGCCCGCGGCAGTGCTGGCTGCTTCCCCCCTCCCCGGTGTCGGCGGGGGGTTTCTCCCGTTTCTCGGAGGGGGCGGCGGGGGAGAGCGGCTGCTCCCGGCCGCGCGGGAGCCTCGCTGGGCTCCGGGGCAGACGCCGCTCCTGCCGCCTGCGCGGCCCCGGCGAAAGCAGCGGGCGCTGGTTCTGGCTTCAGCGGCCGGTACCGGCAGTGCCGGGGGGGTCTGTGGCCCCCGCGCTGCGGAGCCGCCCCCACCGCCCGGCCGGGGCTCCCCCCGCAAAGGCACTCGCCGTCCGGCCCCAGGCCGCGGTGCCGAGCCGGTGCGTGGGCGGCGGGGATGCTGCGGGAGCGGGGGGAGCCGGGAGCGCCCGAGCGGGACCCCGGAGCATCCCTCTCCGCCGGCGCTGCGCGGGCACCGGCAAGCGTGTGAGCATCCAAGGAAAGCAAAGATCTTAGGCAACAGTTCCAAAAAGCACATAATTTGGGGAAGAAGCCCCCAGGGCCGTGCCGGGGACCCCGTCCCTTGCCGTCCCCTGCCCGCGCGCACGGCCCCTTGTAGCCACACACCACATCCCCGCGCGCCGAGGGGAAGGGCGGCACTGCAGTCAGTTAGAGGCATAAAAACATGATTTTATCAATGGCGAAATCCGAGGCGGGGAGGTGGGATTCTCTGTTCTGGGTAAACGGAGCATCATGTCTCCAATTAAAGTTTGGAGGATTCATCTCGGAGCCGGGGCCCGTCAGAAGCTGACATTTATTAGGCTGTCAAAGTCAATCTCTTTCATGAGCTGCTTCCCCAAGCACCACGGATTATATATCATTTATGCCTTTTCTATTGGGGCACGCAGTCTGCGGTGGTTTGGTTTTCGGTTTACATCTTGTTCTGTTTCCTCCGAAGGGAAATAAACGCAGTTGCACAAACTGATTCCGTTTTGTAAAAGCTATTCTGGGTTAATGACCATGACTCTTGTGCACGAAAACCCGGGCCAAAGATCAGGGCTTCCTCGCTCTCGGCGCGGCACAGACACGAGCAGCAGGTCCTGGGGTCTCCCCAGGGCGAAAGGGGACCGTTCAGCCGGCACGCGGCAGAGCAAGCGCCGGGAGCGCCGGGCCGGGGGGAGGCGGGACGCCGCGCGGGCGGCTGCACAGCTGTTCCTGCAGCTGGACGCAGGGGCTGCAGCTCCCGGCCGGAGCCGGCGTCCAGGCTGGGGCTGATTTCGAGGCGTCGGTGCCGAATGGCGAGCTGAAAAGCAATCTCCGAATGCAGCCAGGCATTTAATGATGTCAGGACGTCGCCAGGGCGCCTTTGCGCCTCTTCCCTCCCCGGCTGGTGCCCGAGGTTGGCCGCGCTCAGGGCGCCGGGCCCCCGCTCGGCTCCCGATGCTCCGGTTATACCCAGAAATACGGCCCGGCAGACGCTGTCGGTTTAATTGATCGTGGCGAGGGCTGGCACCGGAGGAAGCATCTTGTTATCTGCTGCATTCGCTGCGGACGAGTGACAGGAGACTTTGTCACACGCAGGTTTCCAGCCAGAACTATTCTTGCTCCTCTCTCAAATTGAGTGATGAAGGGAGTCTTGTCTTGATCTCCCTCGATGAATTCGATAAGGGGGGGGAAAGCAGCCTTTGTGCCGGCGTGCAGCTCCCGTGGCCCGTGGCTCTCTCCCCCCGCTCGCGCGCTGCCGGCGCCGGCCTCCCTGGGCAGTGGCAGCTGGATTGACGGCTCAGTCCTCTTTCATGCTCCGATGCCGGGAGAAGAACTATTTTTATCATCTTTCAGGCTTCCCAGGCTGCGCGGAGGCCCAGGCCGTGGGGCGGTGGGGGACGGGGGGAGACAGCTCTGCAGCTCCGCGCCGGCCGCTGCCGGTCCCTCCTGCCCCGCGTGATGCTCGCCGTCCCGGAGATTCGCCAGGCGTTTTTGGGGACGGGGACGAGCCCCGGTGAGCTCGCCGGGGGGGCTCGGTGCAGCGGGCAGCGGCGAGGGCTGCAGACGCGCCCGGGGCTGAGGCTGAGCCGGTGCAGGACCCCCGGGAAGCCCCCGGGAAGCCCCCCAGGCTCAGCCCCGCTGCCGCCTGCCCTGCCGCTGCGAGCAGCCCCGTCAGGCCCCGTTCCTGGAAGCAGCCGCCTCGGAGCTGCCTGGGCAGGGTTATTACAGGATATTATACAGACCATTTGCATGGCCACCTTCAGGTCATTTCGATCACTTTAAGCTACTTATCTGCCCATTTTCTTCCCCATAATATTTGCCTAATTCGATTACTCTGCAGCCTCAGCATGCTGCAGGGAAATAATCAGGAGCTATTACCCAGAGCAAGTCTGCTGCAGCCGCGTTTCCAGCGGCTTCGCTCCGCAGCCCGCGTGCCCGTGGGGGCTGCTCCTGCCCTGCCCTGGGGCGCGGGGGGCTCGGGGACCCGTCGACTTGGCTCCCAGCCTGGTTCGGTCCCTCCAGCCCCGGGGAGCCTCGGCAGGCTCATCAGTGCCCGGCCCCTAACGAGAGGCCCCGAGCTAATTGGCGGAGGCGGCCGGCTAAATGAAGATGCAGTATGCACACGAGGAGCCGGGGAACGGCCTGTTTTCGGAGCCGGGCGCATCCAATTTGTGTCTGCGGCAGCCTTGGGAAGCTCAATTAGGCCATCTCTGGCTTTCCTAACGAAACCCAGCGCCGTCTTCGGCGCTCGGCGCGGGGTGCCAGTGCCGAAATGCCATCGCGGGAGGCTCCAAGGAGCGAGAGGGCATCGGCGCTTCACTGCGCTGGTTCATTCCCTGCAAACTCCTTTCCCTGCAGCTTGCTCAGCGCCTCGCCGTCCGCCTGCGGTGGGGAGCGACCCGTCTGCCGCAGCCAAGCCGAAGGGAAACCCTCCGAGACCCGGCTCAAAACCGAAGGGAAACCCTCCCAGACCCGGCACATCTCGGTGTTTCCCATGTGCTCACGAAACGCACGCCGGCGACGCTCAGCCGGAGGCAGCTGCCTTTCCCTGCCTTCACAGCTTATTAGTGTTTTGTTATGATTATTTGGCCTATAAATAAAAAATGAATGCTCTCCTTTGCAGAGAGCCACTGAGGTAGGGGCTTTCCTAGGAAAGACAGGCATCTTTTTTCGATGGTGCTTGAAGCGGCTTTCCCAAGGGACACTCGCTTTGAGTCGGCAGGATCTGCTTCTCGGCGAGGTTTTTGATTATTTGGATACCGTCGTTGTTCTTTGCACCCTTTTATCCTCCTCGCCGCTTCTCAGAGGAACCAGGGATTCAGCGACAGCAGCTCTGCCCGGAGCAGCGGTCCTTGCTTCCCTCGCCCCGCCGCCCTAGCTTGCAGAGCTGCACATGTTATTAAGGCACATAAAAATATCTGTAATTGAGCTCGGCTCCCAATGCCAAGGCAAATGAAGGCGGTAAATCACAGCCGGGGAGGGGGAAGCAGCTGGCTGAGGCCGCTGCTGCGGGTCGCTGCCTTGCAGCCCCGGCCCGGCCCGCCACATCCCCGCTCCGTGGGGCGACGGCAAAACCTCGTTTCCGAGGAAAAGTGGCTGCAACTGGAAGCGCCCGGCCCAGCGTGGAAGGGCCTGGAGTGACAGGTAGCGCTCGGGCGGGGAAGGATGCTCCCGTTGCCCGTCTGCGGGAGAGGAGGGATGCTATAAATACCGCTGCTGACACAGCAAGCAGGGCTCCGAGTGGAAGTTAGAGACAATAAAAATAATCAAGGGACTTGGGGATATTGCCAGGGACCCGAGGGGCACATCACGACAGCAGAGCAGGAAATCGCTTCAGACATCTCCACGAGGCCTGTGAAAGGCTAAGGGGGGTGTTCGCCGGGTGCTGGCAGCAGCCGCTCCGCTCGGCTCCCCGGCCCTCCCCTCCGCCGCAGCGGCTCGGGGGAGGAGGACGGAGCGGGGAGAGGCAGCGGGAGCAGTTCTGGGGAGAAGGGAGGACGCGTCTGTGCAAAGCCCGGCTTATCCGCCCGCCCCTCCCGGGGAGCCGCCGCTGTGTCTTCTCTGATGGCTAATAACGCGGTTGTGCTTCCGCCAGAGCCTTTCCTGCGGCAGAGACGCTGCTCCGAGCTCTCTCCCCTGCCCTGCAGCCGGCTTTATCAAACTCGTGGGGCCTCAGCTAATCCGCTATCTTAACACCCCGCCAAACGCGGCAGAATCCGCCGCCGAGCCCCGCGGTGCTGGGGGGAGGCGGGAGGCTGCCAGACGCGCGGGAGCGCGCGCAGCCCCGTTTCCGCAGGAGGCGAGGGACCGGCGGCCTCGAGGGGAGGCAGAGCTCTCGGAAAGCACCTGCAGCAGCGCCGGCCCGTCTCCCCGGCCCTCCGAATCCCACGGCTTCCACCCAGGGTGACAGCAGCTGTGCGAAGCGAAGCAGCCTGCTTCCCAGCCTAATTGAAAGCATCCCCCCGCCACCGCCGCCGCGCTGCACTGAGCCCTCGCTCCGGTGTGGCGGAGCCCCGACTTGGGTTCGCCTCCCCCCCGGGCAGCTCCGGGACGGGGCCGCGTCGGCCTGGTGGGACCACGGCAGCCTTGAACCGCCGACCTGGAGGCAGAGCCCTCGGTTATTGGGAAACGGCATGGAGGGCAGAGAGGAGAGAAGACGATGAAGGCGGCACCCGCAAACCACTCCGGCGATGCCCCTGCGAGCCCGGGAGCCACGGTGCTGCCGTGTCCCAGCCTCGCCGCCAGCCGGGCTGCCGCTGAGCCCCCTCTCTGCTCCGAGCAGACAGGAGCTGAAAGAGCTGCTTAGCAGATCAGCCACTTATTTCCCCTGCCTCCCATTTGCCACAGCCACATCGCTCGTAATGGAGCAATTTCGCCTTTTCTGCTGCGGGCATCGCGGCGGAGCTGCGCCGCGCCGGGCGTTTAAAATATGCGGCGACGGCTGGGGGCTCACTGTGATTTCAGCTCCTCTAATTGCCCTTTTCACCTGCTGCTGCGATTTTCCCCCCATTACCTGTCCCCCCTCGATCGCACTGCTTAAGCTCCTAAAAGCCGTCCGCAGCCCTCCGCCCTCTCCTTGCACTGCTGCACGGGGAGGAGAGGCAGGGAGGCATCTCCTGTGCATCCAGGGATGGGAGGGAGGGAGGCATCTCCTGTGCATCCAGGGATGGGAGGGAGGGAGGCATCTCCTGTGCATCCACAGATGGGAGGGAGGGAGGCATCTCCTGTGCACCCAGGGAGGAGAGGGAGCGATGCATCTCCTGTTTGCACGGGGAGGAGAAGAAGGGATGCATCTCGTGTGCCGTTTCCCCGCTTTCCTCCAGCTGTAATCCCTGTGGCCGCTTCGTGTTCCCAGTTCTCCCACAGCTTGCACCAGCGAGGTTCAAGGAGGGGTGAGGAGGATGATCTGAGACCGCGCAGGCCTCGCTTTCCCTCCGACCCTTCCTCTGACGTCTCTGCGCCTGGCTGCTCTGCGACGCCTTCCCGCTGGGCGTCTCTTCTCCTTGGAAACCCGCGGCTGCAGCCACGCTGGTGCCCCTCGGCTGGCTGCCTCCCCCCAGCCTCCGCCCGCTCCCGGCTCCTCGCTTTCCCTACCGCGTGATCTAACAGCACCAGGGAAGACATAAGCCTACGTATGCGAGCTATACGTCCGTCTCCTAGGCGATTCCTGCTGCCGTCCGGGCTGGATTCCCGCACAGCGGCCCGGCACAGGCCGCTGGGTCCAGGCGCCAGGGAAGAGCGCGGGGCTCGTGACCGTGCCGGGAACGCTGCCGGGAACGCTGCTGGATCCCCAGCCTCCGCTCCCCCTCTGTGTCTAAGCTGCGTTAAAAAAGCATGGGGGGGGGGCATTAAAGCATATCCTTTTAAATGGCACCGAGCGCGGGCATGACGTCAGCCGAGAGGCGCTGAGCGCCGGGCGACCAGCACCTCCCCGGCAAAGTCGCTCCGTCCCTAGAAACTGGCAGGAGATGCGAGAGCCGAGTGCTGGCGTTCCCAAAATTTCAGGCAGCTCTTGCAAAGCAGGGACGCTGCTTGGCCCCACGGAGAGAAGGAGCGGCAAAGGGGTGGCAGGGACGAGTCTCCACTCCTCGGGGTCTCCCCCCGGGCTCCGAGCAGCTCCCCTCCGCCCCTGCTCTTGGGGCCGCTCGCCCAGCGCATCCTCCTTGCTAGCCATGAAGGTGAAACAGAAATTCCCGAGTGCCCCAAAGCTGCGGCTCGGCGAGAGCTGCACAGCCGGTGCCTTCGGAGGAGGAGGAGGAGGAGGAGGAGGATGCATGGGGAAGGTCAGCGCAGGCGGGATGCTCCCCGGCGGGGAAGGGGCGCAGGGGGCCCCGGTTGCCCGCGGGGCTCCTGCCGGCGGTGCGGGAGGAGGGGTGACGGTGCCAGCGGGCTGGCCGGGCGCCGGCGTGCTTAGCTCGTCCTTGGTGCCTCAGACGACGCGGGGCCATCTGCCCGTCTGCGGCGCGGCCAAGAGCGTCAGCTGCCGCCGTGCCCCCTGCCAGCGCCGCGCGGCGGGGAGGGAGGCGGGTGGCGGCGGTGGTGGGCTCCGCGCGGGACCCCTCCGCCGGGCAGCGAGGATGCAGGGCTGGCTGCATCCCCGCCTCGGGGACCCCCACCTCGAGCCGGACCCCCCCCTGCCCCGGCAGAGCCCGGCCCAGCGCCCGGCCCCTCCGCCGCCCGCCCCAGCTCTCCCAGCCCGCGAGCGCGCTGATATATAGGAATTTAATGCTGTTCCCTGACGCGGGGCCCGGCTCCGGCTAATCCGCTTGGACAGTGATGGCACGGGCATCTTCATTCAATTATGTCAGATCCACTCAGGCGCTCCCTGCCCCAACGCAAACCATCTCAATTACTCTTCCCTAACACGCAGCTAATAGATGGAAATCTCATTCCCTGGGACCAGCTGCAGATGCCGGGTGGGGGGGGCAGCCCGGCCCGGGCTCCTGGGCTTTTAGCGAAACCTGATTTGCTTCGTTGCCTGACTGTGGCTGCGTGTGAGGCTGGAACCGGCCCCCAAGTTGCTGCAGAGCGGCTGCGAAGCCCCTTCCTCCTCCCCGCCTCGCCTCCGCCCCGGCTCCCCTGTCCCTGCTCATCCGCTAGGAAAGAGGAGCTGCTGCCGGGGCGATCCCGTGCCGGGCGCAGCTCCCTCCGGCTGCGCTGCTGGACGGGGCCGCCCGGGAGGCTGCACGTGCTCTGGCTGCGCCGGGCTCGGCGGCCTCTGCTTTCAGCCCCGACACGAGGTTCTTCTCCTCGTCGTAAGAAATAAAACAGGAAAAAGTCTCATCCGTGCAGGGGGAAAACAAATGGGCAAAATCCCGGGGCCTCGGAGGCGAGAGGCACGGAGGGCAGCGAGCGTGCCGGCGGCTCCCGGGAAGTTATGTGCCGGCGGTGCCGGCGCAGCCGCCCTGCCGTAACTTAGGCGGCTCCGGCGGCACGGCTGAGTTACGGGGCGCGTCGGCGCGGGGCCTGGCTCCCATCACTCACGGCCCCGGCGGAAAACCCCGCGGGAGCGAGACGTGAGAGGCCGCAGCGCCGGGCGAGGCTGGGCAGACCGGCGTGGCCGGCGGCTCGGTGCCGAGCTGCAGGGCTGCCCCGGAGCGGGCGCTTCGCTGCGTCACGGGGGAAGGCGCAGCCCTGGCGCGGGAAGCGGCAGCCCCACGCCGGCTCGGCGAGCGGAGCTACGGCTCGGCAGCTGCCACGCTCATCCCTGCTCCGACCGCTTGGCTGCAGGTCCCTCCCAGGACTGGGAGGAGAGCGGAGCAGTCCCGGCTTCCAGCTGCCCCTGGAGCACATCCGGCACTGCACCAACTGCCAGCAGGTAAAACCGAGGCAGCGCCGAGGCCAGCGTTGCTCCTGAGCTCTGAAATAGGGCACG
This sequence comes from Dromaius novaehollandiae, assembly GCF_036370855.1. Lineage (NCBI taxonomy): Eukaryota > Metazoa > Chordata > Aves > Casuariiformes > Dromaiidae > Dromaius > Dromaius novaehollandiae. The sequence continues at coordinate 6,879,405 of NC_088123.1, forward strand.
TGCTCGGAGAGCGGAGCCAAGGTGCCGGAACAGCATCCTGGGAGCATCCTGGGAGCCGAAGCAGCATCCCGGAGGAGCATCCTCCCAGCATCCCGGGAGCCGAAGCAGCATCCCAGAGGAGCATCCTCCCAGCATCCTGGGAGCCGAAGCAGCATCCCGGAGGAGCATCCTCCCAGCATCCCGGGAGCCGAAGCAGCATCCCGGAGGAGCATCCTCCCAGCATCCCGGGAGCTCCGCACATCCAGGCGGTGGAGGGACAAGTCCTCACCTCCTTGGCCGGGTACCTGTGGGGAGGGCGAAGCCGGGGCCCAGGGCTGGGGGGGCCCCACCGGCTTGGGAAGAGGGATCCGAGCTCCCCCGTGGAAGGGAGCCGGGCAAGGATGCCAGTGCCCTGCTTCCCAGCCCCGTCGCTGCCGGAGGCCGGCTGGGAACGGCAGCTGTGGAAATCCAGCACAAAGCCGGGAGCGGGGCGGCCTCCCGCTGCCCAGCACGATGTTCGCTCTGCTCTCCCGGCCGTCGTGACTAGGAGACGGGTGTCGGGGAGGGAGCAGAGGCTGGTCCTGCCCCCCGCGGTTTACGCTGCTAATGAGTAATCCACCCCTTTAACAGCCCTGACTCCCGTTAATGTGATAATGCTTTGCAGAATTAAAGTCTGAAGCCAAGAGCGTAAGCAAATCCAGCTCGTATTAATGGGACTTAAACGGAAGGAGGGGAGAGATCTGCCGGTCACATTTGTCAGTCCCTCTAACGAAACGGAGCCCGGCTGAAGGAGAGCTGTCCCGGCCGGCTGGAGAGGCCTCGTCGTGGCTCCTTCCCGGCGGTGCCAAGAGGCGGCTGGAGCTGCCGGGTGTCTGAGGCCTTTCGACGTGGCTGTGCCGGTCCCGGGGGAGGAGAAGGAGCAACGTGCAGGAGATGGTGTCTGCCACCCGCCACCCCCTGCCCCAGGGCCGCCTGGGCCTCGGAAGGCAGCGAAGAGCGTCCAGAGCAGCGGGAAGCGAAGCTGGCAGCTGGGCTCTGTAATCGGCTTTGGCGATTAGCTTTGTCATTTCACAAAGGGTTTGAATTTGCCCAGTGCAGAGACATAATAAAGTTGTCATTGGGTTTTTTTTTTCCTAAGTACAAATATTTGCAGGGTTGCGTTAGCAGGGAGAAGGAGAACATCCCGGCATCCTTGCTGGGCTCTTGGACTAGACGTGGAGGCGATGCGTGCCCCGGTCCCCCAACAAGCGAGTCCCTGGCGCGTCTCCCGGAGCCCTCGGTCCCAAAGCGCCTCCTCCCCGGTGCCGGACAGACCTCCCGCCTCCGGCCTCCTCCTTCGGCTCCGTTGGGGCATCCCTCTTCTCCTGCGACGAAGAACAGCACCTCATCGATGGTCGCACAGCTCCCTTCCAGAGGCACGGCCCTCTCCGCGCTGAGAGCCAGACTCGGCCTGCTCAGACTCCGGGGCTTCTCCAAGAGCTCCCTTTGCTCCATCCCGGGGCGAGGCGGGACTCCGGACGGGAAGGCCCTGCACGTGCCCTCACGCAGCTGGCTGCGGGGAAGCCGCTTTCTCCATTGCACCCCCTTCACGTCCTCCCTCCTCCAGAAGCGGAGCGCAGCCCCTCCGGGCCCTGACTCCGGCCCCAGGACCGGGAGCTGGTCACGACGGGAGCGGCGGCACAAGGCTCCCTGCGCCGGGCTCGGCCTCTTGATTTAAGGAGCTCCCGGTCACACGGGCTATAAATTCTCCCGGAATAAATTATAAATGAGAGGCCAGGTAGCTGGCTGCTCCTGATAAAGCTGGAGCTGGAATGCGACACAATCAATACCTGCAGCGGGAGCGCTGCTCGGATTAACCCCGCGGGACTCGGCGCTCGCGGCTCCTGCCAGGGCTCCCCATGGGGCAGCGAGGAAACGGGTCCTTCTGCTCCGGCCTTCTCCTTAGGTCCGGAGGTCCCAGCTCCCGCCCCACTGCAGAGGCACCGACCCCGCTCTCCGCGGCTAAAGGTCTATTCGTATTTTCCAGCCTCGTGCGGAGGGCGCGAGGGACGGCGCGGGAGCGGGCCTCGGGGCCCCAGGGCCAAAGCCAGCCGGGAAACCCAAAGCCGCCTCCGCTAAAAGCCGCGGAGCCTCGGAGCTGGGGGAGGCCCTGCGGGAAGGGAGTCTTTGCTGCCACTTTGCACATGAAAGAAACGAAACACGGGGAAAATCTGTGCTCCGAGCTGTGCCTCGGCCTCCTGGGAGCAGCGGCGAGGACGAGGACGGGCGTCCTTGGATCCCATCCCCGGGGCTGGGGGAGGCTCTTCCTTGTCACCAAGCCGGGGAGGGGGAACAGCCCCGCTTTGCGCCCGGGAAGGGAGGAGAACGGAGCCAGCGCGAGCGAGGCCGGAGGGCAGAGGGGAGAGCGGGTCTCTCTCCCGGCAGCGGAAACCCGCCGCTCGCTCGGCGCTCCGACGGCATCGCAGGGATGTCTGCCTTCCCGAGGAGGAGGCGGAAGGCGTCTGGCGACGGGCTGGAGCTGCTTTTGTTGCTCTTGCTGCTCGAATCCGACCTCCTGCGCTTGCGGATGGAGGGCGACAAGCACAGGCACGGCGGGGAGAGCCGAGCTGCCCGGGAGGACGGGGACGGCGGCCGCCGTTCGTCGGGACCGGCACTTTTGGGTGATCTTGCTGCAGGGAGACAAGCGCAGCACGCGGTGCAACGAGCCGCTCGGGGACCAGACAAAATCACAGCGATGCCGGCGGCCAAGGACACTGCTTTGCACCGCTGCCTCCGTTCAGGCCCCGTGAAAGCACAGTGACATCCTGCTGCGTGAGTCTCCTTTCTTTAAAGCAAAGGCAAGCCAGGGAGAGCAAGAGGAGGAAAAAATAGGACGGGGAAGGATGCTGTTAAGCAGGAGCCTCACTGCTGCTTATTGCCCTGATCTCTGGTTGGTTCCCCCCCCCCCTTCTTTTTTTCCGGATCTTTACTCAAGGAGCAGCGTGGTTTTTGCACGCCAGGGCGACCCGCGGGCAGCCCCGCGCAGCCCCTCGCCGGGTTACGTCAGCAGGGCTGGATGCGCGTGACGTGGCGGCACGGGGAGGGCTCGGCTCGAAGCGCACGCTGCCTCGGGGCTGAGCCCAGAGGGGCGGCCCCCCCCCGCCCTCCCGCTCCCCGGCCCCCCGCTCGCACGGGCCTTCGCACGTCCAAGGTCACGGCCCCGCTCACCAGCGCTTGCAGGGGCCCGACCCCGCGTCGGCTGCCGCGCGTCCCCCGGCCTCGCTCCCTCGAGGTCCCCGCAGCCCCCGGCTCCTGCACCGAGCCCAACGCGCCCCGCGCCTCCGCCAGCCCCTGCCGCCGCGGCACCGTGGCCTTGCCGGGGGGCTTCTCCGCGGTGCCCCACCGCCCGCCGCAGCAGCAGGCAGCCAGCCGTGCTCTCCGCGGCACTGCACCGGTGCGGGAAAACCGCTGCTGGGAGTCGGGCACCGTCCGCAGAGCGGCGGCTGGGACGAGCGGCTGGGACGAGCAGCCGGGACGGCACGGCTTTCCGGAGGGCGCAGGAGGCTCCGTCGCTCGGCGCGGGGCTGGAGGAGGAGGAGGAGGCTGGCGGAGCCGAGGGCGGGCGAGCGCGGTGCCGCTGCGCTGGGGGCCCTGCTCGTTCCCAAGGGCCGCGGAGCGGGAGCGGGGGCGGCGGAGGGAGCCCCGGTTTGCGGCCGCGGTGCTGCCGGCGGCGTGCGTTATCCGGGCTGCCGGAGAGGAGGGAGGCTGAGCCCGGGGAAGGGCCGAGCGAGGTGCCGCCGGGAAAGCCGGCTGTCTGCGGAGCCTCAGACATGAATGAATAATTCCCCTGGCTGGATGCGTGTGTGTGCGTGTGCGTGTGTGTGTGTGTGCACACGTGCGTGTGCAATTCCTCCCACACAGCAGCCCGGGGAGGAGAGCGGCGGGTAGGTCCTTGCTGGGTTCGTCCCCTGCCTCCCTCCCCGGAGGGGCCTCTCGCAGCTCTCCGAGCCGGTGCCGGGGGGGCCACGGCCCCGAGCCCCGCGCACCCGCGCCGCTCCCCCCTGCCCCATGCCCGCGTCCAGGGCCGGGGCCGGTCCCGGGCGCCCGGGGGGGTCTCGCCTTTGGCTCTGCCCGGCCGCAGCAGGGCACCGCGGGGGGGGCGCAGGCAGGTCCCGCTGCGCACGGGGGCGGGCGGAGGGATGGAGGCAGGGATGGAGGGACGGGGGTGGATGGAGGGAGGGAGGGATGGAGGGACGGGGGTGCTCGGAAGGGCTCCCGCACCCCCCCGGCTTGCAGCGCGCCGGGACCCCGGGCCCGGCCCCGCCGCCGCCTCCCGGAGCCCCGGGCCCGGCCCCGCCGCCTCCCCCGCGCGGCCCGGCAGGAAGGGCGGCGGAAGGGCGTCCGCGGCGACGCTGCCCTCCGCGCTGCGCGGAGCCGCGGCCCCCCGGAGGGGCGGAGAGGCGCGCGGAGGGCCGGGCCGGGGAGGGGACGGGCGGCACCGGCGGCTCTGCCCCCTCCGCTGCCGCCGGGGCTCGGCGGAGCGCGGCCGCCCCTCGCCGCGCCCCCCCGCCGGCAGCCAGAGGCGGGCGCGCAGCCCCGCTCGGCACAGCCGCCGGCAGCCGGGCGCAGCGCGGAGCTCCCGGAGCCCGGTGCGCGGAGCGCGGAGCTCCCGGTGCGCGAAGCCCCCGGAGCGCGGCGCTCCCGGTGCGCGGAGTGCGGAGCCCGGAGCGCGGAGCCCCCGGAGCGCGGAGCCCCCGGAGCCCGGGGCGCGCTGGGCCGCGGGGATGCGGCGGCAGGCGGCGGGGCGCGGTGCCCGGCGCAGCGGCTGACGGCCGCGGCTCCGCGCCGGGCGGAGCGCACACACCTCTCTCTTCCGCAGCGCGCCGCGGACCGCCGGCCTCCTCGCCCGGATTTGGGATCTACCTGGCGGCCCTGGGTTTTTTGGGGGGGCTTTTTTCCACCTCCCCCACCCCCCGCCACGCCTTTTATCTTTCTGGTTTTTACGCACGTGGAGGAACTCTTGGATTTACTAACATGATCTTGGCAAACGCCTTCTGCATCGTCCTCTTTGTAGGTGAGTGGCCCGGGCGGGGTGCCCGCGGTGGGGGCAGGCGGCGGTGGTCGCCCCGAGGCAGAGGACGGGGACGGAGGAGAGGGGACACGTCCTTCCCCGTGCCCGGGCGGCGACGGGGCTGTGCGGGCTGGAGAGAGCGAGCCGCGCTCCTCCGAGGCGGCTGTTGTGCTCCGGGCAGCCGGGCTCTCCTTCTGGATCGGGAGAGGGATAAGGCGAGGCAACGTAAGCCAGGATTTTAACTAGGGGCAACTTTATTTACCTTTCCTTTATCAAATTTAAGATGAGGGGAAAAACCCCAGCCGCCCCCCCGGGAAGCCCCCCCCATGGCACCGCACGGACAGGCCAGTGGCGGGGACGGCAGCATGCCGGGGTGACTGCTCTGCCGGGCCACATCGCTGTCCAAGGGTGCACGCAGGGAGCAGCCTCCATCCTGTGGCAGAAAAGCCCTGTGTGTCTTTGATCCCCCTCTCCGTGTCCGCCTGCGTGGGTGTGCGTTTCGGAGGCTGTCACCCCTGGTTCGCTCCCCCCGCGACTCCCGGCACCCTCCGTCCGTGGCTGCTGTGGCTCCCGGCTCCCCCGCTCCTGCTCGTGGCTCGGCATGGAGAATCGGTTCAGAAAGTTGAGCTAATTGCGTGTGTGTGTGCAGGGAATTGCTGTCCCCTCTGTTGCAATTCCAGTGCATGCTGCTTGAGATCATGTGTGAGTTATTTAGGAGCGTGTCTCTGCCGGGAAGAAAGCTGAGCATTTCTAGGGCAGCCTGCTACAGAGACGGGGAAGGTGCGGCAGAAACGGGGGGAAGGAGAGAAGTCAGAGATTGTGGTGGATGTGGGGTGAAGAGCAAGCGAAGGAGGAAGGTCCCTTTTTTCCTCCTGCAAGGCAGGCAGCGCTCCTCGGGACACGTATGACTCTGCCTCGGTCATGTGCCATGGCATGTTCCAGGCGCGGTGACAGCAGCGCCCGCGTCTCGCCGGCTCTCGTGTGCGTGTGCGTGCATGTGCGTGCGAGCGTGCGAGCGTGCGAGCCGGAGCACACTGCAGCAGCGAGTGCCCGGGAGAAACTCCGCTGAGCTCGCCTCGGCGCGAGGCGCGCAGCCCGGGCTGCGAGGACGGGAGGGAAGGCACAGGGCTCGGCTGGGGAGACCGGGAGGTTGGGAGAGCAAATCCCCCCCCCGGGGCGTCGAGCGGTGCGGGGACTGCGTTGGCAGAGCCGGGGTGGGGGCCGGCAGAGGACCCCCCCGTGCGCAGCATGCTCAGCCGGTCCCTGGGTGAGGGGGATGATGAAATGCTCTTCCTCTCCGTCGCTCCCGAGCACAACCCTGCCTGCGCTTTAAGCTTGCTTGCAAGGGAGGGAGTGTCCTGGGGGAGGCAGGCAGCGGGGCGGCTGTTCCCGGGCAGGAGGCTGCTGCACGGGGGGGGGGGGGGGGGGGGGGGGGGGGAGGGGGGGGTTGGGCATCCCGCTGGGCAGTGACGGCAGCCTCCAAGGGACGAGCAGCCCCCGGCGCCGGCGAGGCTCCCTCGCCAGCCGCTCCGTGGGGTGTGGGCCTGCCCCCCGGGCGCTGGGCCCCTCCTCGGGGCATCGTCCTTGTCCCCGACCCGCAGCAGCCGGGGAACCGCCAGCCCTGCCTTCCTGACGCCTCTGCCTCGCTGGGGGACCTCTCCCAGCCAGGCTGCGAGGACAGGGACCGGCGGGATGCTCCACCCCGGGAAGCCGAGCCGCGGCCCGTTCGCCCGGGTAGAGGAGGGCGCATGAAAGCAGGAGCCTCCGGCGCTGCTTCGCCCTGCGCCTCCAGGGCTGCCCGGGAGGGCGTGCGGGATCCAGGCAGGGGCTGCTCCCCCCGCGAGAGGAGCTGCCAAGCGCTGAGCCGTCACTGCCAGGAGCGCTCACCCCTCGCCGGGCCTTCGGGGATGGGGTCCTGGACAACCTCCTCCCGGTGCTTCCTGAGCCAGGGCCCCTCGCGCGGCCGCTGAGGCGGCCCAGCTCTCCCAGCCTGGGCTCTTCTTCCCGAGGAGCCAAAAAAGCCCTTTTGGTTGGGATAAAGCAACCGCTACCGCAGAGGCGAGGCTGGGAGGCTGCATGGGCCTGAGCAATGCTTTTGAGGCGAGCTGTGAGGATAAATATTTACTGCTAAAGCCGCCAGTGTCCAGAGGTCTCTGGCAGGACCAGCAGAAGGAAGCGTATATTACCGCTAGCAAAGAGAAGAGGCGACAGAGCCTGGCGCTGCTGCGGGGAGCCGCGGGAGCGAGAGCAAAGCGGGCCATCGCGTTGTTCGCTGGCGGATTGTCAGCAGCTTGTGCATCTGTCTGCAAATCCTGGCTGTGCTTGACACCCCGGGGACTGCTGGGGATTAGGTTTAAATTCTCTGCAGATGTTTTATTGATAGGAGTTCAGGGAGTGTGCGCTTGCGAGGCAATTTCTTCGGGTAGAGGAAAAACATCCCAGCCTGCCCCCCCGTCCAAACTCCCCGCCTTGCACCTCTGCCAGGGGCTCTGGGGCGCGTTGCCCGGCTCCGTGGCCCAGAGGAGAGGAGGGTCCCGGCAAGACCCCTGCGTGGGGCTGAGTGCCTCCTGCATGCGGGGGACTGGGCGGGCTGCGACCGCGGAAGGGCCAGGATCCGCCCTGCGCCGCGCTGAGCCCGGGAAGGGAGGCGGCGGCGGCCGTGCCCAAGCCCGGTGCTGGAGGCCGGGGCTGCGCCTGGGCTCCGGTGGCTGGATTTACCGTTGCGCATCCCGCCCTGGCCCGAGCGCCTGCCGTGCTGCGGGGACGCCGGCGCCCTGCGCGAGGATGCTGCTCCGCAGGCTCCAGCCTCCCTGTGCCGTTTGGGAAGGATGTGCAAAGAGGCTTCCCGGCATCACCCGGAGAAGGCAAAACTGGAGCTGAGATCTGGGTCTGCCCAGGCTTGGGACTATCACGCGAAGGGATCTGCTGCCAGGCTCAACGAGGACGGAGGAGACGTGGGATGCTGGGGAGCTGTGGATGCTCTTCCTTTCTACCCCAAAACTTAATCCACCTCCTGGTGAAGAGCTTCGTTTCCACCCTGGGGCCCCCGTGTCTCCTGTGCGTCCAGGCTGTGAGGAGCGTGCCTGCACCCTTCGTGGATCCTGCTGCCTCCCGTGTGGAATATAATCCTGAAAGGGCCTTCGCCAGGGAGCTCGCGGCCCAAAATTGGATGTAACGTGGGCGGAGGGGCTCTGCGCCTGGTCCCGGTTATCTGGACACCCCTCAGACCTCTCTGTTTGTTTGGGGGCATCGGCTGAAAACCGGGAGGGCAGGATCTACTCCCCGGCCCGGATGCAAGCGGTGGATGTGTCTGCACCCAGGTCGCTGAGGCCGGGCGCCCCCGGAGCGTCCCCTCGCCTCCCCCACGCACCCGGCGTGTCCCTCCCGGCGAGGCGGGCGCTGGCCCGTGGGGTGGGGGCCAGCCCCGGGCCGGGCCGTGCAGGACGGAGGCAGGTGGCCGGGGCGAAGCGGCCCCGGGGCCCGGTGGCACCCGGCGTGGTGGAGGGGACGGGGGTGGCCGGTGTCACATGCCTCTAGGTGTCACTGTCGCCCTGCCGTACCCAGCCGAGTGGCCGCGGCGGGGAAGCGGGACGGTGCCGGCGGCCTCGGCCAGGCTGACATCGCCGGTCTGGCGCTTGGCATGGCGCAGCGGAGCGGACGGCGACGGCGACGGGGACGGGGATGGGGACGGACGTGGGAAGCGCTTCTCGCGGCACGGGCGGCAGCGCGGCGGGGGGCAACCGCTCGTCCTGGCCCCCCGCGCGGGCGGGCGGGCGCGGGGATGCACGCGGAAGCGGGAGCTGCCATCCCCGTCCCTCGCCCTCCGGGGCGGCGGGAGCGGAGCATCCCGGGGACGTGCCGTGGGGCCCGCTCTGCGCCCCTCTTCTGGGGGCTTCCCCGGGATGGGGGGCTCGGCGGGGCACGCGCAGCCCGTCCCTGCCCCTGCGCCCGGTGACGGGACGGGGCAGCGGCCTTGCCTGCAGTCCGACTTGGCGAGAAGCTGTTTCGGAAAGCAAAAGAAAATGCTGAAAGGATAGAGAGAAAGTGAGAGCGCGGCAGTGCCTGCTGGGAAGCGGAGGGATGGAGCGGCTGCCAAGGCGGGGTGCGAGGAGAGGGTGCGGGAAGGCGGCGGCCGTGCACGGCGGGCGCGGGGCGAGCTCAAGGGGGGGCTGGCCTGGAGGCATGCAAGAAGAGAGCTGGGGGAAGAGTGTGTACCGAGCTGCATCCAATCCGCAGCCTGGCCAAGCTCAAGCGCTAAAAACCATGAGTCAGATGCCCTAAAAAATCCTGTGGTGGGCCTGAAAATGAGGAGATACAAAATGAAAACAGAACAGCAGCGCGCAGCGGGAGTTTGGGCTGGCCGCCTCTTTTCCTTGAGTCGTGAGAGGTCACGTGTGGAAGCTCTTCTCCCCAAGCACCAGCGCTGGAAACATGCTGGGCTTGTTTATTGGCGTGTTTGGTTTTAATAAGAAACGTAGAGTCCCGTGTCAGCACGTGACCCCGGGAGCCGAGGCCGCTCGTTAACCCTGCACCGTCCTCTGCTCCGCGGGGGATCGCGGCGGCGGCGGTGGCACGAGGCGTCCTCCCGGGCGGGCGTCCCGCGGGTGACGGAGGAGCTGGGCTGCCCTGTGGCATCGCTGTGGCTTTTTCAGGCCACCAGCTGAGTTTAGCCATCTTTCCGCCCCCGTCAAGAGCCGCTGCCCCAGGAGCGGTGGGAGGAGGCTCTCGGCCGCCGGGGCAGCCTGGGGTGGCTGCGACGTGCGCTCGGCGGTGCAGCCGAGGGGCCGAGGGATTCACCAGCGTCTGCAGCCGCAGGCACGGTCCGGCCCGCGATTCTGCACACGGGGCCCCGGGGCGGGAGGTAGCGGGTTGCTTGGTCGCGGGGCACGGGTCCGCCCTGCCCGGCCTCACCGCTCTCTGCCCTTGTCCCCCTTCCCCTGCCCCGGTGCAGATGAGCTGCTCCGCTGCCGGGCGGGCCCGTCCTCGCTGCCGGGCCCGGAGCCGCCGGGCTGGCGGGCGCCCGTGGACTGCGCGCGGGCCAACGAGCTGTGCGCCGCCGAGCCCAGCTGCAGCTCCCGCTACCGCACGCTGCGGCAGTGCCTGGCCGGCCGCGACAGGAACACCATGCTGGCCAACAAGGAGTGCCAGGCGGCCCTCGAGGTGCTGCAGGGGAGCCCGCTCTACGACTGCCGCTGCAAGCGGGGCATGAAGAAGGAGCTTCAGTGCCTTCAGATCTACTGGAGCATACACCTGGGGCTGACCGAAGGTACGGCGTGGGGCGGCGCGGCCGGCCGGTCCGCGGGGCTGCGGCGGGGTGGCCGCGGGGACGGAGGATGCCGGCGGCAGGGCGGTCTGGCTCTGCCCGGCAGCCCCACGCGTTGCATGCACGCCCCACGGGAAAGCGGCCGGCACAGCCTTGTCCTGGGGGAGCCGTGCCCCCGCACCGAGGGCCCGGAGCGGCGTGCGGGCTGCGAGCTCGCGTGCAGCTCGTCTCGGAGGGCTGCCCCGCGCTCCCGCCCCGTGCAGCGCCCGCGTCCTGTGCGCTGATCCCAGCGGCGTGCGCAGCTGCGGGCTGGGAGCCGGCTCCCCGGGGACCGCGGGTCGCAGGGGTGTCATTCCCATGTTTGCAGGCTGTTTCCCACTCCGGTGGGAAAGGAAAGGCTGGGAAGAGGGGGGACATCTCTGCAGCTGCTTTGAAACAAGGGCAGCTGCTCCAGGTCCTCATGTGTCACTAATGCTAGAGGAAAAAGGGGCTTTTTCCTGTGGTTTTGGGCAAGTCCCTTCTCTCCTCTTCCCGTTTTAGAGGCACTAAAGTGCTCTGAGATCAACAGAGAATGAGGACAGGAGGGTGCTTTCGAGGGCATCCAGCCCTGGCCCTGGGCCTGGTGCTTCTGGTGGTCCCAAATCCGGTACCGAGGTCTCTGCAGCAGCTCAGGAAGGGAGCTGGGAGACTGTGGGAGCCTTAGGTGCTGCAGGGGCCGTCCCGGCCCTTCCTCTGCTGGGGCCGGTGGGCCGGGGGCGGCAGGGGCGGCTCGGTGGGACCTCGGCTTGCAGAACCCTGACGCGAGGGTGGGACGGAGTGATTGCAGGCTGGTGAAGGAGTAAATCAGAGGCTGGAGCAGTGTCAGTAATTGCAATTGGATTTTGCCAGCCTGGGCTGGTCTGTTCTTGAAGGCAGGATCATCTGGTGCTGGGGAGGCGGCGGGTCCATCTCTGCCCCTCTGCAGGCGCATCGCTGGGCCAGGCCTGCGACCGCCGCTGGCACCAAGAGCGTTGGCAGCTTGGCTCCATTTCAAGCGTCGATTTGGGCCCTTAGCAGTGCCTGCTGCTCTGCTCTTCCATGGCCCTGGCTTAAAGCCAGCTCCTTTAGCGGGAGGCTGGGGCTGCAGTTCATTTCACAGCTCCGCTGCGGAGCCTCCATCCCCGGCACGAGGGCAGAGGCGGCTCCGCGGCGGACGCGGGTCCCTGACCTCCCGTGCCAGCTCGGGCTAAAGCGGGGGGAAGGCTGCGGTGGGTCTGCCGGTGGCTGGACGCGCGTGGAGCTGCCCGGTGCACTGCCCGGGGGCGACCCGCAGGAATCGCCCCCAAATCTGGGTCGGCTCCCCGGCTAGCCAGCCGGAAAACCAGCCCAGGGCAGGACTCGCTGCTTAATTGCTCTTGGCCCCTCGTTAGCAGCCTTCATTCAGCGATTTCAAAGGGCTCTGCAAACATGAATGAGGGAAGCTTTACTGCCTGCTGGGGACTCCAGGACCCATACTGGGAGGAAGAGGAGGAGGAGGAGGTGGTGGGAAGAGGAGTGAATTTACCTGGTCTGAAGGAGAGGGAGAAGCTTAGGGGAGATGCTGTGGTTCACAGCATAAGAGCTGCGAGGAGCCCGAGGTGTAGCCTGCCCTACCCCGCAGTAAGGATCCGGAGCCCGGCCGCCCCGGCTGCCCTCCGTCCAGCCCCTCGGCTGCGGGAGCCAGGCGGTCCCGGCCATTAGGGAGGGCTGCTTTCACTCCAGTGCTGCTCCTGGAGGTTAATTGCATCTCAGCTAGCTCAAGAAAAGTCCACTGCCCTTTTAATGCTCGGTAATTTTCCTAGCCAGCAGCAGGGTTCAGCTAGTATTTAATTATTTATTGCATCGGCAAAGCAATATACCGGGAGGTTACAGTGTTTCCTAAATGCACTTTAATAAAGGTGCTATTTGTCATCAGAGCATTAGGAAACCCGGCAAGGCAAATGGGGCTGGCTTGAAAGGGAACTTTGCAAGCTGCCCGGAGCGTATTTCCTTCCCCGCGACCGGCACGGGCAGGCAGCCCCCGGCCCTGCCGCTGCTCCCACGTAACGTTGCCTCTGGTGCCACCAGCTATTCCCACCTCCGAGATCTCCTGCCCCAGCCAGGGCCGGAGACCCCCGACGCCCCGGCGAAAGGGCTGCCGCAGACCGGGCTGGGAGCCCCCGTGTCCCCGGCTGGAGATCCCGTGGCCTCGGCAGTGCCACTGGGCGGAGGAGAGGCTGCTCCAGAGATCCCTCATCCCTTTTCTCCTAGAAATCCCATTGCTCCCCGTTTTTAAAGCTGTTAGAGACAGCTGAATCCCGTGCCCAGCTGGGGGGTCCCTGGCCAGGCCCGGTCGTGGGGACCGCTCAGGCTCCGCACTTCCAAATTTCCAGGGAACGGTGCTGAGGAGCAGCTGGGGCTGGAGCAAGCGCTCCCTCACTGCTCCCCGCCTCTTAATGAGCTTGTTTTCCAGCACAAGGCTTCAAGTGGCTCCTTAATTACCAGGGATAAATGCTGCTGCCTTGGGCTAATAATATCTTGGTAGAGCAAATGTGGGCCAGAGCGGGGTAGCGGGCTGCAGGGCCGCGGCGCGCAGCCTCCTCCGCTGTCCCGGCTCCAGCCCCTTCCTCGCGCTGGGGACGCGGCGGCGGGCGCGGGAGCCCCCTCGCCCGGGGCAGCCCGATACCCCGGGGCAGCGCGGCGGGCAGACCCCGTCGTAGCGGGAGTGCCGTGACGCTAACACGGCGAGGCCATCCAGCCAGGCCTGCGTTCCTCCACGTCACGGGAATGATCATGGAAATAGTGCTGTTTTTCCAAAGTGCATCAGAGGCAGAACAGGGCAGAAAGCGATTTTTACCGTGCTCTTTTAAGCAGAGCCTTTCCTCACACCAAAAAAAAAAAAAAAAAAAGAAAAAATCCAGGGTTGAGTCAAGACCCTGAAACTTTCAGCTTGCAGCTGGCCCGAGCTCTCCGGCAGCATCCACAAAACATTGACCTTTTGAATCTAAATCCACCAAACTATTAGAAGCCAGTTTGAGCGCAGCCCGTGCCAAGTCCAACTCAAACAAGCTGAGTTAGTGGAAGGATCCAGACGTCAGCGAGCCAGCACGAACCTGCCCTCGCGGGCTGCCAGCCCGGCTTGCACTGAGTCAGCCGTGCGGAGGAAAGCTCGAAAACCTCCCAGCCAGCAAGAACGAAACCCGAGCTGCTCAGAAATGGGCTTTTTTTCTTTTTTTTCCTCTCTTTTTTTCTTTGCAGGATATGGTTTAAAAGCCTGTATCATTTTTCAATTCCTGAATTGGAAATTCCCATGCGGGGGGGTCGCGGGTATCCTGGCCGCAGCAGCCTGGGGCCGCGAGGGAGGGGATGGAGAGGGACGGGGACCTGGGATCGGCCGTCCCCGGACCAGCTCGAGGAGGGAGCCGAAGCCTCTGTGGGGGCTGCGGTTATTTGCTGTGGTCTTTTAATTTGCTTTTTCTTCCCTTCTCTTTCTTTCCTCCCACTAGGAGAAGAATTTTATGAAGCTTCCCCCTATGAGCCGGTCACCTCTCGTCTCTCTGATATATTCAGACTTGCTTCAATTTTCTCAGGTAATAAAAGCAACATGCTTCCGCCGGTTTATCTTCACCCGCCTGTGAATATAAAGCTGCTCCGGAGCTCGCTGGGAGTGCAACCTGCGTCTCCCACCCCCGCAGCCTGCTCCTGCCCCCCAGCTCCGCTTCGGCCCCCTTTAAATCTCTTCCGCCCGTTTCCTCTCCCGTCTCTTGGACATGATGCCTCGAGCATCCTGCCCTGGCAGCACCCTGCCTCCTCCGGCGGGCTGCCGAAGCGGGGCGATGGGGAGCGATTTTGGGGACGGGTTGGCAAAGCAGGACTTTGGGACAGATCCTCCCTGTTTCAGGCCATCCCGGAGGGATCAGGCCCTCCAGGAGGGCGGTGGGGAGCAGAGGAGCCGGGCCGGGGCTGGCGCATGCTGGGAGCCCCCGACACAGCAGCGCTGCAGGCAGCAGGCTCTTCCCCGGGCTGCAGTCGTTTTCCCCAGGTTGTGGTTTAGGTTTTTCCCTTTTGGACTCAGCTGCCTCCAGACACGGGAAAATAACGATTTGATAAAGTGGGCTGGAGAGCTTGTAATTCCCTCGTTTGTCTTGCTGACACGGCAGCCGCGTTGCCTTGCCCAGCCGAGTGTCACCTCCATTAAGCGAAGGAAGACGCTTCGATGCAGCCCGCGCTGCAGCTGGGGACCGGGGCAAGCGGGGACGCAGGGCCGGCGTGCCCGTGCCCGTGTCCGTGCCCAGGCAGCGGGACTCTGGGGATGGGAGCAGAAACCGGCAGAGAAAGTCGTGGGCAATAGGTGCGTGGGCTGCGCCCCGGGAGGTGGGATAGCGGCACGGCCCCGCGGCCGTTCGGAGCATCGCTGCCTCGACCTCCTCCTCCTCCGGGGCCCGAACTCCACCGCGGTCCGACAGCAACTCTTTTTTGCCATCTATTTCCATGACAACCCTCAGTGCTGCTGTCCCTCTCCTCCCTCCACTGATCCAAATTAGGTCAGGCAGTGCCTTGCCTTCTTCCCGCTCTTCCTCCTCTTAACCCGTTCCCCGAAAGCCGCCCGGCGCTGCCTGGTTTTGGGGGGTCCTTTGGTTCCCCTCGCCGCCTCGCGGCACTGCGACTTGCTGCTCGGCTCCGGCGGCGCCGGCGCTGCTTTTTGCACCCCTGCCGCTGCCCTTCTCCGCCGGTGCCCGGGCGGCTCCAGCGAGCGTGACGGGAGCGCGGGCAGCGAGCCCCCCCGGGAGCCCCCTCCCAACCCCGAGCCCAAAGCACATGAGCTGTTACCGTTGTTTCTCGATAACGAGGCTGAGCCGGAGCGCCGTTAATTGCCTGTGGGCATAGCAGAGGGATTACATTACCTTTCCAGAAAAAGGGGCCGCGTAAGCGAGGGGGGAGGCGATGCACCCGCGTGTGCGCCGGGCTCCGATTGCGAGCCCAGGGCAGCTGGCAGTGCCGGCAGCAAGCGCGCCGGTCCCCCGCGTTTCGGGCCGAGCCCGGAGCAGCCGGGCCAGTCCGGGGGCTGAGCTGGAGCCTCTCCCGGGTGCCCGGCACGTGCCGGAGCCGCGCGGCTCTGCCGGCTCCGTCCCCTCTCCGCCCTGCTGCCAAACCAGCCCCCTTTGCCCGGGGCACCGCGGAGCTGCCATGTGCATCCTCGCCGCCCCGCGCCTGCCCCCGGCCATCCCTGTCCCCGTGCCACACCGCGAGGGACAGCCGGTCCTGCCGCGTCCGTCCCCCGGCGCTCGCTCGAGATGCCCCGGCTCCTCGGCCCCGGTTCTTTCTCGCCTCATGAAATTTTCATGCCTGCGCTTTATTAATGAGCTCCCCAGCAGCCCTGCGCTTCCGAGCGGCGGCTCTATTAAGATGCAGCCGGGTCCCCGCAGGTCTCGGGCAGGGCGGGCGCGGAGGCTCGCGAGGATTAGGCAGTAAGCCGGCGCTTTGCAGAGCCGCGCTCCCGCGGGCACACCGAGCTGCCGCCAGCCACCGCGGGGCACGGGCAGGAGCAGCGGCTGGACAAGGCAGCAGGAGAGCCGTGACCTGCCCAAAACGCATTTTTCCCCTTTTATTCCTCTGCCATTGGAGTGATGAGCTGCCTCGGTGCTCAGCCCGTGGCTGCAGGGACACTGCGGTCCCACCGAGGCAGGGGGAAGGCAGCTGCTGCCTGTCCCGTCGGCGGACCGGGTGGACAAGGAGCTGCGGGTCCCCAAAGGACTTGTCTTCCCCTCCGCCTCCGCCCTCGCGGCACCGATCCCGGCAGGCTCGTGCTGCATTCGCATGAGGAGCAGGGAGCAGGGTTTCTTCCCCCGGCTCGGCGTGCCTTAGCGCTCCCATCATCCTTTAACTCAAACATCTCTTTTAGCTCAAATGACCTTCTTGCACTATTTTTCAAGACAGATCTACTTATAAATCATATATCATAAGAAGTATTCACTTTACGTATGTCTTATCGAGCGCCCCGTCCCTGCTGCCGTGGCAGATCTCCACGTGGTGCATTAATCACGCGGATGACACGTCTGGCATTTAGAGGGCTTCCTCCGAGCGGCTCTGCTCCGGCGGCCGTGGGGCCGGTCCCGCGGTGCTGCCGGGGGCTCGCGCACCGGGACAGAGTGGCACGGAGGGGGCTGGTGGTCCGCGGTGCCCCAGACCCCCTTCCCTTGCGGGGCCGGGGGGAGCCGGGCCGGGGGCACCTTCCCGCAGGTGGTTCAGGATGGCAAAGCGAGGAGGGGACGATGCTCCCGCACGCAGCTGCTTGCCGTTTGCTGATTACCGGGGCCGGCGACTATTTCTGTGAGGAAACCCTCCTCCCTGCCCCCATTTGTCTTTGCCAGGGGAAACCAGGGAACAGTGGAAGAATCCGAGAAATTGGTTGGGGTTGCAGAGGAGAGGAAATTAGGGAAGAAATTACTGGTGCAATCAGGTGACTTTTAAAATAGCACCTGGCTTGCCAAGGGCAATTCATCATTTTGACAAAAAAAAGAAAAAAAATCGGTGCTTGTTCCCGTGCAGCAGTTTGGTCCGTTTGCCCACGTGTGGTGTGTGCCGATGGCCGGGATTCCCGGCGTGGGCGCTGGGATCCATGGCTCAGGGCAAGGAGAGGCTGCCGGGAGCATCCCCCATCCCGGCACCGGGATGCTCCGCGGTGACCTGCTTTCCGGGGAGCCCCGGGAGGCGATGCGGCGGCCCCGCGCAGCACAACACATTATTCCGCTTTGCATCGGGCTGAATAATTAATAATTATTCCTTGAATAATTGACTAGGAAAAATATTGCAAATTCATGGCATAAATTAATGGCCCCCGGCCGGCGCTCACCCCTTCTCCGCCCGCTCCCCGGCAGGAACGGACCCCACCGCCAACTCCAAAAGCAACCACTGCCTCGACGCGGCCAAAGCCTGCAACCTGAACGACAACTGCAAGCGGCTGCGCTCCGGCTACATCTCCACCTGCAGCAAGGAGGTCTCGGCGGCCGAGCACTGCAGCCGCCGCAAGTGCCACAAGGCGCTGCGGCAGTTCTTCGACCGCGTGCCCAGCGAGTACACCTACCGCCTGCTCTTCTGCTCCTGCAAGGACCAGGCCTGCGCCGAGCGCCGGCGCCAGACCATCGTCCCCTCCTGCTCCTACGAGGACAAGGAGAAACCCAACTGCCTGGACCTGCGCGGCATGTGCCGGACGGACCACCTCTGCCGGTAAGGGCTGCGCGGCGCCGGGCGCTCCGCGCGTCTCTCCGCGGCGGGGAGACCTGCGGGTCGCGGGGGGGATTGGGGGCTGCTCCGTGGCGGGGTCGCGGTCCTCTCGCTGCATGACCCCAGCGGAGGTATACCAGTTGCCCCGGCGCGGCGTGCTCTCTGCCGCGGGTCTCCTGGTACCAGGACTGCGTTTGGTACGGCACAAAGTGGTGCAGCGGTGGGTTTTTCCAGGACCGTGTGATTTCCAAGGGCTGGCATCGCCGGCTGCGTTTCCCTGGGCGCCGCTTGCTTTGCTGCCGCTGCCCCGAGGCTGCAAGGGAGCGATGCCCGCCGATAGCGTTCCTGCCCGGAGGAAGCGGCCTTTCCCCTGGACCTGCCACAGGGTCCCCGGGGCAGCACCGCCGTCTCCCTCCCCACCTGGGAATGGGCTCGGCCCGGTCTCGGCGAGCCCTGGGGGAACCAGGGCACCAGGGGCATCGCGGCCCTGCCAGCGGTGACATCCCTCGGCGCGCGCAGCATCCCTAGCAGCGACTTCATCGCTGGCGAAAGCAGCGTTTTCCCCGTGGCGGTGCGAAGTCAAGGGAGATCAGGTTTTTGCTCCGTTATGAAACTCATTATTCACATGGCAGAAAAAATAAAACCCTGTCACCCTCCAGGGGCCGGATCAGCCTCATAAAGGATTTGTTCCCTACGAGGAGGAGGGTCTCTCTGCCGTCAAGGTGACGGAGGTTCCCGGAGCCTGGTGGCGAAATAAATAAAGAGCAGCTCCGGGTCCTCCGCTCACTGCGAGCGAGCGTGTTTGCGATGTGGGAATGTGGCTTTTTATCAAAAAGCAATACAATAAGCCAACATCTATGAATAAAAGATACCAGAGCTGCGCTGAGTTGCAGCCAAATTAATGGCAGCACCTCTGCGTCAGCGGCCCGACGCTGGCTCGTGCGCTGAGTGCCGGGGCTGCCCCCGGCTCGCGGAGGGGACTGACCCGCGTCAGCAGCGTGTTGCCAGGCCGCGGAGCGGTAATTATAAGCCTATTCCAGCATGAAATGAAATTCCGCCTGGCGGAGGTGGAGCGGCAGGAGGGTGGGGGCGTGTGGCATCCGCCCCCGCGCAGGGACGTGCGCTCGCCCGGCTGCTCCGCGCTCGGAGTACGGCTCCCGGCAGCAGCGTGTCCCGGAGGAGGCCGGGGGTGGCAATGCCTCCCGTCGCGGGGCGGCTGCAGCTGCGGGAGTATGTGAAAGCGGTGCCTTATCCGCAGGCGAGCGGTGCCCAGCACCCGGGAAAAATCTTCCAGGTTTTTCCCTTGCTGAGGCTGCCGTGCACGCGAGGAGGGTCTGACTTTCTCCTCCCTGGTGCTGGGGATGGCAATGGCCCCGGCAGAGCCTGCAGCAGGCAGCCTGCGTGTGTGCAGGGACTTCGCTATACGCGTAGAGATGAGCTTTATCGCTGCCCTGCCCGCTGCTCCGTCCTTCCCTCCGGCTCTGCCTGGAGGAGCCTCCTGTCCGTGCGCGTCGTTCTCCGGAGGTGATGGATCCTCTGCATCCAGCCAAGCCCGGCGCCGCGGGGTTTCACAGGGCTTCGCAGGGCTGCGACGTCCGGGCAGCTCCAAGGCTCCGAGGTGCCCTGTGTTTCGGAGGGGTCTGGCCTGGTGCAGAGTCCCGCTCCGCGGATGCCGTGCTGCGGATCCGGTGCCCGCACACGCGGCATCCCCTCTCGCTGCACGGCTCCGTGCTCGCTCTGCGGGAGGATGGCACGTCAGCCTGCCCGTCACGGCGAGGGCCTCTCCCTTGTCTCCGAGGCCCCGTGCACTTATACATAACAAAGCATTGGCAGAAAGCCACCGCTGAGGCTGTAATCCCAGCTCTGGGTGCTGGGAAGGGGTATAAATAGAGCGGGCGGTCTGTCCTCAGCCGCCCCTCGGCGGGATGCCCCTCGGCGGGATGCCCGCGCTTATCCGTCCGGCATCGTGACTGACGCTCGTCTCCCTTATCGGTGTCTGCGCCTGGCAAGGCCGATTGAGCTCGGAAGCAGATCAGCAGCTGAGCGGTGACAGCAGAGCAGATAACGCTCCCGCACCGGGCTGGGAGCGTAATTAAGCCTCCCGGCTGGACGCCTAACGAAAGGTGAGGGGCTCCGCGCCGGGAGAGCCCGCCACGGGGGGGTTTCTGCCGCGGCCTTGCCGCCGCGGGTGCAGGCGGATACAGATCGAGGCAAAAGGGCGGCGAGGAGCTGGAGGATGCTCCCTGCCCCGTGCGCCCGGCCGGCTGGGTGGGAGAGGCTCGAAGGGCGGTGGAGAGCCGGGAAGAGCGGGAGATGCTGGATGGGGAGCAGGTTGGTGCCGCCGGACAGAAGTGGCTGTGCTCATGAAGGGCCGTTCCTGCAAGGAGCTTGCTTGGTTTTCTGCTTGCTTTGCTCCCACCCCCAAATGGAAAGAGGCAGAGGATCTGGGGGGGGGGGGTGTTAATTCATGTATTTACTTTTGCTTGGCTGAAGACTTGCCACCGAGGTCCAGCAAGCAAAACAACCGCTGGGAGCTTTCATGGCTTTCTGCCGCCGCTCTCCGGCTGCGCGGGGCTGGCTATTAAGCGGCCGTCAAATGCCAGCCGCTGCCCCATCAATAGTCATAAAGTTGGGGAGGTAAAAGCCATCAGTTTTTCATTACAGCTGAAAGCAGCTCTGCAGAGAGCTACTCGGAGTGCTTCGGAGGGAGGTGGGTTAACTCGCGGGGGGCCGCGAGCGCCAGCCTCTGCCCCTCCGCCCCGCCGGAGCAGGAGCCCCGGGGACGTGCCGGGGTTTTTCCAGCCTCCTGGCAGCAGCTCCCTGCGCTGAAATCCCAGGCAGGCTATGGGTGAAGGAGGTTAAATGGTCTCGGCCTATTCCCTACGGAGACACTGCGTGATGTAATATCATATTGCCTTTTTTTCTTATCTAATGCATTTCTTTGACACCACTTGGACAGAAGGTTTGGGGAGGGGAGGGGGCTGCCTGGAGGAAAGGTGACTCTTGGTAGCTCGAAACCCTCCTGCTCTTCCTCCCTGTTTCTGAGGCCTTTAAAAAGCCCCCGAGAGACTCGCTGTCCCCAGCCCTGACCCTTTCTGCAACTCCCAGCCGTGCGACCGGGGAGCAATCAGGCACAGAGCGGTGCAATTTGTGAAGCTTTTCATGCCGGGAAGCTTTTCCCGGCACAACAGAGGACTGACGAACTCCCCGAGCTTTGTGTCTGATTGCAACGGACAGGTTTTAGCTCCCAGAATATAAAAACCTTTTGCAAAACACTAACCTCAGCTAAGGGGAAAAGGAAGGAAAGGGGAGAAAAGAGCTGATTTCAGCAGCTGCAGTTTGCTGTATTTTTCATCTTGCATCAGCAAGTCAGGAACACAAATAATCTGCTCTTATATGCTTCGCTGATGCTGGTGCTGAAGAATTTCCCAGCCTCCGCTGGCTGCTGTTCCTCAGCACCCAAAGGCAGGGCAATGTTTCATTTGCTTGAGTTTTCTCCCCCCTTTTTCATGTATTTCGGGCAGTGTTTGTGGCTGGGGGGGGGGGGGGGGCAGTTCTTGCCCAGCTGCTCGCTGGGCCCCGTGGTCCCCTGCATCTCTGCGTGCATCGGTGACGTCCCTTTCCCATGAGCGGACCCCGGGCTGGTGACCAGCTTTTTTGGCTAGCGCGTGGCCCGCGCACGAGAAAGGCAGCGGGGAGGGGAAGCTTTGCTCCATCACCCGAAACCCGAGGGTTGCGGGGAGGCATCCTTGGCCCAAAACGGGCCCGTTTGGTGCTGGGACAGGGAGCGGGGCTCCTAGGCTGGGGTGGCCGAGGGGTGTGCGAGGCCGGGAGCAGGTCCCTCCCGGCTCCGTAGCGATTAAACGCAAAACATGGGAGCAAAACCCTGTTTTCGCTTAACCCACGTCCTTGCCTTTGCACCCTTCGAGCACCGGCAAAGGGCCATTTGTAGTGGATGTTGCCTTGATAAACAGCAGCGCCGCGGCTCAGCTTTCTCATTACGCCCCGTAATGAGAGCGGCGCGGAGGAGCAGCTCAGCCGTCCGCACGCTCGTCTGGGAAGAGCAGGGAGCAGAGGGAGAAATTGCCCCTGGATTTCGAGGCGGCTGTGCAGGCAGGGAAAGCCTCCGGATCGGCCCAAAACTTGCAAATCTGCAAGGTTTGGTGGCTTTTGCTTCCCGCGGAAGCAGAGGGGAAGGCGCACGAGCCGTGGGCCGGCACCAGCCCGCCGAGGCAGCTGGGCACGGGGCTCTGGCTACCTTGCTCAAGGCTAACCACACTCTTAACACAGTAATAAGTCAATCTGCACTGAATAATTAAATAGAGAGCCTTCATAAGTATTGACTTAATGTGACAGCAAGTCTATACTGACTCAGGGTTTGCTTATGTAAACACAATCTCTTGTTTGGCTTAGTTAGCAGTTCAATGAAATAGAACAGTCCTTCAATTAAAATCAAATGATGCGTGCGCTTAATTCTTCCCTTCTCTTCCCGGTAATGATAGGTCTGAGCACAGACGAGAGGATAAGAAAGTCTTTCAACTGCTCTTATCCACGATGAATCAAAATGCAGCGTCCTAAAAATACATATGGATAACTAAACTTCCTCATTAACGGCTCCTAACTTAGCAGTCGGTCTGTTGTCTCTTTGTCCTCGTTTTCTTTCTCTTGCTGCTCTTGATATCTAGCTTGGGGTTTCTCCTTTGCATCTCTGTTTCTCTGTCCTTTTGCCTTTTCCCTTCCCGCGTTCCTGGGCGAGGGCAGTTTGGGGGAAGAAAGCAGCCCCCGGTTGGCCTTCCAGTCTCTTTTCCCCACTGCATTTTCAGATAAATCTCCCGCTGGCCGGGGGTGCTCGCTGGGAGCCCCGGCTTCGCAATGCCTGGCCACGCTGCTCTCGTCATTTAAGGCTATATATCTATATTTTAACCTCAGCACCTCGCAGCTTTGGAAACGCTCATCCGCAGAGCATGTGTGTGGGAGGAGGATGCCCGGCGAGCTGGGGTTTCCGTCTCGTGCTGAGCTTTGCCCGTCGTCGCAGCTCCTCGAGCATCCGCGGCGGGGGCCGGGGGGGAGGCGCCTTTCCCAGCCGCCTCCCGACGCTCGTGTCTATTAAAGCCATTTTTCCTCGGTCCCTGCAAATTGCCTGTGAAAATACACGTCTTGAGTAATCTCCGCATCTTGGATGTTTTCTGCATGAAATATTCAGGAGCCTGATGCCGTTTGCTTTGATGGTACCGAGTTATCAGCAGCGCTGGCTTGGACTTCGCGCGGTGCCCGGTGATGGGAGCAATTAGCACCCAATTAGGCACCTTGCATCTGTTCTGGGGAGTTCCTGCCTTCGAAATTGCAATGAAGCAACGAGCGAAAAAGCAATCAAAAAATGCTCCGCTGTGCCTCCCGCCCGTCCTGGCTGCCCCTCCGACACCGAGCGCAGCTTCTGGATGACGTCATCAAAGCGAAACTGCTCGGCAAACCCTGACTTGGAAATCCAGCGCTTGGCTGGGCTCAGGACGGGATGTATTTTTCTTAATCCCCTTTTACTCCTTTTCCTTTTTTTCCTTTTCCTGGAGACCTCTCAGGAAGGTGCTGGGCTGGCAGCGGGCGCTGCGCTCCGACTCCCATGCCGCGTCCCGGCGGCCGTGCGGCTCTTCCCGAGCAGCGCTGCGGGTCCGAGCCCGGGCCCACCTGCTGCTGGAGCGGCCGCTTGGCACCGGTGCCGCCGGTTTCCGCCGCTATGGACTTGGCTCCGTCTCCTGTTCGCCCGGGCGCTTAAGAGCAGGGATCTGCGAAGCTCTGGGCCGGTTCCAGGGAGGTTTATTCCTGGCAGCGAGAGCCTCTCCCAGTGCCGGCGAGCTCCTTGCAAGCAGCGGAAAGAGTGACATCTGGCTTGGATATTCGGGAAGGATTACCAGCTGGCTTGTCATGTAGCATGAAAAGAAGAACACTTGCCTTGGAGGATGCTGCGAGCCAGGAGCGGGGCCCCGGGGAGCCGCGCGGCGGATTTGCACGGCGCTCCGCGATGAACTTGCTGCTCTTAGGAGACTCGACGTGCCTTCGCCTCCGATTCGGGGAGAGGGAAACACCGTCGGGAGCTTCGTCCATCTCCCGCGGCAGGGAGGAGGAGGAGGAGGAGCGCGCAGATGCCTGCCTGCGCGGGGAGGGCAGAGGGAAACGGAGCTCCGCATTTGCCTCCCTCCCTCCCGAGGGCTGCCGAGCTTTCCGCGCTGCGGGAATAGTTTTCTCCCAGTCTCACACTTTCCATGGGGAGAGAAAAGGATTGTGGTTTTCCCCCCTCCTGAAAACCCTGCCGTGCCATCGCCTCCCCGGGAAGCGCGGCGGGGCCGGCGCGCTCCCCCTCGTCGTCTGCCAGGCGCGGGGAGGTGCGAAGCTGGGAGCTGGCGAGTAACGTGCAAAGAAAAACCCATCTCGTCTCTG
Organism: Dromaius novaehollandiae; assembly: GCF_036370855.1. Classification (NCBI taxonomy): domain Eukaryota; kingdom Metazoa; phylum Chordata; class Aves; order Casuariiformes; family Dromaiidae; genus Dromaius; species Dromaius novaehollandiae. The sequence goes on from NC_088123.1 coordinate 6,903,350, forward strand.
CTGCTCGCACCTCCCGCCCGCTTTGCTGGGGCATCGAAGCGCTGCCGCGAGCCGCCCCGGGCTGCTGCCCGGCCGAGGGGCCCCGGCACCCCGCGAGCAGCCGCCTCTCGGATGCTCGGCTGCAGAGCTGCCCGTGAAACCCCCTTTTTTCTGCATTTGGGGCTTTCCGCAGCCTGTGCCGGGGCGATGCCGTCCCGGGGGCCCTGGGTCTTGGGGCCGGGCTGCTGCCTGCAGCACCGCTGCTCATTAGCCGGCTGCATTGCTGCTTCTCGTTAGCGGGTGGCGTTGGGAGCGAGGTGGCACGTGAGCCCCGTCGTCCCCTCCCGGGCGCTCGGGTGCCCCAGAAGAGGAGGCCGACCTTGCCCTGGAAATCCGCCGTCTGCCGGGAGCTTGCAAGTGGGTCAGGCAGCTGCTGCCAGCGGAAAGTCATCTCAGCGGCACCGCCGGCAGGCAGGAGCGAGCGTGCCCGGCACCACCGGCCTTGGAAAGTGGCCAAAGGAGGGTAGAAAGAACAGCGAGGAGGTTTCCAGCTTGCCGAAGCCCTCGGTAGCCTGGGACCTCGTATGCGTTGTGATGGAAAGTCCTGGATAAACGTGGGGCATCACTGCGGGTCCCTGCTACCTCACTCCATCACTGCTTCGTTTGTTTCTCCGTCTAATTTGATCAAAACCTTCTGAAAACAAATCATTCCTATTTAAAAAAATAAGTCTCTACCCTTCATTTTCATCAATTCTTATGGCTTTAGGCTGGCGCTGTTGTGTGATTCAATCACTGGTGGGACAAAAATGACATTTAATTAACAAGGAAGGGAAAGGAAGCTAAAGAAAATGAAGTATGGCTTTTTTTCCCTATATAAAGCGTGAAAAAAGGAGCCTAGGAGACTTTCTGTTGCAAAAGGCCGGGTCTCATCCGCCGTGTCGGCAGCTTGGCCACATCGCAGCAATTCCTCCGTGTGATTGAGATGGAGCCCGGGCCACAGTTCAGCTTTGTGTCTATTCATTTAATGACTGAGTCAATCTGGAAAACAGATACCCATCCGTCTGTGTGCCTGGTCCATCTGTCCATCCACCCGTGCCCTTCTGCGGCCCTCTTATTTCTTCACCTTTCCCTGGATGTGATCCCGCCCATCCCAAGGAAATCCCCCCAAAGCGTTGTGTGCAAAAACGTGTAATGCAGTGCCGTGATGTGGTTTCCGTGATTTCGATGCTGCATCAGCCGTGTTGCCGATGTGCCCTGGAAAGGGGCTCCGCTGCCCCTCGTGCCCCTCTTCCCGGGCTCCTCCCGGCCCGGCTTCTCCGGAGGCGGAGGGCAGCCGGCTCCCGGCGTCTCCGTGCGGCTTCGTTGCCTTTCTCCTTTTTCAGCTGAAAAGCAGCAAAATGCAGCCCTCAACCTCTGGCATTTTAATTGCACGCTGAGCTGCAACGGTTCAGGGGGAGATAAAAACAAGCAGTGAAATTTTAGTCATGCAGCGGTGCCAGGAGCAGCGCGGTGTGCCGGTGCTCCCGGGCAGACCGCGCTCCCGTGTCGGAGACGTGCCCGGCTCCGGGGACAACGGGCTGCAGCTCCCGCGCCGTGAGATCTCATTTAGATCCCCGCTCGCGCTCCCATTTATCCTCCCCTGTCTGTTTTTTTTTTTTCCCCCAAACTCTGCTGCTTTCCTCCCGCCGAGTTTCTCCGTTTCGCGGAAGGAGGCAAACGCAACCCGCCGCCCCAGCTCGGGCCCCTCTCGCTCTTGTTTCCCGGCCCCAGGTCGCGGCTGGCCGACTTCCACGCCAACTGCCAAGCGTCGCCGCAGGCCCCCACCGGCTGCCCCGGGGACAACTTCCAGGCGTGCCTGGGCTCCTACGCCGGGCTCATCGGTGAGTGCCGCCGCGGCGGTGCCGGGGGCCGCCCCCCCACCCGCCCCCCGCCTCACCCCGCCGCTCTCCTCCCCGGCGCAGGCTTCGACGTGACGCCCAACTACGTGGACGCCAGCACCGCCGGCATCACCGTCTCGCCCTGGTGCTCCTGCAAGGGCAGCGGCAACCTGGAGGAGGAGTGCGAGAAGTTCCTGCGCGACTTCACGGAGAACCCCTGCCTCCGTAAGGCTCCCGCCGGCCACGGCACACCAGTTAGCCTCTGTATCCCAATAGCTTAACGAGTCATCCAGCTTACTCATGGGAAGGCTTTGCCATCCGGCCCCCGGCGGGGAGCAGCACCTCTCTGCGCCGAGCGGCTCAGTTAATCATCTCGTGCCGGGATGGGGGGGATGATGCTGGTTTTGCACCCGCAGCCCTCGGCTGTTCCGTCCCCCGGGTGCCGAGGAGCGGGCGACCCCGGCGAAAGCCCTGGCGTTACGGCAAGCCCCGAATAATTTTCTCCCCCCCGGCCAGGAAACGCCATCCAGGCCTTCGGCAACGGCTCGGACGTGAGCCCCTCCGTGAAGAACCCCTCGCCGCCCGTCACCGCGCCGCCCAGGCTGGAGAAGAGCCCGGCCTTGCCCGACGACATCAACGACAGCAACACCATGTACGACACGAGCGTCATCACCACCTGCACCTCCGTCCAGGTAGGGCCCGGCGCGGCGGCGGTTTCGTGGTCTCTCCGGCCGCATCTCGAGGCTGGAAGCACGCAGAGGCTCTCTGAGCCGCGCGGGATGCGCCCGCTCCGCCTGCGGCACGCGGCCGGCAGCACCGTCACCCGGGGCAGCCTCTAGCGAGATGCAGCGTGCCCAAGTAATGACATCTGTCTTCTAGCTACCGCTCTGTGAGATAACCAGCAGCTCGGCTGCGTGCTGCAGCCGGGACCCCGCTCGCCGCAGCGGGAAAAGCAGCGGGATGCTCCGGGGCTGCACCGCGGGAAAGGGCTTCGTCCCGCCGCGTCCCCGTCCCTTGCACTCCGCTTGAGCCGGCGGGGAGTGAAAGGGAGCCGAGATGGAAACAAACCTGGCGGCCCGACCTCGCTTGGCTCCGAGAGGCTGCAGATGCTTCCGTGCCCGTCTCCCACGCTCGGAGGCCTTTCGGGGCCGGACGAGGAGCGGCTCTGGCTATTGCTCTTCTTCCTCCCCCGCAAGCGCTGCTCTCGGAGGCCGCTCTCCCGCCCCGCTCTCCCTCCAGGCTCGTCCTCGCTGGACCCGGGCGGGATGAGCTGCCGCAGCCCCTGCCCGGAGCCCGGTGCTCCCCACGGCCGCCCGGCTCGGCATCGCCTGCTGCGGCCCCGGGGTCAGGCTGCGGCTGGTTCGGAGTAAAAACAACCGTTCACCTTCCATGCGGGTGGGGGAACCTCGGAAAACACGTGTTTTCTTACGTTTCGCTGCGGTGGCAGCGCCCGGCGGCTCAGGCTTCGCTGCCCGGGGGAAGCTCCGCCGGGAGAGCAGCGGGGCTGCGCTTCGCTGGGAGCCGGAGCCGGCGCCGTCCCGGCCCCGGGGCATCGCTGCGGCGGATAAAAGCCCTCGGGGAAACTTGGTGGTCGAAGCTGCTGAAGCCTCGGGGTGCGCCTGCCCTAAGCCTTCCTCCCGCTCTTCCTCCCCAGGAGCACGGACCGAAGCTCAACAGCTCCAAGGAGCAGAGCCTGTGCTACTCCGAGGTGAGTGCGGCGGAGGCACCGGCGCGGGCTGCCGCTCCGGAGCGCGGTGCCGCGTTTCGGGGGGCGAAAGCGTCCCCGGCGGTGCCTAACGCGCGGCTCCCCCCTCTCCCGCAGACCCGGCTGACCACGGACCTCGCGCCCGACCGGGGCACCTTCGTGGAGGAGAGGGCGGCCGGCGGGCGGCACGCGCCGGGCTGGGTGCTGCCGGCCGCCCCGCTGCTGCTGGCGAGGCTGGGGCCGTAGAGCGCGGGGGACGCGGACGCGGCACGGACACTGCTGCCCCCCCCCCCCCCCCGCACGCCGGGGCTCCCGGCCCATCTCCGCCGGGCTCCGCTTCCCGAGGCGCGGAGAGCGCAGGGGCGGCTCGCCTTCCCGGCCGCGGCGCCGAGCCCGGCACAAGGACCCTCGTGGCGCTGGGAAACTTCTGGGTGGTTTTCTTTCCGTTTTTTTTCCTTCTTCCGTCCTTTTCTTCCTCTTTTCGGAGGCGCGTTGGGGGTCTCTTCTACAGCGAGAGTGCGAGGCTCGGGACGGACCCACGCGCCGCGCCGAAAGTGCTCGGAGGCGACCGAAGCTGCGCGCGGAGGCGGAGGGGGGGACGGGGGCGGACGCGGCCCCCGCGGACAGGGACGCTCCTTCGCCCTTCGCATCGCTACTATTATTTTTTCCTTTCCCGTGGTTGGTGACGATTTTGAAGTCAAGGAGAAAAGAAACCGGTGTTCGGACGCCGTAAGGTCCTGCTGTTTCCATAGGGAGGGGCGGGGGGGGGGGTTTTCCTTCGTCCGGTTGGATTTGGGTTGGACAAAAGGGGCCGTCTGCGGCTGGAAACCTCTGTGTTGCTCTCTCCGTTTCCTTTCTCTTATACATACATATACAGTGTATGTATATAGCACTCACCTATACTTACATATATGTATGTATATATATTACCGTATACATATACAGTGTGGCTTTTTTATTTCCTTTTTTCTTTTTTTTTAAAAAAAAGGTCAAATGGCAACAACAAGTAAAAATGTATTATTGTAAAGTTTATTTTTTTTAATAATGTCTATAATGGAAAAAATAAACAGAGAACAAAAAAAAAACCAAGCAAAAAAACCCAAGCAAAAACACTGCAGAGGAGCAAAACCCCTGGGGCCGGGGAACGATGCCTCGGGGCGAGGCCGGGCAGGGTGGCTCGGGAGCCCGGTGCCGCGGTCGCCTGCCGAAACGCACGGATTTGGGTCAGGCTCCGCAGCGTGCCGAGCCGTTGAGCGCTCCCCGACTCGCTCGGGGAGACAAACAAGCGAGCAGACATTTCAAAGGAGCCGACGCATTTCTGTGTGACAGGGTTGGGTTTTTCTTTTTTCATGTGAAATCACTTTGTTTTTGAAAATACCATCCCCTTTTCTTAGCGTTTTTTTCCCCCCAGCCACCTGACAGCGCTTGAAAACAAAATGCAACATTAAAATTTGGGTCACACAAAACATCAAGTTTTACTTGAATGGTTTTTTGAGTCAAACGGAGACGGTTCTTTTTCCGCTTTGCTGCCCGCGCCGGGGAGCAGCCAAACCAGCCCGCGGCTCGGCTCGGCCCGCCGCCGCATTTCGGGATGCTGTGATGGGCTGCAACCTCTCCCGCTGCTCGTCCGGGCTGTTCGCGGGCCTCCCCTGGTCCGAGCGCCCGCAGGGAGAGGCGAGGGGCAGAGCCGCCCCGCTCCCGCCCTCGGCACCGGCGTGCGTGCAGCATCCCGCCCGGCCGCGCTGGCTGGTCCCCCGGCGGGATGCAGGCACCAGCCGCTGCCCCGAGCTGCGCAAGGCAGAGCCCTTCCAGGGGCTGGTGTCCCGAGATGCACCGTCCCGGCACGGTGCCCTCCCGGCCCCCGGCGACATCTCCGCTGCAAGCGCCAGGCCGTTCCTGCAAGGAGGGCGCGATCGGCTTGCGAAGCACGCGGGCGATCGTCCTGCGGGACGCGGCCGAGCTAATGCACCGTGCCGAATCGCTGCCTGTTCTCCCGGCGGGAGCAACACACTCCGTGAAAGGATGTTGCCTGCGTGAAGTGGCCCCGGACGGAGCCGTGCCGGCCCGTGGTCTCCTCCAGAGCCGGGAGACGCCTCCGCGCCGGCAGCCGCTGGCAGCTCGCACGGGCAGGACGTGTTGCGCCCGCAGCCCCATCGCCAGCACCTCCAGCTCTCCTGCGGGGAAATCGTCCCGGCTGCACCACAGAAATGCCGTCACTTGCAGAAAGAAAACACCCGGATTAAGAGCAGCTCGTTTTCCCGCGCGCGAGAGGCAGCTCCTGGCACGCCGGTCTCGGCTTCGGTGCTGCAACCCGCCGCGGCGGCGAGGGCAACCGCGGCAGCCCCGAGAGACGGCTCCAGCGCGCGAGTTGCTTAGAAGCAGCCAGGACGGCACCTTTGCCCTCTACAGCTAATTTGACACCCTCCTTCAGGCTCTAACAAGCGCCGGAGCCTGCGTGTGCGGGCAGGTACCCGCTCCCCCCGCCCCGTTCCCACCTCGGGGCCCTCCCGACACCTCGAGGTTTCCTGCCAGCCGATATTTTTGCCTCATTAACTTTTCTGAGCTGCTTCGCTTTGCAAAAAATGTATTTTTTTTTCCATTGTGCTGTGTTTAATTTTAAAGACGTAATAATAATCTCTTGCACATGTGAGGTGCTTTCCCAGGCCCGGTGCTGGGAAGAGAGGAGGGGAGCCGTGGGCCTGGAGCCGCCGAGGGGTCCAGGGGGCTCAGAGAAGCCTGATCATTTTGTTCATTAAAACAGGGGGGAAAACTAATCGGTTTTGCTCATTCTGGCAGCCGATTGAACAAGGGCTCTGCAGGAAACAGGGTGAATATGCTGAATAAATGCACCCAGATGCACCCGGAGCTGTGGTGCAATGCAGACCGGGGCAGCAGCCGGCTGGAAAACAGCACCTATTCCCCTGAAAAATTTAGGCTTTCCTAGAGCTTTAAAAGCCAGCTCAGACCCCGAGCGGGGCGCAGGCAGCCCAGGGCAGCAGCCCACAGCTTGCTCGGCCGCGGCGTTTGCCCTGAGGCCCCTTCCCTCCCCGATGGCTTCGCTCCAGCGGCGATTAGCAGCGCTCGGGGCTCCTGTGCCCTGCAGCACAGCTTCCTGATGTAATTACTGCCACCAGTAAGTAATGAATTAAATCAAGGAGAAAAAACAATTGTATTCAGCTGCCAAAGGCCGCAGCTCTGCCCACCTTGCAGCAGGTAGCCCTTGGGGTGGGGCCAGGCTTCTTTCTCCTTTAAATTGTCTTCTTTTGGGGAGCCAGGTGCTTTGGGTTTGGGGCTTCCTCAGGAGAGAATAAATCCTGAGCCAGGGTCCTGCCTCTTGCTTTGGGGCTGCTGTGTGCCTGGGAGGGGAGAGCCTGGCCTTGGCCCCTCAGGTGATGTGACATGAGGGCTGTGGGTGCAAAGAAGTCCTCAGCAGGGTCCCCGTGTCCCCTTGCAGCAGCACGACAGTGTGGGCTGCAGGGATGTATCCGTGCCCGGTGGCGTGAAGCCTCATCTGTGGCTGGAGCAGGATCCCAGCGTGCAGGCGGCTCCCAGGCTGCTGCGGCGGAGGCAAAGGCGGAGGAGCCTCCAGGCTGGCCTGGGATGGGGAGACAGGAGATCAACTGCCAGCTCCCACGTCTAAACCCAGCATCGTGCTGCCAGACCAGGAAGGACCCTGGGGACCAGGTGAGTCCTTGATAGCTCCTGTCCTCTGCTCTCTGTGATGCAAATGGCTGGTTTTTGTCTTCTTCCTGCCCTGCTGTTTGCAGAGAGGGGCCTGGGCTGCAGCGGGAAACCCTGGGGTAGGTGGGAGCAAGTTCAATGGCAATTTGGATAGCTGCTTGTGCACCTTTGGACCCACAAAAGCTCCCCTGGCTGCCAGAGCCCGGCCAGGCGGTGCTGGGGGGGGGGGTCTCAGAGCAACGTCTGGGTCTCCGTAACTTCCTTGCCGCTCAGCAGCCCTCCCTAGGCGAGGGGTCAGCAGTGACCCATGCATGAGAGCACAGGGATGCTGCGCAGCGAGGCTCTGCTGTGGGCTGCTCCTCTGCTTTGGTGATGGAGGGGCAGGCCCAGCTGAGACGGGGGGGTCACACGTGTGTGGCCTCTGTTGGGTGCTGGGGGGTGGCTCAGGGCTGTGGCATTTAGGAACCCAGGTGGCTTCCGCAGGGCCCTGCCTGGCCCCGGCGTAGGCAGAGCAATCCCAGGGCTGCTCCGCGGCCGCTGCGCTTCGGGGCTCGGCTGCGATTGCCCTGCCCGTGTGCTCCAGCCTCTCCCGGGATGGGGACAGGGCTGAAAGCGTCTTTTCATTAGTGTCGGGGAAAACCTCCTCTGCAGAAGCCGGCCCCGGGGGGTGGGATGGCGTCGGAGTCCTCTTATTTACCTCTTGTTCTGGAATATGCCTTGAAGTTCTGGAACAGGCCTTGAAACTCTGGACTGGCGCCAGCAGCCGCTCCTGCTGCTGATAAATTGCTTTTTGGAAGTACAGATTTAACATTCACCATAGCAGCTTTGTGCTTGCGAAAGGCTGCACGCAAGCAAAGCGTTGGGATAGCTGACCGCTGCCAAGGCGGGTGGGAAGCCAGGAGCCGGGGGCACGAGGCTGGCAGCAGCTCCCGCGGGTGCCGGTGGCCCCATCCCTCTCCAAAGCGGAGAGCGGCACGGCATGCTCGCGTGGCCACGTCATCCTGCCCCGGGGGCTTGGAAAAAGCAGGGAGGAATTCATCCCGCGGCCCTGTCCCGCAGTGGGAGAGCTGTGCCGGGCTGCTTCCCTGGAGCTCGCCACCTCTCCCTGCTCCGATAACTAATCGCCCGTCTCAAACATGCTCCTTCAGCCACAAAATAACCCTGGATACTTTCTTCAACATACTCCAAGTACATTAATTACAGCAGAGAGAAATGCCTGTGCTTCCAGTTACTGCGCAGCAGTGAAAAACGACCGCGTGCAAAACGTGTCTGCTAGATAATTAACTTCATAGATAATTCCTTCTTCATTTTGACTCAATTACTTCCTTGATATGAGAAAGTGCTGAAAAGACTTTTTTGGGCGTTGCATAAAACAATAACCGAAGGGAGCCAGCGGCGCTTTCCCAGGGAGCCTCCCTCTCCCGGGAAGGCAGCGGCGGGAGACGGCGTGTGCCGCTCGGGAGCTGCAGCCTTCGAGCTCCTGTTGCTTGTGCATGGCACGAAGGGGCTCTGGTGCCACCTAAACCCTTGCAGAGCGATGCGATGCCGCTAGCGGCGGGCGCAGAGGAGAGGGGCGAGTGCTGGCTGGAGGATGGAGAGCAAAGACGGTTGCAAGGGCTCTTTTTTGGGGTTGGCTGAGCAATGCCGAAAGCGCTCGAAACACTCCTTAGATTTGAAAAGGATGGGCGTGCTGCTGGTGGGACTCTGGAAAGTGTTTGCAGGCAGTACCAAGCAGAAACCTGGAGTTAATAAAAGCAAGCTGCCAGCTCCGTGGGTCCTGTGTCGGAGTCGCGGCAAATCACCTAATTATGCCAGATTAATCCGTGAGGATTTCCTCCTGTTTGCTGGATGGAGCTCTCGGTCGCACAGCTGTGCCTCGCAGCCACCCCAGCTAGCAGGCGATTTAAATATAGAAAGCCATTTAACCTAGTTGGAGACCGAAGCGTCCTGCTTAATGCCGTGCATAAATTCCCAAGCTCTTTGCTCCCGGGCGGCCGGGGAGCAGCCGACGGCTGTGCGCCCCGGGAAGCGGCGCTCCGGCCGGGCCGCGTGCCGGCTGGTGGGGCGACCTCAGCATCCTGCCCCGTCTCGCCGTGAACTTTCTAGAAAACGGGTTTAATAACTTTCTATGAAAAGCCATAACTCACTGCAGTTCCTTCAGGAGGAGGAGAACTCGGCGATCTAGAGGTTGCCGCGAGCAGGGCTGCGGTGCGCCGACCTCCCGCGGCTGCAGCTGCCTTGCGGGGCTGGTGCTGAGCAGCGCCCCAGACCCCAAGACGGGAAGAGAAAAGGAGTTTGTAACCGCGCTGAGGGATGAGAAATGCTCTTTGGTGTCCCTGTCACTGCGAAGAGCGGCTGAGGGAAGGAGTAAAGCTTTCCAGCCGCTCGCAATTTAAGAGGAAATGGCTCTGATGCTTCATCTTGCGTTAGTCTCCTTCCAGCGCCTGTATCTCTTTCTCTCGCAAGATCAATAACTTTGCAAGACAGATCAAACCTTCCTCCGGAGAAGAAGAGATTTAAACTCCAGTAAAACCGCCCGGCTGGCGACTGTATTAAGGGAACCCCCCCCTCATCCACGGGGGAGAATTACAGCCACCAAACCTCTTTGTTTAACCTCTGGGCTTGGAAGAAGTGCGCTGGCATGCAAAGAAGCGCCTGGGCTTAGCGCTGTGTTAGATGAATCAAATTATGAGACACACTTGTAATAAATCTGGAGCAGCTGTGATGTAGGGCCTGTTACCCGGAGGTGCTAGGTGGGACAACCAGGGGGCTAGTTTAATAAAGGGATTTATTGGGTTTAGCAAGGATGTTTTAAAGGGCCGTAACTTTGTGAAGAAGGCTGAAAACGCTCTGCAGTGTGCGGGTCGGTGGCTCTGCTGCGGGCACGGGGAGGGGGGATGGCACGCGGTGACCGGCACGGGGAGAGGCCGGAGCTGGGATGCGGATGCTGGAAGCAGGGCAGCTCTGCCGGGATTTAAGCATCCCCAGGGCGCGTCCAAAAGGCCACGTGAGTGTGAAGCAGCTCAGCGCTGTGCAAAGCGGCCGCATCCTTGCAAGTTATCCCCCGGCGCCTGCCACATCTTTGCATACCTTAATTAGACTCAGTGGGTGAAACAAAACCGAGTGAGGACTCTTCTAATTCCCCGTCTGTGTATTCATTATAGAAGAAGCAGCTGCTGGGATGTCGGGGGATTAAGTGGAGAGCTGGGAAGCTACAGGTGGTTATGGTACAAATTGTGAATGCTCCCCTCGCCCGCGTGCACAGGCGCAGCGGGGCGGCTGCGGGAACGGCTCGCCACGGGCTTTCCAGCCTGAAGAGCCTCCAGGATTTCGAGTCTGGAAGCAATTTCCTCTCCCCTTTCTGCTGCATAGGCAAAGCCACATCGTTTAGTGTGCGGAGTCCCGCGGGACACAGTGCAGGAGGAGGTCACCGGAGCAGCGCTGCGCGGAGCGGAGGGCAGCAAAGGGCCCCGATGAATGGGGCCGGCTGCCCTGGCCCTGGCCGCCCCGTTCCCAGGCCCCCTCGCATAAAGAGGGCATTTTCCGGCGGGTGCGAGCCCCGGCCGGCGTTGCTGGTCCCCCCCCCCGCCGCGGGGGCACGGGCTGCCGCTCGGGGCCGGGGAGGAACAAGGGGCTCAATGTTCGGCCGGGGCCCGCGGCCTCGGGGTCCTTCGGGTGACCCCGCGCAGGCATCTCTGGAGAAGATGCAGCTGATGGCCACGGGGCAGGAGGAGGCCGGGGGAAAGGCTGCGTTTCCCAGCCAAAGAAACGTGGTTTAACCGCGCTCTTTCCAGCTTAACCTTTATTTTAGATGTATCTATATACACACATCTCTCTCCAGGAATTCATTTCCCTGGAGGAGCCGCGACTCCAGCGTAGCCGGCGTCCCACTTCTGCATGTGCGTTTGCCTCCGTGGCGTTATGAGCAGTTTATTTCCCCGGGGAAGCCGGGATGAGATGTCTCATCCAGTTCCACCGCGATGCCTTGCTGCGGGTCTCCTGGTCTCTCAAACGCGTGGCCGGGAGCCGGGCTGGGAGCGCTGCGGGAACGGGCACGTCCTGGCCTGCTACCGCCCCGCATAGCAGGATGGAGACTGAGTGCAATATAACTAATACATGGCAGTGATTGCGCTGTGCGTCTACTCAGCTTTTTTAAGGACTTCTAGGCAGGTGCATCTGCTGCTGCTCGGTACAGCCGGGGGGACCCTGTGCTTGCAGCTGCTCGTAGGAGACTTTCTCCGAAGAGGAGAGAGGGGCAAGAGGGAAGAAAGCGGCCTGGGTGACTCGTCCTTGCTATTTTTGGCCAAGCTCTTCCCAAGCTATGACGTTTTGGAAACGACCTTAGTGATTCTGCTGCTGAATGTCATGTAGCTGCATGAAGCAGGGCTCCCGCTCTGAGCGTCCCAGTTGCACGCGGGTCGAGCTGGGGAGGGAGCGGGGGGGGGGGGTCTCAGCGCAACCCCTGCTCCCAGCAGGGCCGACAGCCGAGGAAGACCCGTTTCTAAGTCCTCCAGGGACGGAGCTTCCCCCGGCTCTCGGCCCCTTTCCCAGCACTGGGCCTTTGGGGGAACAAAATGCAGCAAAAGGGGGTCTGCAAACCGGCGTTCAGGCGCGGGGTCCTGCAAGCCGGCCGCGCGGCGGGCTGGGCTGCCGTGATTTAATTAGCTGCCGAGCATGACGCTCGTTTTAATTCTGTGCGTTCGGAGCAGTGTGTTGCTGCCCACACAGACCAGTTGCCATAACAACTTTAATTTGTTTTGTAGCCTCCGCTCTGATGGATTTGGGGATCTTTTTGTTTGTTTGTTAATCTCTCGTTCTCCCCCCTTCCCCTCTTTCTTCCTCATGGTGCTCACTCCCCCTCTCTTTGCTCTAATAACTGGTAAAAGTTGTTGCCTGGGCCTGGCCGCCCCTGCGATCCCAGTCTGAACTGGGATCCGCAGCCGGACACGGGCAGCTGCCCACCGGGCTGAAAGGATGCAGTGAGTTATCCCGGGCGATTTGTTTGCGCGCAGCAGTCCCCATTGCCCAGGGCAAAGCCATAATCCTCCCAAATTACCGGCCTGCTAATTGCACCCACGAAACACGGAGAGGGGGAAAAAAAAAAATGCGTGGCTTCCCCTCGCCCACCACCCCGTCCTGCGGTCCTGGGGCTGCAAACTGCGAATAAACCTCTCGGAGGACCAGGCTATGGAATCAGGACCTCGGAGGGGCTGTTTGGAGTGATTTAAAGAGATTGACCATTTGCTGAATTATTTAGAGACAGAAGTAAATATAAAGCGCTGGCGGGAGATCCCAGCTCCCCAGGCCGCCGGCTCGTTCAGCAAAGCGGGCCAAAGCCCGGGCTCGTCCATGAGGATCGGGCTGCCTCCTGATCCAAATCCCAGCAGGACGCAGGTTGGAGAAGCCGTCGCGGTTGCTTCTGCGCTCATCCCCGAGACGTGGCTTTGCGTTTCCAAAGCGCTGAGACCTCTCCAGCTGGAGAGAGGGAGGGATGGATGGGAGGACTGCAATTTATTATACTTGCCTTAGAGCAAAACGATGCAAAAATGCAGCGCTGGCCCAACGGCGGCAGTGCTGACGCCAGCGGCGGGGCGATCTCATACCAGCAGAAATGGAAACCCAAAGCATCTTCAGCGTCTCGGTATCCAGCAGCACCAGCTGCGATGGGGAGAGGCACCGCGAGGGGCTGGGCAGGGGCTGCCCTGGAGGCAGCAGGGCTGCAAGGAGCAAGGCCGGGCGCTCGGCTGATGCAAGTTGATGCTGTCGTGATGCCTTGCACCAGCTGAAAATTGGGTCTCTGGCCTGCTCACGGGCTCTGGCTCTCCAGTGCTGTGTGACTTTGTGCGGGTGTGAAATGCCTGTGAAAGGCACCCCGGTCCCTGTCCCTTGGGCTGCCTTTTTGCAAAAAAAGGCTGAACTGGGAGTGAAAGGCAGTGAGTGCTTGCCATGGCTGGGGCTTGGTGAGTGTCTTGTGCGCAGGCATCCCCGGCCCGGGAGGTTTCCGCTCCCTGAAGGATTAACTTGCACAGGAACAGGTTTGCGGAGGAGCTGACGTTAATGACAGGCTGCGTTAGCATCCTGCTGCGGGGCTGGGTCTTGCTGACTGTGCAGGGGTGGAAGGGGCCGATAGCGAAAGCGGCCTGTGGGCTGCTGATTTCCGCTGAACCCTGGAGTTATAACGAGTTTGCAGGGAGGTGAGCCCCTCCGCGGCACGTCAGCGGGGCAAGACCGCCGCTCTCCTGAGCCTGGGGTGCCCCGAGGGCTGGATCCGGCAGCGAATCCTCCAGGAAGGGCCTGGCTGGGGAATGGTCCAGACCTGGGTCCCTTCGTGGGGACGGTGAGCGCGGTGGCCGGGAGCCTGGGGATGCTCCAATGCATCACGCGCTGCAACACCGCTGCTGCAACGCCGCCCCGTCCGCTGGGTCCCCCCCGCCGCGGCTCCTTGTTGCTGCCGTTTTACAGCTTCCCATAAACAGTCCCCTCTCTCTCTCTCTCCATTTTTAATTACCTAGAAAATAACCTCCATTCAATTTACAGCTCATTTGAAGCTATGAGCAAAGGGCCATAAATATTTAATGCATTTAGAAGTGGCACCAACTGTCCAGGGCTTTTTTCTTTCCAGGAGTTGCTTTGTTTTAGCACACTTATTCCCCCACGTCTTTATTTCCTCCTGTTCCCTCCGTCCATAATTTCCCGTGAATATAGAGAGGGTGGGAAAAGACGGCTCCCGCCGGAGCAGGGCTCGAGCTGTCCTCGGACGAGCAACTCTGCAGCCCGCGCTCCTGCTCCCGGCGGCGTTTGGCTAAAAACGGTGCTTCTGCACCCGGATTTCTGCCTCCCGATCGCGGCTCTGGTGTGGGAGCCGGTACCTGGGGGAGAAGCCAGCCTGTGACTACGTATAAAGTTAAACAGCTAATAGTTATTGCAGTTAGCGTGAATAACGAGGAACTTTGGTTGATGCTTCATTTTCAACTTCTTCCCCTGAATTTTGCAGGTTTACCCAGAACTCGTTTTGGCTGCGTCTATTAATTACTACAACACACGTTTTATTGTAACAAAATAGATATATTTACTGTACGAGGAGTGACAGCGTTTATTAATTATGCACAAGTGGGCCTAGGAAAAGGATTTGTTTGCTTTGATGTCTAATGCGGCGGACTTCTTTTTTTCCTGCTTGTTAAACTTAATCAAAAGCCATCAAAATACTCTCCCATAAATTACAGCAAATTAATTTCAAACAAAAGGGGGAAAAATAGCAAAAAATGGAAGTAAAACTTAAAAAAAAAAAAGAGATAGGATTTGAGCTAATTTAAATATCGTGTGCAGTTATGGTTTCTCCTGGTCTCCGGGAAGGCGGATCAGGACTGGGGAAGGGGCATCGGAGGGGCTCGGGGTGGGCGCAGGCCCTTGCTGGCTCTTGTCACCTGCCTGCAGACGGAGCAACCCTGCTCGCGCTTTTCTCCTCTCTTTGCCTGTGGAGTGCTGTGAATGTTTAATGCACCCTTAATTAAAAGGCAGGTATCTCGTCTCTCCCTGTCGATCGGCAGCCGGTGCGGAGCGTTGTTCCCGGGGGCCGGCACGTGCCCGCGCATCGCCTCCGCTCCCGTGCGCCTGTTGACATTTCGAGGGGGAAATTATGTATGCCGCTTTAATTCACTGTTAAATTAAATTATGAATGTTTGCAATGTAGTAATTTCTTTTGTTCTAGCAGCAGATTGTTTTATATATCTGCCTATATTACCACCTTATTAATTTAATGATTTCATAATAGCGCTTTGCTCCTCTGGGTAATGCAAAGAGAAGAGTGCGCTCGGTGCCCGGCTGGGCCGACTCGCTTGTCCCTGCGTTGCAGGTTTGGGGGGTACCGGGGTTTTTGGCGGTGCATTTTGGGGGTCACCAAGGGGGATAACACACGGTGGGATAAAGCACATGCCCAAAGGAGGTGGCTGGGTTCCCTCAGAGTCCAGGGTGGCTCTTGATTGCTTCCAGTTTTGCTGCATCTCTGCCTTTCCCGAGCCTCGGCAATTCTGCTTTACTGCCGCTTTTTGCTGCTAAAGGCCGGATAGCTCTGCAAGCGCCAGCGCCGAGTCTCTAAGAGCATCGCTGCTGTGCCTCGGTTTTGCACCCAACCTGGTGACGCTTCAGCAGGTTTCACTTTTTAAGGCCGAACTCCAGGAGCTGAGTGACTTCTTGGGATCTTGTATGAGGGTTGTGTGCGGTTTTCTTGCTTTTTAGGTTTTTTTATCCTTTGTCCTCCCTTGCACCAGCCCATGTGGTGCGGAGAGAAGCTGGGAAAACTTGTCCACCCACGTGCTCAGAAACCAGGGAACAACAGCAAGAAAGAAAAGTGGGGGGAGCGCTGCAGTTTGCTCTTTGGAAGTGATGCTTCGATAGCCAACGTGGCGCGGGGCCGTGGGTGGGGGCGGCTGCCAAGGCAGGCGCTGCCTGGCATGGGGCGGGATGAAGCCGGCTCTTCCCTGAACCCTTCTGTCTGCGTAAATTCACTTTTTTCCCCCCTCTTTCCATTCCTTGCTTCCAATTGCAAATGGGAAACAAATGCTCTGGGAGGGAAATGCCAGGTTTTGGCTGCCAGCAGCCCCCCAGGTCCCGTGTGCCGTTGCCGGAAAGCGCTGGTCGGTGCCGCAGACAGAGCCGGAGCGCTGGGAGAGGCAGCGGCGGGACGACCTGGCGGCTCCCTGCGCAGGCATTGCAAGGGCTGCTCGTCCCGTGCACCGCGCTGGAGCTCATCCCTCAAAAGCACCCCACGACTGCCCTTAATATTGGAGGAAACAACGAAGCGGGAGCACAGCGGAGCCAGTGAGCGACAGCAAGATGAGCTGGTGCCAGTTGCACTGCAAAGATTTTATTTTTTGGTGTCTTTTCTGCTGCTGCCAAATCCTGTGCTCCGGTTCTCCTTGCTGCGGCTCGTGCCATGCAAAACGCCGCGGATGCAGGGCTGAATAGCTGAGGCAGTTCAAACATTAGAATATTTGCAAAGTGGTGCTTGCCAGCAACAGACACTTGAAATAATCTGTTCAGGCACCGGGTGAATTTTCTCCTACCAAAGGGCCGTCGCCCGCGTCAGAGGCGCTTAGCGTCAGGCGGCCGAGTGCCTCCCGCTCGTGAGCCGCCCCGCGCCGGGCCGTGAGCATGTTGCACTGCTTTGCTGTCTCGAGAAGGAGGAAAAACCCTGCTGACAGCTTGATTAACCTTGCCCCCATCCCTCTCGCACTCGCGGGCGCTGAAGTTCTCAGCTCAGGGCAGCTGCGAAGAGCAGAAAGGGAGGGAAAAAAAAAGTCAGATATCTATTTTTTCACGCTGTCTAAAAATAGGGAGTCTCGTGGGCTCTGCCTCCCCCCCGGGAGGAAAAGGCTGGTCCCACGCTGCCGCCGCGGCGGGTGGCCCCGGCACGGGGTGCCCAAGCAGGGAGCCCAGCCCGGGACGCGGCGCCCGTCCCCAGCACGTGCTTCCATCCTGGCTCTATCGATGCGCAAAGCCTCCCGGGCAAAAACGGCTAATTCTTCTTAAATCATAAAAATGTTATTTTGGTTTTCAGCCCAGGAAATGTGCAAGGAAATTTCCCCTGTGGGATTTTGAGGAGGAGGGAAAGAAAGGGCTGTTTAGGACTAAGCAGCTGTAGACGGAAACTTGTCGTTGTCCGAATCGGTTTGCTGCAGGACGGGGGCTGTTTCGCACTCGGCAGCAGCCGTGTTTCCCTGCCGGACGGGACGGGGGAGTCTGGGCTTTGACGCAGACCAAGCTGCAAAAGTGGCTGGCGATAAAACGCCCCCGGTTTTATGCTAAACCCTTGGATTTGCAGCGTGCTTGGATGGTTTGCGAATGGATGTGGGACTTGCTTGGGGCGAGGGCTTGGTGTTGCGGGAAACGGCAGCTCCCGGGAGCGCGGGCGGCAAAACTCGGCAACGATCGGGTTATCAAAGTGATACCGCGACACTGATTTGCGCTGCTATCCCTGTCCCGCGGCGCTGGCCGAGCTGGCGGCGTTTGGGCGAGGGGCGCGTGCCGGCATGGGTGCACGTCCCTCCCGCTCGGCACTAATGATGCCGTCGCCTCGTTAGGCAGCGCCAGCGCGGAGGAGAAGACCCAAAGCAAAGAGGAGATTCATCAGCTAATTGTGGTTTTAAAGAAAATAATTACATGAGTCAAAACGATTTACTAAATTAAGTCACTCTGTAGGCCTGGTTTTTATTTTACCGTGTTTTTCCCTTAAATGTGAGACGGCGGCTATTTCCCCCCCCCCCCCCCCCTGCAGTGCGCGCTGCCTCCAGGACTCGCCGCTGGAGCTCTCGGTCCGCCCTCGCCCGGACCGTGCCGGAATGCCGGGATGCGGCTGTTTCCTTGCAGCGCCGTGGTCCAGCCAGGTCGGCCCTGGCCGGGGGCCGCGCAGGACCCGCCGGGGGGTCTCTTGCCGCGGCGGCTCGCCGAGCCTCGTGCACGGGGATGGGCAGAGGGGCTCAGGTCCAACCACCAACCTGGGAGCAACTTGGCGGGGCAAATCGCCCTGCAGGGAAGGGAAATGCAGAGCTCAAAGCTCCGGGCATCCGAGCCCCGCGGCACGTGTCGGCGCGTCTCCTGCATCAGAGCAAAACAGGCTTTTCCAGATCTGCGTGGGGGCTGCTTTAGCCCGGCGCTCTGCCCCCCCGGCAGGTCTGCGGCACGAGCACAGACCCTTCTGGAAGGGAAGGTTTTGCCCGTCTCTTTTCTCCCATTTTGGTGAGTCATAGAGGTACTTTAGAGAGAGCTTTTGCTTGTGGGAACTATAAAATCCTCAGCAACTGAGAAACGCAAGTCTTAAAAACAGGCTGCTTTGGCAAATACCGGCCTGCAAATCTGGACCCGGGTTTTTCAATTAAGCTTTTTTTTTTTTTTTTTAGGGGAGTTAATTGATATTTACTTAGTGTGTCAAAATAGCTCCAGTGCGTTGGAGGGCTGCGCTGCTCGCCGCGCATTTGGAGCAGGGCGCTGGGGAACGGAGGCATGAGTCAGTGGTAAATGAATTAAAAGCAGCAGCTCCTGATCAAGGCCAATTACATCCCGTTCCCAGCAATGGAAGGGGAGGCACAGGGATCGCGGGGAGATGGCTCCCAGGAAGGCTGCCCGGGCCCCTCTCCGGGGAATTCACTTGTCCTGCCCCTGCAAGGAGGCAGGATGCCTGGGTGCCATGGGAAAGCACGCTTCTCCGGGGTTATTTCCATGCACACTGGCCGGGTTTAATCAAGCCCGTGTTGTGCCCCGCAGAGTGCCGAAGCGCCCGTGTGCACGCAGGAGCACCGTGCCCGGGGCTCCAGGAGCGATCCCCGCGGCCTGGCTTTGGGAGACGGCTGCCGCCGAGGGCCAGTGACGCTCCCTGGAGCGGGGCGGGAGGACGGACCGCCGGCCCCGGAGCGGAGGGAGACGCGGCGGGAGGCAGAGCACACCGAGCGCCTGCCACGGGCCGGGAATCGCGTCGTGCTGCATTGACAAGCTCCATCCCGTGACGTGCTGCTCGCGTGGATGCGGATGCGTTTGCGTGCGAGACGCCTGCTCGGCGGAGCGTGGCCCTCTTGGAAGCGTTAATTACCCGATCAGCTGTAGATGTGCATGTGCGAGAATGCAGAGCGGATTTATGGGTGAGGAGCCGGGCTACGGGAAGGCAGCGGCTAATTGCCCCGAGCTGCCCTGATGTGCACCTTGCAGAGACGTGGGCTCAGCACGCTGCTGTGGCCCCCGTGCGCTAATTAAGAGCTGCCAAACGACCACTGGAGGGGCTGGGGGCGGCCAGGGAGGGGGTCGGGGTGGCTGCAGCTTGCCCAGCTGCTGGGTCCCTTCCCCGGGATGGTGCATGCGGGGATGGAGGTCCTCGTGGTTCCCACGCGGATGGACGTGCTGGGCAGCGAATCCCTGCCGTGAGCCTTTAAGTGTGCTCTGTGGCCCAGTGCAGACCTTGCTCTCCCGCTGCTCCTCGAATCCATCTTTTTCCCCGCATTGCAAAGGCTCCCGGCAGTGGCGGGGGTCGGGATGCCCGGTGTGCGTGCTGATCGGACCCTCGGGAGCGCCTGCTCCGTGCCTGAGCCCTTCACCTGGGCCCGACCCGCGGTGTTTTGCACGGAGATGCCGGTTGCAACCAGGGCTTGCAGCTGCGGTCCGGCCCAGAGCCACCCGCGAGCTGGGGAGGTCGAGCAGCGAAAACCCTCGCGGTGTTCCAGCAGAGACCCCGCCGGCTCCCGGTGGCTTTTCCGTGGGCTTTCTGCCGGCCCCGCACTCGTGTCTTGCACAGGAACCCAGTATGTGCGTGGAGGGGAGGAACCACTCCTGGGTAGGGAACAACTTAATGGTTGCTCTGCGGAGAAATACGGAGGGATACGGCCGCAGGGATGCGGAGCCGGTCGGGGCGGTATTTAATACCAGCTTTACAAGGCTCCGATTGCCTGGCAGTATATGAAAGCCATATTTCTTGAGTTACCGGGGTTATGGCTCACACGATTAAAGCCCTTCCTCAGTGCCTTGCTGCCCTCCATCCTCCTTTCCAGCTCCCGTTTATCTCCTCTCATTTGTCATCTTTATTAGTTCTTAATCTCCCATCGGTCCGGCGGCGTTAAGAGTGGGATTACGGGGAAGTTTAATTGGATGGCGCTCCACGGCCCTCGCAACATCAGATTCAATAAAAGTTTATGAAAAGATAAAAATCGCACTGGGTTTTATAGCTCTGGACGGAACAAAAGAGACTGGAGAGAACAAGGTAACTTTTTCCCTCTTTTTTTTTCTTTTTTATGCCTTCCTGACCTCCTGTGATCCGTGTCTGGGCTGGGTGCGAGGCAGCAGCAAGGCCGTGCGCGTGGCTGGGGGGGTCCGGCCACCCCCTCCCCGGCCGCCGCTCTCCTCCGCAGCCGTTTCACGCGGTGGATGAGACGCGATTAGGGGCTTTCAGAGCCGCGGGATGGTGAATGGGAGCTGATTGAGCTCGCCGGGGGGCAAGGGAAAGGGCCCCCCGCTCGTGCAGCACAGGCCCGTTGGGAAAAGCACTGCAAAATGTCAATTAAAATTCCAGAAAGTCTTCCCCAAAACGCGGCACGGTTCCTGCTGACCTTTTCCCATCGGCTCCTCTGCTCTCCCGCATGACGGGAGCTCTTACCAGCAGAAAAAGCAAGTGCGTCTTTATTACGGCTTTCCATTAGAGTCATGATTATTTCCATTCTGCTTGAAAATAATCTTTTTTTCCCCTGAAACGCCCTGCTCTGCCTGCTTGGTAACTTTTTTTTGGTTTTGGATTCTGATCCTAATTTTTTCTATTTTTTAAAGGAACATATGGAAAAAGAGTGGGGGAAAGTGTTAAAGGAGGAGGCGGAAAAGAAAGAAGGGCCAGAAAGCGGAGAAACGGGGGCTGCGGGGAGCGGGAGAGGAGGCGAGCTCGCTGCTCTCGCGCAGGTACCGGAGCGCGACGCTGGAGCGGGAGGAGCGACGAAACGCTTCCCGCCGGCCGCGGGTCCGATCCCCCCTGTGCACGTGCATCCCGCCGGGATGAGCGGCCGTGCCGCGGTCTGCCTCGGTGGAAGCGGCACGCTCGCTCCGTGCCTCGGTTCCCGGCTGCACGGGGATGGCTGATCCCTGCTCCTGCTCGCCCGGCCCAGCGGCTCCGGTGCCGGCATGCTCGGCCCGGCTGTCTCTTCCCCTGCTCCGAAACTCAGGATTTGCAAGGCCGGCGGGCAAAGCCGAGCTCCCCGGGGGAGGCACCGGGTGCCCCAGCTTGCTTGGATTAAAGAAAGATGCCGAGAGGACGGGGGGGGGGGGCTGCGGGCAGGGCTCTTATCTCCCCCCTCCCTCCGCTGCTCGCAAAAGCGGCCGAGCATCAGCGAGAGGGGAATTAATTGCTGACAAATCGCTAATGGAGCGTCACGAGGCAGCAGCGCTGCTCCGAGCCGGCGGTTTGATCTTGGGGAGACGGGTAGGACGTTGCTTGAAACGCCGGGTTTTTTTGAGGCCGTTTCAATCGCTGCCATCCCGAGCTGCCGGGGAGGGGGACGCCGGCACGCGGAGGCGTGGGGAGACCCGGCCCTGCGGGAAGCAGGCGCTGCGTTTTCCCAAGGAAGCAAAACATTTACATTGGGGCTTTTTTTCCCACCCCCCAGGAATTCGTTGCGGTTTTAGGCACCGCTTGGAAGAGTTGCTGTTCAAATGTGTTTCCACTTGAATCCTGATTCTGGAAAGAGATTTTTTTCCTTTTTCCCCTTTCTCAGAGCTGTGTTCCATTAGCGCTGCCATCGCTTTGCCTTTTTTCAGGATGGAAATGTGTCAAAATTCCCCCTGTTCACGAGGCCGTAGAGCCGGGAAGGCAGAGCGAAGCCCTGCTCCGCGTCGGTGCCCGGGAAAGGCTCTTCCCGCGGGAGCGAGCAGCTCCCTCCTCCCGGCTCGGCAGCTCTCCCGCTGCCTTTTGCCGCTTCGCCCTTTGCTTCGTCCCTGCTCGAAGGAAGCGTCGAGCGGTCGCTCCTCGCGCCGGCCGCCTTCGTGGGGCTGCCGCGGCCCGTGCCGAGCCCTGCCGTGGAAATCAGCTTGGTCCTGTGAAACAGTTGCATCAGGACGACTGTCAGAAAATCGATCGCGCGGGGTAATTATGCCCATAAATAAGCCGGAGGAACAGGAGAGGTCAAAGGGAAACGGGGGGGGGGGGAATGGCGGCTTCTGGGCCCAAGCGAAAATAACTCATCCCATGCATGTGCTGTGGAGCAGGATCCAGGAGCAAATCGAATCCATATGGCAGCTCCCAGCCCCGGCTCGGTGCTGGCGATGGGAGCCCGTTCGTCTGGAGGTGGGGGAGCGCCTCTAAGCTGCCTGGTAGGTTTTAATTTTATGTTTATCCTAATTATTTCCATGCACCAGAGAAGATGCTTCCCCCAAGGGGAAGGTGGCAGCTCGTGGTCCCCGTCCTGCTCCCAAGAGGAGCGTTGGCGTAAGCTCCCCCGGGCCGAGCACCCCCGTCTCTGCGGGGGGGGGGGAGAAGCAGCCCCACCGCGGCTTTTCGGCTGAGAGCCCGGGCGATTTGCCGGCGAGGTGCCGGGCGATGCGGGACCCCGTGCGAGGGGCTGCGGCCTCGAGCCGCGCGGCACCGACAGGTTCATCCGTAAGGAAACCTCCCAGACGCGTTGCTGCCGCAGCCGCTTTCGCTCACCAGCCTCCCAGCTCGGTCTGAGAGGTGACTTATGCCTTCGAGAGCTGCCAGCCCTCCCCGTGTTATTACAGTTCTCACAATATTTGTTGTTCTCCCACGAGCCTCCCTGCTTGGGCTCGTGTAATTTCCTGCGAATCTCACGTTTTTCTTTTTTCTCGTGCCGCGGAAAAGCCCCCGAGCTCGTCCCAAGAGCGCCGTAAAGACTCCAAAGTTGCTCGGTTTTAAAACACAAAAGAAAGCGAAAAAGCACGGTGAATGAGAGGCTTTTGGAAGCACAACCGAGGGGTAGGATTTGGGGGGATGCGTGCGGGCATCGCTCTCCGGGGCACTCTGGGCCAGCGGCCGTGGGCCGACCGAGGCAGTCGATAGAGCGTCGCTCCGGGAAATCGCCCTCTCGCAAGGCAATTTTCTCCACCAAAGGTCCTCGTTAATGGGGCCAGCTGTCCCTGACCTCTCCGGGGAGAAAAATGATGCAGGGCTCAAAAGCTGCTGTTGCATCTAATGCCTCTTCCCTGGCGCTCGGCCCCTCTGGGGTGTGCGAGGTCCCGCGTCCCCCTCGCCCCTCTCGTTATCCCGCTGCTGCCTCTCGTCCTCGGCAAGCCGGTCCCCGTCCTCCGAGAGCGCGGAGGAAGCCGGCGATAAATTGCTGACTCCTCTGACATGAATATTGTTCAATTCTTCACAGATGCCTTTTGGCCGCGTTTGAGACAAGCCTCTGCTTCGGCACATTTCTGCCTGCTCGCCGGAGGCGGCTGCGCTGCTGCAAAAGCTGCCGGCGTCAGCGGGGCTCGTGCCGGCTCCTGGCTGCTCCGTGCTCGCTGCTCTCGTCCATGCCATCGTCCTCCCTTTCGGCTTAACCAACGCGGTGGAAGCGCGTTTCTCCGAAGCTGGGTTCAGCATCCCTGGGTCCGCAGGTTGCTTTTGGGGCTGAAAATGCCCCTGGAGATGCCACGAAGGAGCAGCCGGTTTGCGCAAAGTCCCCCGAGGCGTCTTGGGAGCACCGCGTGCGCGGGGTGGTGCTGCGTGGATGCTGGCCGTGTTTTATCCATCTCCCGTGGGTCGGTTATTCCCCAGGCTGGAATTTATGATGCTGAGAGTCGCATCCTGTTTCGCAGGGATTCCCTGGACGCCCCTGCTCCCGCTGACTGTCCTCACGTTGTCCCCTCGGACGGTGCTTTCCTGCTGGTTTATCACCCCGTATCCCTGTCTCGCCAGTCAAGGGTTTTAAGCTCACAGCTTTAAATCACTAAGGTTAAAGCGAGCGCCTAGCAGAGCCTGCCCTTGCGATAACCACTCCAACCAGCCTATCTTTAATTAAACTGCCTGGGCTCGCCTCTCCGCCGGCTCCCTGCCGTGGCGGCTTTGCACACGCAGCAGGATCGCACGGGGGAGGCAGCGGGGGCCCGGGGCTGCGGTGCAACGTCCAGGCATTGCGGCAGAGCTCCCCTTCACCAGGGAGCCTCGGAGGAGGCCCGGCCTCTGGAGCCGTAGGAATGTGGGATCGTCCTGGCTCTCGGGCTGTTTGATGCTTAGAAAGACACATGGTCAGAAGTTCAAAAGGCAGAGAGTGCATAGCGCTGGTGGAAATCATTAAAAACTCTGACCATTGGGATGAGAAATACGAGCTTTCTCTTAAATGCCCGAGGGTGGCGGGTCTCGGCTCAGTTTCTCCTGGGAGGAATCGCGGTGCCCAGGGATCTTGCAGGCAGGCAGCAGCAATCCCTGCCCCAGAAGCAGTTTTCCCCTTCCAGCTCCTCCACTTCGCTGCCTGCCGCGAGCGCGAGGCCGAGCCGCCCCTCTGGAGCGCTCCTCTAAATCCCGCTTTATCCCTTTTGCAGCTCAACGGGAAGCAGCAGCCGGGCCGGAGCGGGGCCGGGGAGAAGACGCTCCTTGATGTGTATTCCCAGAGGACTACCTCGGCTGCTCCGTAAGCCGGGCTGCTCTGTGGCTTCGACGTTAACCTTGCCAAGGCAGGAGAGGGATTTTAATGGAGAAAGGCTCCTGCGGCTGCTGGCGAAGGGCGGAGAGGGAGCGGATGCTTCCTCCCTCCCGCGGCCCTGCGGAGGGGATGCGAGCAGTAGCGCCTGTGTTATTGTAGCAGATTCTTATTTAAAACTCTCTCTTTTTTAATAAAGGGGATATAGCTCGGCTTCACAGTGTTTTTCAATGAGCCAAGGAGGGTTTTCTCGTACATTGTAATTGATTTATTTTGTAATGCAATACTGTCTAACATTCACAGACTCATTTGACTAAATTATTCATCAGCAAATTTTTAAATAATGCAACAACTTTCTCTTTTGCAAATTCAACTCTTATTTCTTGCTTCTCGGGCTGGGCCTGAAAACTAATATGCACCAGTGGGGTCTTGCTTGCATCTCCCTCTGAGTTAAGTCATTTGGAACTAATGGCTGAAAGGCCTAAGACTAATTAAAAAAGAGCCATTATCAGAGCCCGGATTTACTGCAGGCTCCGATCGGCGCAGGCGGGTGCCGGATGCAGCGATGTGAGTAGCGGTGTAGATGGGCAGCTGGGGGGTCCCTGCAGCCGAGGGGTCGGGGGGCTGCTGAGGCTGCGGCCGGGGGCGAGCACCTCTCCTCTCCTCTCCTCTCCCCTCCCGCGCAACAGCCGGCCCCGGCCAGCGGCCTCCCGCGTTGCTCCTGCCACGCTAAAGAGCGACCAGTTTGCACAGGGCTGCGTGGGAACTGTCAGGTCCTCGGCGGTGGTCGCTGCCACCCAACTGCTTTCGGTAATGGAGCGAGAGCAGGTGGGGGGTTTGCAGGCAGAAATGGGAGGAGAGGTTTCCTTCCAGCGCCGTCCAATTTGCATAGTGTTAGCGATCCCAGCGGCAAAGCAGAGTAATGAGCACTTTGCTTTTGAATCAAGGAGCCAGATCTGATTTGCTTTCGTTTTAAATTGCACTGCAAGCACATATCCCCCCCGCCCTGATGAGAAGGGCTATAAGGGAGCGAGGCTGGATGGCGAATTCGCTGAGGGGGGCAGAGGGGCCCTGCCTGGGCCCAGGGACGAGACGCCGTCGCCCCACTTTCCCCGGCGTCTGCATGCCTGCGCCGTGCTCGCGGCCCCGAGTCCCAGGACGCGGCGCTGATGAGAGACAGTTAATTCAATTGCAACAGAGAAATTGATTAATGGACTGGATTAAAATAAATCCCCCACGTCCCAAAGTTTCTGCGAAGCACGCCAATCCCGCTCGCCCATCGCCGCGGGGAGGGAGAAGGGACGAAGAACCGAGGGGACGTTAGCAAAGGAGAGGAAAGAGCAGGTCGGGGAGGAAAGCGCATCCGCATTTAATTAGTGCAATTACTGCATTGATTTTGACACCGAGCCCTCCCGACGCTGCTGCTGCTGCCCCGATCGCTCCGGCGCGGGTCGGGGAATTGGGCTGGACCTGCCCGGCTCCTGCCCGCTTTCCGGCACGGCGCTGGCGGTGTGCGGGTCAGCTCAGCTCTGCCCGGGTGGGAGGGAAGCGGGGAAAAACCCGGCTAAACTCATCATGTTGCAGCCTTGGACAGGCACCAAGGGCACCTGAGCGGAGCCTTTGCCCTTAGTCCCGGCTGCAAGTTTGGCCCTGGGGGTTGCAAAACCTCCGGAGCCGCAGCCCCGGCAGGGAAACCAGCCCCGTGCCCAGCCCGCGGAGCGGAGCCGAGCTCGCGCGTCTCGGCACGTAGGAGAGAGAGCGCAAAGGAGCGGGAGCTGGGGAGGCTTTGAGAAAAGAGGAATTGGTCATTTTGTGATGAGTTATACGTGCGCCTGGGGACACAGCGCTGCCAGCCAGCGACACCCACGGCCTCCCCCGCAGCCCTGGGCTGCAAAGGCAATCTGTCTGCAGAAAATCGGAGCCACCGTTAAACAAGGGCCTTTGACACGCCGGGCAGTGGCAAAGCACAGAGACGAGGGCCGCTAAGCTCGGCCTGGCAGGGCTTTCCCGACTGCCCGGGGGCCTCGTGTCCCGCTGCTCCGCAGCCGTTTGCGCCCGTGCAACGTGATGCAGGGGACCGCGGCCGGGGTTTGGCGTCCCTTAGGGCTCCCGCCGCCGGGGAGGAGCGCGCGAGCCGGCGGGCGGCTCTTTTCCGTTCTCTTAACGAGCAGCATCCGATGAAGAACCAGCGGAAAAGGTTTCCGTGACGTCGGAGCATTTTGTTTCAAGACTGTCAAAACATTCACGGCACTGAAATAAAACTGCTCCGTGGTGCAATGGGCATCCGGCAAAGCAGCTCCGCTCACCGGCCCCCAGCCGCACCGGGACGCTGCACCCGCGCTGCCGCCGCCTCTCTGCTTCCCAGCCGCTCCGCCTGTCATTTTCCAGCCATTTAGCAAATTTTTGTCCTTGCATTGCAAGCGCCGGATCCCTCCCGGCCGTGCCGTGCCTGTGACGGGCTGTCAGGCCTCTATTTTACTGCGGAGGGGGAAGGGGGGAGTGTTTGGCTGGAAATTAGATGGAGGTGATTGTCGCTAAAGTGCTTTTTATTGAAGCTTTCGGCAAACATAGATGTCATCAGTGCTGTCAAGAGGAGATGGAGGCGGCGCGGCCGGGCGGGGGCTGCAGCGGGGGGAGCGGCCGGGAGCCGCTTCGGCTTCGCGCGCGGGGCGATGCTCTGCGATGCTCAGGCGCACACGCGCGTGCACACACACACGCACACGCACACGCACACGCACACGCACACGCACACGCACATACCCGCATGCACGGCCTTGGCTGCCTTGTTTCTGCCGCGGTGCAGCTGATCCATTATTTCCCCCGCAAAATCCCGCGCAGCCCTGCCGAAGCTTTTGAGGGGATTACTGACAACCGGGACGAAGTACAGATGTGGACTCAGATACGGCAGCCAGCTTATTTGCTGCCTAAAGAGCGGATTCTGCCGACTTTGGCTCGGCGCCTGGCTTTTAGGGAACCGGGGGGCTTTCTCGGGGGCGGGCGCTGCGCGAGCGGGGGGGACGCTGAGGCGTCTCCAGCCAAGGCCCGGAGCAGCTATTTTGCAGTTTCTGCATCGCAGCTTGCTGCCGAAGGGGCCTTTGCTCCCCCACCAGCATCTCCTCCCCGCCGGCAGCGGTGGCTTCTCCCGCTCGCAGAGCCCTGCTTCACCTGCGCGCTGCCTCGCGCTCCCTTCCCACGGCCAAATTAAATCCCTTTTATGAGCTCCCTTTCTGTACACAACTCTGCACAATTAGCGAGTAATTTTCGAGAGCACAAACTAATTGCCTGGCTCCATCCTCGCCCTGCAAAGCTTTTTGCTTTCATTTCGCTTTCACTTAATTTTTATTAGGATGGAGAGGGAGGAGAGACACTCGACCGAGCGCTGCGGGAGGGAGCGAGGTGCTTCGGAGCGGCGCCGGAGCCCGGCAGAGCTGCAGTCCCGGAGCGTCGCCCCCCTCGTCGCCACTCCCTCGCCGTGCTGCCCGGCATTCCCAGCACGTGCCCTCTCCCCCCGCGGCAGCCGTAGACGTGCTCCGGGCGCAGCGCGGGGGTTTGCGCCTGCCGAGCATCCCCTGCCCGTGCAGCGGCAGCGGGCGCCTCCTCCCTCCCCTCCCGGGCCGCCGACTCGGGATCTTGTCGGTGATTAAGAGCAGCGTCTCATAAATTATGTTTCACCAAATTGCTACATTAATAAGGGGCCGTGTGTTCTTGGAGGATCATTAATTATAGATACATTTTTATTTCCCCTGCAAAATCGCCCGTGCGCCTTGCACGGCTGGTTCTGCCGCCGCGTTGGCCCCGGCGGGGAGAGGAGCTCCGGCAGCCGGAGGCACCGGGGACGCCGGGAGGGCAGGAGCGGGTGGGAGCCGAGCCCCCCCGGGGGTTCCCACTCCGGGCTTCGCACGTGCAGCGCCGTGCACTCCCGCGTCCCGCCGGCACCGCGGGCTGAGCGGCATGGCCGTGCCGGTGGCAGCCCCGCTGCGCCCTCGGCGAGGTGACACCTTCACCCAGAGACGGCAAATTCCCATTTTGCAGATTTATTACAAGAACACGAAGGGGTGGAAAACTGGATCTTTCTTTCTTTTTTTTTTTTTTGTTAAAGCCTTTAAACTTTTATGCCGTGCTGTAATGGTAAATGAAGTCCGCCCCGCCGTTTAGCCAGGCCGTGATTAAATAACTCCCCGTCCCCTGCGCTGCGCTGCGGCGAGGCTGAACGTGAGGACACCCCCCCTCCCCAGCCCCCCCGGCCACGGCTGCGCCCGCTGCCCTCTGCCCCGAGGGGCTTTACTCCTGCCCGGCACCGGGGCGCGGGGCAGCAAGCACACGCATGCACGTGCACACACACGCAGGTGCACATATGCACACAAACACACGCGCACACACACATTCATCCAGCTACTTCCCCAAGTCTCATCAAAGATCCGGCAGCCAAGAGACCCCCCCCCAGGTTTGCCGCGCGGCTCCCCCAGCTTTGCAGCCTGCCCTGCACCGCAGCACATTTCCCGGGGCATTAGGAAGCGCTAAATATGTAAAGCTAAACTATTCCTGCCCAAATAAACGTGCGGGCTCAGCCCGAGCGATGTTAGCCAGCTCCTTAACTGTGCACGTGCTCTTCCTCCTCCTCCTCCTCCGGGCAACACTTTCCCTTCGGCCGGGCTCTTTCCTTCCGTAGGGGCTGGTGGGAAAGGCCGAGCAGGGAGGCAAGGAGCCGCGGGGGACGTGGGACCGGGCTGAGAGCATCAGCAGTGCTCTCGCACCTCCCCGGCTGTGGCCCTTCCCATGCTGCCTTCACGCCGGCGCTGGATGGGATTAAATGAGTATATTTGCCCCGGTGCCGCAGCGCAGCGTCTCCGGAGCGAGCCGCCCGCCCCGGCTGGTGGATGGCAGGACTTCGGCGATGCCGTGGCAGCTCCTGTGCTGCCAGGGCCCAAAGGACTGAGAGGCTTTTCGATAGTAAAAAAATCCTATCCTGAGACTAAGCTAAATATTTACATGCGGAAAACCTATAGATCCTAGAGATGATAGAAAATTGGCAAGGCTTAGTAAACCCGTATGCACGGCTCAGCTATACATCAGCAGGAAAATAAATATATTGATAGCTCCCCTTTGGAAAAGTGTCTATAAATTACGGCTGTTTGATGTTGCTAAGGAGGTAGCGGCTGGTGCAATCGGCACATTAAAAACTTGGCTCCTGAGTGGGAAACTTCGTCTTGGCTGAAAGAGGGAAACCTGGACGCGGGAGCGAGCGCAGCCGCTGCGGGGCCCGTCGCAGGGCGCATTGCAAGGGAATAAACGAGCCAAGCTCAGCAAAGGGTTAAAATTCCCCAGCTGAAAGCTGCAAACCTGGAAAATAAGGGGGGGGTGCAAGAGGATTTTGCTCTCTTTACTTACAAAATAAAAAAAAAAAAAGATGAATGCAGATGCTGTTAGCTGTCTTTCCTTGTGCTGATTTAAGCCTCCACTGAAAATTATGGCTCTGCTCCGATGAACCTGCTCTCCATCCGCAGCGGGACCTGCTTAGCATCAAGGCGCTTCATGGAAACTCCTGCTTCATGGAAACTTTATATATTTTATATATTTCCAATCCAAACCCCGCGGAGCCGGAGCAGCCGCTCTCCCAGTTCCCGCGGCCCCAGAGCCGGCGCGGCCCGGAGCCGTTCGGCTGTTACGGTACCGTCGAGCCTGTTTAATATCGAGCGATTCCCTGCTCCGAACAACACTTAATGTCAATTATTGCATGCGGCGCAGGTAGTTTTTCAATTAACTGCCCTATATAATTTTATGTTTCCAGTCTACTCGTATGTGGTTTGTGCATAAACCCCGCAAAATGATGGCCCAGGCAGA
Organism: Dromaius novaehollandiae; assembly: GCF_036370855.1. Taxonomy (NCBI): domain Eukaryota; kingdom Metazoa; phylum Chordata; class Aves; order Casuariiformes; family Dromaiidae; genus Dromaius; species Dromaius novaehollandiae. The sequence goes on from NC_088123.1 coordinate 6,933,532, forward strand.
CAGGAGCCATGAATTTCTTTTTAAGAGGACGTGGCTGAGCGCCACAAGAGCTGCAGCTCGTTTCCGACGCCTCCCACTTCGGTGCTCGGCCTCTCTCGGGCTTCGCCTTCGGCCGGGAGGACGCGGTCCCCGCCGGGGCTTCCCGGCTGCTCCAGGAGCCACATCTGGCCTCCACATCTGGGTCAGCCAGGCCCATTCCCACGCGGGCGGCCAGGCAGGAATTGCTGCTGCTAACCTTTTCCACTCTTTCTTGCAACATATCCCGAGGCAGCTTGCGGCTCTCGGCCTTTAACTTGCACGAACACGAGCCCCGAGTCGCGTATGTATATTTGCTGTAATAAAACCCAAAGCTCTCTGCTGTTTGGAGAAAGGTCCCCGGCAGAGGCAGGCGTGAGCCCCGCGCTCCGGCTGCCGACGTGATGGATGTGCCGCGGTCCCAGGCAGACCATTTAGCTTCCCCTGCGCTTAAACTAGTCCCGGCGTCCATCCGTCATCAGGGGAAAAAGCTCAGACCCTCATTTATTACAGCCCCGAAAAATATGCACGGCAAAGGCGACTTTTCCTCAGAGCAGGGGGAAAGGGAAAGTGAAGCTTCCCCTTCGCTGCCTTTCGTCGTTGCAGCCCGCGGATGGGTTTCCCCAGCACGAAGCTCGGCTTTGCTCCCGTTCAGGCTGCACCGTTACCTGGAACTAACGTTGCTCTGAAACGAATGCACAGAGCAGGCGCCTGCATCTGTGACCTGCGGTACTTAAGGCTCAGTAAATATGTTCCTAATAATCAACTGGTATTTATTTAATGTACAATAATTCCTCTGCTAAGCTCCAGTGAAATGCACAGTTAATTAAAACTGTCTTTGAAATCAGTCCTCTGGGGAGAATGTTTTATACTGAGTTGTTTGGTTATTTTTTTTAGTTTTTTTCCCCCTCTTTTCTCTGCCTGTCCCTGCTGTTAGTTTTATCTTCCCCCGCGACCCCGGTGCAGCTTGCTGCCGGGTGCTGGTGTCCCAGCGGGTCCCCTTGGCAGCCCCGCGCCGCGGGTCCCCGGCTCTTCCCCGCCCCGGCTCTGCCCGCAGCGGCGAGTGCGGCCCGGGAGCCGCAGCCGGGACGGGCGCCGTGCTGAGCCTGGCTGCAACCGGGGGGAAACATAGCAAAGAAAAAGCATCTCAGTGATTGATTTTTTTTTTTTTTTTTTAACTAATGGAAGGGGTGCGAGGGAGCCGGGCGCGTTTGCGGCGATGCCCGGGCTCCACGGCGTGAGCTCCGTTTTGCAAGGGGGCAGCTGGGATGCTCAACCTGGGCCGGAGAAAGCGGCTCCCCCGCGGTTCGGATGGAGCAGGGAGGATGCTGGCATCCCCCGGGCAAAGCAGGGCCGGGTTCGAACGACCCCCGCGCAGCTTCCAGAGCGATGCACCGGCCAGGCTGGGGCGTTTCCTTCCGCGCTCTGCTTTATGCACTTGGACGGGGAGATGCGGGGAGGCGTCAGCCCGCGGCCCCGGAGCCCCCGCCCCTGCGCCCACCGCCCCGGCCGAGCCGGATTAGCGGCACCGCGGCCCCCGCGGCCCCGGCAGCGCCTGGGTCTGGAGATAAGGCGCGAAGGGAGCGAGGGGGCGAGGAAATCTCTCCCCGGCAGCCGAGAGCTGCCAAGAAAGTGCCGGGGAGACGCAGGCGCAGGCCAAGCCGCCGCGGAGCTGCTGCTCCCGCGTTTGGGTTGTGCGGATTTGGGGATTTTGTTGCCTAATGATTCGCTTTGCATTTGTTTCCTCCTTTCAGCACGGCGGCTGCAGGAGCAGTAGATGCTGCGGGGAGCAGAAAGCGAGCGACGATTAGGAGCCATTTGAGGAGTAATTAGGCTTGATCCAGGAGCCTTTGGGACCCCAGGTCTGCTCCTGCCGCCCCCCGCGAGTGAGCTGCCGTGGCTCTGGCAAACACCGGGCTGCACCGGCATCCCCAAGTCCTCTGTGCTAACACTAAGGCACTCACGAGCAGTAAAATCTCCTCATACCAGGGCTCCTGGGCTGTATTTTAACCTACATGTCATAAGGCAGGACGCCTATATGGTGTGTTTAGCTGTTGCCCCCTCTTGCACGTGCTTTATTTGCAAGGTCTCTGCAGGGCAGAGCAAACCCTGCGGAAGATCAGGCGCGCCGTCGTTGCCAGCCCGCGACATGAGCCGTGCGGCTGGGCACGGCTTCCCCGCCGGGCCGCCGGGTTGATTCCGGAAAGCGGAGAATGCTGATAGTATTAATTAACCCGGTGCCCGGGGAAATACAGCTTGTGCAGCCACAGCCGCTCGCCTTCCCCTGGACGGCTGTCGCACGCGGGGTAGCACCGACAGTCCAGCGCGGCGGTGGTTGTCGCGGTGACTCTGGCACTGTTGCTCGATCCGGTCGCGGCTGTAGCCACCCAGCCCTGCACACGCTCAGGAACATGCAAAAAACCAGTGAAATGTTTGAAATGCAATAGGGGATTTTTCCTTTTTTTCTGGTACGATTTTCTAATTAATTTTAATTAATTAAAAGCAATGAAGTAGCAGGGCAAGTGGTGCCGTTTGGTTTCCCGCGCCGCTCGCCGCCCGCATCGGCCGCAGCCTCGTCCCCTGCAAAGCGGGTGCCGCTCCCGGCGGGCGGCGAGCCCGGCGCTGCCCCTACTCGAGCGGAGACGCCGCGTTTCGCAGCCACTTAGCGCGGCTGGCATTTGGGGCTGACATTTAAAGGTCACCGCCACGCTGCCTGCGCGGAGAGGAGGTGCCATGAGGAGCCGGGGCTGCCCGGCGAGCGCGGAGCCGTCAGCCCGGCGCGGTGCCGGGGACGGGGACGGAGAGGCGAGGCGGCGGCGGCTGCCTCCTTCGCGGCAGCTCCTCGAGTGAGGATGCGATACGCATTTCAAAGCACCGAAAATTACACTGCGTGTTTTCAGCCCCCCAAAATAATAATAACAAGAAAAGTCAATACAAATTAAGTAAGAAAGAAGAGCGAGGCAGTCGGTTTCCATTCTTCAAACCAGGTTCCCGGGCAATTATTCTCATATCTCCCACACAAAATTAATAAGAATTCTGCTTGAATGTTCAATAGACTTTGGTTTTTGCATAGCGTCTTGGAGGCAAGAGGAGGCCAGAATGCTTAATTAGCTTCCCGCAGCCTCCGTCGCTAACGATGGCGGGGGGCAGCCGGCCCTGCCCGCGGCTGGGGCTGGGGGTAGCACAGGGGTGGCAGTTTGCAAAGAGAGGGAAGTCGCGAGCGTCCGTACTGCCACGCGGGTCCTGCACTGGCAGAAGGTTATCTGATAAAGCGACCTCTTCCAGGCAATTTCATGGATGCTGAGGCTCGTTTTCCCCGGCTGAACAGCTGTTTGTACATGCGGGAGGAAAATCTCTCGGCAACTTTCCATCGGGGCAGCGAGCCGGTCGCAGGAGAGGTCCTTGGGCTGAGCGAGCTCCCGTTTCCCGGGCACGGGCCCCCCCGGCTCCCCGGCCGCTCCAGCCACGGGCTCGGTGCCGCCTCGGAGGAGCCGCGGCGGAAGGGCTGCGCTCGGGACTGCGCTAAGACTAATAGAGGAGAAAGGTCCTGCAAGGCCCGGGGCAAACGGCTGCTGTTTAATCATGTGAAGTAGCCTCAGCGCTGCAATTACGCTGAGAGGACGGAAGCGGTACTCTGGCTGTTGTATACAGAGCTGTGCGTGCAGAGCCGCCCTGCAGTGCCCTGGTGAAGGAGACCTCCTCGGGGGGGGAAAAGCCAGGATCTGGGTTCCCCCTCGCCCGGTGCAGGGCTCCGGGGCGGGCAGCGGCGTGTCGCACCTCCCTGCAAGCCCACGAGGCATCGCGGCGTTCGCCGTGCACCGGCGGAGCCCCGGACGGGAGCGGTTTGGGCGGTTTGCCGCGGTTTGCATCGCGCCTTTGCAGCGCAGCCAGGCTCTCAAGCACGGGAGCAATACCCCAAGTGTCGTGTCGTCCCCTTTCCCTGCTCCCTGCCGGTTTTATCCTGGAGGTTTCTTTTTCTTCCCCACGTTCACCCGTGCAAGCTTCCTCCCCTCGCTGCTCCCATGCCCGACTTCCCCTCCGGGAGTTATCTTTCGAGCCGTCTGTCTTCTCACCAGCGCTTCTGCCTCCTCCATAAATAGAAAAAAATCAGATCCTGTAGAAGCAGGAGTCTCAGAAGTAGCGGAGCGATAGATAAATGGATGTGTCCATATGGAGAAAGACAAATAGACGGAAAGATAAGGAGCCTCGGCAGCGAGCGCGCTGTGCGTCGGAAATCAAATTAAGAAATTTCTCACATATGTTTCGTTCCATCAGAACCTGAATTATGCAGACTGTGTTTCCTACCTCGTCACCATAAATAAAGCAGAGTTTGCAAAAAGGACAACAATAATATTATACTAATATTATTGCGATCCATAAATAAACACGGTGGAAGATGGCACCGATAACGAAGGGGTCGCTGCCAGTGCCGCGTCCTGCGGGTCGGTGCCGACGGCCAGGTCCAGCCCGGGGTAAGATCACATCAGCATTTCTCCAGGCATTTCTGAAGAGCTGTATTATCAGCTATGGATCCAATTAACTATCTGCCTTTGGCCACATCTGAATCTGCTGTAAATCAGCACAACCCCATCGATATCAGCAGAAACACGATGATCCCTGTCCACTAAGCATCCACCTATCCATCCATCTGTCCATCCATCAGTCCATCATTGTCCCCACTGTTCGTGTATATTCAAATAGCTCCACTGAAATGTTTGTATATATATATATATACACACACACGTGCATATGTGTTTATTTTGGTTTAGCTGTATTTATGTACACATATACATGCATATATAATTTTCTGTCTTTAAAATATTAAAATAAATTACATCTTTTCACAGAATACAGACATTAATTCTGTTTCCAGGAGATTTGTCAAATCAGTGGTCTGTGTTTGCATAACAAGCTCTTTGGTTATGCTGCGCTGCATGTAAATTACTGCGCTTTCAGGCTCCAGATCAAAATCATTGGCTTTTAAGCAGTATCTATCTCTCACATTGATTAAGACGTGCTTTATGGCATGTGCCCCCGTTAGAGCCGGCGCTGGGGAGAGGCTCCCCGAAAGCGGCTCTGGAGAAAGGCAGGACGTGGCCAAAGAGTGGGAAAAGGTCCATCAGCGCTGCAAACCCCAGACTCTTCCCTCTTCTCTTAAATCCTCTTAAATCTGAGCTCACCTGCCGAAACAGCCATGGCTCGGGGTCTGTAATGTGCGGTAGTGCAAGGCAGTCCCGCAGCCGACACCGCTGCCAGGCTCGGGGGACGCCGGGGCCCCTGGAAAAGGCTTTTGCTAAATGCAAAAGGCCCCGAGAGCCGGGGCGCGGGAGCAGCAGCCCTGCGGTGCGCGGGAGCGGGGGGGGGGGGGGGGATGTAGAGGCAGAGCACCTTCACCCTGCGCAGGGAGCAGGAGATAATTTTTAATCAGCAATGCAAACATTTAGATAATTAGAGTCCTGACAGCGACGACGGCCAGTGGATGGTGTGGGATTTTTCTCTGAGTTCCCCCCGGTATGACACAACCTCCCGATTGCTGCAGGACGGGGCGGGGGGCGGTCGCGGTCGCCCGGGCGGGGGGGACCATCGCCCACGGCAGAGCCCGCCGGGCACCCGGGTCCCGAGCTGGGCATCACACCAGGACCCGGCACGGTCTTGCAACTGCACCATTGCACCCCTATATTTGGGGAAAAGGGGAGCCCGCTGCAGCCCTCGGCTCCTGCCAGCTCGCTCCGTGCAAGACTACAGAGCAGCGGCAGACGGGGCCGGCTCCTGCTTACTGCCGGGGTGGGAAAGGGGATCCGAACGGAAAGAGCCGAGCGATGCAGGGCTGGGTGGCTCCTCGCCACGTGCGCCGGTAGTGCTTTTCCTCCGCTTGCACAGAGGCACCGGGGAGCCAGCTACAGTTTAATTGTATTTCTTTAATTTTAGCAGCCAGAAGCCTTGAGGCAGATCCACATGAAAGGAAATTATGATTCGGGAGAATTCCTTTTTGTTTACCTATTTAGAGTGCATTTCCTTGGCGCTTTTCCCATTCATGGCAGAGGAAGAAACACACTGAAAAATACAGGGAAATAAGTCCTGAAGTCCCCGCTGCGCCTGCACCCGCGGGGAGCTGCAAGAGGGTCTCCGACGTCGAGCTCTGCCAGTGCCCAGTCCCCAAACCAGCCCCAAGGCCACCAAACCCAGGCGGCAGGAGAGACGTCGCGGGCTGATACTTCTTCAAAGGAAAGCTCCCGGTCCATAAATATTTCCACCGAAATGCAGGACAAAACATAATGTATAAAAGATTGAATAGAAGATATATTATGCTATTGCATAGCAATCCCGTCTTCAGGAATTTATTGCTTCGATATATCCCCCGGTTAAAAGAGGTTCTGCCGGCTGATGGAGGAGTTCAATTCATCTCCTATCTGTTGCAAACCATCAATATTATGGTTTACCCATTTAAACTGGAAATGGGGTCAGATCTTTTGGCTATTTATAATAAAAAACAAATAAAGGAAAATCTGTGCCGCCCCTAAAGGGCAGCGGGCGAGCACAGCCTGGGGGCACGGCGTGCCCGAGTGCTGCCCGGCGGCGAGGACAAGCTGGAGGGAGGGTCCTCTCGTGCAGAAATCCCAGGCCCATTTTCTCGCCTTTCCCGTTGCAGGATTGCGGGAGGTAAAGGCAAAAGACACCTGCATTTTCGCACGCCCTGGGACCAGCACTTGATCTCCATCCCCATTCCCTATCCCCATCCCCATTCCCTATCCCCATCCCCATTCCCTATCTCCATATCCATTCCCTATCCCCAACCCCAATTGCCATCCCCAATCGCCATCCCCATTCCCTATCCCCATCTCCATTCCCTATCTCCATCCCCATTCCCTATCTCCATGCCCATTCCCTATTTCCATTCCCTATCCCCATCTCCATTCCCTATCCCCATCCCCATTCCCTATCTCCATCCCCATTCCCTATCTCCATGCCCATTCCCTATCTCCATCCCCACTCCCGCTGGCTCCCCGTCGCCAAAACACGCTCTGCGACAGACCAGCTGGCCCTTTGCTGTTTGTTCGCTAATCGCACTTGATTTAATTTCATGTTTCCCCTTATTCTTTCCGCTGTGCTTCCACTCGGCGATAATGATGGCGATGTGTTGCTATTACTCCTGCCCGTGTAGCCGATCCTTCTCCCTGCCTTCCCTTGTCATTTCCAGCCTCGTTTTTTTCCCCTCCCTTTCATACGAGGACGTCTGCATTTCGGCTTACTCACCTGGAAACCGCGACATTCCCTGTTTCGGGCTGATTAGATTGTGCCGCGCAGACGGGTGCTGCTGAGCCATTTTTAAATAAGATGTTCGCTTAGCACAATCACCTAATTATTTGCAGTTTAGTGCCATTGTATTTTTACATACGCTCTTACGATTGATTTTCGGGGGCAGGAAAGAAGTGCAATTGTTCCCCCGCACACCGACATATTTTATACACGTTGGCTTTTGTGTGCATATTACATTTTTAGAAAATCAATTTCTGGCGGTGGCTGTATTTATGGAGCCCGAGGCAGGATGCGTGCGGCGGAGCTGGGGCCGCAAGGACGGAGGGGACCTTGCAAGGAGCTTGCCCAAACACACGCTTGCTCCCGTGCTGAAAGTGCAGAGCAAGCGCCGTCGCCGTGCACCGATCCGGAGTGACCTCCGTCCCACGCGGGCCCAGCGGCCTCTCGCTCGGGCTCCGGGTGCGATGGGCGAGTCGCGATGCCGAGAGTTTGCAAAGTGCTGCTGCAAACCTGGTGCGTGCGCCCGTCTTCCTCGAGGCTGCGTGTGCCCGTCGTGCCGCCGCGGGACGCGCTCGGCCGGCCTCGGCGACCATCCCCGGTGGCCTCGGGGCTGAGCCGCGGGGCTGCGAGGGGAGGGCCCTGCGCACGGAGCCCAGCCGCCCACGCGCCCGCGGCGGGAGGAGGAGGAGGAGGAGGAGGAGGAGGAGGAGGAGGAGGAGGAGGAGGGCAGCGTGTCAAGCAGGGATGAATCATTTGCAGACTATATACACGCACACACGTACGTACAGATATTAACCGCCAGGCAACAAGAAAGGAAGAACCCCCGCCCTGCTCCGAATGCCTTTCTCACGCCGCGGCAGCCCTCTGTCCCCGCGGGAGCAGCTCGGCTTGCTCAGCTTCAGGGCTCTGCAAATCCGCTGCACAGCAGCCGAGCGCGGGACGCAGCGCTGCACACGCACGCGGGCGGTGGGGTTCGACGGCCCGTCGCCACCGCGCTGCACCCCTGCGAGCCCGGGCCTGCCGCTGCCCGAAACCCGCGGAAATGCACCCAAAAACCCCTGCACCGGTAATGCTTGTTTAATTACATGTGCCAGCAGCCGCAAGCGCGCAGCCGTCCCGAACGCGGCGCAGCGCTGCTTTCCCACTGCTCCTTCGCAAGGAGGAGGGGGGGGGGTATTTTATTCCCTGCCTGCACCAAGACCGACGAGGCCCCGGCTTGGAGCACGAAGCATTTCGGAGACGGGGTCTGGGGATGCTGTGCCGGCAGCAGCGGCTGCTCGCTGGGGACTCTTCCAGTCCCATGGGAGAAATGCAAGCCATCGCCTGCTTGCAGGCTCTTTAAGGGAAAAAAAAGGCAGCTTGCACCTTTAGACCTATTTCCTGTTAATCTGCCATTAAAATACCAGCCAGAGGACAAAAATAGAGGGGTCCATTCTTCATCCGGACAGCGGGGGACATAAATTGCCTCCCTGTTTTGGCTGAAACGAGGGCTTTGTGCGAGCCCCAGGGCTGACCTCTGCGTGCAGGCCCCAGGGCGAGGAGCGCAGGGGGAGGCAGCCTCCAGCTCTCGGGTTGCTCCCAGTTATTGCAAATCCACCCTGGTGGGTTTTTTTTTTTCCTATTAATGACATTTTGCTTCAGCCAGTCCGAATTTCGGCCACCTCCAGAGCAGCAGGCAGCTGCCCCGTGGTGCTCAGTGCCGGTGAGGCGGCAATGCCAGCGGCAGCGTGCATCCAGGGCTCGGCTCCGGCTTTCCGCCCCTCTTCCGTGGCACGGCGCCGCAGCAGCTCGCCGGCACGGCAATTCGGGCTGCAAAGAGCACCCGCCGTCCCCGCGCTTCGCCCGGGCTTCCCACCCGCTCGATGGAGCAGGCGGCACCGGGAGGGCGATGCTCCCGCGCCGGGAGGGCGATGCTCCCGCACCAGGGCAGTGATGCTCCCGCGCCGGGGCGGCCGCCTTCCCCGCGCACCTCCCACCCGGCAGCCCCGGCGCCGGGGAAGAGTCCCCGGGCACTTTGTCAGCCGGCGGAGAAATGCCACCTGAGCCTGCCCAGCGCCGCAAATCAGGCCCGCCGTTTGCAGGATATACATATGGAATGAGGTTTATTTATGACGGGGAAAGAACCTATAAAGAAGAGTTATGGTGTCCAAGAGGAGCTGATTTACAGAGCAGCAAACTCGAGGCTGTAGTTCAGTGCGGGGAATGACAGTCCCTGACAGGTGGCCGTGAATAAATCCAAAAGTTTTCCTGCCGCCGGTAGCCGGTGGCCAAATACTTCGGCAGGTTGCAGAAACCTCCACCTGCCGCGGTTTTTAATAGTCGAGAGAGGGATGAGGAGGGAAGCAGGAGCAAGTGGCTGCTCTTCGTTGCGAAGGCTGCAGCCTCCCCTCCGCCGTGCACAGCCCTCCCGCACAGGGCGCACGCGGGAAAGGCGGCTCGTGCGGGCACACGCCGCGCTCCCCTCTGCACCGCCCGCGCTCGCCGGCCTGCTGCAGCCACGCGTGCCGAGAGGGCAGGAATCTCGCTGCGTCGAGGTTTCTACAGGTTTTGTGCGGAGAGAGGGAGTTGCTTTCCCTGCTTGGGCGCTAAATCCCGCACAAACTGCCATCCGAGAGGCCCCAGAGAGGAATCGGACGCTTCTGCATCTCAGAAGTCGGGTGAATGAGAACGAGGGTGTTTTTAACTCCGGTTCAGCCACTTCAAGTGCTCATAAACCACCGTTCAGCAGGAGAAAAACACCAGCAGCGCGATTAGCTGAACATGCTGCCAGCCCTTTGGAGAACCCGAGCACAGACGAGGGGTTTAATTGCCGCTGTTGTGAAAGCGGGTCCAGGCACAAACGCCTGCTGCTGATGGCTTTCAGCTCACAGTTATCAACAGATTTATTCGCTTGTAAACCCTCCCGCAGCGAGACAAGCATTTTTGTGGGCGCATAAAGCAGGATTCATAACGACTCCCTACGCGGCGGGGGCCCGAGCTGCTCTTGCCCCCCGGAAGCCTTTTCCCCTGCGAGGATTTGCCGAGCCGCCCGCAGCATCCCGGGATGGGGCGTCCAGGGCGGCACTGGCCCGGGGCTGGGAGCATCCAGGGCAAACCAGACCGCAGGGAGCTGAGCGGCCCCGGTGCGTCCCAGCCCCGAGGCGGAGCGCGTTATCGCAGACCCCGGGGGCCCCTCGGGGCTCCCTCTGCGGCGCAGGCAGGAGCCTAATTCCCGCCCGCCCGCGGCTGTAATTGCAGGGCTCGCTAGCTGCGCGCACCCCCCGCTCGCCCGGCCGCCCCTCCGCTTCGCTGCCTGGCAGCACCGCGCTCTTCAGAGGTGAAAGCACAGTTTAATTTCTAAAACCACCCAGCCGTGGATGCAGCCCGTGAATTAGGCTGATAATGAAACACCCAGGCTGAATGTTTGATGACGAGGAGAGCTGCCTGGCAGCCGCTCGCGCTCGGGTTTCATCTAATTGTTCCCAAATATCTGAAGAACCGTTTTGCAAAGTTTGCGAAGGGGAAGATCCTTGATTCTCCGCAAACACAAAGCTGCTCAGCTCCGATCGGCGTTGTGATCCCTGCTGCCGAAAGGGCCCATTCATCTCGGCAAGCAAACAAGGCAAGGGAGCAAAAGGCACTCGGGGCTGATAGCCTGCAAATAACGCTTTCCGTTTGCTAGGTCTTTTCAGCTTAGAATGGCATTAAAAAGGGGGGGAAAAAAGCAGCATTTTTTCAAAACTTCACTTCTCAATTTATTGCATGGCATCCCGCAGCCAGCAGTGAAATGAAATAGGTCCTTGTTATCTCCCCCCCAAAAGAGACAAGCTGTATGGGAGAAATAGATAATTTCTATCTGCTTTTTTATATGCTTCGTAAAACACATTGTGCAGGCATCTAAAATATATGTGGCCTGTATAAATATGTTTAAAGACATAATTTAAAAAATGGCCTGTGGAAATATTTGGAAATGACACTGTAATGGCACAGAAACCTCCGCAGCAGCATCCCCGGGGGCCCGCACGGAGCATCGCGCCAAAGAGCAGAATCGCGCTCTGCAGACGTCTTGCATTTACGGATGGGGAAACTGAGGCCTGAGGCGACTGAAGGCATTTCCTCCACCCTTTCCAGGCCCTTGGACAAGTCTGTGAGCACCTTTTGGGGGATACATATTCATTTTTTCCTTTTTTCCCCTTCTAGCAGAGGCAGCATCTGCCCAGAGCGCTGCTCCCGCCCGCCCCGGCGCTCGCCGGCACCCATCCAGCGACCCCATGGGCAATCCTTTCCGCAAGGCTTCGGGGAGTGTGTGAAATTACAATATGTGAATAACAAACTGGAAGAAAAAGTCTCTTCCGAGCCAAAGTCGAACGGAGAAAATATTGCGCTCTGCGAAACAGATAAGGAGAGGAGCTGTTTATTCCCCCGGTGGCACGCGGCCTGCCTTTGAAGCAGATAAATCTTTGCTGGTAATACAGTACTTAAACCAGAACTGACACCTTTTTATATCAATTGCTGAGAATTGCCTTTGTGAGGCTCCGATGTAAAGGCTGCCTCGGCTGCGGCTTGCATACCGATTTCTGCCAACCTGTTGGCTACCCGGCCCCGCCGGACCGGCAGCATCGCGGTGCCCCGCGCCCGCCCGGGGCTCCCCCGGCTGCTGCCTCCGCACGCCGGGCTTTGACCCCTTCTTCTTCTGGGCAAAAACACCCTTTTACCTCGGGAGAAGCGTTTCATCTCATCGCACCGCAGCTTCCCTCCCGCGAGGTTTCCTCCGCCGCCCCGCCAGCCTGCAGCTTGCTTTCTCCTGCATCTGCTGCCACACAATAGAATTAACATAAAACATCACACTGCAGAGACATTTAATTTAGATGATTATACTAACTATTATACAACACAATTTTAAGTACTACAAGCTCCTGAGAGAACAACAAAAAAAAAATCCCCTCCAAAATCATATAATGGCTGAGAAATCTTGTAACAAACTACAACCCACAGCATAATAAATAGTGTAGTTAAAAGTACTTAATGCCACTAAATGCCTTATTGCAGCCCGATGAGGGACACCATTTATTTCAAGCAGGAGAGGGAGATGATTTGGGACTGTGCAAGGCTATTAACTGCAGCACGGTTATTAGGGACTGGCTGGGCTGCTCTTTGGGGGAAACATGGCAGAAAGATATGAAATTAGGAAGATCAGGGGAAACCACATCAGATGATTATTTTTGCAAAGGCTCAGACAGCTGCGCCCAGAGCTGCCCCTTGCTCAGGGCAGCTTTAAAAGCTTGGAGGACCTGGGCTATGCCCAACGGCTGAGATGCATCTGTGGACTCGGCACGGAGGCGGCTGCCGTTGCCACCAGTTATTTTGCAAGCCAGAAAACCAACATTTTGCATGAGAAGAGTCAGGAGACCCCGGCCCGGCAAGGGGAGGCACAAACTGCTGCGAAGCAAAGGGAGGAACCAGCCCGCTGCACAGCTCCGCAATTAACTGCTGTGGCAGTAATTAGCTCGAGGAGGTCAGCGCTTGAACTGCAGCCAGGATCATTTCCGATGAGCCTGATGATCCGTGTGCTCGTGAAGCCTTCGCGGGGCACAACTGCAGCGCAGAGGGGTCGACTTCTCCCTCCAGCTTTCCAGGCAAAGGTACCATCAGACCCTTCAGACCTGATTATCCCAGCTAATATTTTCCCACTCTCCATTAATTATGGCAATTGGTGTTAATTACTGCTGATTAGGATGAGATTTATGAACAGGCGCATCTCCGGAAGGCGGCTGGGGAGGAGGACGCGGTCGGGCACGCGCAGCTGATGCGAAGCTGCACTGAGCTGCCCCGGCCCCGGGCTGCAAACCCTCCCGTCTCCCAGGCTCTCGTCGCCCGTCTCAACGCCCGGCTGCTCAGCCCAGAGCGGTCCACGGCCCGGCAAAGTGCCAAACAGGGCAAAGAGGTTGAAATTGCAGGATGACGATGTCCTGGTTCAGGTGCCACGAAACGCACTGTCTTCCTTTTAACCGAGAGGCGAGTTCTGAGCAGGAGTCTGAGTTTCTCCCCTTGTGCTGCTGGAGCCGTACAACCCACCATCAAGTGGCAGCAGGGGGTTTTCCTCCGTTTTTCTAATTTACAGTGCTGCCAGATTTCCTCTCTGTAGCTGGGACATCGCTGTGCCGGGCGCTGCGCAGAGCTGCAGTAACGCGCTCCCCGTTCAGCCGAGGCCTCTGTGGGCGAGACAGATAAAGCAGGAAGGGAATCAGGGCGCGTGCTCGGGCTGGAAACACAAAGGCGAAGGTGAGCCAGCTGTTTGCAGCTGGAGGCACTGCAGAAGCCTTTGCCTTGCTGCAGCGCTGGCGGACGGGGGGGGACCCCGGCTGGGGCTCCCTCCCGGCCCGGCAGGACCACACACTGCTAAATAAAGCTGCCATCTCTGCACGGAGCCAAGGAAGGACGGGTGAGGCTCAAGGAAAGGCAAAGAGATCAAACAGGTAGTAAATTTTCAGAATTGCCCCCAAAAAGCATATCTACTGAGTAAATCCAATAGAGTGGGCTGTCTGTCTACATATAATGTATTCCTTATTAATAATGTAGCCATGATAGAGCCTTTTATTGATCTTCAATATATAAATCTAACCTCCCTATGAATAAAAAATGTAATAAGATCTTGGAAATAGACTAAATAATAGTACATGAACCCTAAACGACAGGGATAAATTGCAGCGCTGGGGAAATCGCTAATGGATGGCAGTCTGGGCCATTTGCTCACGAGCAACAGTCAAAATTGGGCAATAACGCTGGCCTCAAGGGCTCAGTGGCTCCCTCGCAGCTGGGTATTACGGGCACAGGTCATCGAGGCAGGTCCCGCTGCATTGCTGCTCCGCTCGCAGGGGACTGGAGCAGGGCTTGGGAGCGCCCGGTGCAGCTTTAAAGAGAAAAGTTAGTGGCCAGGAAGAGCCCTTCTGCCCTCCTTCCCTTGCAGGCTGCTGTCCTTTGCACCGCAGCCGTCCCCGTGCCAGTAAAACCCCTTTAGACGCTTCTTAGAGATGCTCCGGGGCTGGCCGGGGAGGCTGCAGGCGTTGGTATGCGCCCCGCGTTGGCCTGCTCCATCGCCTCCCTCCCTCTCCCCGCATTTTAATGCCTCGTAGAAAACCCAGCCCAAGCTGCCACACGTCTCCTGGTTTTATGCTGAAGCTGTAAAGGGGCTGAAGCTGTATATTGGTCTGCCTGTGCTCAAAACTTTGCCCATGTTGGGAAAAATAACCTGTCTCAGCCTCATAGCATGAACTCCTTGAACTGGAATTTTATTTCTTCTCCCGACTGTCCTGAAAACTTGGAAAGTTTCACCCATTTTATCTTCTGAATCTGCAGAACTGGGATAACTGATCTTGCCTCTTCCATAAAGAGCACCGAGGGATCTTATAATAGGTCTGTGTCTGGATAATATATAACATTTTTACTATTCAAATGTCAGAGAAACTTTGTTCCACAGTCCTTGCCTTTACTTCACCAAATAATCCCTTTTTATGTTTAAATTTGCTCAGAAAGAGTTATATCTGCAGAAACACGGGCTGTGTAACTCTGTTAATAGCAGCTGTCAGCCTGGCCAGGCATCCTTTACGGCAGCGAGCAGAGAGAACAACAACAACATCAATAATATCTGGCTCCGACAGAGCGCCTTTTTTGTCAATAGATTTCAAAATATTTTAAAAGACCAGCCTGTTTGCAGGATGGGGGGACAGTGCTCATCTCCCTTGCTAGGGGAGAGGCAGAGAGGCCTGGGAGGAGGACGAGAAGGTGGAAGAGGAAGAAGGAAGCGGAAGAGGAGCAATGCACAGAGCAGGAGCAGAGCCCTGGCCTCCCCATCAGCCCAGCGCTGCATCAAAAGCTGGGAAACGGAGAAGGCCAAGTAAAGCCCAGCCCAGAGCACGGTGTGTGCAGCACCAGAGCCTCAATACCGACAGATGTAAAGACAATTACACCAGATAACGCAAGGAGCACCGCTCATTAGCTGGCTGGCGGGGTTGCAACGCTCACCAGGGACACGAGTGCGTTGACAGCGATATTATGAGTGTGCAACTGTACAACTTGTCTAATCACATTAACTGCGGATCAGTCCAGACTGCAAGCAGCGCATGGTGGTTTGCACCCTTTTAATCCAGCACATTCCCCAAACACCAGTGACCTGCAGCCGGGGTGACAAGTGACACAGCCAGCCTCAGCCTTCCCTGGGCAGAGATGTCCGGAGACGTGCTTCAGGCTGCCCAGGGATACGGAGAAGACAAGAAATCCGGACAATGACAACTGCATTTTGGAAACAGCTAAGGACCAGGTAGGAAAGGCATGAGCAAAGCAGTCCCATACCCCGAGCCCTGGCACATGCGCAGACCAGATAGCATAAGAACTGATCTTCCTATTTCATCTCTCAAAACATTTGTACAGAAGAGCAATGTGCAGTGGAAACTAGAGAGTATTTATCATCTCTTCGCAAGGGAAGTTCATCTGGCCCATGCAGTGGCTACTGCTGCAGTTATAAAGCTACTTGCATGGCTGCTATTAAATCTGTTCATTAGCAGCACTGTTGTGCCAGGCTACGGCCGCATCAGATCCCATCCATCAGGCTACAGACTGCATATTTGCTCGCAGCAGCGCCGGCCGGGGTTGCAAATAGCAACGTGCTCCCGTCGCACTGGGATTTAGAGGATCCTCCTGCACGTAGGCTCTTCCAGCACGTGGTGAACCTGTTTTGGCAGCTGCCGGGCTCCAGCCAGCAGCATCTGGCCCCCCTTCAGCGCTGGATGGCAGCTCCCGGCACACGGCGCCTGCTGTAAAACACGCTGGGATCCTTCGGGATGAAACGCAGCACATAAACGTGAAGGATGATCAGGCCAACGCGTTTGGGTCTACTCCTCGCAGGACTGTTGCGCGTGTGTAATTGCCAAGCCGTCGGCAGAAGCGTGCCTCTCTGCCGCTGCAGGGTATTTTATTTGCCGAGGAACCCTCCGAACAGTGATATCGCTCCAGTGCTGCCAATGCTGCTCTTCGCGCCGTGCCGCGGTGCTAGACGTGCCCCGCGGTAGGTACCGTCTCCGCGCGGTTGCTATAGCAGCGACGCAGGTGAGATGCGGCGAGACGCCTGGAGCGTGCCGAGACGAAGGACAGGCTCAGGCGGGGGATCCGCGAAACGTGGAGCGGCCGGCGGCGAGGGAGGGCAGGAACGAGCACGAGCCGCAGCGCGAGGTGAGGAGGAGGAGGCAGGTGGTGACCCCCACTCCTCCCTGCCCCTGCGGTGTCCTCGCTGCCCAGCGCCGTCCCTGCGGGATTCAACACGGTGATGGATGGGAAGCGATCCAGACCGGCTCGTGCCCTGGTGGCCCCATCAGGGCATGGGACAGAAGAGCAACTCTACAGCCAAAAATGGTCCTTTTTCCCCCCAAAAGGGTCGTCTTCCAAAAGGTTGGCACTACCAGCCAACACACCCCTGAGCACCAGCCCAAGAAGTCCAACACCTCCCGGCAGAAGTCATCTCGAGACGCCCCGCCGTTCTGCAGCAGCCACCGGGGAGGCCCAGACATCCGCAGGGTTTCCTCCTCCGCCAAGGCCCTTCCAGCCCTTCGCTGCCTGCTGGCGCTTTTGCCCGGTGACTTCAGACGGGAGCTCGTCTCCCACGGCGCGGGTGCCACCGGCGCGAGGCTGCAGCAGCGCCTGCTTCCCCCACGCCAGCCGACAGCACCGGCTCAGCGCGTGCAAGCACAGCTCGTTTCTCAGGACGGGTTGGCTTCACAATTGCTTGCTCAGGAGGAAATCTGATAAGAAACAGGCTGTTCTTTCAGGGAGCAAAACCGTGTATTCCACCTCCAGGCTGTGTTGCATGCACTCAGGCATCTTTTCTCCTCTTCATCTCCCCTTTTTGCTTTCCAGCCCCCGGCAGTCTCAACGAGCCGTTCTTGTCCCGCATCTGTTCTTGTTACAGGGGGGCTTCACCCCACCCGGAGCAGTCGGAGTTGCCCCCCAGCACCATGACCGCGGTTCCCCTCCGAGCCGTCTCCCGCTGATAGCACCCGCCGACGTCCTGCCCGTCCCCGCCGCGCGCTGTGGTCCGCTCTCGCCGGCCCCAGAAGGGCTGCAGTGGCGAGGGAAGGCTGCCGCGATCGCCAGACAGATAGCAACAGATATATATGTTAAACACATGGAAATAAGAACAAATAGTAGGGACAAGAAGGCAAATATTGAACAGGGTCCAGCACTGAGACTAACCAAACAGCAGAAAATGAGAAGCTTGCAGAAATGAGATGAGCAGTGGGAATATGAAAAATGATGGGAATTAAACCAAGAAGCAAGTGGAAGCCGTGCAGCCCGGGCGCTGCGGGAGCCATCCCGGCCCAGGAGCGAAGCGGGCTGCAGGAGAAACGGAGCCAGGTGCAGCACGGCAGCGTCTCAGCCACATTTCCCACGCTGGAAGAGGGGCCGTGGAATAAGTGAGATGAGGATTCAGTGCCAGGCACAGGGATCTTCGAGCATCCTTCCTGCTTCACAGCTCTCACAGTCCTCGCAGGCCTTGCAAGCACCTGCCCTTCCCTCCTGTGAGCTCCTCTGCTCCCTCTGGATGTGCAGCCCTTAGCTCTAGGTGTTCTGCTCAGGTCAAATTCACAGCATTTCCCTTCAGATTTGCCCCTCAAACCAAAACGCCAGCTGTGAAAGCCAAACCAGCACCCAGGACTGGACTATATATATATATATGTATATATGTTTGATAGGAGGATGTGGGGAAAGGTTACTTCCAAATCCAAGCTTTCCATTTGACCCTTTGCACCCCACGGCATGGAAGGAGGACCCATGCTCTGCAGGAAGGTGCCCAGGAAGTAGAGGAAGATCCTCCCAGGAGGAGGAGGAGGATGAGTCTCCGCAGGCTGGTTGCAGGTTTGCTAGCAGATGCGGCTCTCCGGTGCTGAGGGGTCCCCAGACAGTCCTGAGCACGAAAGCAAAGAGGAGCAGGGGAGGCCAATAGCAAGGCTGGGCCAGGCTCTCTGCATCCCCAGAAGTGCTGCCCACCTCTGCTCTTGTACAGGAGCTCCGCAGTCCACCCAGAGGGGTCAGCAAAACCATAGTCACCTTTTACGGAGAACATCTGACACCTCTTTTCCCAGGTTTGCCTGTTGGATGGTTCATTCCCCAGCTATGCACAGCTTCAGCCTTGCAAAGGCTTAAACACATGCTTAACATTATGAATAACTCTGTCTCATGTCCTCGGTAAGGACATCCAGCCACGCACAGGCGTGATTGCAGGATCAGAGCTTAATTCTATTGAGCGTTTTGGATACAGCTTGCTTGAAGGAGTCTGAACAATAAGTCTGCATTGTCCTCATTACAACCCAGAAATTCAAGAGAGTTCATTCCCTGATTTAAATCAGCTCTGTTATTTGAATGAAGCAGGCAATTTATTTTCAATTTCTTTTCTAGATTTTCCCCTCTTTTTTCCTATCCGCTGACAAAGTAGCATTTACTTCCAGTAGAGTTGAGCAGCGAGGAGGCTGGGTGGGCCGTGCACAAGTTAACCATGCAACACCTACCTTGCTATTAGATTCACCGACTTGGTTCTGCCACAGGGGAATTCAGTCCTCAGCAAAAACCCTTCAGTGCTGCCTTTTGTGCAGATGTCTGTGCAAAATGGACTGATGCACCTCAGATATTCCAGACTGGTGGGAGCTTTAGGCAGGAAACCCGGGGCTGAGCAGGCAGCACTTCGGGGTTTGCTGGGCGCGAACCGCCAGCCTGGCCGAGCTGCACTCCCAGCCTCCCGTTGCATCCCTCCGGCAGGGCATCTATAGCCCTGCGCTCTGCAGGTCCATCAGTCCTGCACCTTTCACCGACACACAAAACCTCTGAAGATGAAAGCAGAGGACTATAGAAGCAATCTGACCCCGATCTGGATGCATAAAGCCTCTTTTCTGCTACAGCCATCACTGTTCTCCCTGTGTCTGCAGGGACTGTGGAGCGCAGTGGAAAATGCCCATTCACATGTGGCATGGCTTCCAGCAAAACCTATTAAACCGAGAGAATTGGCTGGATTTCCCTTTGACTTCTTAATACAAATGAGGTCCCTGATCCTCCAAAGACTTATGCACCTGCTTAGCTTTGCACACTGAGAATAGTGCCAGGGAGTCTCAGAGCAGAGAGTTAAATACTCAAGTAAATCTTTGCAAGATTGGAGTCCAAAGTAGGTAACAAAAAGTTAAAGCATTTTTTCCTCATACAATAGCTTCAAAGTGTCAAAGGCTATTTCACCAAGCTCCCAGGAAATTTCTAGCACTGTATTTCAGAGATGGGCGTGTGAGATTTAAACAAAGAATCAGAGAAAAAAGGTAAAGCTAGAACAGACCTCAAAAGAGCCTCGAGTCCAGCTTAGTGCAGCTTGCAGCAGCTGATCCCAACAGGAGTTTGCCCAGTCTTTCCCAAGCAACCTCCATCCGGGGGGGCCCTGTTGCCCCTCCCAGGGATCCAGCCCACTCCTCCACTGCCATTAGAAAACATATCACAATGTCCACCCCAAGTTGTTCTTGCTACAATTTAAGACTGATTTCTTCTCCTATCTGCAGGGGATATGGAAAATAAGCAATTAAGAAATATAAATGTTGAAGTTGTGACTATTTTTGGTTTGAAATTTAACTCAAAAAAAAGGATTTGAATGTAGTAATTTGTCAGTCTCATTTAACTTAGTCAACTTTAATTTTGTTGCGATGCCAGAGCAGAACCCCAGCGCTGGGGTTCATCATGGGAAATTTGACACCAGATTCTCACACTTATCAAGGGACTTTGCCGTGTCACTTGTCCTCATTGCACTAACGAGGAACACGGGAGCGCCCCTGCCTTTCGGCGCAGCCTCTCCGGGTTATCACAGCACCTTTCGTGGGAAGGAGGTGGGAAGGAGGAGCCGTTGCTCCTTTCCCGCGGCAGCCGGCAGAGCGCGGCTCCGAGGCAGCCCCCTGGATGCTGCCGCCATGTAAATGGCAGTAAGAGCTCGCACGGAGAGAATCGATAGCCGCGGAGCCTGGGGAGCCCATTTCAACCCTGAGTTAATTCCAGACAGGGCTGCTTTGCCGATTGATCGTCCCCACTGCACAACACATCCATCACCGGCGGCAGGCCGTGAGCACCGATGGAGTCAACCCCGAAACGCGTGCACCTCCACCAGAGCAGCTCGGGAAAGCCTGGGAAGCTGCGTGCGTGCAGGAAGGGTGCTGAGCCCAGCTCCCTGCGCGAGCCCAAGTCGCCCCTGCAGCCGGCACTGAGCAGCAGCAAAACACCTCGGACCCTGGGCACCCGCAGGGCTGAGGAGAGCCGGCTGCAGAAATACTGCCGAGCCCTCGTGCCTCGCTCAGCAGCACCCCTCCACCTCGGCAACGCTCGGTCAGACCCACCTACGGGCTGAGGAAACGGCCCAGAGCTCAGACGGGAGCAGAGGTGGCTTCGCAGCAACCCAGAAGCGATGATGAAAGCAAAGCCAGCCGAAGGGGTGGGCAAGAGATCCCAAAGTCACCAGCTCCCAATTTTTCATCTGCTTTGAAAACACAGAGTGTGCACAAAATGCACATGAATATAGTTCAGCTCAGTGGCTCAGGTCATTGCATTGCACATCCAGACACCCGTCCCGTCTTCGCTTCCAGCGCGGCAGATCCGAACTGCGGGGTAGGGTCAGCTTCTCCGGCCCCGGGAAATTGTACAGCAGGGGCAAAACAGAGCAAACAAGGGGGAACTGAAACAGCAAAAATGCTGAAAAGCCTCCTGCAGCTTGTCAGCACTATTAACTTAGGATGATGTAGGGGAAACAACTAAGTGGTTTTTGTGTCAGCTATACTGAATCAAACTTGTTCAAATATATGCAGGCATGTGTGCAGTGAAGAATATAACCTATCTCCGGAATGGAAAGCAGGCTCTTAGTTGGGAGATAGTTTTTTATGTTGTGCAAGCTCAGAGAAAGCTATGCATAAATTAGATTAGGCACAAAGGGGAAAAAAACAAACAGGGGCTGCTACGCTGTCCTGGGGCTTGGGAGGATGAGGAGGGAGGCAACCGCCTGGGCACAGCAGAGGAAGGGGAGCAAGGAAGAGTGTGTGGTGCAGACAGGAATGGGGTCACAGGCTAGTGTCCACGGGCCACAAGAGCCACACGTGTGCACGGCACAGTCACTTTGCTGCAGCAAGGGCCGAGGCCGGAGGTGAACACCCGGGCTGGGGCACCCCACGGGCCACCCCACACCTTGCCAGCTCTCCTTTCACTCCCTGGCTCCTCACCGCCTTTATGCAGCACCTAGCACAGAGCTTTGCAGCACCGCCAGCTACTGCAGGCATTAATTCATTAATACCAGCGACACTCTGCATCCCAGGGGTGATGGAGACATAGGCAGCACCAATTACAGCTCTCACTCGCCTTTGATCCTGTTGTGAATGACTGCTTTACTCGGCTGAGGGAAGGTCTGGTGTGCACACACCTCTCCGGGGAAGGGCAAAAGAGACGTTATTCTCAGAGCTGGCAAAAATGAGCCCTTCTTTCCCAGGCAGATTCCTCACCCACACGACTCCCAGCACGCAGACGTGCCCAAATGCAGGTTGGAAAGCTCAGAGAGAGCAGACACAGCAGCACAGCCCCATCCAACAGCCCAGCAGAGATGCTGCCCACAGTAACACCAAGGAAAGCCACAGCTTGGGATGCCCGGGACGCCCCTACCTCCGTCACTCCTGCTCCAGCACTGCCTCGCTGTCCGGCAACACCCCTCTGGCAGCACCCCTCTGGCAGCATCCCTCCGGCAGCATCCCTCCGGCAGCACCCCTCCAAGCAGCCCCCTTGCAGCCCAGCTCCAAACAGCCCCCTGCCCCTGGCACCCTGCTCT
Source organism: Dromaius novaehollandiae (assembly GCF_036370855.1). NCBI lineage: Eukaryota > Metazoa > Chordata > Aves > Casuariiformes > Dromaiidae > Dromaius > Dromaius novaehollandiae. The sequence goes on from NC_088123.1 coordinate 6,955,655, forward strand.
TATGGGATCCCGCCGCTCTCCACCCACCCAGCTGGGCTCTGCTGCAGGTGGCCCCGCTCCCAGGTGATCGGGGCTCAACGAGCTCTCGCTCTGCTTCCTTCCAGGGCTACGTGATGCACGGCAGCAGAAGAGAGCGGAAAGGTTTGAGGTGTATCTGCTCATCTGCCTGCCCATCACGAGGGAGCCGAGACCCCTGAAAGAGGGGGAGGCTTCCCTGCTGCTCGCGGCTCTCGTTATCAGCCGCACACGGATTTGCGTGCACGCACATGGAAGCATATGTATTTATGCAGCGTGTGCGTGCAGTGCAAGGCCAGGAGCGTGGTCGTTCCAGGCCAGCAGCTCAGTTAACCAAAAGTGCCCCTTCCAGCTGATTTCTAAACCGTGCTACAGATGAAGCTGAGACGGTGCCAGCAGCCAGGCTGAAAAAGAGAAAAGACTTGGCACCCTTGCCGAGGGGTGACGGCAGGAGGGGGGCCCTGGCGCTGCTGCTTCATCTTGAGCCCGTGAGAGGAATGGCACCTTGCCCGAGTGCTTTCAGGGGTTCTTGGCACAGCGGCAGGGCATCGAAGCTGCTTTCCCTTCTGCTCGATTGCAGTTGAGTGTCTCCCTTAGGGCACTGCTTCAAAATTAAGCAGCAGTGAAAGGCATCCTCGGTCCCGGGGAGCCCTGGAGCCGGTGCTCCGGCAGCACCCGACGTGCTCCTCGTGCTGCAGGACGGGCACCTCCCTCACCGTCGTCTCCGTTCTGGTTGGCTTGCCGTGAAATCCTCAGGGAGCTTTTTTTTTTTTTTTTTAAGCATGTGTTTTGCAAACGAATAAACTGAGAGCAATTATTAAGGTGAAGAAATAATCGTGGTGGAAGATTCAAAGCAGAGCAGCATGGCCACGGGCAGCCTCTTCTGGGAGGGCAGCCAGCAGGGCCTGGCTTCTGCTCGCCGGCGGCTGAGCGGGGGGGTTCGGTGTGCGCAGATCTCCTCCCGCCGTGGGAAGCATTAGGGATGCTTGTGCAAGAGGCTTCTAGCTCTCTCCCCTTCCTCGCTGGCTGCTGCTTTACTCCTCGCTGCGTGAGCAGGGCTTGTTTCCGGGCAATGTGTACGCGCACACTGATTCCAAGCACTTCTTTAAGTGCGCGGCTGAACCGGAGCCGTAAAAACACGCCGCGCTCCTCGAGTGCTTGCGGGAGGTGGGAGCTGCCTTCTGCGGCCGCTGTCCCAGCCGCCCGGGTCCCCCAGGGACGGGTCTCCCCCCCATCACCTCCAGCCTGCAGGATCGGTCCCGATCCGGGCACGTGCTGCCGCAGGCGGAGGCGGCTCCCCGGGATGCGGAGCAGCGGGCAGCCGCTCCGAACGGCCGTGCTTCAGCAGCAGCAAGCTAGGGTGAAACGAAACCTCGAGGATTTGCTCAAGAAACAGATGGCTTAACGTCTAGCTGAAGAGCTTTCCGAGTAAAACTAATACTAGTAATAACGTTTAGTCATTAGCAGCACCTTGCAAGCGGGGATGGCAAACTGCTGCACTGACGCGGGCGGATTAAACCTCCTCCCTCAGCAGCGGCGCGAGGAAAGCCCGCTCGGACGCTCTACCTCTGCAAGCAACGGCGTTCGTTCCACCGTCTCTCCCGGAAAGCCGTCCCAGGGAGCCTTCGGTAACGCGTGTTTTGCTCCAGCTCGCTTTCCTCCCAGGCAATAACCTGTAAGAGATGGGCTCCGGGCTGGAGGAACAGCTGTGTGACACACTGGCAGTCTGAAGTGTGTGTAGCATGATAGGAAAGCGGGGAACAGTGCAAATTGTTTTCTATAGTTTTTAATAACATCTCGCTGCCTGACATGCCGCTCTCTGTAACGATTACATTTCTAACCCGGCCGCTTAATTGGATTTTGTTTAGCAACTTGTAAGACGTGGTCTTTCAGCTCGGTGATGCCGCGAGGGGCAGGAAAGCCGGACCCGCTCCGGAGCTTGCCGTGGGAGGCGAGACGCCGAGCCGGAGGCTCCCTGCACGGGCTGGGGTTTATCCCTGTTCTTTGGGGAGCAACTTGCAGCTCCGTGGCCGAAAAGGGGAAGGAAAAACCTGCCGTTAGGCGAAGCAGGCCGAGGTGCAGCTGCAGCTGCCTTGGCGGATGCCCCTTTCCCTAACGCAAAGTCGCTTTGCTGCTCCTTCCCCGCCGCGCGCCTGGCAGGGGACAGCCCGACGCGTCCCCCAGGTGCTCTTCTGCTCTGAAAGGTGCATGCGAGGACTCGTCTAACAGCGCTGGCTGCGACACCCTGCCGAATAAATCCCGGCTGCGAGAAGAGCTGCCGACACTTAGACAACTTTGAAAAACCCTCTCGTTAGAAACAGTTCTGCCACTATGTCCTGTGTTTTCTGTGTTCTTCTTCCTTCCACTTTCTTGCTGCCGAGCAAGCAAAGGTGCCGTCACTGCAGCCTGTGGTTTAGGCAGGTGAGTGTCTGCCGTCCAGGGATGAAGTGAGAGAGAAAAAGTCCAGTTTTCATCTGGTCTCCTGGCACCCGGGAGCTTCTCCCGTGACATCCGAAGTGGCTCGTTGGGTTTTTTTTCCCACTTCATCAGCCAAGCTGCTCGGCACGAGAGGAGTGAGAAACGGGAGCCCGGGGGACCTGGCTGCAGCGAGGCAGAGCGCGGAGCCTCCGCTCTCCGCCCCGGCCTGAACCCGGTTCTCCCGGAAAAAAAGGATGGAGGGGAGAGAAAACAGGGGAGAGAAAACAGCAGAAGTAAGGGCAGGGCTCGCTCTGCAGGGACCATCTCTGCTGCCCAGAGCAGGACGGGGAGGGGACACAAAGGGGAAAATACGTTTATTCCTGCTGTCTGCCTTCGCTCAGACTTCGCTTTAATTACACCGAGCGGCTACGCAGCCGCAATCCCCCTTGCACAACTTGCTGTTCTGCAGTTACACGGCCGGATTTGCCGCACGGGCACCATCGAATTACACGTTGGGTCCTAATATTTCAAGACCCAACAGGAACAAATATGCAATTATATAGTTCAGTGATGCAGCACCGTATTGGCAGCCAGGGAGGAGACGGAGTCGCCGCTCCAGACTCACGGGAAAGTTTCCCTGCATAATAAGCCGGGCCGTCGGCTCGGCTTCCTTCGGCTGGGGACTGCTGGTAACGCGCTCCGGGTCCGGCACGCCGCGGATCACACGGCCGCTCCGCGCGACGCGGCACAATGCAGCTGCCTGGGAGTTAATTAAATGTCATGTAGCATTAAGTGCAACAAGAGACCCGCTGCATCACGGGACTCGTTTGGGATGACGAACGGCGTTTGTTTGTTTTATTTGGGTTTGTTTGGTTTTGTGCGCGAGTGTTGGGGCAATTTATCTAACCGCTTCAGACTGGAAGTTCACGAAAAAAAAGAATCACCCAGTCTGCAATTCTGTTTACACCACATTTACATTGTGTCGTCTCGCTGACTTGAGTGCAATTGCTCCAGCTTAGAACATTCCCGGGATGGATTAAGCCTTATCGCCTGATTTTGCAAAACAGAAACTAGTATCGATTTGGATTGGGAGCCTTTATTACCCTAAAACAACATAAATGGGAGGACTGGAGCTTAAAGCATAATGGTTTGCGCTAGGCAATTGCAAGTTAAGGAGCAAGATGAAGCTCATTTTTATACTGCTGGGCTGGCGTGGGGCTGCGGCGATGCCGCGTGCCGGTGCAAGCCGGGCTGCCCCGTCCCTGCTGCCCTGCTCGCACCAGCCAAAATGCCAAGTCCCTCCGTGCCCATGCAGCAAGCAGCACGTGAGTCCTTCCCACGCAACCTCGTCGCCGGGGGGAGGTAGGAAGATACAGGGGCAACTCATTCGGTTCCCTGCGTAATGGGCTATAAGGCAGCGCTGCCGACCTCCTGCTCAGGGCCGAGCGTGCAATTGCAGCGAGCGGGCAGACACGCGAACCCGCGGCAAGCGTCAAGGCCCCCCCGAATGACATCCTTAAGGATGTTTGGAAACAAGTGTTTGTTTTTCCTTAATGTTGTCCCCAGTATTCACCCTGCACAGAGTGCTCCAGGCAAATGAAATCACTGTAAGAAGGGGTTTTTTTCCTCTTCGTGATTTGTTGTCACATTAAATATAGTATCTGTTTAATATGAGCTGCGTCGTCTACCGGCGGATGCCACCCCAAACCTGCGGGAGGTTAGACTTGATGGTCTAATAGGGCTTTAATGTCTCTGCTGTGATCTTTAAATATATTTGCCATCACCAAGATAGAGCAGTGTCTTCTGTGAATAAGAAAAAGAGAAGAAAAGGGAATTTAAGGTGGAGCGTCTTCAGTGCAAGGCGTGCGTGGCTCCGAGTGGGGCGGTGCGGGCGAGGGACGATTAAAAAACTGGCAGAAACGTGCAGAAATGCGGAGTGGCTGAAGCCTCGAGCGCCGTGAACTGTTTGTAGCAAACAATTTATTCATGCATTCTGCTTATTTGCTTCGCAGCCATCGCAGGAAAGACGCGGTGTTTTCCCGCATCTCCCTGTGTTTCTCCGAGCGGAGCGTGCCGGGCCGCGGCCAGCAGCATCGCGGCTCCCTGCCGGCGCCTGCACCCGCCGTGCCCGAAGCTGCGTCTTCAACACGCGTCCTAAAGCCTTCACAACCTCCCGGGTCCGGCTCAGCAAGGTGCAGTGCAAGGCCGGCTCTCGCCTCTCCTCCAGATGCTGGTGGCTTTGGCGTAATTCCCCAGAAACCTCCCGATCCGGTGGATTTTAGTGCGCTTTCCTCCGACCTCGCTGCTATGTATTTATGCCTGGTTCCCCCCTGCTTTGTCCTCTGAACGGGAACACACACCTCCTGCCCTCCGTTTCTGTTTGGTATGTTGCTTATTTACAATTGCATTTTGAGTGGAAATCAACCCATTTATTTATTAACTTTAATACGTCCCCTTTGGTGCGCTGCTATCGCTCAGGGTTTTATCACCACTTACTGGGCCGCTTTCCACATGTCAAAACTTTATTAAATATGTTTCTAACAGGGTGGAAATGTATAAAAGACGCCGAACGCTTTTAAACTGTGGCAGTTTTGCATTCTGGTGCTGCCCTGCCCAAGCGATGCGAGCTGACAGGCAGGCAGGGCTTTCAGAGGCAATTATATCAGACGTCGGGAGGCGGCACGGGGAGCGGGAACGCGGATGGGAAGCAGATAAAAGAAAACAACTTGCTCTCTCGCACATCCACAAACCCACCACCGTCCCGCCGGGACTACACGAGAGTGCAGGGAAGACATCAGCGGTATTATTAAGGATGATATAAGGCTAGATAAATAGCAGAAAGTACGAAGGTGAAACTCAGGAAAAGATGGTTTAAAGTAATTAGCCGAGGGATAATGATCCAGGTGCGGAGCTGACGGGATAACGGCAGTTTGTGCTGCCTAAGGAGCGGATGTCATTTGGGGAAAGCAGAATCTTTGACTGTGGAGCATCTTCCCACCTAACTACTCGGTGACTCAGTCTCCCCATAGGAAATGAGAAGCAGAAATCTACCTACTTATCCACTTAGTGACCCCGTCAACATAGGAAACACAACGTCTGCTTATCTACCTTACATCCACCACACTTTCACAACTGCCTCGTCTCTGTTTCCCTTCCTTCCCGTTCTCTGACACATACATCATAGCAAACAGGAGAGAAAAATATGTTTATCTACCCAAAGGGCATGTTTCCATCCGCTTTGTTTTTTCCTTATGCTTAAAGAAAAAAATACGCGGCCTGCCTGAGATAAAACATCTTTACAGCCCGGCGAGGAAATGAAAAGCGCGTGGAGGTAAAAGTCTCCTTGGAGTGGGAGAGGAGACAGGACCTGGTGGGCTCTGCACGGACGGGCGTCACGGCGGGGATTTGCCGAGGGCTGGGGGGTTCCTGCTCCTCGTGCATCACGGAGCGACGACGGGTTCCCACTCCTCGTGCATCTCCGAGGGCTGGGGGGTTCCTGCTCCTCGTGCATCACCGAGGGCCAGCAGATTCCCACAGCTTGTGCACGTGCCAAGAGCTGGTGGCCTCCCGCACCTCGTGCGTGCACCAAGATCTAGCCAGTTCCCACGCCTCGTGCAGCTGCCGCAGCCTGCAGAGACCCTGAGCTCGTGCTCGTGGCTCCTCCGGGGACAGCGGGAGCGAGAAAGGGGCCGTGTCCGAGCCCGGCGGGCGGCTGCTGGTCTCTGCCCGGGGGGCGACTCATTTCTGCCGGAGGACGTGCGCGTGGTGCCTGGTGCCGCCTCGCCGCCTTTCCCCCCTGCCTGGCACGCACCGCTTGTTATTAGGTTAATTAAAACCGTAAAAGCGAATGCCGATGCGCAGGGAACATTTGGGAGCAGATGGCAACAAGTACCGAGCTCCATAAAAGAGAATTGGAAGTTGTGAAGTGTCGCGGGCTCATCTGTGCCGAAACGCCGGGGGGGCGGGAGGGAGGGGGCCGGGGGAGCCGCCTCGCCTCCTCCATCCCCCCGTGACCGCGAGCCCCGGGCAGCACCGCCGGCAGCTGCCGAGGCCCCTCCGCGCCTGGGGCACGTTAATTCTTTAAAAAATGGGACTGTGGACTCCCACATTGAGCTCTGCCCCCACACATCTCCCCTTTGCAGCGCTGCAGGTGAGCGACGGCGAAGAGAGGTTTTTTTCCTCCCCGTTCTCAAGTCTCCCGAGTCCTCGGCAAGGGGTTTACCGCAAGGTTCGTAAATCCCCCAAAGTCAGGGCGAAGCTATAGCCGACTCCCTCTGCAGCGGAACAATGTGGCGTTTGATTATTTCAGCTGTGTTTTGCTGTGCACAGCCCCTCTCGGCGACGGCGCTTTCCGATGCAGCTGGCGCTTTCGGAGCAGCCCGCGCGGGCTGCACAGCCGCAGCCGCCCGCCCGCCCGCGCTGCCGGCAGGGCTGCAGAGCACGGGGCACCGGAGGGCACGCGAGAGCCGGGCTGTGCCAGCCCCACGGTCCCCCCGAGCCGGGACGGGGGCCGGAGCAGCGTCCCCGCGGGCTCGGTGCAGCCCCATCGCCCGCTGCCGCTGCAGCCCCTGCACCACGGGCGTCAAGAAGCAGCGCGGCGGGAGCGCTGAGCGGGGGAGAGGCAGCAGGAGGGATGAAGACGAACAGCTTGAGCTCCTTTGTGCCGACCGTGCAGTCAAGAAAAGAGCAGGCAGAGCTGTTAAGGAAAGGAAAAAAACCTCCAATGGCAGGAAAAGCCATCGCGAGCTACCCGGAGGGCTGCAGCGCGGATGCTCCGGCGCGGCGTGCATCCCGTGCAACGCGGGCTGCTCTGCGTGCACGCACGGCTCGGCCGCGAGGGCTCCACCGGCCGCTGCGGAGCTTGGACCAACACACGGGAGACGGGAATGTCCTTGCAGAGCGGGGAAGGTTTGCGGTGTCTAGGAGGAAGAGGCCGGCAGCCGGGGCCGGATCCTGGCTCCAAGCACAAAGTGTAGCAGCAGGGACGGGCTGCAGCAGCAAATCCTCCCACTCCGAAACGGCACCACCGCAAGCAGCGGCTCCATCCAAACATTAACGTTTTTTTGTTGTTTAATTTGCGAACTTATTTATCCGGTAGGCGAGAAAGGCTCCTTGTGCTCAGGATGCTGAGCGCAGCCGGTCTGCACTGCTATGATTAGATGGCTAAGACCCAGCCTCAGCAGCTGCTAATCCCGACTATTAATTAGCAGATTTGGGGTAAGAATTCCAGCACGGAAGCTCAGTTAAGCTTGAGCAGTTTCTACATTTTCTCCCTCCTCCTCCCTCCCCCGGCGGCCCGTCCCGGTGCTGCCGTAATCCCCGCAGCAGCATCCCGGCATCGCTGGCAGCGACGCATCGCCCCTGCGCGTGCTTGGCCCCCGGGCTCGCGCGGGACCGGCGCTGCCGGCGCGGACACGGAGCAGCCGGGCCGGGAGCGTGGCGGGGTCTCCTTGGCGTCCTCCCAGGAAAGGGGTTCAAAGCCATTAACATCTCAGGGAATGAAATATTGATGGCCAGAAAGCTGTTAACAGGAACAAGAGAATTGGCAACCCCAACACCTGGTCTCCTGCCCGTTCTGCTCGGAAGAAAACACGAATGAGAAAGGAAAGGAGGGGGAGGAAGGGCACGAGCGAAGGCAAGCGCGAGGGAGCAGGCGGAGGCGGGAGGTGAGGGACCTGCGGCTGGTAATACACAGCCAGGTCTTGCTCTTTTTATTCTCCCCCTTTTGCATTTTATAAACTAAATTGATTTTCAGAAGAAAGGAACATTACCACATTCAAAGAGAGTCTCTCTCTCTCTAAGAGAGGGAAAAGCTTTAATTGAATTTCTGAGGGTTTGCTTTTTCCTGTTTCCTTATTTTTTTTGGCCTCCTCCTGTAAATCGGTGCGTTGCATGGGAGTGAGGAGCAGGCACACATCCAGCGGCGAGCCTGGGAGCGGGGCATCGCAGGTGCTGGCGGGCTCGGCGCCAGCACAGCCGGCCCAAGCACCCTGAGCGCCGGAGAGCCGGAGAGCTGCCGCGGCACGGGCCTCTCGGGAACAGGGAAATCCCTCCAAAACCGGCCTCACACTGGCCAGGTGCTGTGCGGGCCGGCTGCTTCCCGGCCGGCCGTGAGCTCCCCGAGACGTCGGCTTGCCCAGGGAGCAGGTTGCTCCTGCGGCATCCCACCACAGCTGCATCCCGGCACAGCTGCATCCCGGCAGAGCAGCATCCCGGCACAGCTGCATCCCGGCACAGCTGCATCCCGGCAGAGCAGCATCCCGGCACAGCTGCATCCCAGTGCAGCGGCATCCCGGCACAGCCACATCCGGCAGAACAGCATCCCGGCACAGCTGCATCCCGGCACAGCTGCATCCCGGCGCAGCGGCATCCTGGCGCAGCGGCATCCCAGCACAGCTGCATCCCAGCACAGTGGCATCCCGCCAGGGCTGCACCGCTGCCATGGGATGCTGTTTCTCTCCAGTGACTGTAGAGGGAAGTAGATGACTAAAGAGACTTTTTGCCTAGGGCTGAAGTGCGGTGGCCTGAACCCCGCAGCAATAAGGCTACGCCTTCATCTGTCCCTCCTCGGAGACGTCCTTCCTTTCTGAGACGTACTTTGGGTTCGGGGTTGCTCCATCGCTGGCGGCTCGCGCAGCCGTCTCCAACCCAGGCTCGGGGCACCGTTCCCGCACGGGCACCCCGCGTCCCGTCCGTCTCTTGCAACGCGGCAGCGTAGCCCCGAGGTGCTGCATCGCGCAGCCGTGGAGCAGCATCTTCTCCGCGCCCAGGTTCCCCCGGCTGGAAGAGCATCAAAGCGTGAGAGCAGCTGCCTGACAACACGATTTGGACACGGCCCTCGGGGCCTCGGGCAAAACCAGGTGTCAGGCTCAGGTCTTTAAAACCCTCGGCTTCCCCTCGCAGTGTGGCAGCAGGAGGAAAAGCACATGGTTTATTCAAGGATTGCTTCCACTGGTATTTCTCGGGCTTCTCACCTCTCCTAGCCTTTCGCCCTCTCCTCTGCACGTCTCTCCCTCGCCGCTCTCACCTCCCTCCTTTCAAAGCAGAGTTCGGGTTTTGCTGCCTGCACAGCAAGCGCCCGTGCTCAAACCTCCTGTTAATGCTCTGGCATTTGATACATTATCAGGAGAAGATACACAGAGGGAAGAAATATATTGTGCAAATGACTTGATAATGCACAGCCAGCCAGCACCATGACCTTAAAAAATGCCTGCTAACAGAAAAAGAGAGAGAAGAAAAGAGGCAGGAAGGCTTTGCTGGGAGCCTTGATAGTCTGGATGGAAAATGGAATCTTTTTTTTTACCATTTCCAGTCTGCTTTAACTCTGCCCTCCGGGTCAATAATCTCGGTAACAACCTTTTCCTCCAAGAAAATGTTAGAGCTCGTGCCGGGCCCGGCGGGAATTAAAGTTCAGGTGCCACCGAGAAGCAGCTCGTCGCGGGGCCGTTCGCGGCACCCGGGAAGCCTCCAAGGCCGGCAGAGCCGGGAGGCCGCGGGGCCAGGCCGGGATGCTCGGGAGCTGCCCCCGCCCGGAGCCGCCCCGGGTGGGTTATCCCCAACCCCATCCCGGGCTGGTGCCGCCCTCCCGGCTCGTCGCAGGACCAGGGCATCCCCCGGCCTCACGGGGCTTTTCCACTGCTTTTCCTCCCGGCTGCATTCCCGGGAACCATCCCCGCCCGCCAAACTCGCGAACCTCAGCCTGGCAGTGGAGAGCGGGTGTTCCCGGTGGCCCCAAAAGCCCGGGATGGGTTTCCATGGCAACTCTCTTCCCAAAGAAGGGTTGCAGTCACCTGTGCCGCCTGTGCAGGCAGGCAGCCACCGTGGGAAACAACAGCCCCTCGCGGGAAACAACAGCCCCTCGCGGGAAACAACAGCCGCTCTCGGCGAGAGAGGCGGCAGCGCGGGTGCCGCCGGGCTGGGGACAACACGGGCCCCGGCTAAGGCGAGAGGTGACATGCTGCTGCTGCTGCTGCATCTGCCTCCAGCCCCCTTTCAGTGCCCGGCACGGCTCACCCGTGGCCCCGGCGAGGGGGTCATTTATGCGGCCGTGGCTGCGTGTCTTTGGCACCCCGAGAGGCCCCGACCATGCACGAGGCGCCTGTCCTGAGCGCTGTGGACCCCGGGTGCCCCCCTGCTCGGCCCCCGCCGAGGCAGCGCGTCCCCATCACCCCGGCATCGCGGCGGCTTCGCCGAGGGAGCTCTGCGCTGCGGCTGCTGGCTGCTCCGGTGCCGGAGCTGCTGCCGACGCCGGGTGACGGCTGCGAGGCTGCTCCCTTCCCCAAGCGCCCGGCCCCGCGGCCGCGCGTCCCGGGGCTCCGGGGGGCAAGGACTCGCCGTCCCCTTCCCCTCCGGAGTGGGGGGCACGTCTGCAATGACAGCACAAGCCGATGCTGCTCAGCGGCTTCCTCCCCAGCCCTAACTCGGCGCCGCGGTAGCACCAGTTGGGACTTTGGTGCGCGGCTCAGCCTCGCGGTTTGCATTTGCGGTGCCTCTCCGCATCACGCCCGTTGCCAGTCCGAATTTCACCCCGCAGCCCGCGCGGCCCCGCTCGCCCGTGGCGCAGGCAGAGCGGCAGCGTTCGAAGCGAGTCGGCGTAACGCAGCCCGACACTCGCGGACCCAACCGGAATGCGAGTGATCTCCTCCGGTGTGCCGTGCCCCCCTTCCGCTTCCCCGGTTCCCCGTATAAATGTCGAACACGGACCCCATTCCTCGGGTCCGGATGCTAGCAGCGGACTCCTCCTCTCCACAAATCACACCCAAATGGGATGTCAGAGAAAAATCTGCGGGGCGGGAGGGTAATTTTTATTGTCTTTCACAGCTGTGCACACAGACGAGTTATTGCAATGCCGCTCAGGAGCGCCGGCTTGCTCACCCCGCCCCGCTGCTGCAGCCCTGCTCCAAGGACACGCGGCTGCTCCCGGGGGCCGGTTTGCGGAGGCACCGCCGTATGCGCCGCTCCGGCCCCGGGCCCTGCGGGAGCCTGAGTTCATCGGGATCATGGCAAAACAGGGATGTGCGAGGTCGCCTGCTGCATCCTCCCGCCCCATCCTTGGCAGATTTTTGTCCACCTTATTCTTAAACCCCTCCAGCGTCCGCAGGCATCCGACCGCTCCCTTCCCCTCTGCGGGAGCTTCTCACCCCGGAGCATCACCGCACCGGCCCAGCTCCTCTCCCCGAGCCGGGCTCCCTCCCTTGGCCCGGCTCTCCCGCGGGTACCGGGCGGCAGCGCGATGCTCCGGCTGGGACCGCACCGGCACAGCGCTGCTCCCTCGCCGCGACCTCTCTAGCAGGGAATCCGAGATGCCCCCGCTGCTGTCGAGCTCCGGCTTTAGCAGCCTCCCGGGCTGCCTGGTGCCCGTCCCCGGGAGACCCGGCCCCGCGAGCCGGCTGCAGCTCGGCTCGTCCATCACCACCTCGGAAACGCGGCCCGCGCGTGCGTGGCCCATACGGCCTCCGCTCGGAGCGGCTCGGCCTCTCCGGCAAACCGGAGGCGGCGGGGAGCGGAGGAGTGTTTAGAAGGAGAAGTTGGGTTTGTCTGAACTTCTCGCAGCCCCGGTGGCGGTGGCCTCTGCTGCGCCGGCATATTTCAGGCGGCGACAGAGCCCTTGCGCGCGTCCTTGCGCGGCAGGAGGGTGATGGATCTGCTTTTACAGGGAACAGGGAGGCCGTGATCTGACACCAGCGTGATGAATTGCCCTTTTTCTCCCCCAAATGATTCCTTGAAAAAACTTTGCCGTCTGTAAATATTTACGGGGGAGACCACTGCCATCACCTCATCCTTTAGGAGCACAGAGACATCTGCTTTAATAAAGCATCACTTAATTAAGCGCAGAGCCGTGCCCTGTCCTGCGGAGGGCTGTGCTTTGCGGGCAGCGAGTCCGGGGGGGGAAGGACCGGTTTCCCAGCCGGGTTCGTGCCGGCCGGGGGCCGCCTGCTCCGCCGGGCGCGGAGGCAGCAGAGGAGAATTCGGCCCCGCTGCCTTGCCGCAGAGGCGGCGGGTTCATCGGGCTGGAAGTCAGCCAGCGGGGGAAGAAAATGTCTTATCTACAGTTAGAAAAAAAAAAGAATCAGAAAAAACAAATGGAGATATATATTAGGGAAGGCGAATTTATAAACAGGAGCTTATCGGGAGGCAAAGCAGATAATAAACAGCTCTTCAGATCTAGGTCTCGAGCTGAGAGAGGACAGAAAAAAGAATGGGATTCCTCGGGAAATGGAAAGGGCCGATAAGGATCCACAGTGACTTAGCAAACATCATTTAAAATTAAAAAAAAAAAGAAAAGCCTCTTTTGTCTCCGCACAACAAAATTACCCGCAGCCCCTGAATAGACTTATTGGGCATCAAATCACATGAATTGGGAAAGAAAAAAAGCACCGATGCCTCCCAGTAAAATCTCGCACGAGTCCCACCAACAAGCTCGGCCTACCCAGACAATTTTTTTTGCTATTGCTCTTGTTACCTGTGTATTTATTTACAGTCAATTGTTCCCTATTTTCTTCCCATTTATGCACCATCTTGTTTATGATGCTACTTAAACGCTTGGCGTAGAGGTGATTATGCCACTGGAGAAGCAAAAGAGAAGCAGAACGCACGCGTGCATGCACGGAAAGGGTGCAAAGTGGGTTTTTTCCGTCCTGCGGGAAGGCGAGCGGCACGGGGGTCTTGCAGCGAGCAGCACCCCACCGCGCAGGACGGGCGGCTGCAGATGCCGGGGCTGGATTAAGCGCCCGGGCGCTGCGTCAGCACTCGCCGGCTTCGATCCGCCGCCCGTCTCTGACAACTGAGTTACAGTTTTTCATTTTGATGAATCCATTTTTTTCCCATTCAGCCTCTTTTATTATTATTATTTTCAGCGGCCTTATCAAGGGGTGATTCTCTTTAAGCCATTATAATCAACTTTGCAGCGGCGGACCTGCATAAGCAGCCTGCCACAGAGGGCTGCAATCCTTTGAATGCGCTGCCAGCGCTGCGGAGGGCTTTGCCGTGCCGCCGGGGCGCCGGGCGGGCTCGTCCGCAGCCGAGGCCGGGACCTGCCACCCCCACGTGCGCTGCAGTTTATTCTTCTTTCCTAACCCGAGATAATTAACCGAATCGGTGGGCTGCAATCGAAAGCAAGGGCAGAGCGCTCCCAGGTCGATGCTGTCCCGTCTCCCCCGAGCTCGCCCGCAGCCGGGGTGCCGAGGCGGCGGCGGTGCCGGGGAGGCGGAGGCGGCGCGGACTTTGCCCGGCAGCGACGCTCCCATCTGAAGCGCGACAGCAATGCACTGTTCGATTACATCTTTTTTCAGTATTTCAGATATTTTACAGTAAATTACCTCAGTTTATGGCACTTTTTCTTCCTTACATAATTGTTATAAATAACCTTCAAACGACATAAAAGCCATAAACATTGCAAGGGAAGGAAGAAGAAATTATAGAGATTTCCGAGCAGATGAAGGAGAGCTTGCACGCTGATAAGGCAAGGAGGCTGCTCGAGGGCCTTTGTTTGTTCCTCCCTTTCCCCCAAAATTGCCTCTCTCGTGTTTCTTCAGTAAATATCCTCCTGCAAACAAACACTGCTTTCCGCGGCCGTGGGGGATTTACGGAGCAGCACGCCAAACCGCGCCGATCCGTGCGGCCGTCGGTCGGTAGATGTGAAAGCAGAGCCGAGAGCCCAGCGAGGCGTTCGGAGCGGGCGGTTTTCGGGGTTTCTTCAAGGGCATCCGATGGCCCGCGAGGAGCCAGTGCTTTTTCCCTGTAGGGTTTTCAAGGGAATTACACACACAGGTATCTAAGGGCTCGGTGCCAGGGCTGCTGCGAGACTGCGTGCTGTGCCGGCGGGTCGGCTCCGCGCGGGAAGCTTTCGCCCGGGGATTTTGAGATAAATATTTGATCTTCAGAGATCGTTCTGTTGCTCGTAGCAGTCAACGCAGCCAGGTTTTTAGTGTTTGTTTATGGCTTGTGCCATATGATTCGATAAACCCCGGCTGGGAAGCATGTGCAGAATGAGGTTTAGCAGCAGCCGCGGCTCTGCTCCGCTCCCGGACCCGGCTGCCGACCCGGGCGCTGTGTCACGGGCTCTGCCCGTCGCTCGCGCTGACTTCATCCTCCCGTCCTCTTCGGCCACTGGATCCTCCCCAGGCACCGGAGCAGCTCGGGCAGCGAAGGATGGGAACGTCCTCCGGCCGGAGGCTTTCCCTCCGGATGGATTTTTCCCCAAATGAAGTATTTCTTGTGGTTCGAGGCATTTCGGGGGCAGCCAGGGTGTTAATTTTTCCCAGCTCCGGCCGGGTTTGTGCTGGCGCGGGGGCTGCACCACCCCGCTTCGCGTTTCTCGCCAATGCGGCCTCGTCGCTAAAGGAGGCTGGCGGTTTTTTCCTTTAATTAAAAAAACCCTGTTTTATTGGAACCGGAAACCGTCGCTGCAAGGGATCTGTTGCAGTGAATTATGCCCCGGTTAAAAACCAAGGGAGTTGCGATAATCAGAAAGTCCAACTCCGGCGCTCCCAGGCCGAAACCTGCTGCTGCTCCAGCTGCAAACGACTTTTCATGCTGAAACACGGAGTGACAGCAACAACTCTTAAAAGCCGCAGAGCAAACAAAAACGCTCCCAGGTCTCCGCAGCGAACCGTTTCACTGATGGGAGAAGCCGATTTCTGCTTTCTGCTCCCGCCACCCTGGGAACTTTGGAGGTTTCAGCTTTACGGTCTTATTGGAGGCAGGAAAAAGCACCAGGATTTGCTCCCGGCCCCGCACCGCTGCGAGGCCCCCGGCGCTCGGCATCGCCCCGCTCACCGCCAAGGGGGAAGCATCTCCATCTCCCCAGCGCAGATCCTTGAAAACTGATATATGCATAGAAAAAACCCCACTAAACCCCCAAAGCTGCTGCCTTTGGCCCCCGCGGCAGCCTCTCAGCTCCCCCCGGTGCCCCGCGGAAGCGGCCTCCGAGCTCGGGGAGGGCGATTTCGAGACGCGGCTCAAGGAGGGGCTGGAAAACCGCGCGCCGTCACAGCGCGTGAATTATTCAGCTCCCGAGCCGCCGCGTGAACGTTATCAGGTGATGATCTATAATTATTAATAAATAATTTAGGCTTTAATAGCTGGGAAATGAAATTCTTAATTGCATCATAACATAATTAATGGAATTAGCTACTATGAATAACATGAGGAGTTGTGTTTTTTGCTTTTTTCCCCCGAGTAAAAGAGCTGTTTCTCCCAAAGGCCGTGGGCGGTTTTCGTTGGAGCTGGGCTCGGGGGGAGCCTGGCCGGCGGCAGCGAGGGGAGGCAGGCGCTGAAGCCGCGCGGGTCCCCGGCACCCCTCAACCCCGACGCAACAAGTGTTAATGAAAGCAAGGCCGCCGCGCGCGACCCGTTGCCAGGGCTTTTTATTAGGCAATTGTATATTTTCATTAGTTACGGTGAGGAAGCACTTAGCGTTTTACGGGGTGTTTCAGCGTTTCATTGCGCCGTGCTCCCTGCGGCATCGCAGGGTGACTCGGACCGCGTTCCCCGGGGCGAAAACGCAACGTTTGCAGCACCAGGCTGGCCGCGAGCGGAGCCGGCTCCCATGTGCCGGTGCAGGGACGGGGCCCATTAAACCCGAGGAATCCAACTGCAGAGCCTGCTCGTAATTAATACGCTTTATAACGCACCAAAGTCCCCGGACGTTACTGCAAGGTGACTGTTTAACCGGTGCAGAGAGGAGCGGGATGCCTTGCTGGGCGCTTGCCGCCCGGCTGCACGTCTCGCCGGAGCGATGGCAGGAGGCGGCTGCAGGCGATTTCCAAGGTGCAGATCCTCGGCAGCCACCAGCTGAGGACACTTCTCATGCTGTTACCGCTTTACGCCGGCTGCAGATGTGGTCCTCTCCGTGCACATCGCCGTCCGGCCACGCACAGAGGTCTCCCGGCAATGTGCGCTGCGTGTGCTCCCGCCGCCGTCCCGAGCCCCACGGCCGTCCCGAGCCCCACGTCCCCACCACCCCTGGGGGCAGCCTGGCCACATCCTGCCACTTTTCATGGGGAAAAAACGGGAAAACGCTCTGCAAATTACGAGTAAACAGATTTGATTCAGTCCAGAGTCTTTTTAGAGGGTTTTTTTCTCTCCTTTCATGGTAAATTTTCAGGAACGAGCCAGCCAATGGCGGCAACGTGCAGGGATTGAAGACGGTTTCAAAGGAGCCTTATCACGCCGGGGACATGTGCGCATTGAGCCTTGTAGATAGGATGCGTGTAGGGCCCTGCTGCAGGAGGCAGGCAAATATATATATATATATTTATATATATGTGGTTTTTATTTGCGTTTTCCTTCTCCTTTGGGTTGCTGGCTTTTTCCTCTTTTGCAAGGATGGGGGGGAGGTGTTTGGGGGGGGGTTGTTTTTGCCTGCCCAGCCTGTCAGCGTTTGCTGGTTTTGGCTCAGCGGCTTCAGGAATTCAATAAATCTCTTCCTTAAAGGGACACTGTCACTGCGAAAATCCGAGCAAAAGGCAGCGCGTGTGCTTCAAAGATAAAACCGAAAAAAAAACCCTCACCTACATTTCTAATACCACCAGAAATGGAGAACAAGGGGAAAGTATTTTAATAGCCAATTTTTCTTTTTGACATGTGTGCTTCCCATGCAGCAAAATCGGAGATCTCCGGTTCAAGGCAATGATAGATGGATCGAAGATAGATAGATGCTGTCCCGGTTCGTGGAGATGGTTA
Organism: Dromaius novaehollandiae; assembly: GCF_036370855.1. Lineage (NCBI taxonomy): Eukaryota > Metazoa > Chordata > Aves > Casuariiformes > Dromaiidae > Dromaius > Dromaius novaehollandiae. Next base: position 6,972,773 of record NC_088123.1, read on the forward strand.
ACGAGGATGTTAGAGAGCATTAGCTTTGCAAACTTCTACGATTTTATCAAGAGTCCTGTGATAGCTCTCGGCTTTTTTAAAGCTCTCTGAGCCATTTCAGCAGGGCCAGGAGAATCCCAGCTCCCATTTTAACAAGTTTCGAGGTTTTGCCTGTGCAGAGAGGCCCGCGGGTGCGATGCTGAAGGCTCCCGCGCGCCCCGCAGCATCCGCTGGCCCCATCCGTATCTCTCCAACCTCCTTCACGCTCGGGAGCCAGCACCAAGGAGCGGAGCAGGGTTTACCAGGAGGGTTTAAGGCAGGGAAGAGACGGAGCGAGGCTGCAAGGAGCCGCTGGCCGCTGCGGGAAGGACCCGGCCGCTCCGTGGAGGCCGGCAGCGGGAGGACCCCCGCGCTGGCCCGAGGAGCTCCCAGGGTCGCAGGGATGCCGCGGGGCATCCTCCCCCCGGGGCCGGGCTCCTCGTGAGCGGTGCCTCGGTGGAGCCCCGAGCATCGGCGTCGCGGCCCCGCGCGCGCGGGGGCCTTTGTGCTGCTGGCGGAGGGCGGCCGCTCGCCTTGGAGAGCTCGCGCTCCCTTCTTATTCAGCTTGGCAGCATTTCAGTGCTCCTGCCTTTCCCCTCAGCAAAAATAGCATGTCGGGTGAAGTGTTTTTGTGATGGAATGACCTTTTCCACATGCAGAAAACCCGTACGCTTCCCTGCGTTTGCAGGGAGGGAGCAAAGCTGCTTTTGATGAAAAACAAAGCCTCAAACCCTCCTATCGGTATCACAGCGAAGCAGAAAATTAGAGCGGTCGGGTTTTTCCTCCGACTCTGCAGCACGCCATCAGGATGAAGCTTTCATTAGCGCTGAGCTTTTTGCCCATTTTCATCAGGTGGGACAGAGACACGGGGCTCGCTGTGCCCAGCCCTCTCCCCGCCGGCTCCCGCGCGGTGCAGACCCTGCGAGCCCCGGGCCGCGGTGCCTGTGCCGCTGCACCCGGAGCAGCCTCTGTGCACAAATCCGGGGCAGCACAACGTCACCGCGCGGGTTTCGTCCCTCCCCACGTCCCCCGGGGCCCGCGAAACCCCTGGGAGCGGTGGCAGCGCACCGCGGTCCCGCTCGTTAGCACGACGCTGAGCTTCGCCAATAGGATGCAAAACTGTAATTAAAAATAATCTCCTTTTCTTCCAGCAGCGGCAGAAGAGGAAGAAGCGGGCGACGAATAAGGGGAAATAAAACAAATGCACAAATGGGCTAATTGCAGCTGTGGGAACACGGCGGCAAAACAATGCGATGTTTTGTTTCCCCTCGCTCGCGCCGAGGCCGGCCGCTCGCCCTCCCGCCGCCGCTGCGCGGCTGGAAAACCAGCATCGTTTCGCCTCTCGGAGCCGCAGGCCGGTGGCGTTAACAGGGGACGGCTGGGACGGCCGCACGGGCCCAGGAGGAGTGGCCGGAGCAGCTCTCACCGCCAGCAGTGCAGGGCTGAGCGAGTCCCGGGTGTTTCACGCCGGCTGATTTATCTCCCCTGGTGAAGCTCTCATTTCACGTCGGAGGATGCTCAAAGCAAAGCCGGCCCGTTACAGACTTAATTGGACCATATTTCAGTCCCAGTTCATCTGTTCAGCGTGGATCCCTTATCCGAGGTCCATAAACTTTTATTAAGTTATATATCAAGGAATATACATATAGGGTATGGAGCTGTAGTCCTGCTTACACGTTTTCTCTGAGATGAGAAAGCTCGCGGCAGTGGGTCCATCCACCTCCCGGGGCGGCAGAGCGGGATGAGCATCCGCCTCGGCCTCCCTGGCCCCCCGCGTGCCGTCAGGGAGGGAGGATTTCTCTGGATGCACTGCTGGCAAAGTCCTGATGGCAGGAGGGAAAGTTCCCCTTTTTTTTTTTGGTTTTTAACTACAGGCTCCCTTGGAAAAGAGTGTGCCTCTCCCGAGGTTTGCGTTTCCGAGCCGGGACCCGGCGCAGCAAGCGGGCTCTGCTCCCGGCCGCCAGCGCTGCGCTTCGGTACCCAAACCCTCCCCGCGGTCGCTGCTGCGGAGCCGCCGCGTCCCTGAGGACAGCTCCGCAGGTGCCGCATCCGCTCCCTTCCCTGTGCCCGCGACGGGAGGACGGCGAGGGAGCGGGAGCCGGCGGTGGGTGGAGAGGGAAGGAGACGGGGCTGGATGGAGGAGAGAGATCGGGGGATAAAGCGCACTTGAGCTCGAGTGTCTGGTTGTATTGCAAGGCGAAGCGGAGAGAAAACAGGCCTGCTATCAGCGGTGACAATATCTTTGTTAGAAAAGCGAAGAAGAGGGAGGAGGAGGAGAAATGGATTGGGTGCCGAGGCGACGCGGGGCACCCAGCGGCAGCGCGTGGGCGTTCGGAGGCTCCCGGCGAGCCACCAGCCTCCGGGGCGGCCGAGAGCCGCCGAGCAGCAGCCGCTCGGCAAAGCCGGGGCCAAACCGCGCGGCCCCGCGACAGGAGGCTGCTCCGGGGACCCACCGCATCCCGCTCCGCCCCGTCCGGCCCGGGCACCGCGATCCGAAACGAGGGAGCTTGCGGAGCCGGGACCTCACATTACCCCCACGGACGGATCTTCCCATGGCACTTGATTCAGCAACGTGTTCACACTAGATCTTGCCATCGATTGCGGAAGACTTTGAGTTAATTACAGAGTTAATTACCAGCTAATAACTTCATTGCTAATAGCTGTAACGGATTTTGGCAAGGGTTGTCAAAGGGGCTGATTGGAAGGTCTCTTGGGTAGGAGCCTCGTTGCGGAAATAGATACACTGAAGGCAAACGATTCCAATCGTTCTTTGATGAACAGTAAATTATTCTAATATCCTTCACCATTGTATTCGCTTATTATCTGTGGGTAATTAGAAGTGAAGAGCCGCAAAGCCGCCTTGGTTGCAGATACGAGACCGCGGCAATCGCGCTGTCTTGATTTTGATGCTCATAGATTGTTTTCCAGCCCTCTGCTCTGCTCCCGCGGCTCCAGCTCATCCCGCCTCCCGCTCCCGCGGCCGGGGGGGACGGCGGCTCGTGGCTCCTCGCGGAGGGAGCCGAGCTGGGCACGGGCTCACGGGGACACGGACACGAGACGCACAGACGTCGCTGTCGCCCGCGCCGCTCCTGGCCCGCAACCCAGACGCGATGCAACCCCCGAGCGGGGGCTTTATCGCCTCCGAACAGCAGCTGGACGGGCGATTCCCAGCTGCCTCGCCGCCGGCAGCCGTGCCCAGCCGGCTGCTGCTGCGCTGCCGGAGATAAGGCCGGCAGCAGCCCGGGGCCGGGGAAGAGGGCTGAGACGAGCTGGGCACGGCTCCCCCGCGTAAGCACCGTCCGCGGAGCAGGTAGCTCGTCCTCGCAGCCTGCGCGGGGCCCGTGCTGCCTCCCACCCCTCCCGGGGCGCGGGCTGACCTGCTGCTGCCCGCTCTGCCCTGGGCTCCCGGCTGCAGCCGCCCTCCTCCCCGGTCTGCACCGTGCACCCGGATCCGCCGTGCCGCGGCGCTTTCCCAGCCCCGGGAATCTGGGTCTCTCTGTCCACGGACACGTTTGCACGCAGCGAGGCCTCTCTGCTGCCCCGGCACAGCGGCGTTCCCAGCAAGCGCTGCTGCCGGAGCCGAGCTTTCCGCCACGGATGCACCGCTCCCGGCACAGCGGGGCCCGGCTCCCGCCGGGGGCCACCGAGCTCTGCCGCGGCTCAGCTAATAACGCCAGCGCTCTGTGCGGTGCCAAACCCGCTCTTGCGTGATGGAGTAAATGCAGCCTATTAACTATCAGCGAAGTTTTACAGATGAGTGGCACAGCGGGACTGATGCTACAAGTCAGCATCGTCCGCAGCCGCTGCCGCGCTCGGGAAAGCTGCCCGCAGACCCCGCTCCCTCGTCGGAGAGGTGCACACGCGGCAGCGCGGGAGGCTGGAGGAGGCAGCGGGCAGGACATCGGAGCTGGCCCCTCTGCAGCGGGGCACGACGTTTGCACGCGATTCCCTCTCCCGCTGCTACGGTCGAAGGCACCTGCTGGAGTCCGGCTCGGGGCCGGCTGACGCTGTCCCAGTGCAGGAGGGACGAGCCTGCCTCCAAGCTCCTTTCGCTCTCAGCCTGGCAGTTCAAATCCTTCGCGGACCACTCGTGAGCCAAAGCTGCTCCCGTCCGGCAGCAGCTGCGGAGCTGCCGGAGTTGGTTTTCGCTGCAGTCTGTTTCTCAGCGTCGGCTGATGCTAACCAGCTCTGCGTGCGGCACTTCGCTAAACGGCAGCAGCGCTCCGAGATTCGGTAATTACTATAGATCCGCTATATATCCGCCTGGGGAAGAGCCCTGCGGTTCAGTCCGGGGCTTCTCCCTTCCCCGGGAGAGGATCCCGCTTACGGCAGCGTCGCTTGTGCACACGCGGATGCGGGAGCTGGCGGGAGCTGGGCCGCCGCCGAGGATGAAACATGCTATTGAGCCACTTTAAGTCTATTGCTCTCCTCCATCAGCGCAGACTGCCGCCCCGCGTCCCGTTCCTCCGGGCCTCGTTCAGGCCGGCGGTGCCTCGGCTGATGGGCTTTCCAATGCCTCCCTCAGGAGGCTGCTCCAGAGCGGAAAAAGCCTCGTTATTAGGAAGCTTTTTCTTGATATTAAGCCTCAATTTTCCTTTGCTTACTTTATGCCGTTGGAAGGAGCTGCTGCAGGAGCGATGCCCGTGAGCACAGGCGTTTCTGCAGGAACTCGACTGGACTAAAAAGTCAGTTAACTTCCCTCATCAAAACCCCAGACAGCAGGTAGGAAGCAGAACAGTTCCTTTGCTTATTTGCTTTTTTCACTTGGGAGATTGTTCTTTTTGCTCGTGGGACTATTTTTGCCCCATCCGTGGTGCCCCCAGAGCCCCACGCGCACGCCAGGAGCCGGCCAGGACGGAGCGGCGGGGCCGGGGCAGCAACGGGCGCTGGCACGGCAGCCTGGCCTCGCGGTCCCGGCACCTCCGGCCGCTGAAGTGGGCTGAAATTCCCAAAGCAGAGCAGTAAAGAGGTGTTAAGAACAACTAAGGTGTGAGTTAATTCCTGTAGCATCTCCTTTGCGTCCCCAAGAAGAGCTACCGCTTGCTAGTGATTAACGCTCCCACACCGACGGGCGGAGAGAAGGCGGCAATACCATGCATATGTATATATATAGGTGCCCATATGTGTCTGCATATACGCTGCAGGCTTTGCCCCGGGGCTGCGGCGGGATGCAGCCCAGCTCCCCGGGCAGCCCGCCCCGACGGCTGCCGAAAACCCACGGCTCCGGCGCGCAGCGGGGAGAGCGGCGCGGGAAGCAGGTGACACTCTCTGAATGTCATTTAAAGTTCACTTTCATTATTTTAATTGTCACTGTACAAAATCTCCCATTCAGGCCTGATTACGCTCGGGGAAGAATCAGACTCCAATCCCAAGCAGTCAGAGCTGGACGGGTGGTTGCTGCGACCTGTAGAGCAGCGCCTGAGCTGCGATTAAGCAGCCGTCTTAGCGAGCGCTGAAAAGCTACCAGGAGACTTGGGAGCGCGCAGGATTAACGCTGCGTGACTGACACGGCCAAAGCCTCCGCGCCGGCGAACACAAGCGCTTCGGAGCGCTCGGCGCTGGGGTTTTGCCAGCGCTGCCTCGAGCCCTGGCCCTCGCGGCGGACGGGGCGCGGGACGGCGGGTTTTAGGGCGCACGCGGGAAGCCTCTGGGCAGCATTTTTAGCTTGAGGCGAGTTTTTAGACAAAAGGGCTCTTTCCGCCGAGCTCCCAGGGAGCAGGAGCTGCAGCAGGATGCCAGTCCTCTAATGCAAATAATTAAGGGGAAAAAAAGGATGCTTCGTAATTTGCCAGAAGAGTGTAACCTCCCAGACAAACCAATTTGCAAGAAGATAGAGCCAGTGGGATCAGGCAATAACTTAATAAGCATCCCTGAAAAAACAATGCATTTAAGAACATGGCTTATTCTTTTTTCTAATGGAGAAACATTGGCTCTGTGGGGAAATAAATGTAATAAACTAAGTCCAATCTCCACAAACATTTGTTTTCTTATCTCTGTAAAATCAATATACATGTTGCAATTATGTCCTCCAACGAATCCCCCAAACTTTTGATTCTCTCTTAAGGCTTCCTGCTCGATTCCAGCTCATTACGTCTCCCCTTCTTCATCTAGATAAATTTATTTTTTTGCATTTCTAAGCCCAAGTCATATATTTCTTGAGAGGTTTCATTTCTCTTTCCTTACATCATGGGGAGGAGAAGAATGCTTCTCTCAGCTTTAATCTAATCAAATTAAAGGTAATTTAATGTCTGTGCAAGCTTATATTTGTTAGGAATCCTGGAAACAAATAAATTAGAATAAAGCCAAGGCGAATGCTCGCGGGTCTTCCTGGCTCTCCAGCCAAATTATCCCACCTGGGGTTTCTGCGGGCTCTGCAGCGCTCCGATGGGAGTCGGATGTGCAGGGAGGCCAGATGAGGCACCGCCTGGTATTTGCAAAGCAAATCCTTAATCCTGCCCGCGGGAACCGGTTTCAGGCCCCGCGCTGGGCCCGTCTGCTGGCTCGGGGCCCTCGGCACATTGCCCCAGGAGCCGGGAGGCTCCCACGGAGGGAGAGCAGCCCCTCCGCCATCCGCAGCATGCGGGAGCTCCGTAAATAAATAAATTCGGGGAGGAACCACCCGGGAGAGTCCATTACTTATTTTTCTCCGTTTTTTAAGGAAGAAAACCTGTTGCGCGTTCACTAAAATTTCAGAGCAACGGGAAGCATCTCGCCAGCCGCCTCCTGATGAAGCCCTGTCCCGGCAGTGCAGCCCCTTTGCAGGGGCTCGGAAACCGGAGCTCGGGTTTGCTCCGAGATGTCCCCAGCATCGCTGTCCCATCCGACAGCATCGCTGGACCTCGTGAACACGGACAGGAGGGTCTCGGAGGTGCCGGCTGGCCTGGCCCTTCTGGGCCGCCTGCGTCGTTTATCTTACTCTGCCTCCTCGCTCGCGAAAGCCCCTCCTGGCCTCGCACGACAGAGCGGTGATTAGCGAGCTCGGAAAGCCGGTAAGCCAGCCGAAAATGTTGACAAAATGTTTGCCTTCGGGGTGGGAAGTAAGCCATCCAGATACGGTCTCCAGCGGCTGCCTAATACCTCGCAAACACGTCTCTTCTGTGTCTTGATCCGCGCTGATAAAGGACCTCGTTCCTGCGTCTCTCGTCGCTGGAACTGCAGTGGCAGCCTGTCCAAGCGAAGATGCAGACCAGAGAGTTTGCTCCCGTTTTCCCATGACCAGGTTTCCTCGAAGGAGGCTCCCAGCGGATTCCTCGATGGGAGGTCACGGAGTAAAAGGGTGATTATGCACGCTGCTCTCAGGAGCCGGCTTCCCTTCTCCCTCCCTTACCACGCAATAAATTATCCATACGTTTCCCTTCCCTGCAGTGCTGACCTCCGCCTCAGCCTTCTGCGCGCAGACGGCGTCGCGAGACAGATTACAGCTGCCGAGGGAGCCGAAGCGGTGGGAGCCCGGGGGGGCGGCGCGGCGGAGACGGGGACTCCTCCGAAACGCAGCGGGGCTGCAAGCACCCGCCGGGCGCCCGCTGCCCGGGGAGCTGCGCTTTATACGACGAAATCTTTCATTTTTATGCTTCGCCTTTGCTTTCGGTTCCTGCTCGTCTGCTTTTTTAGCTTCAGACTCCCAAGCGTGCGTGTTGGCGAGGGACGCTGCCGCAACGCTCCCGCTGAATGCCGCAGCGCGGCCGAGGGGAGCCGGGAAGGCGCGTGCCGGCCGGCCGGGAAGGCAGGCTCAGCCGGGCGCTGTGGGACTTTCGGGCCCTTCGGCTGCTCCCGGGGATCCCAGCACACCTCCTCGGCACGGTCGCGACCCCAGACTAGATGCACGGCCCGGCTGGCTCTCAGCGGGACAGAGCGTCGGGCGACGCGGGCGCAAGAGCGAGCTTCTCCTCGCGCAGCTCAGCGGCGGGGAAAGGCACAGGGACGAGGAGCCGACGGGATCTGCGATGGCTTTAGAGCAAGGCACAGACGAGCCGCAACGGAAACTAGCACCACGCTGCACCAGTGCACTGAAGGGGCCAGTCCTCTGCCGGCCGGGACGGCTAGATCTCCCCGGCGTCTCACCCTTTGCAGCGGGGCTGCTAACATGCTCTTTTCAAAGATTGCTTTCCATCAGCTCTTTTTCTCCCTGCACCTTAAAACCTGAACCGGGAATTTCCATTCCTTTTCAAATTCTGCACGTTAGAAACCAGTCGACATAAACTGCAGAACTACCCCGAGATGGTTTTGTTTCCCTTGCGCATGGCTGGAGGCCAAAACGGGCAGATGGCAAAGTCCAGAGAAGGCTTTCAAGTGACAGGAAGAAAGAAAATGGGGGAAAAGAAGAAAAGCACAAAAAACTTTCAAAAGCAGAAGATGCTTCAGGCCTGTATCGTGGGTTTTATGGGTCTCTCTCTCGCCTTCTCCTCCAGGGACTGCTATATTTTTTCCTGTAATTAGCAGTAAACTGCAATCGCCTTGCTTTAACGATCCAAAAGTCTCCTTCGGAGGCCTCCATGGGCTTTTCCCCCCTTCTTCTCTTTGCAGCTTATTTCTCACCATATCATTAAATCAGAGCTGGCAGCCTGCAACAGACCCCCCCCCCCCCCCCCCCCCCGTGTGGACCCGGGCAGGCGCCGGGATGATGCCGGCGTGGGAACCCCGAATCCCGGCAGCTGAGCGGAGCAGTTCAGACGCTCCCGGCGTTCGGCAATGCAGAAGTGCTGCTGGACTCTGATTAAAGCCCGAATTTACGAGGTGGAAACGAAGCAGGCCCTATAAATTACAGCAGCTCTCACAGATCGTTTACGCTAGCGCCAGCCAGGGCTTTGCAAATGAAACCATCTTTTTCATCCCAAGACGCTTCCCTTCCCGCACAATTCAAGAGCTGTTAGAGCCTCCTGAGTCTTGAAAAGTTGGGCTGCGTTTCAGACGGAGAGTTTTAGTGTAATCCTAACAAAAATGCTATTGACGGGATCATTGCAATGCCTTACTGACTGAGTACTCAACAGCAATTTTGGGAAAAAAATTAGAATAATTCAGCAATCAATTTTGAAAAAAAAAGCTATTCTGCAATCAAATCCCAAACAAAAGCAACTTCAACCGTTTGAAACGTCGCGCAGAAGCGACGGCGCTGGACGAGGCGCGGGGAGCCGGAGAGCACCGCCGGGCGCGGGACTCGGCGCACGGCTCCCTGGGCAGCGAGGAGCAGCATCGCTGGTTTCCAGCCCTAAGAAAAGCTGCCACGAAGACGCCCCAGACGCGGAGTTTCGAGCCCTCCATCCCACATGCAAGCCGAGGAACCTCGCCGGGTGATTCGCGCACTGGATTTTCCCAAGAAAGGGAGTTCGACGCCGCAGCTGCTGACGGAGAGGAGACTGCCTTGACCCACCCTTCACGCCGCAGAGCGGCACGGCTCCCCGCTTCGAAACGCGTCTTTGGAGAGGAGCAGTGTGAAACGTGAAGAAAGAGAGCAGGAAGGGAAGAAATTGCATGTAAACCCAGCACTCCCAGGGAGGAAATTATGCTACAACCTCTTGTCACCAAAGCCATCTAGCCTGATTTCCTCGCTAACCGACAAAACTCTCCTTTCCCTCTTCATCTGCAAATGCAACTTTGCCAGCGGCCGCAGCCGGCAGCCCAGTCGCGCTGGTTCACGCTGGCAAAGCCGCCGACCGGGACGCCTTTGCCGCAGCTTTTTCGCAGCGAGTTTTAAGAGCATCTCCTCGGGGGAGAGCTGCCTGCGTATTTCCCCTGCAGCCTCCCATCACGCTGCAAATATGTTTCAACATATGCCAGCATGACGACGCAAAAGCCGCTTGGAATAATTTGTGCGCTATATAAAGACGTGGTATTTGTGAGCAAGATGGAAACTTCTCCCCGGATCATGGGAAGGGGAGAGGGGGACTGCGATCGTCCGACGTTACACGGCGATACCTCGTCCTCGTGGCTGCGGCCGTCTGCAGCGCTGCCGTAACAGCGTCGATGCCTCATCGGAGGCATCAGCTTCTCGATGCAGAGAGCTCTGTGCCGGCGTTTGCTCTTCCTCTTTGCTCATTAATGACAGATTTGTTTCCCGCTCCCTGATCCTGCCCTGCCCGAGGCCAGGCTGCTGCCGCGAGGGCTTAGGTGCTGCTGCTGCCCTGCATTTCTCTCTTGAACCGTCTTAGCAGCTCCCCGTCGTCCAGCACGGAGTCCTCTGTCACCAGGCTGCTGTTTTCCCCGCACCGCTGGATTGCTGTCGCGTGCCCGCCCGCAAGGGACGTTTCCAGCGGCTCCGCCACGCCGGAGGCCTCGGGGAGATGGTTGCCCGCGAGCCGGGCCCCGTGCCGGGCTCCTTTCGGCGCTCACATCAAAACACGCCGCCCCTTTTCGCTCCCACAAGTGACAAAGTGGAAAACGGTTTTTGCGAGCGGATGCGACTCGGTGCTCGCTGCTCTGCAGCCACGCTGCCTTCGTTGTGTTCTTCGTTTACGAGGGGCCTTGTCTCCTGTTACTTGATTTTATTTAACCACTAGATACCTGCCGAAACACTGTGCCGTCCTTTAACTTCCAGTCCTTTCTCATCTTCTCCCTTCTTCTCTTTCCTACACGAAAACATGAGGTGCGGTGAGCTGCAAAGCCCGAGTTAAAGTTGAAAGAGGTCAGATTAAAGTTCGGGGGAATTGCTCTGTCTGACACAGCTTTGTCTCCCTCTGCTCGGCTTTAAAATCCGACCACGTCTGGGCTCACGTGCACTGGATACAGACCCAGCGGGGTCGGACGCGCTCTAACCTCTCGGGACCCTGGGAGCGGCCCGGGGGCTCGTCAGCCGCAAGCAGCAGCTCCAGACGCAGCCGAGGGGCACCTGGGAGCCACGAGCGCGGCTGGAACAACCGATTTCAGGGGGATTAAAATGCAGCATAATCCCGAGCTGCGGAGCGGGCTTTTCAGGGATGCACCAGGCTGGAGCAAGGACGACGGCTGCATTGGAAAATCCAATGCTGCGGTTGTTAATGACAGAATTTCCATCAGTCGCAGCCTCGGGACAGGATCTTTGTGAAGACCGTCACAGTTTCTGATCCGTGTACATGACTGCTACGTATTCGGGGATACAAAGCTCCATTTCCCAAAGGAGAAGAAGCTGTTTTGTGGGTGAGAACAGAGACGGACCTAAGTGACTGCTGGACCCTCCTTCCCTGCTTTACACCCCTGGGACCAGCTCCCCGCAAAGAGTTAACGCATCCATCTGTATCACTTGATGGCTGCAATAATTAAGAGGGATAATCAAAGCCGAAGCAATGTATGAAATAAGCGGCTTCTTCCTTCTGGTGGGCCTTCGCCACCGCACTCGAGGTAGGACAGGCCTATTAAATAACAGCTGTGAAGCCAAGCCGTGTAGAGCCCAAGGGGCTTCCCTATAAAGGTACTCAGACACTTCTGTAATGGTTTCTAAGGTCCTTGTGAAGGTATTTAGACATCAAATGGTGCAGAAGGCTCAGAGGCAGTTTGGAAAATTCTACGTTCCTAAGTTTTTTGGAAACAAATGGGAATTGAATGTCCCTGAAAAGCCCAAGGATTCCTACCTATACCCTTAGGGCACGTTGGAAAGGATGGCCCTAAGCTGACTGTCCATAGCACGTCCTAAAAAAGGGGCAAAACGATCCCTATCCAAGTGCCGTGCTAACACCATACCCTCTTCTCCATCCTTCCCCAGAAGGATCGTCTCTTTCTAGAGGACACCAGATCCCGGCTGGGGCATGACGAAGGGGAGAGCAAACAGCACACGCTGCTGCTGCCGCCCCTGCCCCGGCTCCCGTCTCCCCGGCCCCACGTCCCGGGGAAGAAGAGGGACCAGAGACTGCCGCAGTTGCAAGGCCAGACTTGCCCCAGACCTCACCTCCAATTTGCTGGCAGCATTAAGTTATATTCTGATTCAACGCGAGATTTTTTCATGTAAATGCTTTTTAATGGATGTTTAGTACAAAGCTGACAGCGATATGACAGATAGGATCCTCACGGGGGCTTTTTGCAATCACACTATTAGTTTACTCCTTTAGATGACAGAGATCTTGATCTTTCAGTCTTTCAAGTGTTGTGTATTTTGGATTTTGGGGGATTTTTCTCTAAACAGTGGTGTCCTTGACAAATACACAAAAAAAAATAGCACAGAGATAGGAAGAAAATATTAGTCTGTAAGAGGAAAAAAAAAGTCAACAACCTAGCAACACTACAGCAGAGCAGCGAAAACCCAGCTGGTTCGGAGAAAAGAAGGGAACAGAGATCTCAGCAGCAGCTCCGCGGGGCCGGAGACGCCAGGCAGAGCGGGGCCGGTCACCCATCCGCCCTCGCCGGCGGCGCGACGGTTTTGCAAGGACGGAGCCAGAGAGGGACGAGCACGAATGCTGGCTGCAAGGGGACCAGCGCCCAAGTTCACGTTCGGCGAGACAACCGGGGAGGGGGCAGACGCCGCAGGACCCGGCCCGTCCGGCCCCAGCCCGCGTCTATCGGGAGGGGAAGGGTCCTCCGGGTCAAGGGGGGCGGATAAGTTGAAATCAAGGAAGAACGTGCCTCCCGTTTCCTCCGTTATTGTTTGCATTAAATATTTCATTAATGCAATATCGCTCGTTGCCGAAGCAGAGGGGATTGTTAAAAAAAGAAAAGACATCACACCATATTGCTCCCCAGATCTTCCAAACGCATTGGCTGCAAAAATTCAATTTCTTCCTGAATCCTGAAGGGAAATAAGAGGCGGCTGGGGAAAGAAGAGGGGGGAGGCAGAAGAAAGCCTCACCCAAACAGAAATTAATGAATTAAATGCAATCAAAACCTACCACCTAAGAGGCCAGCTGCAATCAAGGGGAACAGATGTAAGATGTAGCTGTATGAAACTACTGACGATAGCTAATGGGAAGGGGGGAAGGATCTCTCCATCATTTATATTTTCTAACATGCTGAGACTTAGGACAAGCTATTAAGGAGCTGACATTTGAAAGTGTATTTAAGCCCTGCTTAAATTAAAGCTTTTTATTTCTTCCAGCTCTCATGCTCTCTCATCTCCTCCCTACCACATTCTCTAACATTTCCTCCCTCTTTGGTGGATTTATTTCTATAGACGTATTCAGTATCTCCATCCACATCTATACATCTCCCCTTTTCTCTCTCCTTTATTTACCGCAAAGCCATTGCTGAATAAATTAAGAATGAAATGAATATATTTCTTCCATGAATAATTGATGGACATCTCAGCCACACGCAGATCCTGCACAGGTTTGCGTGCGTGTGCGCGGAAGCGCAGCCCGGGGAGCAAGGGGGGGGGAGAGCTGTGCCCCCCATCGCAGAAACTCACAGCCGAGAGGGGGAGAATGATTCCAGCCTGCCTCGTGCTTCGCCAGGCAGCGGGATTAAGGTATTATATCCCTGGCACAGATACACCTGCGGGCTCACTTAGGAAACGGTGCGAGCGCAGGGATGAGCCTGGACCGCTCCTGGCCAGCGGGACCAGCACTTCATTGCTGCAGGTTTGCAAGGTGCGAGCGGGGGAAACCTGCCCTCGGGGGCTTCCACCGCTGCCCTAAGACCCCCAGGCATGTCTGACACCACCACAAATCCAGGACAAGCCAGTTTTCCCTTGCTGGGGCAAAAAGCGGCCCTGCCGCGTCCCCCCAGTACCCGGCTGGGTGCCCCGGCCCTGCATCGCGCCCGGCGCGGTGGGGACACGGCCGCTCGCCTGTCGCTGGAGCAGCTGAGCGTAATTAAACTTTGCGGTTAGGAGATAACGCGAGAGATGCAGTTTTTGCTCGGAGCTTTTCACATTACAGCTGGAGGCATTAGATAAGGTGGAAATTGGCCTATTTTCCAGCCAAAAGTAGCTTTGCTGAGAGAACATAAGGAAATTTAAGATTTTGCTCCCCTCTCTGACACAGAAATCCAGTATTTGCCTGCGTTCTCACACAGCAGCACCCCCACTCCAAAATCTCAGGGATGCAGCATCGTCTGAAACCAACAGGATGCTTTTCACGGCAGGGATTAAAAAACCTCCTGTCTTGGATGGGGAGCAGAAGCCCAGGCGCATCCCTGCGGACTGAACATCCCAGGTCGGAGCTGGAGCCCAGCCGGGGACAGGGAGAGGAGGAGGAGGAGGAGCGGGAGCCGGGCATTGCGCCGGGAAGGCTTGCACAGGGTTGATGCATTTAGCCCCAGCCAAAGCCCTCGGTTAAACATCTCCCATCACATGGAGCACAACCTCCCAGCGCCCTTGCAGCATCGGTGGGGGAAAGCATGGGTCCCTTCTCCATCCAAAAGCCTGGAAAGGAGCCCACACCCTTTTCCCGGGATGCTGCCTGCGCTAGCTGCAGCACCTCCAGGGCAAGCCCGGCCTCGGTGCAACAGGACTGCAGCCACATCCGCGCGCTCCAGCCGCGGGATGCCGTTGTACGGACCACGGGAGCGCCCGGAGCGCCGACAAACCGCAGGAACCGCCAGGCCTTCGGGAAACGAAGCAAACCCTGCTAGTCTGGTGCTAATCCAGAGCCTAATTAACTGCAGTTCCATATGTGCATATATATATATATACACACACACACATATATAAGTGTGTATATATATGCGTATATCTATATCTGCACATATACCCACACACACACACAGTCTCTTCTCCTAAGCGCACACCTGGAATGCCCCCTCCGGAAATCTCAGCTTAGCAAGTCTTATCTCCCTGGCACCGAGTTTCTGAGATAAAAGATGCAATGTAGAGGGGAAAAAATGTCCTTTTCACATTCAAATCAGCTGCACATTCAGCCACCGTCTCCCTCAAGTGCCCCAGCCTTCTCCGAAGCAGACTGCTGCTCGCTATAAATGGTGGCGGGGTCTGGATTGCTGTTTGGGAAAGATGCATTCACAAGGAAAAAAAAAAAGTCAAACGACCTCAATCCAGGATATTGCTTCCTTCCTCCTGACATTTATGAACTATGTATTTCACATCTCTGGTGCCGTGCCCCATAAAACAGCATCTGTCATAGCCGGCAGCCCTCGGAAAGCGCTCTCGCCGGAGTTCACTCTGCAGATTTAGTGCTGCTGAAAGGGGGCTGCCGGGGAGGCGAGGGCCCGGCTCCGCGGAGATCGGCACCGAGGGAGCCGCCGGGAGAGCCCAGCAGCGCCGGGCGCTCGCAGCCCCGGGGGAGGATGCTGCCTGCCCGCCCCATCCCGGCGCAGCCCCGGCGCCTGCTTCCCCACGGCCCGGCGCGTCCGACGGGAGCGGTGCTGGCACGGGGGCCGGCAGCCGCTGCCCTTCCTTGCCCCGGCGCAACGCACGCACAAGCCACGGGAGATAAAGCACGAATCTGGCTGCTGAAGGCCCCTTTCCAGTCCTGACGGCCATTCGGATACGCCTCGCCTGCCCCAAGCGCTGCCAGCCCCCCTGATGCCCCCCAGCAGGGCTTGGCACGTCTCATGGGCATTTATTTGAGCGCTCCTAGCACTATCCCTTGAGGAACGAGGCCAGTCCCGACAGTGCATCTCCGCATATGCAGCTACTTTTCAAGCGTTTGGCCGATTCCCCCCAAATCCGGCACAGGAAGGTGCCTCGGTCGGCAGACGCGACGCTGCCCCGGGCCCGGGCTGCAACCCGCAGCCGCGCGGGGGAAGGAGGCGGGTGCCGGGCAGCGAAACAGCCGCTCTGCCCCAGCCTCGCTTCCTTGGGGAGGCACGTTTAGCTCGTCGTGCGCTGCACGGACCAACTCTGCCTGCCTGCTTCAAAAATCAAAGAGGGGCCTGGCTTTGGCCCTGGAAACGGGTTTGCCCCTCACACAGCCGCAGGGCTGGGAATTCGGTTTTTGGACGGGAATTTGCATTTGTGCTGTCTCCTGTTTGAAAGCCCCTGCCTCAATCAGCTTTTATGCGACGTTATCGCAACAGGCCGAGGCCGGCTGCTGCAGCGCGTGGGGCCGAGGGAGCGGGCGGGGGACCCAAGCGCGCCGCGGCGAGCGGGGACGGCGGCTCCGGGCACGGCAAGGCACCGGGAACGCATCCGAGCGGCCACCGCAGGACGGCACCGTCTCCTGCCTCCGGACCTCTTGCTTTCCACGGCTGGCTTCTCGCCATCCCACCGAAGCGGCCTCGGAGGTTAAAAGTCCCCGTTTCTGGCCATCCCTGCAGCTGACACAGGGGATGGAGAGGGAGAGGAGCTCGGCTCCGCTCCTCGCGCTTCCAGGGCTCCGTGTCTCACACCCATCGCGCCAGAGCAGCACGCTTCATCCTGCCGCAGCCCTAAAGCCGGGGACGGCATCTCCTCGGAGGCTTAATTAATGGCTGCTTGCAAAGCGCTCCGAAGTCCTGAGGGGGAGGAGGCCGCGTTAGCACCGCAAGGAATCTTTTCCCGAGTTTTATTCGTATTAGCTGCTGCTCACGTTAAAGTCATACGGCGCCTTGGAGGCAATGAAAGCAGCTTCTCCGCCGCAAATCATTCACCGCTGCTCTCGTTCGCAGCCCATACCGAGCTGCTGAAAGGCTGCCGATGTCTCCAAAAAGAAAAAAAACTTTGAAAGAAACAGACTGTGCCAAGATAATTCTACTTATATAACACATTATCTGTCTTTCTTTTCTCCTGGATTTTATTACTAAGAGATATTTGCATGAAAACAGGATCTTTGTTGCTTAGGAAATTCATCTGCCACCGCTCACGTCCCCGTTCTGCTGCGGTCGAGTGACAGCTATTGTGCGCCGCGCTCAGCCCGCGACGGCTATTTATACCCGGCTGCGCTTCCGCCTCCGCAGGAAAAAACCCTGCTTTTAAAGGGGAAAAACAAATGGAGCCAAGCTGCCTCCCGCTCTTCCTCGGGCTCGAGGGGTTTCGCCACCCGGCGCGGGCGAGACCGACCCCTGCGCTGCAGGTTATTCGGGAGCCGGCAGCAGGAATTAAAGCTGGAAATGCTGTCCGGGTGCTGGAGAGGATCGCGTAAAGCTGCCTGAAAGCTGGGAAAAACCCACCTCGCAGCGAAGGAATTGGAGCGCTCGCCAGCCTGCCTGGCTGATCCCGGGGAGGAGCGAGGCGCGGCTTGGTGAGAGCCTCTACGTCCTTCCAGAGGACTTCAGCTGAACCTAAATAAATTCACATAGGAAAAAAAGCACACATTTTTTATAGTGATGGTGACAAACCGTTGGCACAAGCTGCCACCGAAGCAGCAGGGCTGGGGGCCGACGTGGGGCTGGGACAGCCATGAGGTCGGCGACAACCCGGCGACGCCTCCCGACTTCAAACTCTGGGAATCTGTGGTTTGTTATTCCTCGTGAAGCGAGCCTGATTCCTCCAAGAAACGTCTGGTTTGGCTTTAAAATGGAAATACGAAGGCAAAAAAAAAAAGCGGAAAACTTTCAGCTATTAGAAACTTTAAGATGTTTCCAGCCTGGAACACTAATGCAAATGTTTTTATGGGTTATCAAGCCCTGATTTCCCACGCTTCATTCCCTTGCAGCAGTCGGGCTTCCCGGGCAGGCAACGCGTGTCGGAGCAAGCTGATTCGAACCGAGGGGAGCAGCGAGGGAAGCGGTGCCGGCGGGAGCCAGCGCGGCCGGCCGAGGAGTAGGGCGCGAGCCAGGCGCAGCAGCGAGCTGGCGCGGGAAGGGAGGCAAAAAGGGGGAAAAAACCTTGCATTTGAGAGATGCAACATGTAAAGGAGGAGGAGACGGGTCCCCGGGGCCAGCGGGGAGCTGCCAGCCCTGCTGTGCTGCTGCCGCGGCCGCACCGCTGCCGGCTGCCTACAGATGTATAAATGATGCAGGTCGGGGAGAGGGGATGCTCCAGCCCACAGCCTTTCACCGGAGATGAAAGAGCTCTGCAAACCCAGGCACATGCTAATGCCACCTTTGATTAAAAATTTACTGGCACGAGAGCTGCCCTCCATCCTCCCGTGCACCCGGCCCCGGATCCTGCGGCGCCCGATGACGGGGGGACGCTGCCCCGCCGCTTTCCCGGATCTGGTTTGGGGTGTTTGGAGGTGCCTTTTTCCGCAGCGTGGCCAAGGCACCATCCCTCCTTCTCCTGCAGCTTTAGCAAGAGCAGGGAAACCTCATCGGGGAAGCTCATTTCTGCCTGCCCTGCTAGAGAGCAGAAAGGGTCAGCGCGTCGGTGCTTACCCGCTCGGGTCTGACCTCAGCTATTTCGCAAACGCAGAACGAAAGTAATTAGTTTCTTTAATGGATCCAAAGCATATCAAAAGCGGAGGGGGGAGGCGGCCCCGGACGGAGCAGCAGGGCTGAGCGTTAATTGCTTTTTTCCCCCGTTTAAGCTTTGAGGATGCTACGACATGCTCCGCTGCGGCCCTGACCGGGCGAAACCTATTACCGGGTTACAAAAACGGGGAATTAGCAGGACAAAGGTGGCTGGTTTCTGTAGCTCCCGCGGGCGAGGCGGAGGCGGAGGCTGCCCCGCGGGGAGGCCGGTGAGCTGACGGCCCCGGCGAGGATGCTCACCCCGAGCACCCTGCGCATCGCTGCACTGCCACGGGGGCATCGCCCCCGGCCCCAAACCCTCCCACTGCTGCTGCTCTCCCGCGTTTTGGGGGGCTTTTCAGTGCGTCTGCTCATCCCCGCCGGGAAGAGGCTGCTCTGCATCCTCCCCTCGTTAGCTGCTCCTAACGGCCCCCGTTCCTGCCTGGGATCCAGGCTTAGCCTTGCTCCGGAAAGCTGCTCTTTCCACTGCTCCTCAGACCCCAGATCAGGAGAGAAGCATCATTAGAGCGAAGCCAGGATAAAACCACCACAGTCTGGTGCCTGCGGGAGATTTGCAGCTTTTCCTGCCCGGTAACGCCTCGCACAAATCATTCCCTCTCCAAAACGCAGCCCTGCCACGTCCCTGGCCCACAAACACCCTCTCTGGTTTCACTCTCCACTAAGCGAGACATAAATATGTCCCGGATTTGTTTATTTAAGGCGAGGAGAAGAAATCGGGGCGGCAGGGCCGAAGCAGCACTCATCGCGGCGGGGCAGCAGCGGCCAAGCTCAGACCGCGAGCAACGCTCGGGGTCCAAAATGGAGTAAAAGCTAGGAGGAAATCTCTTTCTAGGAAATTTTTTTTCCCCTTTTAAAACATAATTCCTGTCCCTGCCGTTCCTGAGCTCCCCTCGTTCACTGCGGACAGGGAAGGCTCCCGGCTGGAAAGCGGCTCCCGTCCCCGCCGACGGAGCCAGCAGCACTGATTGAGCCAGCTCTGGCGTTTCCCGGCTCGTACAACAGCTAATTTCCTGCCAGCGACACGCTCTGTCTCCTTTACAGCTTCCCTTATCCTCCGTAATCAATTATCCGTCACCTTGGCTGTGAGCAAAGGCTCCCCTTATCTCGCGGGAAGCCGGCGCATCAAACGCATCCTCCGAGCGCCTCGGCTCCCGGCCGAACATCCGCCCCCAGGGCAGCGTGCCGCGGCCCCCTTCCCTCCGGCTGCCCTGCGACGACCACAAAATGCGACTTCGCATTTGCTTTTCCTCCTGGTTCAGGAGACATCGGTCGCATTCCTAGCTTATAATGGGAATGACAAGGGCTGGAAGCTTCCAGGTGTTTTTTTGCTGTAGTTATTTTGTGAAAGCTGAGGTTTGCGCGTGATAGTGTGACCCCAGGCACGGGGGCTGTACCAAAAACACCAGGGAGACGCAGACCGTGGCTGGGGACATGCAAACGGGCACGTGGTAGCACGGCAGGGTTGGCGCCTCCGAGCCTGCTCGCGCTGCCCGGCTGCCATTCCCGGCCCCCATTCCCATTCCCAGGCCCCGTTCCCGGCCCCCATTCCCATTCCCATGCCGCCCTCAACTTCTCCCTCCCACATGCGTCCATCTCCTCTACACCTTCGGGACGCGATGCTGATCATGACGGATGCTCTCCTTGCGCTTCCAGGGAGAGGCGGATGACGCAGCCCCAACGCAAGCCAACATGTCTATTAAGGATTTAAAATACCCGGGGCCGCCGGCGATTCCTCGCTTGGGAATGAGCACCTGGGCGAAGCTCCCGGCTTTGAGGCAATTTTGGGCGCCGGCTGCCCGTTTCGCGGGGCCGTGCCTGGAGCACGAGGCCATGCAGTCCCCCCCTGCTCTGCCCGTCCTTCTGCAGAGCCGCATTAACGCTCCCTTCCGCCGTAAAGTGACCTCTGCTCCCCGCAGGTACGCTGCCGCATAAAAGCTAATTACGGCTAATTTCCTAATGCAGGGGCCGGGAACAGCTCTGTTTCCAGAGCCGCCAAGCTCGGGTCTGCGCGGCGGAGCGGGAGGGAGCAGTTCCCCTCGCAGCGCCAAACCCAGGGATACCTACAGACGGATAGACGTGAACGTATAGCACCGTATTTATAGTCACCTCCCCATCCGCAGCTGTGTGCCTTTAATGTACATGGGAAAGTTTACTCCAAAATGATCCCATTTCAAGACTTTTATTTAGGAACTAAAAAGGAGAGTTAAAACGTCTCTCTTCCTCCCTCTCCTAAAAGCTTTTACGACGATACTTTGAATTAAAAAAAAAAAATCCCTCCAGGCTTCTAATTGTGCAAGTGAATCTCATAGAAACATATGACTTATTTCTAAATGCTATTAAACTTAAAAGCTAATATCACAGCCAGCAGACTAGACGATTTATGCAGCAGTTTGGGAGCACCGAGCCTGCGTTGGCGCAGGCAGCACCCGCGCGCGCTCTCGCTGGGGGTCCGGCCCTTCCCGGGGGGCAGCCGCGGCCGTGCCCTGCCCCGGGGCACTGCGAGGGAGCGCTTTTCCCGAAGCACCGAGAAAAACCGGCTCTGATGGACCAGGGACGGACAAGAAGCCGCCTGAGCTCCCACGTGTGTGATCTGCACCGACCGCACGTGCAGCAGTGAGTTTAAGGAGATGCTTAAGGAGCAAGAAACGCAACCCCGCAGCAGCCTCGCTCCACGCGCTGCAGAATCTGGACACCTCCGCCTCTTAACGGGAAAAACCGGAGAGGAGCAAACCGGCAGCTCCCGCTGCTGTCCTGGAGCCCCTGTCGTCAGCGGGAGGCTGAGAACGGAGCAGCTCGGTCCAGTCCTCGGCCGCACGGGATGGTGCCCCGCGGCCCCAGCGAGGAGGCGGACGGAGCCGCCGCCACCCGCTCTGCCCCCAGGATCACGCAGGCAGCCCCGTTTCTGCTTGCCTCAAATAAACTTATTTCCTATGCAAACATAATAAAGATGATATAATGACTTCCTGGAGCATTCGCGTTTTGATAAAAATTATAGAGGGGAAGAGAGATGATGTGGCACCTGGAATTGAAACCCAGCTATTTCTTCCATCTTTATCATCCACAAAAATGTAATATTTTGACATTTTGGGAGAACTGCAGCATTGTGATTTTTTTAAAACATACTTTATCTTTTCCCATATGATATTAGGTAAGCTCTGCTCCATTTTCTAATTTCATTAACTGGCACCGAGAAAAAACCCCTTTTATTTCCCTCTGAATCCACCTACTCAATGCTTTTTCCCTTCCACAGAAACCTACGTGCGAGACGTTTTCCAAGCACGATTGCTCCGTGCAAAATTACAGGGGAGCCAGTGCGAGGCAGCAGGGAGGGAGAGGGAGCCGGAGGCTGCGGCGCGAGGGGCTGCCCCAGGGACACCTGCGTTTCCAGAGGTCTTTTCCTTCCCCTCGCAGCCCTTCTCCAATGGATCACGGGAGAAAAAAAATTCCCGTAAGGACCCAGCCCCATGCGGCCCCGGCGCGATGCCGGCTCGGAGCAGCCCTGGGTGCTCAGGCTTCCCCGTGATGCACGGGGGAATTTTGTTGGGAATTCAGACGTTTGTTAGCATCTAAAGGAAAAGTTGCAGCTTGCAGTGATGACGGGTTTTATTCCTAAACTCGGAAATACCGGGGATGTCGAGGCTGCTTTTCCTGGAGGAGCCCTGGGAAGGCTCAGACGTGCCGCTTGCTGCCTTCAACTTTAGTTAGGGGGGAAGAGCCGCGTCTCTCCGAGAGGTGCTTTCATCCCAGGGATCTTCAGCGCTGGGGTTGGATGGGTGCTGATAAAAACGAGCGTAAATCGAAACCCGCTGCCAGCACTCACCGTTCCCAGCACGACTCGTCCGCGCAACGCCCCAGCCCGCGCCACCGAGACCTCCTCGGAGGTCTTTGCTTTTCCCTGAAACACTCGTCAGCTCGTGGCTGAAAACCCGCCGCAGCTCCTCCGCTCCGCGGCGGTGCGGGAACGGGGCCCGTCGGCAGGACGGGACGGTATTTGCAACCGGAGACAGAACCAGGCAGAGAGGGGCAGAAAAAAGCCCCTTGCAGTCCAAAAATCTGCATTTGACCCGCTAAGTCCCGGCCCCGCGGCACACGAGACCTCGGGGAGTTGGAGGGGGCAGCGATGGCCGGGGCGGACCGGGCGCGACGGATGCTCCGGCAGGGACTGGCGTGCGGCACGCTAAAGCAATAAAAGGAATAGAGATGAAACAAAATCCTCTCCTCAAGTCTCATTCATCCAGACCTCAGAAGGAGGAACCTCGCCACCAAAATCAGTTTCCTTGGCCAGAAAAGCAGGTGGATAAACAGACAGAGGCGCTGCCCGCTCTGCCACCTTCCTCCCGCGCCTTTCCCCGGGTCACTGCCTTGCCGTGTGCCGGGGCCGGTGCCGCATGCGCGGAGCCGGGACCACGGGCTCCCCGCGCCCGGAGAGACGAGCTGATCCGCAGAACCAGGCGCCAGCGCCGCTCCCCGGGACGCCCATTGATTTCCCTGCTCTGCCTTCGGATGCTGCGCACGGCCGTGCTGGCACGCGGAGCGAAATCGATAAGACAAGGCTCTGCTATTAAAGCAAACATGAAAACACAGTTTTGAGGCGGGGAAGGGGGCGAATTTTTACGACCGGGGAGAGCAGAGGAATAGCAGCACCGCGGTGGTGCATCCTGGGCCGGGCAGCACCGCCGGGCTTCGCCCGCACAGCATCGCCTTGCGCACTGGCTCCCTCCGCAAAGAGATGCACATTTCGAGGCCAAAACACGCTGCGGTGCCCACCCAGCCCGCCCGTGCCACGTGCGCTCCCACGCGCGCCCAGGAGTTTTTCCAGGCAGGCCCTGGCACAGCTGTAATAACTGAAGCAGAGCAATTGAGGGGGAAAAAAAAGGTAAAATGAGCTTTTTTAGTTGCCTTCAGAGGAAGTAAAACAACTGCAAGGAGCGCGCTTGTGGACTCATTAACAGGAGCAATGAGTGACAAGCCCGGCTTGGAAGATTGCCCTTTCCCCCCTGTAAAAGACTCCTCTTCCTAGCAGAGCTTTTCTCTGCAGACACCAAACAAACCGCGGGAGCAGGCGCTTGGGAAAGAGGCGGCCGAGGAAGCCTCGTTTGTCAAGCAGGATGAGAGTGACATGGACTGGAAGAAAATAAAAACAAAACACCGAAAATCAATGTGACAGCGCGGAGGACGAGAGCGTCTTTCAGCCAACTGGGAGGGAAGGGGACTTTCGCTTCCCCGCGCAGCACGAGCCCCTTCCCCTCCCTGCAAGCCGAAGCGCTCCCGCTCCGCGGGGACCAGGGACACGGCCGGCACTGTCCCCGCTGCATCCTGTCCATTCATGTCTGTAATTGGATGATTTATTGCTCTACTTGGGTTGCCGGGGAAGACAAATGGAGCTAATAAAGCCACCGTCCCCGATAACGCTGATGCGAACCTTTCCTCCCCATCCCCGCCCTGGCCGCTGCTGGGGCCAAGGGGAGACACCCGGGAGGCCCCCAGACGCCCGGCCAAACCTGGCCCTCCGCAAACCTCGGCACGGGGACGCCCATGGAGATGGACACGCGGCAGACACGGCTCCAATACCGCGGCCGCAGCAAGGCTCGGAGCATTGGAGCGAGGGCAGAGGAGTGCGTTAGCCTCTTCTGCTTGTTTGCAGGGAGTTTTTCCTTACTTTCTTGGGGCTCTGATTGAATTTTGGTCTTTGGGTCAAGGTAAAAACCCTGCGTTTGCAGTTGTCCCCTCTGTCCCAAAGGACCCGGCAAGGTGGCTGCGTCCACCCCGCGCCGCAGCCCCGTGGGAAGCAGCCCCGCGCCTCGCCGCGGCCTCCGACGGGGATCGTCGTAGCTCTGCTCCTGCTCATCCTCACGAATTAGCAAACACAGCTTCATCCTATTTGGAGACATATCACCACCCAGGGGTTTCTAATAAGCTGCTAGGAGGGAAAAGGCGAGGTAGCTCGGCTAACCGCTTCTCAGCGGCCGCAGCCGGGCACATGCCTAACAAGCCCTTCTGGACCAGCGGAGCCTCCGATCGATCCGCGCGAGGCGATTCCCTGCGTCCCTCCCCACTCACCTCTCCGATAATCCCCTCCAGCAGGCAATCAGCGCTTCCCTTTCAACGGCGCTTAAGTTGCATCGGATTTTCCTAATGTTCTCGGCATGTTAATGCTTAATGGACGCTGCCCCGCACCTCCTTGGAGCTTGTGGGCATGGGGCTCTGCTCGACAAGAGCTTTGGTTCGAAGGAAAGCTCGCGAGTCCCTGGGGTGGGGGGATCCTGGGGGAAACTCCCGACGGCAGCTCTCGGCAGGGCGAGCGCCCAGGGATGCTGTTCCTCCCGCGCCGGGCGCCCCGCGCTCCGCAGGGACCCCACAGCGGTCGGAGCCGCAGCTCAGCCCCAGCAC
Organism: Dromaius novaehollandiae; assembly: GCF_036370855.1. NCBI lineage: Eukaryota > Metazoa > Chordata > Aves > Casuariiformes > Dromaiidae > Dromaius > Dromaius novaehollandiae. Next base: position 6,997,364 of record NC_088123.1, read on the forward strand.
CTCCAAGTCCTCGCAAGCGAGCCGCTCCCCAGCGATGGGGAAACGGTCTTGGAAAAGCAGGAGGGCCGTGGATTTGGGGATACGCAAGGCCGGCGGTTCTCCCTGCGGAGCCGCCTCCGGGACCCGGGTGCCGGTGGGGCCCCTTGGCCGCCAACCCAGGACCACGGAGATGCGAAAGACACGCTCAGGGCAGCAGATCCATTACCCAGCTGTAACGATGGCTCCTATTAAATATGAATTGTGAGATAATGAACATTTTAATTTTATGTATCCCCCGCTTTCTGTTTCTGCCCCCCTTCTTTTTAAATAAATATTTAAGCATCTTGCAAGCTGCGTTAGAAGTGCCGAGACTAGCAGGCTGATTTAATCTCCGACTCTCCCCTCTTTGCCAAGCAGAAAATCTCTCATTTCCATCATTTGCAAATCTTTGCCGGGGAAGGGGGGAGGGTTGGAGACTGCGAGGAGCCCGGCCATCGGCACCTCCTTCCTCACACGCTTTTGGAAGTCCTTAAAGGAACGCTGTGAAGATGTGATTCATGGTTTTTAATCTTTCTTTCCTTCCCTTCTTGCTAGTCATATTAACTCTTTGCAACCGGGACCCAACAGAAATGCCAGGGAGGGAGGCGCTGAAGGAGAATGAAGGCAGAAGATGCCAAAGGATAGCGTTTAATCCTTGCAGGAGAGAGGAGAAGAATTAAAAAAAGAAGCAACCTTGAGAGCTGCACAGAGTAAACGGCACTGGGCAATCTAAATAATAACCATGCAACTTGAAAAGAGCTGCTAGAAAGCCCTAGCTCAGCAAAGCCCTGAAGCGGTCAGCTGAAGCCGAGCGGCCTCCTCCTCTGCTGAAAGCTGCTCTTCGGCATCAGCCGCCGCCAGCCCCGACGAGAGCGGCGTGGCGAAGGATGCGAGCGCGGTCTCGCACGCTATCGCCTTGGCTCCAGGAAGCCTTCCAGGGAATTGCTATCAATTTTCTCTCAAAATCAGCAAAATGCTTTTGCTTTTTAATCTTACAGTGCTCGAAACCCGTGGCCAAGCCAGAGGAAGGTCAGCAGAGGGGGGAGGCTGGGAACGGCGCACTCGGGGCTGCTTTGCAGCTCCCCGCGGCCCCCGGGACGCCAGCGCTTGTCGTCTCGCCCTGCCCGGCTCTGCCGTGATGGGAGGCGGTGCCGCCGCGCCGAGGCCAACCTCGGTGATTGGTACCACAAACCATCCACCACCGCACGCACGCAAACACGCCGCTCTCCCGCTGCCCTACCAGCTAATTCCCAAAGGGAAAACGGATGCAGTTTCCCGAGGAGCAGCACCGCTGGCTGCAACTTGGGATTTGGGTCCCTCCGTGCCAGGGCAAGAGCACCTCTGTTCCTGCTCCGCTCGCCAGCGCTCCCAGGCCCCTGCACCCCCGTATGCGCGGGAGGCACCCGGTCTTCCCTTAATAGCACATAAATGATTAGTTTTCGTGGCTCAAGCCAGCAAGCTGCAGTGACTCGATTGTATTTGGTTGCATGTCCGTATCCTTGCATCGCTTTGGTTTCTCCTCTTATTTAAGAAAAATATTATTGCATTTAGCGTAAGTTATTGCTTCCTTTCGGTTTATGCTGATGAGCTCCCATTCGGTTCCTGTGGGTGCTTTTACCAAAATGAAAATTACAATAACAAAATAAAAATCAGCTAATGTGGTAGAATAAATGGCCCAGAGAGCATCAAAGAAAACTTACCGGGAGCGCATAACACCCCCCGCCATCCCTCAACTCTATCTGTCCATCCATCGAACCAGCTGCTAGGCAGCAGGAATCTCAATTAGCTGCTCGGAGGATATTTGTTCCTGCTTTGCGTGCAGTGCTGGGCTCTTTTGGGTCCCCAAAGCCCCCGCGCAGCGCAGGCTGCCAGCGCCCCGGCCCCGCGGGAAGCATCCACATCCCTCCGGGAGTCACAAGTGCCGGGGTGTCCCGCTGCCCCCGAAACAGTGAGACGGCCAGCGACAGCCCCGCGAGCCCCGGCCGAGGGTGGCGATGCCTCTGCTGCGCGCGTTTTCACGTGCCCGTATCAAAATCCCACGTTTTTATCCGCAGCCCCGGGAAGCGCGCGCATCGGAGGGGGGAGGCACACCGAAGGAGGATGCTCCGCACTGCTGTTATCTGGGTCAAGGCCTCGCATCGGGGCTTCCCGGCTGACTGCAGACACCAAACTCCATTCCAGCCAGAGACAGAGAGGGAAATTAAGCAAAAAAACTAAAATTGCGCCAGCTGTAATCCCCGCCGAACAGCCGCAGCGGGCTCGCTGCGTAATGAGGCCGCCTCGCACTGCCATTACGCGGCTTTTGTTTACCTAACAGCTTGACAACGCATATTTATGCAAATTGGAGCCCGGCTGCTTTTTGCTGTTCATTAATTAGCATCTCATTCCGGACGCGGCAGCCAGGCGCCGAGCATTTGTCCAACTTGATCAACAGTTTGCTGCGTCGCGCGGCGAGGTCCCGGACCAGCGCGGTGCAGCACGGGCTTCCCACGTCCCGGAGCCGGCCAAGCCGCGATGCATCGCCCCGGCCCTCAGTTCGTTTCTCCCCTCCCGACGCCCTCGTCTTTCCCCTGAGCCCTTAAAGGGCGATTTCTTTTGCTCAATTTACACATTTGTTTACAAATACGTAGCGACCAGGACAAAAAAACACCCAAAGCCGGTGGCAACAGCCCGCGTTTCCAGCCGCCGGCCGCTCCCAGTGTTTCCTCTGCAATCTCTGCACGGGCACACACGTAAAATGGGCCTAAACACTGCAATTTTCCAACCGCTTTCATCCAAATTGTCAGCAATTTCCCAACGGCCCCGACACCAAATTGCGAGCGAGCGCTCGGCAGCGGCACACGGCTGCCCAGGCCCCGCGACCCGCCTCCGCCGCAGCTCGCTGTCGCAGCCGCACCCGGGGCCCGCGAGCCGCCGGGGGGAAGGATGAACGTGGTTTTGGATGCACGTCAGAGACGACAGCACAAACCTTCCCAGCTGGCTGCAAAAGGTGGCTTTTTTGCATCGTGCAGGATGCCAAAATAGAAACGGACCCCGATATGAACCAGGCCACTTGCCTGGCTCCGGCTGTGCCTTGCAGGTGCCTCCAGTGCGGCTCCGACACCGATTTCACCCGAGCTCTGTCCGGGGCGGCACGTGCAGAGGGTGCTGCAAAGCTGCAAGGGCCAACGGAGACGCGAACACCGCCGGCCCCGGGGTGCTGCTCGAGGACCCCCGGGCGCCGGGAGCTCCCGCGCCCCGTAGCACCTCCGCCGTGCTTTCCAGCACGCTACTCCTATCAGATAATTTATACATGTTGATCACAGATGGCTTTGGTTTCTGAAGCCAACCGCGCTGCAATAAAAAGGAATGCATTAATAATTATATAACACACTATGCTAATTAATTCCAGAGCGGTCTGAAGAAGCCTTTTGTCTCCCGCGGTCCGATCAGCCCATTGGTTCACCAACGAGCAGAAAAGCCAACAAGTGTCAATTCGGTGGTTAATTCCCAGGCCCGTAGCATATATTAAAATTGTTAATGAATCTAATAATTAAACACATAAATATAAGTTACCTGAGGTATTAAATCTAATTATTGGGCCTGTGAAAATCAATTTTTGTGCATATGCATAATTGTGTATGGGCAAAGTTAATTAGAAACGTCCAGATCAATATTTGAGTAGTTCTGAACTGGTGGAATCCCCGTCTCCAGCCCAGGCCTGGGCAGCGGGAATAAGTCATATTTCAGAAATTAATGTGCTCTCCTAATGGAGTTTATCCTAGTGAATTAATAACACTCCAGTAAATCTGCAAAATAAATGACAAACCTGTTTGCCTGCACATTGCCCTGGGGGAAATCATTAATATCGCCCGTCAGCCGCAGCGGAGGTCAGACCGCCCCGTCCCATCGCATCCCGCTTCGCGGCGGCTCCCGCGCAGGGAGGGATGCGGGAAGCGGGGGCAGCACCCGCGCTCGCCCCGGGGTGATTCGTCTCGGCTGGAGGGAGATAAAGCAGATGCAACGCGGCGCAGAGCTCAAACGCGCATCCTAAATCACCGCGTCTCAGCGGCACACGGCCGGCGGCGAGGGGGATGCTCGGCGCAGGCGCTGGCTGAGCGGCCTCCGTGCACACGACTGATCTGATCGCTGGGTTTCACCAGCGCGTTTCTGGCCCGGGCAGACGCGACGCAGGGATGGTTATTCAGTCATGGGTGAAAACATCATGGGTAAAGCTCTGCTCTGCATTGCACTGGGGTGAATCCACCGAAGGGTAACTCGACTGAGATCAGTGGCCCAAATTCTGCTTTTCCCTTGCTCCAGGAATGGCCTGCGTAATATTTCTGAAGTCACAAGTAATATCCCTCATTTTCACAGCTGATGGGCGAACCCGGTCTGCCGCGCTTCCCATGTTTTGTGCGCTGCAGCCTCTAAAACTAGTATTTTGGTGGGATTATTTCACACGAAGCCAGCTTTTGCCATCTCCCCTCGCCTCGGTGTTTAACCAGGGCAGCCCTGGCTCTGCTATAACAGAGGTGCTCTGAGGCACTAATCAAAGGCGGCAGCAGCTGCTGCATCTCCAGGTAATCACAGACACAGGAACAGGCAACTCAAGAGCAGAACAGAAACCGAAGGATACCCCTGCTCCCGAGGGGCATCGGCAGCTCATCAAAACAGCTTCACCGCCAGCTGCAGGCTCGGGTGAGTTTAACCCCGACGCACGAGCTCAGCCACCCGTTTGGGTGATGGTGCATCCATGGATGATTAATCGAGACGTAAGCATCGCTCCACGGATGCGCCGAGCGTGTCGGAGGCACAACCAGCGTGTGCCAGGCAGCCAAGAGGACAGCGGGAGCTGTTACGCCTCAGCCTGCAGCAGCAAAATCAGCCCCAGAGATTGTAAACAGTGGTTTATCGAGCTGCTGGACTCTCTAGCAATTAATTCTCCATCTATTAAAACATCTATTCATCATTTATTTACCCTTCATGTGCTATTTATAAATGTGTTCTTAATAAAGTGTGACTAGGTCTTAACTGAATTGCATCACGGTGGAGAGGATCCAGCGCCCGTCGCTGTCAGCGGGAGCCTGTTCACCACCTCCGCTGATCTTAGGTCTTGCCTATCTTTTCCATTTTTTTGTACTACAGCTTCTCTATCTCCATTTGCTTCCGTCTCCCTTTCACTCTCCTGGGATAACACCATCTTTCAATCCACCCTGACACATTCGTTTCCTGAGGGCAATTTAAACGAGAACGATTCCCTGATCGCTCACTTCTCCTCCTCCTCCTCCCCCCCTATTCTGCAGGGGTTTTTCTGAAGGATCATAAAATAACATGTTTAGAAATAATTGCATGATAGGGATGTTTTCTTGCCACGCGGGCACCGCTCGTTCCCTCTCGAGACGATACATTCGCCGCGCGTTTTCCAGGGAGGCTTAGACCTGGCTTAAGCGACAAGCCACTCTGAGCCCCCAGCAATCTAGTTTGCAGACTGAAGCAGAGCGAGGGGCAGCCGAGCCCGAGCAGGACCCGGCCCAAGGACGCGATGCGAAACGCCCGGCTCCCCCCGCCACCACGCAGCCCCCCCGGCAGCAGGACCCCAAAACCGGCCCGGCACCGAGCTCTGCCCCGGGAGCCTCTCCGCACCGGCACGCCGACCCCGCGCTCCGCCGGTCCCACCCCAACGTCAATCCCACTCAGGAGCTCGGCAGCATTCCTGTTTAGTCGTAAATTTATGTGTATTAGATTAGATTATATATTGCAAGCACAAATAAATCCCACGTATTACCCGATAGCCGTTTGATTTAGTCCTCAACAACAAGCAGGCGCTTCAGAGCAACGCCGACAGCCAGGAATTACGCACAGGTCTGCGGGTCCTCTCCTCTCTCCCTCCAATTTTTTTTCCTTTTTTTGGGCTTTCACAGGCCATCCAGATACCATTATCTCCTAATAAATATCTCCTCTGACACAGCCATCATGTAACTCATTACGGCCTCTACAGCGCGTGAATTATGCGGCTAAGGTTCATATAACTATGAAGATATTTATGGCAGTCCATACTGTTTCTTAGGGAAATATTGATTTGTTAACAACTGAACGACTATATAGCCATTAAATCAGACTGGTCTATTGTACACTCCCAGCGTTAATGAAAGAATAGGTTTACTTTTTACATTTTTATTTTATATCTATTTTATTTATTTGGGAACTGCAGCGAGGAACGAGGGCGCACATAAAGCAGCGGTCTTCTGCTCCTGGAGCTGCGTCTGCCAGACCTCAGCAGGGATCGCTCTGCCGGGCAAACAGCCACGCGGGGACTCATTATTTGGGGGTTTTTATCCCGTCACGGATCAGGAGCAGCTCTCGAGCCGGGGGGTATCGGGAACGGCTCCGCCAAGCACGGTGCAAGCAGAGCCGCGCGGGATCTCAGACACCGGCACAAAGCCTCCCCCCCCTTGGGTCGTCCCCGATTTTCAAGGCAGCGGCACCGACTCTTCCCCCCGGCCCAGGCGGGATAACCCCGCGGAGGGCAACGCCGCTACCCGGATTTACGCAGCCGTAACAGCGGGAAGAACCTGCCCCACCGGGGTTTTTTGGAGGTGGAGGAAGGCAGCGGATCAAAAGTCCCTAGATGCTGCTGCCAACCGCTAAAATAAGGTTTTACAGTTCATTATTGTAGCGTTAAGGCCTCAGATAAAAGTGCAGGCAGCAAGGTGGGTTTTTTATCTTTTTTGAGATATATAACTTTCTTCTTTTATTGATTGCTTGCTTTTCATTTTATATCCTTTCTCCTTGCCTGAAGGGAGGAAAACGAGTCCCCAGCACAGGCTCTAAGCTTTATACCCCCTCGCTACCTCCCCCTCGCCTCTCGGGAAGCGAGCGGCACGGCCGACTGCCGTGGTCCCTGCGTGCGGGACGCGGATGCCACCCGGACCCCCAGCGCGGCCTCCCCGGGAGGGGCCGGTGGAGCCGCCGGGATGCTCAGCACCAGCTGCCGCCCGGGAAGATGCACCCACGGCCTCCCCGACCCAGCGCCCACGGGGCCCGGCAGGCCGAGGAGCACCCTCCGCCTCGGCCACGCCACGGAGGCGGCCGCACGCCGCGCTGCTCGGCGATGCCGTCTAGCAGGGCCCCGGCCAGCCCCGCGCGCCGCTCCGGCGGCCGGGGAGCTCCATCGATCCCTGCACGACTCGCGGCTTATTGTTATTTACAGTAATGCCCAGCAAATCCTATGCATCATATCGAGCCCTCCCTCTTGCAATGACCGAGGTTTTAAACAAGGTGCAGCCGGTGCCGTGGCTAATCCCCGGCTGGTTTACACGGATCGCGGCTCCAGGGGAGCCTGGATGCTCAAAGCAGCCCCCGCGGCCAGCCCGGCCCAGCCGCAGCATCCCACAGGCACCAGTGCAGGTGGGGAGAGGCGCCTTGGCAGGCGTTAGCTGCCTTCTTTAGAGAGCAATGGGTGAGGGGAAAGGGTGCAAAAGCCCTGCCAGCAAGATTTGCTCTGCACAGGTCATACTGCATCCACGGCATCGCAACGCCCAGCCCGAAAAGCACCAACTTGCTACAAGAAACCGCACAAGCTCCTTCGAGGGGCCCAGCACACCCCGGGGATGCTGCTCCTCCCCACGCCGGCAAAAGCTGGACGCGACGCGGGCAAGTCTGGCTCCTCACGCGGAGGGCTCTGCCCTTCCCTCGCGGCCGAGCGTGAGACCCACCTCTCCGTCCCGCGTCCTCCCGCAGCCCGGCTTCGGCCCCCTCCTCTCTCCGGTCCTGGCGAGCCCAGGCCTGCGACTCCTCCCGCCGCGTCGCCTTCCAGCTGGGGAGAGCACGGCACAGGTCAGCCTCGGCCGCGACGCGCCCGCACCGCTCGGCCGCCCTCCGCCGCGGGACTCGGCGGGGAACTGCAGAAAGGGGCACCGGGTTAAGCGCCTGGCAGCGAGGCGCAAACTCCTGGGAGCCGCGCGTGCAAGGACGGGGGCACGAGGCCGCGGCGCTCTCCTTGGCGCAGAACAGCTACGAGGGCTCGTTGCTGTCACCAGAGCTTGGATGCAAGGTGGGAGCTGGACCAGCACCGCTGCTTCTTGCACAGGGCAAGAGGAGCCGCGGGCTACCGGGCACCGCAGCGGTATCTGCCCTGGCCCCGTGGTCACCAGCCGGGCGAGCGGGAGCCCTCGCCCGCACCGCCTGCGGATCGCGCAGCGAGAAAAAGAGCGAGGAATGGCTCTGCGTCGCGCTCGGTGCCGCGTGCACCGGCCCTTCCCTGCTTTCGGAGAGGCATGTGGCCTCGGTCCTGACGCAGATGATTCCTCCTCCAGGACAGGCTCAGCCCCTGCGAGGAGCAGGTCCCTCCGCCGGCAGGGATAGCACAGCCGAGCTGCCAAATCCCACGGCAGAGGCGGGGGACCTTCCCTGCTGGAGCGACACGGGGAGGCTCGCGGGGTCGGGGCAGCTCCGGGCGCTGGGTACGGCCGCACGGTGCTCGGAGGGGGCAGAGCTCACCGGGATGAGCCAGCCGGGAGCAGACGGCAGCAGATGCCATCCCCGGAGCATCCCTCGCCCGCGCGCTTCACCAGGCCCCAACCCTGCCGGGCTCCGACGCGACAGCAACATCAGCAACATTTGGAACTGAAATTTTCCAAACGTGCATTTAATTTGGAATTAACAGGATGATTTCCACCCCCCCCCATGTTAATTGAAAGAAAAAAGTGATTATTAAACACAGATTCTCTAGGCTTTGACAACTAGGTAGTAAATATCCATCCAGCACATGGCTGCTAATTCCCAATAAATATGTTTCTTTCAATAACCAGCTGGTTTTAATTTAACAAACAAAGAGCTGTCTGGTAAAATATGAATAAATTGAGTATTTGGAAACCTTAATGGAAAAGAGCAGTTGTGTTTCAGCCGCACCCCTGTCCGGTGCGGCAGGAGTTGGGGCCCTGCGCTGCGCATCGCCCTGGGAGCATGCGGAAAACCCGGCTGCTCCCACCCCACCACCTCTCCCCTGCACTTCCAGCTCCTCCATGCCTTGCACAGCAACACACAATGATGCTGCTCCTAAATTCACACCGTGCCCATTTGCACGGCACCTTCTCGCTTGGGATGCCAAGCAGTAGCGCGGTGTTAGCTATAAGGGAGTAAAAAAGCCAAGCAAACTAGATAAAAATTATCACCCAAATCTGACATTTCTAGCAGCAAATTGCAGCCCTGGGAGAGCAGGGACAGCCAAGGAAGCAGCATGCGGACGCCTTGGCCGCGAGGCAAGCGCACACTGCGGCTACGTACCAGGCCAGGCTCCCGCAAAAGGAGACATCGCAGCACCGCAGCTCTGCAGAGCAAACCCAGCCCTGGCGGCCCGGAGCCTTTTGTAGGCTCAGGTCCTCGTTAGCACCTTCCTGATTAAAGGGTTTCTTAGAGCAAATTGCTAACAGCTGAGCTACAGCACCCAGGCCGCCCGCAGCACGGGAACCTGCCGGCTGCAAAGGACCAGCACCGGCACCAGCACCGGCATCAGCACCAGCACCAGCCCTGGGGGCAGCCGTGGGGCCGGGGTCCCTCCGGGAAGGGGACGGGGCGCTGGGCAGGGAGCCTGCGCGAGGGGACGGGCCGCGCTGCTCGGCTCCCGTCTCCGCAGCCCCGGCCCCTCCGAGAGGAAGCCCAGGAAATTTACTCCCAGTCTTTGGAAACGCAGCAATAAAGCATCCCCGTCACCCAAACGGGGGAAAGCGGCCAAATTACCCCGGCATGAAGCGCAGCGCTCCGCGGCCTTGGTGCACGGTGCAGTCGCGCCGTGGCCGTCGTTTGCCACTAACGACCCTGCTGCATGCAGCTGTCGTTCGCGTTCGCGGCTGGCGCGGCTATGCCTCTGGGTTATTGTTTTAAATTTGAATCATTACAACAAATTACGGTGCTTAGCGCCTTTCCCGACATCCGTGGACGCCTGTTGTCGCTCAGGTGCCTCTGCCTGGGGGTTGTGTTTGGAAGCGGCGCAGAGGGAGAGGACCGGCACCAAGCAGCCCGGCACGTTGGCGGCTCGCCACGGCTCGGGGACCGGCGGGGAGGGGACATCGCAGCGCACCAAAAACCTGAGCAAACGCAGCCCGGGCTGCAACGCGCCGGCCGGCAAAGCCCGTGGGTCTGGTACCGCGCGGCGCCGGCAGCCGGGCGAAGTCGGGGAGTTTGTACCCGCTCCCTCTCTCAGCCACGGGCCTCCAAGGCCCTCTGTGATTTACCCACATTTTTTCCAATACGGTTTTATGACACGGCCAGATCAATAGTTGCATCAAGCCCCAGCAAGGCATTTCCCTGTGCGGGAGCCCGGGGATCCGCCGCAGCCGAGCCCCAGCCCCGGGGCTGCGCGGGGACATCGCCGGCGCTCGCCTGCTTCGGTGGCTTTGCCAGGGGACGGCCTGGCTCTGGGGTCGCGCTCGGAGTTGCCCCGCGACGCCCTAGTGCAGCGTGTCGTGCATTAAGCACCAAGGACGGTCATACCCGCATTTGCGTGGCGGAACGGGAGAGGAGCCGGAGCTGCGCAGAGGTGCGGGGACCGGCCGCAGCGGACACGGAGCAGCGGTTCCTCGCAGCGCTTTGGTTACGGCTCCGGCTGCATCGCCCAGGCAGGATGAGCGGGAAAGGCCGGAGGGGCCGGGAAGGTGCCGCCGCGGGGGGCAGGATTCCCTCGCGCGCGGATGGGGAAGGGTCGGAGCGGAGCGCCCGCGGCAGGGCTAGCGGATCCGGCGAGCAATGCGGGGACGGGGCAGGAGGAGGAGGAGGAGGCTGCACCTCGGTGCCAGCCCTCAGCCCCGCACGTGGCTGTCGAGCGCCTTTAACTGTTCCCTCGCAAGTGGAGAATCCGCTAGACCCCACCCGCCCCGGGAAGGAATCCCTTTGCCTTCCCCACGCGGAAAACCTTCCGCGACAGCTTTACAAAGCACCCCAGCCCCTAAGAAAAAGTGGAAAGGTTTCGGCGGTGAGGTCTTTCCGGGGAAAAAAACGACCCTTTCCCTTCCGTTTGATGGAGGTGAAGCGATTCCGTCCTCGGATGATGCATGCCGGCGCGAACCGGCACATACGTCTCCGTGGGCCGGCGCGGACGGGCCGCACAGCCGCCCCGCTGGACGCGTTCCCGGCCGACAGATTGGGCCGCTTGGCCGCAATGATTCCCCTATCTGCGGCATAGCAAATTTTCAAAACCTGATATCTGGGAGAGGACCCCAGACTTTAATTATATCTTATTTCACAGCTGCAGTTCCTGCTACAGCTTAATAAACAGGTTGCATGAGCCGTGAACGTATTTTGTTAATTTTCCTCAGGAAAATTGAGTTTTTACTACCATTTTGGCAGAAATGCTTATCATAACAATTATGACAAAGTGGTGAGAAATTGAAAACATCTGCAACAACAAACTCGGGGACAGAAGGACGTCAGTCAGTCTGGGCAAACCTGAAACGTGCTTGTCAGTGGAGATAGGTGCCCCGGATTTTTTTTCATGCTAACTGTTGAAAAATGGGTTTCAGAACCAGCTCCTCCGAGATGGGTTTGACAGGTGTATATGGAAATCAGAGCTTGTTTTTTCCATTTGGGCGTGTTGACCGTCATGCAACACCAGGGGACTATTTAGAAGAGGAAAGGGGAAAAAAACCCAAGGGGGGCGAAGATGCATCTGCATTGGAAATACTGGACTGAGACGCAAAATGTGAATTTAATCCCTGCCCGTATTCACAGCAGTGAGGCCGTGGGTGACCTCCCCGAGCGGCCTCGGCTCGCAGCGGACGGCTCGCACGGAGACCCGGCGTGGAGCTGCTCCCGCGCGCCGCTCCCCACCTCCGTGTTGCCGGCGGCGAAGCTCATTAATGGATCCTCGTTTAAATGAACTCACTGTGAATGGGATTCAAACAAACTTAAATAGCAGAAGCGCCGAGTGATCAAAACAAATCAACCGAGACGCGAAGGAGGAGAGGTTGGAGCAGAGGTGTGGTGCTACGGCAATGACTTGCATGCTTCACCCTCCTGTTTTCTCCCCTCCTTCCCCATAGTTTCTTATGAGATGATTAAGTTCAGTCGGAAGCAACATTTTGATTTGGATCTGAGGCGTTCAGCTGTCAGGGGATGCTCCGCACTTGGCATCTGTAATAACTCACGGGCACCGCGGCGCAAAGCTGCTTTGCATGCACCAGCCCCGAAAAGCCGCCGCACGCTTGTCGGACGAGGCCGAGACAGGCGCCCGCGGGCCAGCACCCGGCAGCCCAGCCGGTGAAGGCAGCAGCCAAGGGCAGCACCTCACCAGGGAAACACGCCCAGGCAGGAGCTGGGATGGGAATTGCACCCCGCTCCGTGGGGAGCTCCAGCCCCGGGGTTGCGCAGCCGTCCAGGGTACCGAGCCCCATCGCCGTCGGCTGCCACCGGAGCTCAGAGCGCTGGCGCTTGCCCGTAGCATCTCCTGGCAGCGCTCGGGAAGGGGGGACGGTGGAGATTCCCTGGGAAAAGAGGCAGAAACCAAGGAAAGCAAAACAGCGGTGTTCAGCAACAGCCGAACGTCTCCAGGGTGCTGTCAAGGACGCCGTCCTTCAGCGTTTATCCGTCTCGGGAAAGAGCCGCTCCGGAGCTTGGCCTGGGGTCAGCGGAGCTGCCGAGCCCACAGGGATTTCAAAGGAGCAGCTGGGAGCAGCAGGTCAGTGCAGATAGGATCAGTGAATCCGAGTTTTAAGAGTTTTGGTATGAATAGAAACTGCTAGGTGCATATTATACAGTAATATTCACAACCAGCAAAGCCGCAGAGCCGCTCTTCTGAGCAGCTCCTTTAGCAATTGCCGTCAGAAGATTTGCCTGGCAGAAAGGAGGCCGGCGTGCTGGGATCGGGGTTAAGGAATTGCCCTTGCTTGGATATGCGTTTAATCCTGAAGAAAGGCCGGATGCTGCATATCGCTTTGCTCTGGCAGCCAAACCCTTCGCTCGGCAGTTCTGAGCGCCGGAAGGCGATTCCTGGCCCGTCCCCCCAAAGACCGCACCAGCACCGTGGGTGGTGCCAGACCCACGCGGGACGCAACCCGCTCCGCTGCCCGCGTTTCCCGTCGCTTCGATGAAACCAGCGTTCGGCCACTTATCGCCGCCGGAGCCAGGGGACCTCGCGCCTTGCAGGAGGGCGACCGCCGCCGCCCCTCGCACCCGCCACTCCGCAAGATCGGCCGACGGCCGCCGTCGTCGCGCTCGGAGAATGAAGAGGAGGGGGAAAATAAAAGATAATAGCGGTAAAACGAGGAGAGTTTTGCAGCAGGCGGCTCCGTCCGTGGCTCAGGCTCCCCCCCCGCAAGACGCGCCACGTTCGCCGTCCCTGATCAGCAGCAAAACTAAAACAAGCTGAATGTCAAACCGTCCCGGATGAAAAATAATAAACAGTAACAACACTCTGCAACCTCACTTCCCTGGCACTGGTTCATCTTTGGTGGCTTTTGAAGAAGAGTCAGTCGTTTCATCTCGCCACCCAATCTGGCACTAAAAATAAACTGCTATTTTCCTACGGGTTGCTCAGGTACAAAGCAGCAAGAGCGAGCTTTGTAATTTATTTGAAAGAAAGGAGTTATTTTCTTTTTAATCCCCTAAACAGCATTTTTCCCTTCTGCAACGTGCCAAATCTCTAGGATTTTTTTCTTTTTTTTTTTAGAAGAGAAAGTAATGCCTGGAACAAAACGTTGCCCCAGAACAAAGCAGAGGGGTTTGTTTGTCCCCAGCAGAAGAAACGCGCTGACGGACAGACAGCCCCCCGCCACGGGTACCCACCAGCTTCGCGCTTTTTTCTCCTTCCTCTTTGATGCCTCGAATTAAAAAGCGGCAGAAGACGGTAATTAAAAAAACTCCTGAGACCCAGTGGGCTTTTTGCATTCGTCTGATTTCTCAGCCATCTTGAGCTGCTTCGGGGTTTAACCCGTCGAACTCGGTTTCCCCAGCATAGGTGGGTGCTGCCTCCCTGCTCCCTGCTCGGCCCCGGCCCGGGCGCCGGCGGGCCCCGCTGCCGAGATTTCGGCTCTCCTCCCCGATGCCTCCCCTCGACCCTGCTATAAAATGTGGCTCATACTGGCAATTCTCCCAGCGGAAGGTTGTAAGGCTAAATTGATGTGTGCAGAGCGCTTTGAGATGCTGGAAATTGTTTTATGAATACAAGGTATTAATAATATTAGTGTAGTTACCATAGAAGGGGAAGGTGATTTAGTGCTATTTGTGCCTGAGAATTGCCATGTACAAAAATGATGCCGTTATCGTAATGAAAAGGGGAAAAAAGCATTATCCGAGATTTATCTGTAGCGAAAGGTGGCAAGGCGTCCTGGCAAACCAGCTCCTCCTCGTCCCTGGCGGCGGGAGCGGCAGAGCGGCGCTGGGAAGCCCCAGCAGAGACCGGAGCGGCGGCGGGCCGAGCGCGGCCGAGGACGACCTTGCCGCCGAGGGCTCGCGGCGAGGGGGGACGCAGGAGCTGCCGTAAGTCACGCCACAGACAGCTCGGGAGCTAAATGGGTGCTGCCGAGCTGGAGAAAGAGGCGGGTTCGCCTCGGCCCCGTTGCCCGTCCTTGACGGCTCCCCCATCCCGCGCGGGGAACGTCAGCCCGCGCTGCAAGATGGGAAGCTGCTCGCTGACCACAGAAACCGGAGCAGCTTGCTGCAAGGCGCAGCCAGTGCCAGGCTGGACCGGGGGGAGCGTGGCCACCGATAACCCAGAGCAAAGGAGAAGCAAGCCGGAAGGTGCGTCTGCCGCTAGCCCCGCGCTCCGGCCCGGGGCCTGGGGACTGCGTGGCGGGCAGAGAGAGCAAACGCAAGCACAAATCATATCGCAGCAGAGAGGCGAGCCACTATTTATCAAAGCAGAGCGAACAAATACATTTGCATCCATTAATAGCTCCATGATCAATTACCGATAAGAACAAACTGCTCCATCCTTCTTGATCGCGGAGAGCTCGGTGCTAATTTGGTGTATGGCACATTTCAGCTAATGAAGCCAAGCAAATATGAATCAATTCACCCAGGGAAATAATAATGCCTAAACTTAGAGTGGAAAAGAAATAAACACCCTCTTCTCAATACGTTAAATTGATCATCTGTCAGATTCAAGGAGGTTCGCAGGAGTTAAGGGGATATGGCAGCATCTCCTGATACCTAATGGTAGCAGAGAAAGAGCCTCTTTCTTAATTATCTCCCGTGGGAAGAGAGAAGAAAACAGTGCTGTGGTAAACACTTAAAAACTACACACATTAATTTATGCCGGCTGCTGCCGTTGTATTTTGGAACAAGTTCGACTTTTTTTTCTTTTTTCTTTTCCTAATTGCTTGATGAAATGTCCCATCAATCCTGTCAGCGCAAGTAACGCCGCTAAATAATGGCTGCCCACATGCCGCCCGCACGCCAAGGCTGCTAATGAGAGGCCGGGAGCAGCTGCGGCGGCGGGGGGGGCGCGGAGGCAACCTCCCGGCACAGCCCGTGCCGAGCGCCGAGCCGCGGTGCCGCCGAGCGATCCGGGCATCCCGGCCCCGGCCTCGTCCCGGTGCAACCTCGGCACGCTGCCGCTCGCCGGAGCAGCTCGGCGCGGCGGAAACCAGCCCGCTCACAGCCCTGGGCCGCGGCCACGATCCCCGCGCAGCCCGCACTTAACTCCCCTAATCCTCGAGCAGTATCATCACCTCTTGGAAGAAGAAAAATAAAAGCAGGCAAAGAGCAGCAGAGTATCTCTACACAACCCAGCCAGGTCTCTGCCCATTTTTCAGTTCTGCCCTGCTTCTAAGCACCTTCAGCTGGGAGAGGATAATTCATTAACTTGCTGTCTGTACGGTTGGATTATTCCTTATTATTTTGGCTGCATTGCTGCAGCTAATTCTTGGCAGTGGAAGTATACAGGTTTATTGCTTTTTGGAAAAGGTAGACCAAAGCATTCTCCTTGGAAACGGCACCGATAATTGATTTGTCATTATTAAGAAGATAATTTACTTAACTGCAGCAGCAGGCCCCTGTTGAGTACAGGACTAGCCAATTCCAGGCCTCAGATTAGCACAACCTGATAAACAAGATTAGCTGGGGCTGGGGGAGCTTTGCAGGCGCTGGAAGCTCTTGGCCCGGCAGGGACGGCAGGCTGGGGACTTTGGGGGAGAAGGGTGCAAGCCTCAGACCGGGAGGGTGGCACGTGTTGATAAATGCTGGCATGGAAACGCTGTTTGCAGAGTCGGCGTGGGGGACAGAGCGCAGCGCGCTGAGCTCGGGGCCCTTTCGCCGCCTCCTCCCTCCTTCTTCCCTCGGCCGCTGCTGGGAGGCATCTCCCTGCCAAGCGGTGGGTCGCGCGTGGACCTGCCCCGGGACCGCACGCCGCCTCCCACGCCGGAGCAGCCCCGCTCCCGCGGCTCCCGGGCGCTCCGGGATCTCGGGCGTGGGTCCCCCGGGCTCCTCCCGTGCGCGGGCACGCGGCGCTGCCGTCCCCCTGCGCGCTCGGCGATGTAGAGCGGGGCCCTGCACGCTCGGCCATCGGCGCCCGATGCATCGCAGCCGTTCGAAGGACGCCCGCACCGACGGCCCCGGCCTCCTCCCAGGCTCCCTCGGAGCTGCCGGGCCTCCTCCAAGAGCCGGTCGCGGCGGCGCGAGACGCCCGTGAGCGCAGGGTGTGATGCTCGCTTGGAGCAGCGGCCGCGCGGCGCTCCTCGCCTGCGCATCACGCTGTCGCCCTGCCGCGAGCCCCCGGACGCGCGCGTGCCCCTAACGACGACGTCGTTCTGCAGCCTGTCAGCAGCTGTAAATTGGCCGAGGAGCGGAGCCGTTTGCATTCTCCACGGGGCTTGAACCGAGAATTAAGCGATGGCAGCGAGTGCCGCTGCTGCCTGGTGACGCGAATGAATTCTCCCCCCTCGCGCCGCCGCTTTCCGAGCGCCTCCCGAGGCCGGATCGTCGCGGCGTTGGCCGGGCAGCGTCCTGCGGGGCCAGCGGAAAAAGGCAGCGAGAGATCAGCACAATTAACCTGGAAGGCCCCGGGGGAACGGAGAAAGCACAAGATCAGGGCAAAACTCGGGACCTGAGCGCTCCATCTGTCCGCACGCAGCCTTAATTGGTCCGGGAGTCAATCAAGGCGGCAGAAGCTTTCGCTGAGCTCCTCTGCGCTTGCCGCGGGGCGAGCAGACCGCGGGGCCGGGGGGAGCGCGGCAGAGCCGTCACGGCAAGGAGCGACGGCGGGGACGGGCGAGGGCAGGGCGGCTGGACCCCTTCGGCCCCACCGGCCCGCTCCACCGGCCGTTTCCTGGGCCAGCAGCGGATCGCAGGGGCGGTTTGCAGGGGCGGCTGCACCGGCACCGGGGCGGGCTGAGGTGCCGCATCCCGGCGGCCCCAACACGTCCCCACCGTCCTCCTCCTCCGCAGAGCGGCCGGATTCTGGGAAGGGGGCAGGCGCCGTCCCAAGACCCGCGGGGAGAGGCGAGCATCGCCGCCGAAGCCCCGTCCGGCTCCGGGCGAGCGGGCGGCTTTGCACGGCGCAGCTCCCGCCGCGTTTCGGAGGGCGGCCGCCCGCCTCCGCTTGCGCGACTGACTCCTGCCATCTAGTGCGCCGCGGCTCCGGGAAACCCCGGGCGGGAGCGGGAGCTCGGGGGGGCCGAGGCCCCGAGGCCGAAGGCCAAGCCGCTGCACTGCGCCCGGTGCCGCGGCCGGGCACCTCCCCGCGACCCGGCAGAGCAAACCCAGCGATCCCGGTCGTTCGGCTGCAAATGCATCGCCCGGCCGCGACGCTGGTGCTGCAAAGACGGCGCTGGCGAGGCCTCCCGGGCTCTGATCCTCCGCGGCACGGTGCGGCGCGGCACGGCTCCCCGCTGCCAATGCCACCGCCAGCCGAGCCCGGGGGCCTTCCACCCATCACCTCCCACCACCGACGCACTTTCTCCACGTGCTTTTGCTATTATGAGCTATTATGGAATAGTTCAATAACAAATTTGCCTATCAGACCCCTTTTTTGTGCTTTCATGGCAACACCACCAGTAAAAATGCCTTTTATCTTTCTGGATTTACGGGTTTGTAAAGCCGCTTTGTGCGCCCCGGGGAACGGGGGGATCAGGGCTGTATTGAACCTCTCCGGTGAAAACGCCACGCAGGTGAAAAGGCGGAGGGAAAGCGGGGGAACTCAAGGGCAAGGAACGAGCCGAAACAAACCTGGCAGAAAATACGCTTTTAATATATTGTCCAAAGAATAAGAACCTCATAAGAAGTTATCACCTGACAGGAGGAATTCATAATACGGCCGCTCGCGAGTGCTGCCCGGGAACGTCCCCTGCGGATGAGAGGCACCGGGTAGGAGCGAGGTCCCGCTGCGGAGGACGGCGGGAGAGGGCAGGACGGCATCGCGCTGGCGCAGATCACACCTCCCTCTGCAAAGACACGTGTGCGCATCCCGAGCGGCGGGTACGGCTGGGGCCCCCGAGGCACCGCCGGGGACCCCCCGAAGCTGCAGTCCTGCCCGGCACCCACCTGCCTCCTCCCCGCCAAAGCTTCGTCCTGCACCTGCGGTCGTTCTGCTGCGGAAATTCTCATCTCTTTCCAAGTATTTTTCAGACTTTTTCCTCTTTGGCCAAAGAAGTCAAAATGAAACAAAACCTTGGAGGAAGATAGCTTTTTTAAGCAGTCATCTCTTCAATAGGTAACCGCCTTTAATGAAAGGTCACCCGTACTGAGCCAGCTTCGCAAAGCCCGGGATTTCGGCAGGAAGGGCCAGGCCACGTCACCGCAGCCGGGGATCCACTCGCCCGGTCCACGGAGCCAGTCGGGATTTACAGTGTCACAACACGAGCAGAGTCCAGCACGCTGCCTGCAAAGCGCTTTAGGAGCCGTTACCCTGGGAGCGATGCAAGCTGTTACGTTTCTCTGCTTTTCAATGAGCTTGAGCACAGGAAGGAGTAAATCAGCATTTTTTTCCATCCATTTATCTATCATTTCGAGCATTTTTTCCATCCGTTTATCCATCATTTTGCAGCAGGGCAGCGGCGGAGGAGGCGGACGGGGCACCGGGATGCCCAACGCACACCGAGATGCTCGGACCTTGCTCTCCCGCAGAGCGAGAGCGAGAAGGACGGTTGGGGGCCGTCGGTCGGGGCCGTCGCCCTGGGAAGGGAAATCCGCCCCCGGCTCCTGGTGCTTTCCCTTCGCTTTCCATCGGCGAAGAGCCGCAGCGCTTTGGAGGAAGCTGCCCGCAATAAGCACGCGCTTGATTTACGGACGCGCCGCTCTCGAGACGCCTGCGTGGAGGGGTATATATCGCCGTAATTAATCCTCCGGGGGCTCTAACGGCGCAGGCAGCGCGGCTGGGCGTAAGTCAGCCGCTGCTCAACAGCTTGTGTTATGCAGCGAAGGCGGGCGTCTCGCCCCGACGAGCGTCCCTCGCGACGGCCGCCGCCGAGCAGACTGTAAATCCGCCTCCGCCGTCAGCCCCGGTCGCGGGGTCCCGCTACCCCGCACGTACCCGTAATTACCCGCGACCGAACGCCGCGGCCCAGGCGGGCCCGGCTGGTCCTGCACAGCAGCACCTCTTCCCCAGGCCGGTGCCTGGCACGGGGCAGCAAGAAGCGAGGACCGTCCGGCGCCAGCCCCGCGCTGCAGCGTCCTGCGAGACGCAGCTCCCCGCACACCGCTCGGCCGCGGAGGTTCCCAGCTGAGCCGAGCTGAGGCCCGGCAAGCCCTCACCGACCTCGGCTGCATCTCCTCGGCTCTGCAGAAGACGACCTCGAAGCTGCGGGACGCGGCAGGAGCTGCGCTCGCCCTCGGAGCCGCGGCTCCCGGCGTCACGCGGGTGCAGCAAATTCCCTCATCCCCTCTCTCTGCTCCCTTTTTTTTGAGAGGGAGAGAGATCAAAAACAGAAGACCACGTTACACTTAAAACCTGTGATACAATAATAACAAGCTCTGCGATGATGAGAAGAGAAAAACAGTAATATCTGGAATAGCAAGTGAGCACCATCCTTTCTTAGCTCGGTTAATATTACTTACGACCCCCTTACACAGACAGCTCCGCCGCAATAAGCCGGACGAAGGGGGAGAGCCAGCGGCACGAGGGGCAGGAGCTGCACAGCAGTCGCGTTAGAGCAAGCGACTAAAGCAGGGAGCGATCGTCTGCCGGCAGAAGCTGCCAGCTCCATTCATTTCCGTGGTGTGATGCGGCTTTGCACCGACCGGGAACGCAGCTCCCATCTGCGGAGATACACATGCGTGTACACAGACACACCAAACACACCGGATTAAAAATCACTACAGCATTGATTTTCATGGTTCAGGCCATAAAAACGGTCCGGGATGGGAAGGGATATCTGCCCCCGCGACGGTGCTCTGCTCGCGCTACGAGCACGGGGGAGCCGAGGGGCCGGGCCCGGGGTGCCGCGGCCGGGGATGCAACCCTGCACCACGGACCGCTGCCCTGGCACGGCCCAGCCGCCCTGTAGCGGCCACTCCTGCGGCTTGGAGCCCATTTGCAGCGATCCTGGTCCCCGCCGGGGGCTCGTCCGCTCCCGGCAAA
Organism: Dromaius novaehollandiae; assembly: GCF_036370855.1. Classification (NCBI taxonomy): domain Eukaryota; kingdom Metazoa; phylum Chordata; class Aves; order Casuariiformes; family Dromaiidae; genus Dromaius; species Dromaius novaehollandiae. Next base: position 7,017,870 of record NC_088123.1, read on the forward strand.
CGGGAGGTTGCCCGGATTTGTTCGTCCTCCCCCTGAACTCGCCCCCGAGCAGGGCCTTGTTCTCGGCCCCTCCATCTCCCTGGAGGAGGAAGGCCCTCGAAGCTGAGCAGAGGCTTTTATCTCCTTCGGAAAGGACGGCGCAGCGAGCGAGCCGTACGCCCGGAATAACAGCAAGGGCATTTTCTAGCAGGCAGTTCACGGAGGCAAAAGATCCATTTTGTAATTGGCTCTTCAAAAAATTGCAGGGAGAACCCCGCCACCCACGGCATAAATCATCCTCCTCTCCAAAAAGGCACGCTTTGCTGGGGTTATTTACCCACTCCAAGCCAAAGATATTTAAGGGCAAAGAGAGAAAGCAAACACAGTTCTGTGCCTGGGGAAACTGCCTGCAACTCGGGAAATACAGATTTAGCTCCCTGCCCCTGCCGCGAACCCATCTGTAACCTCGAGCAAGGTGCCCGGGATGTCGTTCTTCCCGGTGCGGCGGGTGACGATGCTCTGCTGCATCCCCCTGTGCGAGGAGCAGGAATACCTCAGAGTCCGAAAAGCTGAGAAATCCTGGTGATATTGGTAGATTTACGGCAATAATGTCCTTCTGGATGAAGGACAGAGGAAGAAAAAGGTTGCAGTGTTCACGCTGGTCCTTTCAAGGCAGCATCAGGCCTTCCCCGGAAAGGGCCTCGAGTCCGGCCCGTCCCCGCCAGCGACGGGGAGGAATTTCACGCGCCAGGAGAGAGGCAGACGAATGTCAGACGCAGCCAGAGAAAGATTGGAAGATGCAAATGGATTTCATCAGCCACAGGCAATCAGCCGTGTTGCTGCTCGCGCCACGGCTCCCTTCAACTTTCCAAACAGTTTTCTTGAGTCTCTCATTTTCTTTCCGCAATTACCTTTCCTTCCTAACAATCAGCTACTTGCAAACAATCATGCAGAGGACTCGGGAAGAGTTATGCTGAATGCGGAGTTGTAATAAAAAAAATTTTTTTGTTAAAAAATTACATTACCTTCCAGATACGTACAGCACCACCGAGAACACTGAGTGCAGCAACACACATCCCGGGATCACAGAGAAGCAAACTTGGCTCCCCAGATTACCAGGGTATCGTCGGAAAGAATCCCTCCGCGTGTACGTACCATTTTATAGCCCAATTACCTCGGTAATGTCTTTCCTCTGGACACATGCAGTTAACTGTTTCAGAAGCCTCGCAGTCGTACACGGTTACGATTAGACAGATTAGGCAGAGATACAACTCTACTTAGGGACTTGGGTAGCGACGTGCATTTTAAATGCAAGCCTTAAATGCGTTCGCGCCAGATGGAAGTTCCTCGCTTTGCCGGGTAGGAGGTTTTGCTGAGCATTATTTTAACTAACGTCAAGCCTGTGGGAAACGGCGGGCTGAATCCCTCGCTGCCGTGAAACGGGGCCCTTGGGAGGGCAACTGCGGAGGGAGACCGAGGCGGGTGGGAGAGCTGGGAACGCAGAGGACGAGGCTCTGCGGGGAAGGGGGAGACAAGGGAAACTTTGAGACTCAGTTTTCTGCAAGTGACCGAGAACTTTGCTGCAATTTTCTGAGGAGACGGGAGGCTCCGGCCTCCGGGAGCTTCCTTTTGTCGGCATCGCAGGCAGAAGCGGAGGCTCTGCTGGGCTCTTCTGGATTAAAAGAGCTGCTGTTGCCTCCTGGAGATGCTTCAACAATTCTGTTTAGAAACAGTCCCCCTCTGTGTCGCGTAACTTCTCCATTCCTCCACTTCAAAAGAGGCAGGGAGAGGGCAGACTGCTGATTTGCACTAAGCCAGGGCTCTTCTCCCTTTCAGAGGACGCCTGCCCGCTGCTAATTCCTGCTGGCTGCTGGAACCCCTCGTTTTTCCTGCAGAAACGGTTCTGTCTGCGTTTCAATTATGCTTCATGAATCCTGGCAGATACCGAGGCTTTTTTCCTTCCGTGCTCTTCAGGAGGATAATGCTTTCAAGCTGCAATGGCAGCTTCCACCCCAAGACTTCGACAGGTTTTGCAAATGCGAGGGGATGGCCACCGCTGTGCAGAACGCCGGCCCGGGGACTTCAAATCCTAAGCATCCTTTAGCTGCTGTCAGCAGATCGTTCTCGCACCGTTGTGCTAACAGCTACCACTAAAGACGTGGCTTCCAAGCTGAGTCCTTCTCCCTGGGATCCAGCGCGAGGAAAAAGCGAGCGGGAAGCAAGAGCGGAGGGACGAGGTGCCTTGCCAGAGGCAGCACAGCAGGCAGGGGAAGCAGCAGGCGGTTACCGGTACCCCAAGCATCCTCGCTGCCTGTCCGTGCCGGCGCGATGTGCTCGGTGCAGAGCCGCCCGCGCAGAGCCCACGCGCTTGTGACCACGCTGCACCTTCAGCCCGGGTTACGGCTGCTCCCGGCACCCGCAGCCGCCTACGCGGCTCCCTGCCCCTGGGGCACCTGCTGCGGGGAGGACGGGGGGTACTCGCACCACCCATCGCATCTGGAGCTGAGCAGCCTGAGCGGCATCACGAGGGAAACGATCCCCGACGCGTTTGTGCGGCGGTTGCCTTCAGCGGGAGGAGGGAGACTTGCTGCACTGAGCCTCGGAGAGCCAAATCTTCAGCTGGTGTAAATCACAGCACCAGGCTCAAGGAGCTCTTCTGATTTACAATAGCTGAGGAGCCGGGACTACACGAAATAGCACTCGAGCAGCTGAGAGGGATTTTCGCTTTCTCCTCGAGCAGCTGGCAGTAAGCTGTTCCCCAGGCTGGGGCTCTCGGACCTGAGCTAGCAGCCGAGCCGGTGCGATTCCCCGAAATCAAGGCCCTAACACCCGTTTGAAAGAGCAAGGCAAAGCCATGCCACAGCCCCGGCGGAGCTGCCCACGCGCAGGAGCTGGCAGCACCCCTCGCTCCCGGCAGCGGCATCGTGGTCCCGCTCCAGCGGACCTCGCCTGGACGCTGGGGCGATCGGATCAGGTCGGAGAGGAGCAAGAGCACCGGGACTGCAACGTTCAGATATTAATACAGAAAATGTCTTACTGATAACTTCTTCTCATTATTTCCATGTTATTGTGATTTCATGCAAAATTCTCCTTTCCAGCACTGCTCCCGACTGCCACTACACTTGTTCGGAGCTGGATCTGCCCCCCAGCAATGCTAATAGCGGCTTCCGGATCATTTTTATTCATTTTGTGCGTTTCACTCACAGTACTTCATGTGACTTATGTATCCCCCGAAGCTCATATTTCTGTTTGAATTGCAGGGCAAGTACCGGGTTTTAACATTCTGCCTGCACACGCATCCTTCTTTCCCTCGAAATGAAAGATCATTTGAACTTTGAATTGCATTAGCATGACATTTTTCTACTAAATTACCCTGGCTGCACTCAACAGTCTGAAAGGAAACAAACCACTTTTAGCTTTGTATAGGTTACGCGGGTGTCTAAACACCAGCGGCGACGCGCGGGGGAGACCGGCCCGGGCGGCTGGCGCTCCCTCCCCGGGAGAGGCAGAGCCCGTCTGCGACCGCCCCGGCTCTGAGCCGGGCTCTGCCCGATGCCTCTCCAGGACGGGCTTGGGCCACCGAGGTCCAAACCAGTCACCAACTAATCGGCAGCCAGCGCAGCGCTGGCTTGGCGCCGCCGGGACGGCTTCGCACTTGCCGTCCGCGAGGACCACGACGGCAGAGTCGACCCTCCAGCTGCTGCAGGCCGTGCAGCCGGCGGGACCCAGGGACGGGACTACGAACGAGGAAACACCCTGCGGTGTTTGAGACTCTGCCCTCAAGCACCCGCCCCGCCGGCTGCAAGCTCTCTGGTGGCAAAACATCCCTGCTCCCCCCACGCAGGAGGCTTTGGGGTTGCAGGACGCCAGGTCCTGCTCTGCGCACGTCTGTGCTCCTGTGCGTCCTGCTGCAGGTCGCAGCGTAGGAGCCGGTTATTTCCAGGACAACCATGCGGTATCAACAGGTGGCAAATGTTTTAGGCCTGCAAAAACACCCCAGCAAGTGCCTGCGCCATCCCAGCTTCCCGCTCCCTTCCCGCCCACGGCTTTACATCCCCATTCATCCCGCAGCAGCGGCGGTGGTTTGATCCAAGTGACTCATGCACTTGACCACCGCATTTTACTTTATGAGACGCTTTTCCACACCCAAACTGGCTTCTCGCAGGATGAATCTCCCGGCTCGGTAGACCTCTGCCTCTCACATTTACAGGCAATGCATTTCCATCTGAAGAGGAATTTAAAAACTATTAGTCAGGGAACACAGCAGATAGTAACTATAGCAATGCATCAATCACAGCATGGTAATTACACACCGCAGGGTTGCCTGTAAAAGCTGGTCTACCTGGCAGAAAATGGCAGTAATCAGCCTATTGGCAGCAGACAATACAGCATCATTTGTAATTCTTATGGCTGCATGTTCCTCGTTTCACAGGGGCTGGATGCTAATCAATGAGTTGCCATGGTTACCCGACATCCGCGGCCATCAGCACACAATGAGATGCACCAACGAGAGGGGCTTTTAGTCCCAACTGCTGGGGAGGAGCCGGGGGACCCGGCCGGCCTTATCGTCCCCTCCGCCCCGCACCCCACCGGCTGGGAGCTCCCAGGCCTGGGCAGACGGCTTAAACCTGGCTCCTGGTTTCTCCTCCGTCGCTGAGGTGATGCGTCCAGAAGAGCCAAGCAGCCGTCGCCCCGAGGACGGAGCGGCAGAGGCGGCGAGCTCGGAGCGTGTCCCCGGGGAAGGACGAGGAGCAGCCCCCAAGGTCCAGCGAGGCGCAGCCCCCGTCCCAGCCAGCCCACGGCACGGACACCGCACACAGGCTGGGCCTGGAAAAGGGAGGCACGGGGAGGCAAACGACGTCAAGGTCACACGAGACATCCGTAGCCGAATCCAGAAGGGACCATCCGGCGTGCCCGAAGCGCGAGACCGTCCTTTCTGGGAGCCGAATACGACGCAGGGGAACGGGCAGAGATGCCCTTTGGTGGAAACTGGCCCTGCAAACTCAGCCAAGGACGTCAGAGAGCAAAACCTGCCCCCAGGGTCAGAGACCCTTCGTCCTGGTCAGAGATGGGTTATAGAGGGGTTTTTACTAATAATCAGATTACTTTAACACGCATCAGTATTAAAAAAAGAAAATGACACTTGTTGTTTCCAAAATGCAAGTCTAGTTATGAATCAATTCCCCAGCTTGTTCTTGTTGAAGTAATGAGATTACCTATTGCACGGTGGGATCTCCTGGGACACCAGGAGGTTTTTCTTTCCCCTGCTCAGGGTCTCAGAGTCCCCGAGCTGCCAGGGAACGAGCACAAGCCGGGGACACTTCTGCCGGCGCCGAGCAGCGCACGCGGGAATGGGGGTCCCGGGACCAGCGGCAGGTTCCGGGAAGCAGTTTGCTCCAGTGCAGTGTCTCAAGTAAACATCCACAGGGGTTTCATGGACCGACCGCACCAAGTTTCACGGATGAAATGAAGTAGAACAAGACGGAAAGAGCCCCTTGCCCAGCACGCAGAGGTGACACATCTGCTGACGACGGCAGGACACAGGCTTCAGGACCAGCGGGTCTTGACCCAGCGCTCGGACAGTGCGAAGGCTGATGTCCAGAGCAGGCTGTAGGAGCAAAGAAGTGGAGCATTTTTCCCCCACTCTGGTTTTTGGATTGATGTCCCCCTTTCTGTGCTGTCGCTCCTCAGCTAACGTGGAGGCCAAGATCCAAGGGCTGCTCTCCGCTGATAGGCACACGAAAAGCACAGCAAAGCCCAGCGCAGGGTGCTGCTGTTTTATAATCATCCAGCCCAAACTATTCACATGCAAAATGCATGAGCTCCATCTCTTAGCGGTGCCGTCCTCAGGTGGCTCCCAGCAGGCCCCCCGGCGTGGAAGGAGGTTTGTTGATGTGAAATAACCAACACTGTAAACACATTTTAGTATGCATGAGGATTCGGACCAAAATCCACTCAGGAAGGAGGCCAGGACTAGAAGCGGGGGCTGGCCAGAGTTCCCCTCCCCTCCTGCCCCCGTTAGCAGATACTCAACAGCCCATCCCGCTGCCTCACGTCTGCCCCCTCCGAGGGGGGGTACAAGGTCTTACCCCCTCCCCAGGCTGGAGCAGAGCTGCTCACACTGCTGAGGGTTTCACAGGGGTTTCCTTCCCTCCCCAAAGCAGAATGGGCCCATGGGAACATAGATCCTGGATCCCAAAAAACCCTCGAAAAGCCACTGAGCGGAACGGAGAGGTGCAGCCTGCAGCAGCACGTGGGATGTGGGTGTCAGCGGGGAATTGCTCCCCACGCCCTGCCGCCGTTCACCCGCCAGCCAGCCAGTCCCGCCGCTCTTCGCACGGGGACACGTTCGCCCTATTCCCCAGGAACACATGGATCTGGTCCCCTCGGCTGTAACCCGCGGCAGAGGGGAGGAAGGCTCCCGCGAGGTGTCCTGCCTCAGCCTCCCTTCCCCAAGGCCAGGGCCACGCGTCGGCGAAGCCCTCGGTCCGGCCCCGGAGAAAGCGGCTTCTTGCTCCTTTCCATTTTATTGTTGTTTTGTTGTTTAAAGTGAGAATTTTTAAAAAATAAATAAATAAAGGGAGAAGCCAGCATCGGGGACGCTTTTGCACGGCACCAGCAGCCTCTCGTGGGCAAAGGGAGCTGTACAGCTGCGAGCGCCCGGACCTCGGGGCCGGAGCTGCGGGGAACGGTGCAAGCTGCTGCATTGCTCCGGGAACGGGAACACCGCGAAGGGACGGCAGATAACCAGGCCCTCAGCTGTCCCTCTTCCTTAAGAGGTTCAAGATCTGAAAATAAAAGTAAACTAAATAACTATCCATCGGTAGATGCTGACAGCCCACGCTCAGCTCGGGAGTCTTGTCTCAATAAACCCTTCGACCCTCCTGTGTTGTCCCTCTGCTCAGTGCACAGACCTGTTACCAAACCCGGGGATCAAGTGTGAAAGACTCGTTACATTAGAAGGACTTCACCCAACAAAATCACCTGGTGACTGAGCAATTAAACCGGCGTCTTCAGAGCTCCCTGCCTACTGCGCTGTCCAGGCTGAGGGCTGACCTTGAGTCACGCTCTGCCTAGACAAGAAGGACCTTATCCATCCTGCTGGGAACCCGTTTTCTCCTCCAGTGTCTCCCATTTTGGCGTTACAACTCATGGTTTTATTGTGTAGTGCAGAGCAAGAACCGCGGAAACCAGACACAGCTCCAGCTCCTCCAGGCTGGCCCAGGGTTTCCCTACAGAGCACTGTCTTTAGTCCGCGCTCCGTTCGTTAAACACACTACAGGCACAGCAAGAGAGACCACAAGTGCTTTAGGACACGGACTAAGCAGATGAGAAGGGGGAGAAGGATTTCGCCTGAGACCACCCGACACCAAGAACAGGGCCAAGAACAGCAGCTAATCCTGCCGGCTCACGGCGAGCACGAAACCACCGAGCCGCGCTCCGTCTCCTGCCGAGAACTGGCAGCCAAACCTGCCCGTCCCCGTCTCGACGACCTTGTGCAATGATCTTTTCAGCTCTGGCTTCCTAGTTTATCACTTCAAATAAGATGGACCTGCCAGAGAGGATATAAAGCTTTACTGCAGGGTGAGCAATTACTAGATTAAAAACGTTTTTTTAGGTCACTGAAGAGATCCGGACATCCCAAAGCAGCTGTTTTTTGCTCAGATTGGTTTCAGGCTGGAGCGGCTCTGCACTCCGGCGTTTTCATCCAGGCCTTGACCATCCTCTGCTCGGGGACCGGTTTCGGCCGCGGCAGCTGCCCAGACGCCCCTTCTCGTGGCTGGTTTGGGGCGCAGAAGCCCGGATTGGGCTCGCTTGTGCAGCAGGGCTGCGACCAGCAGAGAGCAGTGGAGGCTAAGGACAACCGCTCCGGAGCAGAACAGCCTGCGCGAGGTGTCCCGGAGAGCAGAACAGCCTGCGCGAGGTGTCCTGCCAGCCCCGAACGAGACCCGGCTGCCCGGGGCCAGCAGCACCTTCTTCGCCCCAGGACCCCCCCAGGACCTCACCTTCGGCGAGTCTCCTCTGCACACAGCATTCTGCTGAGATCAGTGTTTTCCTGGGTTTCTCAAGTTAGTCTCAGCTCCCTCCAGGGCTTTGTATCCATTAACTGGCCAGTTAGGCAGAGCTGCCGAGTGAAAAGGTGCCTAGCAGAGCCCAGGAGTCAGAGCGGCCCCCTCGCCCCGATCGCTTTGGTTCCCAGGAGCATTGTGGCTTCTCCGGTGTCTAATAAAAGGGGGAGCTCAGTAGACTTCGCCAACGCAGGGTAGGTAAGAGGGGCTTTCTCCCCTCATCAGCAGCCTCATTTTGCAGAGTCTGCAGAAAGTTAGCGTCTCGGGGATTTTTCTCCACCTACCAAACGTGATCAAGCTTTGATAACTTTTGAGCTGCCCCGGTCACCTGCGACACAGCAGTCACACGTCTCCCCTCCCTGCGCTCTGGAAAGGACGAGGGGAGCAGCCAGGAAGAGGGTCTGCATCGCGGCTTCTGCTTTGTTTTTCCCCCCGGGCTGTTAATTGGAGAATGACACGCACACGCTCAGGTGGCTGCCGCTGCCGCGGGAGGTGTAACTGCAAGACGCACAGTCCTCAGCACGTGTGCTTTAATCCAGCGAGATAGGAAATAGAGGTAAAGCGGGTGAGACACAGCCACTGCGGGGAGAGGCTTGCTTTAACCCCGACCGCTTGTGCCCCAGGCACCAGCAGCGGGGGAGTGAGGCCAGGCTGCTCCCGGGCTTTTCCCCAGGCGCTCGGCAGCTGCCTCTTTCTCATTTCAGCTGAGAAAGTCCAGAAACAGCCCCACAAAATCATCTCTGCAACAGAACCAGAGTTACCTACAGCCCTGGGTGAACCCCGCAGCCGGAGCTGGCACCATTTTTCATCTCAGATGTTTCCAGATGCCCAAAAAGGTCAAAGCACCGTTTTGCCTCCCGGGGAGGACGGGCACCTCAGCCGCCCCTGTACCCTACACCCACAGGCCAGCGCGGCCGTTTCCCTAATCCCCAGTTACCTCCCAGACTCCTGCTGCTCCCCGAGAAAACCAGCTCGAGCCCCGGCTCCTCTCAGGCTTCTGCCGCGAGCACCTTGCCGCGAGCAGCTCTGGCTCCCGCAGGCTCTCACCTCCCCCTGCTCCAGGCTTTGCACCCGCTCGGGAGCAGCTCCGGGAGCTTCCCCGCCGGCCCGCTCCGCCCACGGCTGCTCCCAGGTGCCCCGACTCTCCCTGACGGCCCTCGGGTCCCGGGAACCCTTCCAGGCCGGCGGGGACGCGCCGGGCGCTCGCGGCTCTGCTCGGGGGCCTCCCCGCAGCGCGCTCCATTGCAAGCCGGCGGCCTCCGGACCGGGCTCCGGGCACGGTTTTCCTGCAGGGATGCACGAATACAGGAGCGATGCCTGCGGCTGGGCTGCAATGGGAGCCGCCGGGCCGCCGCGGGGTGCCGGTGCCGGTGCCGGTGCCGCGGAGGTGGGAATCGACGTCGCTCTCCCGGTTCCCGTGGCCGGATCCGCGAGGGGCCCCGTCCCGCCGCCGCGGCGCTGGGCGCAGAGGGACCGGCTGGGTGTCTCCAGCGGGACCACGCCGAGGGGGTAACCGGCCCCCTTGCAGGTCAAAGGATTTGTTTGGCTTGAATAAACTTGAACCCGGTTTAAACTACTCCACAAAAAAGGCAGAAAACGGCTGCTTCGGGTTTCGCTCAGGTTTAACGAAAACAGCTCGTGTTTGTGTTTACGGAGCGCCTACTTCGGGAAATCCCCGGATTAGTGACCGGGTTTGGGAGTGATTTAAGTTGCTTTAAGGGATTCAAGTTTGCAACAATGTAGGTAAATCAGTAAATCACACAAAGGTAAAATAAATAAACAACAGGCGGGGGAAGCTGTCAGACGGCGCTGAGGCTGCTGCGGGTGCCCCGATCCCCGCTGTCCCCCAGGGAGGTGCAGGAGGCTCCTCGCGACGCCCCGGACCCCCAAACCGCCCCGGGGGCTTTAACCCCGCCGAAGCCTCGGCTGCTCGGGGCGGGCTGAAAGCGCAGCACCGGCACCGGCCCCGCTCGGCTGCGCCTCCGCGGTGGGAGCTGCTGCAGCCCCGGCCCCAGCGCGCCGTGAAAGCCCACAAAGAGACGTGCGCGGTCGTTATGCAAAGGACTCGCTCCTTTATGGGCTCCGGATTATGGTTTATAATACACGGAGCTAAACGGCAAAGCACATTTGGGTTTTATGGCCGTCGTAAACAAGGACGGCAGCGCGCCCGGGAAGCCGGGCATCGAGCCCGGCGGCTCCGCGCGGCTCCAGCCACGCCAGGCGGGTTGGGGACGGTGGGGCTCGCCGGCCGGCGACCGGCTGCACATCTCCTCTTTTATTGTGATAATTAGCAATGCTCCCAGTGCCGCAAAAATCAAATTAGGCCGTGCAGAGATAAGGGCTAGCCCCACACGGGGGGAGGAGGGGGCAGATGGGAAGGGGAAAGGAGATACGTGGGGAGCTTTTATCACCGGGATGCAGAGGAGAAAGGGGTGGGAAATAAAAGGAAATATAATTCTGGCCCGGGGCAGGTTACTAACCCACGGCGCTGCCCCCGGGGCCGTGCCTGCGGCCCAGGGCCGGGGTCCAGGACGGGGCCGGGCTGGCGACGGACCAGAGCTAAGAAGTGCCGGGAACAACTTCTTGCCCCGTCTGGGGCGACAGCAGGCCTCGCCCTGGCCTGTCAGAGCCTTGTTTTGAAATCCCACAGCCGGGTGTAGTTTCTTGTCTGACCAGCCCCTTGGAAGGGCAGGGACACGCGTCCGCTCCGCTGGAAGCAGCCGGCTGCGGCGGTCGTTGCTCAGCGCTTCCCCGTGGGAGACTCCGCTCCGGGGGGGGTTGGAAGCACATCACGGGTTTTCACGTGCGGCCCCTTCCCGGCCCCGGCCCCTGGGCAGCCGCCCCGCTCCCCGGCTCCCTCCCGGCAAGCGGGAAACAAAACCAGAAACGTCCTCGTGACCCTCCGCTTTGGCGATACCTACCCGAGCCCCCCCCAGCCCAAGCGATGCTCGGAAACGCGCCCAGCCCCACGACGGGGCGACCCCCGGCCTCGGGGTGCCCTCAGCAAACCCTCCTGCCCCGGGGGCAGCTTAACCGCTTGCTGCTGCCCCCCCCCCGGCTGCATTCTGGGGGGAAAGCGGGTTATTGCCCGCGCAGGCGGGCTCCCCCCGCGCCGCATCTGTGAGTGCGGCTGCATCCCTCAGTCCCTCCCCTACAGCCACAAAACCAGGAGCATCTGCTGGGCCTGATCAGAGGAAAACTCGCTGCTGAAAGGGGGTGGAAGCGCCCCAAAAGCTTCCCCCAACGGCCGACACAAGCACGCTTCCCTCCACCCAGCCTCGCAGCTCCGGGATGAATTATTCAGGCCCAGAGTGCAGCAGCTCTGCTCAATTATTTAGGGGAATTTGGATTTGTAGGCCAATGAAGCAGAAGCAGGCTGAGCCGAGCAGCACGCGGAATAATCCCGGGAGAAAGCCAGGCCTTTCTTCTTCTTCCTTGGCCCCGGCAGGCGGTGGAAAAGCAGGTTTGCAGTACTCAGGGTGAGCCCTGGGAGCAAGGCAGGCCGGCGGAGGAGACAAACTGCCCTCACCGCTTCCTCCAGCAGCACGTTTCTGCTGCCCGGCCGGTTCCTCTCGCGCGCGAGGCTCCGGGAGCAGCGTTACGTCAGGCAGTGAGCGATGCCGGGAGGAGCAGGCGGGCTGGGAGGAAGGGGCTGAGCGGGGGAACCTCCGCCGCGACCGACCTGGCGGCGACTGCGCCCGAGCTGCCGGGGCAGCAAGCGCCGGGACTCAGGAGGGTTCGGCTTTGCAGCCGATTTGTGTTTCTGAGCCACCCCCAAAGGGTGACGCTGGTTCCAGCTGCTCCCGCAGCTCGGCGTTATCTGCTCGCCATCGCCACCTTCACCCACGTAAACACCGTGAGTCAACTCCCTCCGCAAACCCCGGGCAGCGTTTGGAGACCACGATGCTCCCAGAGATAGCATATCTGAGGGTCTGCGTGCATTCGCCTTTTGTCTTGGATGCCCCGAGGAGCCAAATTTTCAAGCTTTTCTTTCTGGCCCTGAGGACCAGAAACTCTGTTTATTATCGGGCTCCTGCAATGAGGTGGCTCCAGGACGATGCTCCGAGTCGCAGCAGACGTGAACGAGCAAAGCAGGGCTCTGCAGCGTGGCCAGGGCGTGCTGCTAACAGATACCCAGATTAGCATCACCGATCAATACCGAGACCCGCTCAGCGATTTCTCAGTTTTGCAACTCTGCCGGGCAGCGAGGAAGCTGCTTTGTTTAACTGCAAGAGCAAACTTTGCTCCGGGGCCCGGGGACACAGCCCGGGCTTGCCTCTGCTTCAGCATCGAGCACAGGAGGAGCCGGCAGAGCTGTCAAGCAGCTCAGAGATGGATGCACTGTTATCATTAATTTTAATGGGAAAGGAGCAGATAAATCCCAGAAGTGGAAGAGGAAATTTCAGCCTGCTTTCATAAGCTTGGATGCAATACGCTTTTCTCATGACCTTTTGTCTTTGTTGCTGCTAAACAGGTTTGGATCGAAACCATGAATCAAAACGCGTCCGGACGCCGGGAGGGCGCCGAGGGCCCGGCCCGGGGCTCCGTTCCCAGCCCCTGGGGCTCGGGACGCCGTGTGCGAGGGCAGCCAGGGCCCATGTCCCCAGGCGCCGACCGCTCGCAGCCCCCCGGCCCTGAAGCCCTGAGTCCCAGACCCGCCGCCTCCCGCAAGGCCCAGGCATCCAGCAGCCCCCAGGGGATGGACGGGCTCCTTCATCGCCTCTCCCCAGCCTCATCGGAGAGCTGCAGGGGTTCATCGCCTCTCCCCAGCCTCGCCTCGCACTTCCAGTGTTGCTTCATCGATCTGCAAGGGAAAGAGTCATTAATACACCTACTTCTCGCTTTTATCACTGATCTTCTTATCTTGTAATTCCCTTGCAGAGCAGTAAATTAGTATGAACTTAGCTTAAGTTATATCCAATTTCAGTGGATTTGTAAATAATTTGTTAGTAAAAGGAAAAAAAAAGGAAAAAATCTTGTCTTTGTAATTTCTGCTTATCCTTTATCCTCAAATGGAAGAATAAGGGGACTCTTGTGCAATCTGTCCATGCAAATCCGCTCAGGGCTGCACTCAGCTGCCTGCTCCGAGGGGTTAGGAGAGACTGTCGTGGCCTGTCGGGGCAGCTCCGGCCCCGGCCCCGGCTGGCGGAGGCACGAGACCGAGTATTGCAAATCCCGGAGGTATTTTGCAGTCGGCTGCAGCCGGCAGTGGAGGGAGAGGCGACGGAGCCGGTCACGGCCCCATCCGGGGCCAGGGCAGTGCAACGCTGAGCTAAATCCCCCCAAAATAAACCCAAGCCAGGCCGATTCCTGAAAAGCTACGGCTCCAACCCCTGGCCCATCTGGTACGGATAACTTCTTGGCTTTGCCGCCTTGTTTTGTTTCGACTTACTATAGAAACACAAAGCTCTGCTCGGCTGAAGATGAATCATCACTTTTTATGTTCTTTTTCCCCTTGAGTGAAATCCTGCTAAAGCATTCCTGCGCTCACATTAATGTTCTTCTCCTTCTTCCTCCTCTTCTTCTTCCTCGCTTCAATTTTTAGGTCCTAAAATAGCAGCTTCCAGCTGGCTGCTTTCAAGGCAGCGGCAGGATTGCGCAGCGCTGCTCAGACCAGCACAGCAACAAGCCGGGCTGCCCGGGAACTCGACCAGAAAAGGCAGGGGGGCATCTTGTCCGCCCAGCGCTCGCGCCACGAGCCAAGAGCCACGGCGCCGCGGCTCCAGCCCAGGGCTGGGATTCGGAGCGCGCTGGCGGGGCCTTGCCGCCCCCCGGGCTCCCCCGAGCCGGAGCGGCCTTCCCACGCCGCGTGCCTGGCCGGGCCGCGGGCGCGTGGGACAAGCCCAGATGTGCTGCCCGCTGCCCGGCGCGTTCCTGGGCGCTGCGTCAGCTCGCGGGTGGCGAGCGGGCCTGCGAGGCGGGGAGGCAGCGGACGAGGGGCCTCGCGCGGGCAGGCCCGGCGGGGAGGGAGGGATGCGGGCAGGGAAGGGCACCTCCGAGGCGGCTCCGCCAGCGCGGGCACCGGGCAGCTCGCGGGCTGCCTCGCTCGCGGAGCCGGCGGCACTTCGCCGGGCAGCAGCCCCGGCCAGGTGAGGCAGAGACCCGGCGGCCCGGCCGGCTCGGGCCCGCTGCAGCCGGTGCCGTGCCTCAGTTTCCCGTCTGCACCGAGGCGGCTCTGCCGCGGCCCCCGCGGCATCGCCTCCGGGCCAGGGCCCGTGTCCCCGCTTCTGCTCCAGCCGCCGCTCCGCACCGAGCCGCACGGGCGCAGCCGGGGCCTTTCCCGGGCGGGGGGGCCGCAGGCGGCGGACCGAGCCCCGGCGCGGCGGTGCCTCCTCCTCCTCCTCCTCCTCCTCCTCCTCCTCCGCTCCGCCGGGCCGGGGGCAGAGCCGGGCGGGGGCGGGCGAGGGGCTCGGCGCTGCCGGCGCCCGCGGCACAAAGGCCGGGGGGGGCTGCGCCCGCGCGGGCCAATGCGCGGGGCCCCAGGCTCCTCCTCCTCCTCCTCCTCCTCCTCCTCCTCCTCCTCCGCCGCCGCCGCCGCGCCGGGGATGCCGCCGCCGCCGGTCGCGCACCGGGGAGCCGCGCCGGGACCCGCCGCCGCCGCCGGGGGAAGCAGCCGGGGACCGAAGGTAGCGGCGGCTCCCGCGGCGCGGGGGCTGCGCGGCCGGGCAGCGCCTGGGGCCGGGCGCCACGGGGATGGGCGCGGGCGGCGGCGCTGCGCGGGGCGCGGTGAGGGGAGCGCGGCGAGCCCAGGGGCCGCGGGGACCGACGGGGTCCCGGGCCGGGCAGCGCGGGGGGGGATCGGCGGAGACCCAGCGCGTCCAGGGCAGAGCCGCGGGGATCGGGCGGGCCGGGGCCGCCGCCGGTTTCGCCTCCTTCTGCCGCCCGGGAAACTTCTCCGCGGAGACTCGAGCGGCTGCGGCGCCGCCGGGAGCCCCCGGACCGGGACGGGGAAGGGGAGGAACCGGGCGCTGCCTGGGGCTGTCACCCGCGGGGGGCGGCGGGGAGAGCGGGCAGCCAGGGACCGCTGCGAGTATTCGCGCATCTGCCCGAGCGCACACGCGTGCGGCCGGGCACGGTCGTGGGTTCCCCCGGGCACGCGTGTGCGCTGGGCGCTCGTTCGCACCCCGGGATGAGAGTTGGGGCGGCTGGTACCGGCCAGCGGCTGCACAGCCGCGGCGGTGCCTGCCTTATCGTCAGGCTCATCTGGATTTCGCATGCGAGCGCTGCAAAGCCAGGGATTAATTTCTGCCTGTAAAAGCAATGCTCGACCGTCTCTGTGGCAGGAGCCGGCTCAGGGCCGTCACTTCTCACCGCGCTGGCGCTTCGCACCCAATGTCGGAGCGTCTGCGCCGCCCAGCAGCCCGGCGTGCCAGGGGCAAGCGTGGGGCCGGGCCGTGGGCTCTGCGTGGCCGTGGCTGCCCGATGAGTTTGTGCCTTGCTGCTTCCGAGGGGGTTTGATGCCTGCTCGGGCTTTGCAGGGAGCATCTCTTTCCCGGGGTAGTTGGTCGAGGGTGCGAGCTCCCCGGGGGCGGCAGGGAGGTCCAGCGCAGGCGGGCGTGAGCTTGCACAGGGCTCTGCTGGCCCCGCTGCAGCCCTGAGCTTGTGCCCGCACCCCTCAACCCCGACCCACTGCGGTGGCACCGCCATGGCGCTGGTGCAAAGCCCTTTCTCCCGGGGGAGTTTGCATCTGGCTTCACGTTATCCCCTTGCGCTAACGCTCCTGCGACGCTGGCGCTCGGCCGTGCTGGCAGCGCTGTGCCCTTGGGTGCCCCTGCCCCTCGGGACTGTTTTCGCCCTCTGCTGCCGAGGGGCAGCAGTTCTGGGGGGTTTCTTCCTCTCTCCCACCTTAACGAGTGAAGTGAGGCCCGTGAGCTCCTGTGTTTGTGTCCCGGTGCGCCCATGGCGAAGCGCGCAGCGCCCGTCCCGTCCCCCTGAGCAGGCTGGTGCTCGTGCAGTGACTAACGTGGTGTCCGGGTTCCTCCAGAGCGCCGCTTGTCCGTGCCGAGGGCTGCGGCGAGCGGAGCACGAGCAGGAACGAAACTCCGCTGTCTGGCCTCCCGATGCCATCGCCCCAGACGCCGATCACCCCTCTCTGAAATAGCTGCCGGGGGGTCTGCCAGGCCCCCTGCGCAGACCTGGCCCCCTGCGCCGGCACGGCCGTGCTGCCGTCCCCGAGCCTGCACAGGGCCCCGCCGTGCGGCACGGCCTGCGGGCTCGCGCCCACTGCTCACGGCCAGCTGCAGACCGGGGCTTTTCAAGGACCTGCCAAGCCCTCCAGCCAGCAGCTCTCCTGCCGTCGGCTGCGGCATCACCCGCGCAATTAATCACCGGGGCCATTAATCAGAGGGACAAAGAACTGTAAGTGCAAAATCATCAGTGCAATCGGCAGTGGGGCAATTAATGGCAGCTGCAAAAGTGCACTCAGAAGCACAATTGCACGCCGTGGGGGACGCTCCCCGCTCCCCGCCTGGCCCCCGGCCCCTCTCCGCGGCTTGCACCCCAGCTGTGCCCGCACCCCCCCGCGAGCCCCTCCTCCCGGGGCTGCGGGCTGCTAAATCGGTCCCGAGTTGTTCTTTTCCACCCACCCTTTAGTCACTCTTCCCTGGCAGGCAGCGCTGCCGAGCGGTGGGAGGCAAACGAATGTGAGATTCAGGCAGGAAAATGAGATTTCAAGACAAGCCAGGCCACCGAAGCGGCTCGGGGACCTCGAGGGCAGCCTTTCCGTGCCGAGGGCACAAGGCGCAGACCCCCCGCCCCAGGCTGGCTTCGGCAAAGGGGGCACTGGAGAAAGGGGGGACAAGCTCGGCCCTTGCAGCCGCTGCGCTCCAGTGCAGCCAGGCAAAGACAGGGCTGGTTCCTGGGAAGGGGCTTCCCCCGAGGCAGCGAGTTACCGGGGTCCTTTGGAGGGGAAGGGGAGCATCCACGTCTGGCTTCAATGCAGTGCTCCCAGCTGCCTGGAGGAGCAGAGCGAAAAATGCAGATAGGGAAGGACATGGGGAGGGAAGGGAAGGATCAGTGGATGGTGAAGGACCTGGAAGAACCAGGGAGGCAACTGCTCAGCTTTCTCCCTAAGAAGGGAAAGGGAAAGTACCCCAGAGGACAAAACCCTGTGTCCTGTCACCACAGGGAGCACTTATTCATGTCACCAGGGACACCAGCAGATCCAGGGATCCTTCGCCAGGTTGCTCCAGAGCCGCTCTGGGTAGCGGGGCAGAGTCAGGACTCAGCTGCAGCCAAGCGCTAGCTGCCTGCTGCTCTGCCCTCTTGGGCCTCCCTTGGCCCTTGCTTTGATGATCTCGTTAGCCTTAGATCGCTATTTTCCCTCTTTGAAAGCCTCTGCTCTGCTGTGAGCAAGTACGGTCACGCTCGGCGTGCTCTCGAGAGGCATCCGCGGCATGCGGAGCGGTGGGCAGGCGCTCGCGGTGCGCCCGGGAGCAAGGCCGGAGGGGCCAGCACCGCCCAGATCACCTCCGCTCTCGGCGGGCGGCATTCGGCGAGAGCCGAGCTCCGGGCTCGCCGGCTCGTGCAGGAGGACGCTCGCTCTTCCACACGCCCCGGCAGAGCTCAGAGCCCGTGGTGTAAAGTACTGCGTGGACAAGTGTGAAAAGATAGTATCGCTGAAACCATTAAAGGAAACGGGTGCTGTAACTGCTCCTCGAAGCACAGACTGGCGTAAAAAGGATCATGGCAGGGTGCTACTCGATACCAGAGCCACGCGTGCTTTCATCAGGCAGCGCTGCACGTGCCTGTGTACCGGGATTTCAGTCCCACTGAGTTCAGAAAAAACTTAGCACTGACGGGAAACTCGGTGTTTTTCTCTAGTCCCCCTTAATGTGGACTCTTGTGTGCGTGTTCATAAATATTTCCTTCTCTGTCACGTGCTTCTCTTTGGTTGGGAGGTCTTAACAGTCACCCCCTGCCTAATTTATTTAACGTTACATGTTTACCGCGTTGCCCCGGGCTCGTCTTTGCGGTTTTCTCCGGGAGACGGCTCCCAGGCACGCAGCCACAGAAAGCCCCTCCGCGGAAGCGGAAAGCAAGCTGCAGCGAGAGCCAGGACGCAGGCAGGAAACGCGAAGCGCGCGAGCCTCCGGGTCTGGAGAGCTCAGCGGTGAAGGCGTGCGGCCAGGAGTGGGCAGGACCTAAGTGGATGGTTGCCATTAGGGATTAGTTAAAAATAGCAGAGAATGTACAAAGATTTGGCACGTGGGTCACAAAGTCTTTCCTACATGGATTGTTTGTTACTATCAGGTTTTTATGTTGGCTCACACTTAAAAAGGCCCCTCCTCGAGCAGGAAGGCTGAACTAATTTATTCTGAGGAGTCCTGAATGTATGTGCAACTGGCCGTTCCCTAGTTTCAGAGAGCAAAATCCAGGCGGAAATGCACCATTGCCCAGGCAGCGCCGGGATCGCTCCTGAAGCTGCAGCACTGCCAGGGAGCCGCGGCAGCGAGTCCCCTCCCTGCGCCGCTTTTCACCTGGGACCTCCGGGCAACCCCAGCCTGTGCTTCAGACCTTCCTCAAAGGCAGAAGTTACCTCCCGGGCAAGGGAGCTCTCCATCAGCCTCACTAGTGGTATAAGGCCTCTGTGAAAGCCAGCTTCTTCCAGCAGAGGGTAGCAATGCATGTACATGCTCTACTGTGCCTTAGAATAAAAGTATTTTTAATTATTTATTAAAGATACTCATCTTCTGAGCCCCTTGCTTTTGGAAAAATGAGCATTTCCCCACCTTAGGGCACTGGTGCGGCTCAGGTCGGAGAGCCTGCAGCTGGATGCTTGCCTGCCTCCGGGCGTGGGAGGGGCGGCCTCCAAAAGGCTCATTTTAACTTGCCCGTCTTGCAATAACACAAGGCCATTTGCCATCAATGAAATTTTCTAAGAGAAATTTATTGAGGATTCATAAATGCCAACGGGATACATTTGGCCACTTGCCATACTGCACAAGCAAAGAAAACTAAGTCATAGGTTCTAATTCAGCATAAAAATTGGAAGGCACGTTTAGATCTTTAATTGCCTTTTAACAAGGCATCAGGGGCAACAGCAGCAAAACCCAGAACTGATCAACAGACTTGCCTCTCTGAAACGCAAGCGCCTGTGTTTATTTTTTTAGACAATTAAATGACATCCCTGTAAGCCAGTTATGGATGATCTCGTGTAAAGGTTAATTGAATATTACTTGCAACTTTGCTGTGCATTTCTCTTTTGAGAGAATTGCTACATTTGGCAGCCAGGAATTAAAGGGGTGGTTTTCACAACAGGCCAAGTTAGAAAAAAGAGGAGGAGGAAAATCGGAAGTGAGAACTGCATTTGCCTTTTTTTCCCCTCGCTGTGGCTGCTGCACTGACGCCTGGTTGAGCGGAGCAGGGAGGAGGAAATGTAGCACACGCTAGAAAGCGCGAGAGGGAGTTGAAGGAGGAAGAGACAGTGGCAGCACAGCAGATGCCTTTGCACAGCGAGGACTGAGATTGGCTCTTTATCAACATGCAGAAGTTGCCTTTTCTCAGCCCCCACTTGGCTGAACATTATACAGGGTACAAAAATACCCAGCATTTAGACAAATCACAGGATAACTGGCATCACACACAAGAATGGTAGCATAGATAGAAATTGCACAGCTTAATTTTGGACCTCAGGTGCTGTGATGCTGAGCCTAGCCTTGAGATGGAAAAGTTTAGTTTGTTGAAAGATCTTTAGGTCCTGCCTCAGAGCATATCTTCCCCCAATACCCACAGTCCCCTGCTAAGGACAGAGATTCAGGGTTTTCAGCTATGCTGGATGTGCAAATCAGAGTTACTTTCCCTCTCCTTTCCTAAGGAAAGCAGCTTAAGCTTCCCACTGCAACAGGTAGTCTCCAGCTGATGATTTAGGATCCTTTTCTTTCTTTCTTTCCTTCCGCCTGCTCTCTACCTCTTCACTTTCATTCCCATCTCCCATCTTACATGCACCATGCTGGGATCCACTCCTACTACAGCAAATTCTCCTTTCAGGAATATGTTCCAAGAGAACCAGCATCATCTCAGCCTTTGGCTGCTAATATCCTTACTGAATCGCCCATCAGCAGTGAGAGGAAAGCCAAAGAGCAGAAGACAGGTCCACAGAGCAGTAACTGCCGCGGGCTCTGCAAGCACTCATGTTGCACGGGAACTGGAGGCCTCGGCCCAGCAGGGCTGAGAGAGAAGCAGCACAGATTGCTTCCTGAACCCCAGATGTACAAAGGAGGGGCCAAGAACCTAGAGAAGTTGAAAGACCAGGCAGCAGAGAGAGGGGAGCCAGCTGTGCGCCCCGAGCACTTACCGAGGTGCCGGGAGGATGGGCAGGCTGGGCAGCGTCGGCCGGCTGGGGACGGGAGGTGTAAAGGGCAGGACCTCGCACACAGCAACTCCTGGCTGCTTTTCAGCTGCTTGGGAGAGGAGAAGAGACAATAAAAGACAAGAAGATTGCAAACAGAGCCCTGTCTCCATGGCAGCCTGCAGCTCCACTTCTAAATTTTCACTGTATGTGAAGAGGCTACTTCTCTTTTTATTTCGGGGAGAATTTTACAGTGGAAAAAACCTTAGATCAGATATTTCCTGGCAGTTAGCAGTGACTGGCTTGTGGAAGGAAACCTTTGGTGCTACCATCTTGTCACCCCTGTCCCTCATTACTGTGTTACTGAAGAAGGGAGACATGTAAAGTCCCATGGGTTAACAGTGCAACTAGAAAGCTGGGAAGAAAAGTATTTAGGGCTCATCTCAAGTTACAAGAGGCTCTTGCTATTTTTAACTGGACAGGCAAACCCTTCACTTCAATCAGGCCTCAGCGAATCAGCACAGGAGGTGTACGGGATACAAGCCTCGCTAGTCTGGCCACTGACAGGGGCTACAGGTATTACTGCAGGCTACAGCTATTCAAATTACCACCAGCGCAGACCTCCTCTACAGAGAGATTAAAGGGCAGCGTCTCTGTGACTTCCCAACCATGGTTCAGAGGCACCTGCAAGGAGATGCAGAGAGGCTGAGCTGCCTAACGCCTTGGGCAAGCCAGACCCTTGCGATCATCTTTTCTGGATGCCCCCCCACACGTTCACACCCTGGCAGATTGTGTTTTATAGGGTCAGAAATAGATGCATGAAAAGGGGCCTCGCAGATCCAAAGCGAAAGCCACGCTCAGCTGTCGCCCACCTCGGCACCAGCTGCCAGCCCCAGACTGTTCCAGGCCCCAAAATAGCTCTCCCGTGGCGGGGACGCGAGGTCCCTTCACCATTCTCCGAGAGCAGGAGCAGTCGCTCTGCACCTGGCAGCCTCGCTGGGAAGGGCAGCGATGACTGATATCGTCTGCAAGGTCCTTGCTGGGAACAGGCACCCCCTCTCCCTGACAGCACCCCGAGAGCTGATCCCCAGCTCTGTCACCAGAGAGTTGCACAAACTTCTCCCAGAAACTTGCCCTGTTAAGAGAGGAGTCCTGCGCGCGTTCGGTAGCGGTTGAATTGCTGCTGGTGGCATGGGTGAGGTGGCTCTTGGTGCTGACCCTGCTGTTTCACACTGGGCAGTTGTGCCCGTTTCGGGAGGAGTGTGAATTCCCTGCAGTCTGGAGGCCGTGGCTATGTTCCAGTGGCAGAGGGAACCACGAGCTCTCATTGCCATTCAGGTGTGCCTTCCAGATCCCCAGAGAGTCAGCAAACCTGCAAAAGACAAAAGCAGGGACCAGAACATTTCTGAGTTTCCAATTAGCAGAGCTTTAATTGCAGTATTAGTTGCTCATTAGTGGGAAAAGCCAGATGCTTTTAGGAATTAAGCTGAAAAGATCTCTCTCTCCACCCCAGGAATATTTAACTCCGGCTCATACAAGCATTTCCTTTGTACTGGGAGCATGACTGATATGACTTGTGTGGGTGCAGTGCTCGGGTGTTGAATCACTGATGAGCTCCGAAATCCGTATGACGTGAGCTCCTGGCAAAAGTGGGGAAGCTGCAAGTAGATCTGGGTATTTCTGGGTGACACAGGTGGGGTTTCTTCACATGGGGTCAAATAAGGGTTGGGAACTGTTTCCCCACCATAAGCTCATGTAAAAACGTTACAGGGCAGTATGTGGCCCTAAGCTGCAGAGCCTCGCAGGCGGCACTTAAAGTCAGAAGACAGAGCAAGAAAGCTTTTGGGCTCTGGTCTGAGCTGAGAACTGGGTAGCTGGGGATGTCGCAGATAGGACTGAGGGTTATTTGCAGAAATACATGGCATAAGGAGCATAAAGAAGTGCTAGAGATCAAGATGGTGTGGTAATAACAGGGGAAGTAGAGGATCAGGCTCAAAGAGCAGTCCGGGATTTTCCCATGATGCCCTGCCGTGCCTGTGTCCGCATCCAGCGCGTGCAGTGCATTACATGGGGCCGAGTGCTCTTGGGAACAGGTCACGACCCCTCTTTGAGGTCAGATGGACCCGGTGTCCCCCCACGCTGAGGGCAAGGCACAGGGACGGCAGGAGGCTCGGGGACCGTTGGAGCCCAGCGCCTGATAACAACGCTGTTTGGATTTGTGCATATGTGAAGCTACTTAATAACAACTGCAGCTGTGTGGGGGAGAGCGGAGGCATCTCAGCACTGGAAATCACTCCTTTCGTTCTGCGCACGGAAAACACGGACTGGCTTTGTAAACAGCGCTGTCTCTCCGAGGTCGACGCAAACAGTGCTTTCATGCTGTACAGGCGAGGCAGGGGCCGTTTCCTCCTCCAGTTCCTCACACGTGGGAAGTGCAGCCTTGCTTTAATAACACCATCCTGTTGCTAACCGCTGCCCAGGCTCACAGGTGGGAGCAAGTTAAGCAGGTGCTGTTTTGTCCCCTCTTGCAGCATCACTCGGTGACCTTGTGCGTGGCAATCGGCTCCTCCTCAGCCTTGCAGTGTACAGCTCTGAGCAGGTCACCGGGACGCTGCTTGTTGCAGCTCTTTCCACCCACGTATGAAGCGATCGTCAGCCCCGGAGATGGGGCTTTCCCCAGTGCGTGTGGTGCTCAGACACGGGGAGGATGCCAAGGGCCAGGCAAAGCAGCCTGTGCCGTGGGGATGTCGAGGAGTACTGCAGGGACCTGGCATTTTGGCTCATCCATCTCCTCAGTGGGGCTCAGCTGCTCGTTCCTTGAAAATCAATTACACAGTCCCCAGTTCAGTCCTATCCAAACAGGTCCCTCTGCTCCTCTCCTGACTCTCCTGTGGGCTTTGACAGATGCCAAACTCCTTGCAGGCTGCCAAGGCAAACACCAGCTTTTCCTGGGAACAAATGCCTGCTAGCTGAGATTAAGGCCTTTTAGCCACCAGCTCCAAGCATTTCTGGTCTGTCTCATTTCTAAGTCCCTCCCAGGCTAGGGAGACAGAAAGAATAATGCACCACTTTCTCTAAGCCCACATATTTGCTTGTGTTATTAGTTTGTGCTCAGGCTAACTGTCCAGTAAGCATTTGCTGGTGAGAAAGTACAAGGCTCTGCAGAAATGCAGACATTTGAAGTCATGAGACTTTGCTGACTTACATCAACTTTCTACAGATTGTGCAAGCGTCCCCAGGCAGGGACCAGATCCTCTCCCTGCAGCAGCAAGGGCTCCTGCGCAGGGAAGCACAGTGCTTTCCCCGTGAAGGGATCAGACAGCACAGAAGTAGGCACAGCACAGCGGGTGGTGAGCTGATATCCTCTAAAACGCACTCTGCCAATATGATTCATCGTTAATTTGAGACATTCCTCTTATTCTAGTACTGACTTCCCCAAATATAGCTTAATCCAATCGCCTCAGCACCAACTAGTTCATCACATTGACAGCTTCACCCTGCTCTCCCATTAAAGCCACTTGTTTTAATTAGAGGGCTTTTGTAGCAGATTCACGTACAAAACTTTGAGAAACTGCAGAACATGTCACCGCTGAAGTACAGCCCTGTTCCCTCACCATTAGGCAGCTCGTGGTCCCTGCTCCCAAGGACGCTGGTAGGCGAGGTCATTTCCCAGGCTCCGGTAAGACAGCGGACGCTGGATGCAGTCCCCCAGGGCTAACCAGACGAGTCCCTCCAACTGCAAACCGATCTCTGCACGTGACCCCTGATATGAGCGTGACAGAAGCAGAGGAGTCCGTCTGCGCAGGGCCCACGCTGAGGCTGCTGTCTCAATCTCAAAGTATCTTGGATGGACAGGACACGCAGGATGCACGTGTATGCAGCTCCCTCGAAGCTCTTTCCAAAGCTGATGCCAAACTCAGCGTTGATTTCTGGCTTTTCCAGCAGGGCTGGCAGGAAGAAGGGGTGTTGAAGTGACCTCCCATCTGAGCAGTTCTCCAGCAGAAGTTTGGTGCAAAGAGGCAGTGCTCCACACTGGTGATGGGTTTCAAAACTGATGAAGATTCCCTTTTTTTGCTTTTTTCCTGCTTGAGCAGTTACACCTTCATCTCCAGGGCCTGCAGCAGGATCACCGGTCATCACGGAAGAGCCCAGCTGCCAGGGGACACTGGCAGAGACACAGCACACTCTACTACTGCTGCACTGGCATTAAGCCCACCAAAATCACTGCCAAACCCACTGCTGGCTCTGCTAACAAGCTTCAGCCAGTGGGTGTGAATTCTCTTAGTGTTCATTGAAATAACATTAAGTGTGATGGACTCCTGGGCTATTAGAGTGGATGTAACATGTAATTGAGGCTGGTTATTCTTCATCTGGAGTGTCCCCCTTCACTAATGGCAAATCAGGGCAGAACACATGGTGCGCGCTTTGTGAGTCCCTGACTCAATTCAGTCGCTGCCTCCGATCAGAATGATCCCAATGAATGTCAATGAATGAAGGGGGGACAATGAATTAGAGTGAATGAAAGCCTTGTAATGGGGCCCTTCACCAGCACCGGGACAATCGGACAATCGACAATCCAGCACCGCAAGGATGGCGTCTGCCTGGGCGGCGTTTGAATTCGTTCCCATTAGCGCGATTAGGGTGAAGATTACAGGGTGGGGGCAAGGTCGGCTCTGCTGATGGGGCTCTCCAAACCCAATTGCTGCCTTTTCTTTGGAGACTGAAATGAGCAGGTTTCTAAGACCTGGTCTCCAGCTGGGCACGGGAAGAGCGGGCTGAGCTTGTAAATCTGAACAGAGACGCACAGATGCTCACACAGCCCAGGGTCAGTCAGTCTCACTGGCCTGAAGTTTGTTAGGGTGAGGGATGCGGGGGCTGAGCTCTTCCAGAAATCGGAAACAACTGCTCCTGGTTTTGATTCCAGATCCCAGAGCCAGCTCAGTGCTTGTGGGACTGCTGCAGTCCAAGTTTTAGATCAGGCCATATCTTCATTAAAACATAAGTTAGATGCTCTGGGTAGAATATGCACGGCTATTTACTGTGGAAATGCCCACATTTTACCCTGGGGCCACAATTTTTAGTATCTCAAAGACCTAAATCATCGAACAGAACGTGGGCACCTCACCTGACAGTGATCTACAGAAAGAGGAAGGTGACTTGTCCTGGATCCAGGCTCTTGGCAGCTGATACTGCTTCTGTATTATCTGTGCATCTCCCAACAAACACCCAAATGTGTAGGTGCATCTGCACAGAAATGATGAATAATAATGCAAGAGGGAAAAAGAGTAGGCGAGAGAGTGCAGAGGAGAAGGAAGCTTTCACATACCAAAGGGGGGAAGAACAGGATCAGCAGGGAGGGAGTAACCCTGTGAAGCCTGGAAAGAAATGAAGGCTTTTTACTAAGGTGATCTGTCTGGGGAAAGCAGAGAGAAAGCAAATGCCTGTGCAACTTTGCAAAGAAAAGGTGATGCATTTTAGGGAAAGGCTTCAAAGAAACTGTGCTGGGAGGAGATAAGATTAAATTCCTGCGACTCATTCAGAAAGGAGGTGATGGGGAGCGAGTTGTCTCGCCTGTGTCTAATTGCTAGGTAGGCATGACTGGATTTTGGAAAGGAATGTGGGATGCCATTCATTTTTTCCCCTCTGTTTCTGCAAAAGCAAGAATGGGACCATCCACACTTTCAGACCTGATCCTCCAGGTTTGGGCACATCTGCACAGGCATTTATTGGTGGACTGTCCACCGCATGAATCCCACAGGATCCTTGTGCCTCTCAGTGCAGGTCAGGGGCCGATCCTGTCCTTAGCAGTGATCATTTTCTCTTGCACTGTATAATTCACCTGAAAGCAAAGGCAGGAGATGCTGCAGTTAGATGCTGTGTGTGCTCTGAATAGCCATGAGCAGCGGGACCAAAGAGCAAACCCCACACATGGCTCATTACCCCTCCACCTCAAGTGATTTTGTTAACGGGTCCTTGAAACCCCAGGAAGGGCCATCTAGCCAGCGGGGCACTGCTCCCTGCCTCCAAGCACAACGTCTCAGCTCCATCACTTCACACCCGGCATGCCCCGTCGCTCCGACAAGCGCAGGCAGCAAACAAAGGCCGGGGATCCCGCCGCCCCGGCTCGCAGACATGCGGCAAGGGCCGACCGACGCGGGGGCTTGTGCTGTCGCCTTAATCCCCCTCCCCGCGCCTGGCACGTACAAAAGAGCAAGGGACGCTTTGAGGGGCTAATTTGCCGGAGGCAGCAGAGCGAGAGGGAAAGGCTTGTGTCTTTTCTGGCTTTCTGTCCTCATTAATTGGTGAGTGACAGGGCAAATCACATTTTAAAGTAATCACATTTAACACCAAGAGTTGGGCACAGCCAGGAGCAGAGCGGATGGAAATCTGCAGCATTCAGGAAGGTTAATGGCCTCAGAGGCAAAGGCGCGTGCAGGGATGGGTGATACAGTAGCACTGCCTTGCACACTGACAGACGCACACAAATGCACAACAGACACACACACACACACACACACACACACGGATTCAGCCCAGAGATCTTCACCCAGAGACACCCTACACGTCCATCCAGGCAATGTGCACCACGCGCAATGGCGCGAGCTCCCTCTTTACAGGCAGCACGAGCGCAGGAGCAGTGTGCGCACACGACGCTGACCCGGCTACGCACGATGCGCACCCCCCGCTCCAGCGCTCTGCCCCCCCAGCCGCTGCACGCCTGCACCCCGGTACGCACAGGCTGATGCAGACGTGGGCACCCGCCACTGCCAAGGCATTTCCAGATCCTGCACTCTCAGCATCATTTTTTTTTCCCAACCCCTTTTTACAGTGAGGGTGTCACTCTGCAATATGTCTAACATAATCACGGCAGTTGCCAGTCATGCAAAAACCCTTCCAAAAATACGTATATAAAATGACTAGGTTTTGGTTGGCTCAGCGAGCTGGTGTGGCTCCCTGGGGAGCCGCGCGGTCGCTAGATCTGACGCAGGGAAGACGTAAGCACACACCACGAGGCTGAACGAGGAAGGGGGACAAGTCGGGTCCCCCCTTTTGGAGGTGCCCTGAAGCTGGAGCACAAGCCCGAGCGCTTTGCTAGCCCAGATGCGCTCGGTTTACCTCCCCAGGCTCCGAGGTGCCAGCAGTCTGGCTGTCTTCAGAGCCTTTTGCTTTCTACTAATGCTGTGCAGCGAATGCCAACTCCTCCACAGCTTTCCAAAGGTTCATTTTTAAATCAAAAGAGGGAAGAAGAAGAAAAAGGTATACCCAACCCTCTTAGGCATGCGTAGGAGGGTTGGGATTGATCGAAACGCCTCCTGCCAAGAGGCTGGAAAGTCCCAGCTTGCTCCCCGCAGCATCTCTCCTGTCTTCTGCAGGCACCCAAGAGACCAAGGGAGCATGCAGAGAAAGGGCCTGGCTGCTCCCTGGCAGGCCGCAGCTCCGCACCCTCCGCCCGGCCGCGGGCCTGGCTCCCCCCGCGCGGCGGGTCTGCCCACCCTCCGCCGCTGCCTGTTTGGAGGCATCAGCCCTCCCGGCGCCTCTGCCAGAGGTGCATGTAAATACAATGGCTGCTTTCCTCTCGCCCGCTCGCACATGTTGAACGCTGTCTCTGCGATGCTGTAGCTATAGTTGGCAGCTTTTATTCTGTGACACTGCCTTTTTTTTTTTTTTTTTTTTTTTCCACAGGCACATGCACACAAATGCGGTGTTGGGAACACGCGCTCGCAGAGCAGGCTTCTGTGCCAATTATCCTGCTCCCGGTAGCTCTTCCTCCCCCTCCGCACACATCACGCCTCTTACCCTGTAAAAATGAATGAATCCAAAGGCATCGATCACTTTTAACATGTCAGCACCTAGGCAACAGTTCAGACCCTGGTTCTTTGCTTCTCTTAATCTCCTAAAAATGGATTTGGGGGTTGAAGTAGATATTCCGATTTCCTGGGACTTTTCTTTGACACTTAGTCAATCTGGGTCCTCAGGGCACAAAAGAAAAGCCTTTGCGGGGATGTGGGAGCGCTGTCAGTAGGTGCATTTAAGAAGTTCATCGGAGAAAACCCTCCAGAACGGGTGTGAAATGGGATACGTCCAAGATGGGCTGGCAAAACGCAGAGGTTAGCGTGGCCTCTCAAACAGCAGTGCCAACGGGATCCCCGGCTGGAGCGGAGCCGGGGCAGGGCAAGCACGGGGCCCTGGGAGGGCAGCCCCCTCCTCCTCTGTGCTCCCGCCTCTTTCCCTGCAGGACACGAGCCCTGTCCCCAACCTGGGGACAGCTTTTACCCCTGAGCAGCCCTTGGGAAGCCTGCTCGGACCACAGGACCCCCAAAGCGGCGCATACCCCGGAGAGGAGAGCCAGGCAACGCAACGCCGGGGCCGTGGAGGAGGAAAGCTTTTAGCTGTTTTGCATGCAGTGGAGAGCAGAAATGTTTCCGATTATTCACACTCCTGAAGTGACTCAGCCACCAAACAATTCCCCTTTCTCTCTCATCTTCCTGTGCAATCTGGATTTAGCTCATTTTGATTATGCTCTAATTTCTGCCTACCAGCAGCTCTTCCCCCTTCTCCCCACCTCACCCTTTAATTATCTAGATGGAAGGTGCATCTCCATTGTAGCCCTGACTCCGGGAGCCAAGCATCGCAAAGGCCACGAGGAGCTGCCTTTCTTTTCTTTTTCCCATAGCAGAGAATTAACACAGCGCTGCATACCTCTGAACCATAATCACAATACTTAGCACATACACAACGCCTCTCGTCTTCTTAAGTGCTGCACAGACATTAAGCGTAATTAAGCCTCACAGCATCCCTTTTCAGGCGGGTTAAGAGGAGCACTGAAAATTGGCGAGAGGGACAGGATGATGCAGGAGAGGGGAGGGCGACTGCACTTGCGGGGCTGCCAGCCTGGCAGCCAGAACCATCGGCACAGCACGAGCAGGAGGCACAGGCGCTTGTGGAAATCTGTACCTATTCCCTTTTAAGCACCCAAAGATTACTACAAATCCCTTTTCCTCCTCTCCACGTCCACGCTGCGAAGGGTCCCGAAGCAGTGGCTGCTGCGGAGAGCGCGGTGTTCGGGATGAACTCACCCAGCCTGCTGAGGCCAGAGGCTGCCAAGGGAGGGTGGCATCACCCTTCCCGGCAAGCTTCCAGGGGCGGGAGGCTCCCAGCCCGCCAGGAACCGTGCCACGGGGGGGGCAGCGCGGGTGCCAGCCAGCCGGGAGCACGCCGGCGGCTCGTGGGAGGCTCCTGGAGCCTTCCCCAGCGGCAGGGGAAAGCCCTGCTCTTTCCCTGCGCCTCCTCGTCTGCCGCCCTCCCTCGCACGGGGCTTTCACAGAGGAGAGGGAAGAGGCGCCCGTGGGCTGCCAGCCGGGCGCCTGCCGCGCTGCGGGGCTCCTTCGCCCGTGCCCGAGAACCAGCGCAGCTGGGCAGGCGCACACGCACCCCGGCACGCGCTGACCCAGCCCTGGACACGCAGGGAAACGCACACGCGCTCGTGCCCCCACGTGCTGACGCCAGCTTTCAGCAGACAGACGTACCGGTGCAAGGCGTGCGCCTGTGCGCTCACAGTCAGAAACCGCACACCTCCCGCCGATACCCAAAACAGGGGCTCAGAATTGCACCCCCAGCACACCTGCCCCTGCTTTTCCTCATCCTGCTCTCTTTGCCTCCCTCAGGCCTGCAGCTCCCGGGCCCAGGGAGACCTTTGCTATGATTGCAGCACCGCACGGCTCTACCCGCTCCCCGGCGACCCCCCTGCGCAGTAAGGCCGGGGCCTCCCCTCTCCGCTGCCTGCCCCCAGCCCGGCAGCAGCATGGGGAGCGTCAGTAGCCTCATCTCCGGCCACAGCTTCCACAGCAAGCACTGCCGAGCCTCCCAGTACAAACTCCGCAAGTCGTCCCACCTGAAAAAGCTGAACAGGTACTCGGACGGGCTGCTTCGCTTCGGCTTCTCGCAGGACTCCAGCCACAAGTCCGGCTCCAAAAGCAGCAAGAATGAGGACTTCTTTTACATCAAGGTCAGCCAGAAAACGCACGGCTCCCACCGGGCAGACTACACATCGCTCTCCGGCGGGGAGCTGGGCAGCCAAGCCGGGACGAGCAGCATGGACTTCGGGGCACCCACACCTCAGAAACTGATGCCCTTTTCCAATCAGCTGGAACTGGTTAGTAGGGGAGAGCGTGTCCCACAGACGTGCAGGTCCCCGTTCTCCCCTGCCCCACGGCGGCTGCTCGGGGCACGGCTGCGCAGGGGCCTGCTCGGGCTGGTGGCCGGCTGGTTTGTTAATAGAGGGCTGGGTCCACCCTGACAATCCTCGCCTGAACGTGGGTGCACATCCCACTGACGGGGCTATCCTGGCCTCTGGTCCAGGAGCAGGCTCAAAGAAAATAGCTGGAGCCAAGGAAATGGGAGGAGCGGGACAGCGGGGAGGCGCTGAGGGCATCCTGCCACCCCCTGCCTTTCGGGATCTGGGTCAGCAATGAGCCGCTATCCTTTCAATTTTGCTCATGTCGTTTTCCACCAAGAGAGGTGGCTCTAGCTGTCAGGTAGCAGCATCCTCCTGAGCTTTCAGCCCCTCTCCTAAGACCCCAGCCATCCCCGCTCCGGGGCCTCTGTCCTTGGGGACAGAAGGGACTGAGGAGAAAAGATCAAGGGATGTCAGTCTTCTGTGCTGACCACCTCTGCTCTTCTCCCCAGGGCGCAGAGAAGACTGCTGCAAGACCGACAGCCTTCAAACCAGTGCTGCCCCGCTCCGGCGCCATCCTCCACTCCTCCCCAGAGAACGGCGGTCACGTCTCCCAGCAGCTGCACCCCCTGGACAAAGCCAAGGAGCAGGAGCTCAAGCCGGTGCTGTGCTCCGGCGGGCTCTCCGACTCCGGCAGGAACTCCATGTCCAGCCTCCCCACCCACAGCACCAGCAGCAGCTACCAGCTCGACCCGCTCACCCCCATGGGACCCATCAGCCGCTTCGGGGGCTCAGCCCACAACATCACCCAGTGTGCCGTCATCCAAGACAGTAACATGATGAGCCTCAAGGCAATGTCCTTCTCTGACGGGGGCAACAAGATCATCAACCCCGGCAAAGCCCACCATGCCTCTGAGAAGACCACTTGCATCCGTTCACCCATCTCCACAGATGAGTCCACCATCCAGGAGCTGGAGCAAAAGCTGCTAGAGAGGGAGGGAGAGCTGCAGGAGCTCCAGTCAAGCTTTGAGGAGAAGGAAGTCAGCTCCTGTCAGGTTTATGAAGAGAAACAGAGGCGCTGCAAGGAAGAGCTGGAAGGCCTCAAGCAGAAATGCAACAGCAAGCTCAAGCAAACCTCACAGAAAACCCAGCGGACACAGCAAGTCCTTCACCTCCAGGTGTTCCAGCTGCAGCAAGAGAAGAAACAGCTCCGGGAGGAGCTGGAGAACCTCATGAAAGAGCAAAACCTGCTGGAGACCAAGCTGAGGTCCTATGAGAAGGAGAAGACCAGCTTTGCCCCAGCACTGGAGGAGACTCAGTGGGAGGTAAGCATCACTGGAGCACATCAGAGCGCAGCCTTGCAGACTGCAAATGCCGAAAGCAAAGGGTGCGCATGGAATGAGGCGGGAGCACAAGCACCACAGACAAACCACGCACCTCTTCTCCACTTCTGTACCTGCATGCAGTACTAGCTGCGGAAGGTCTGAGCAGTGCAGGCAGGCAGGCGCATGTGCCAGGCGCTGACTGGAGAGGATGTAGCTATTTAAACCAGGGAGAGCTCGTCTGTCACATGGATGATCTGCAAGTTGCTATCGATTGGCTCACTACCTTTCTTAGCAACTTAGCACCTCACATCATAAGGAAACAACTACTGCATAAAAAAAAAAATCCAGTCATTAAAATAACTTAACATTTCCAACCTCCCGCACAAGGTTCTCCAGGCTGGCTGCCCCAAAGGAGTAGTAAAGCTGCCTTCCCATACGTAAATAGGAGCTACTTGGACTTGTCTTGAGCATTTATTACAGAGCAGTAAAACCTTCCACTCCAAGCTTGCACTTAATATTCTTACTGATTGGGTATCATTGAACAAAGACAGTTAAACTGCTGAAAATTCAGAAGCGAGCCTGCCCACCCACATGACTAAAATAAACAGATATAATTTCATTGCAACTGTACAAAGAGAAGTATAGCTATTGTCTAATGTATTTAGAGAAGCATGATATTTACCTTTGCTCTCTTTTATCCTTTCAAGGATTTATTATATAATTTTCAGTATTTCCATTCTATTTGCTCCCAAAGCGATGATTCCCAAACCCTCAGGGTATGTTTTCAAATGAATCTGAGCTATCTTTTCATGCCGGTTTCTGAACCCTACCAAAATCCCAGCTGCAGGCGCCTCAGCAAGAGTGGCTGGAAGGAGATACCCCAAAAATCTCTCTGTGAGCTGATATGCAACACTTGATATATCAAGGGGATTTATGTGCTTTGCTCCCAGCTGCAATTTTGCTGGGTTTTAGGGTGCAGTTGGGTGTTTGCTTGCAAAACAAGCTTAGCAAGTTTAACTGACCATGTGAGCCTTCAGCAGTGGTTTCAGCAAACCCGTTGCACTGGGTGTTGAAACAGGGAGTTCCCTTGACACAGTCCATTTCCACATCTCAGCTGAGGAGCGCCAGCTTCTTCAATCCCTACAGCTATTTCACAAGCAAACCTCTGTCTAGGCTGGAGATGTTCTTGCACAGAAAAGCCCCACAGAAGAGCACGGTGTCACTTCCAGCTCACCCCGAGAGCCTAGGCAGCTAAGTTTTATCACCCCCTTTGCTGGAGCACTTCTCTGAATGGTTTGGATGAGATGCAGGATATAAACAGAAGCTGGCAGCGTGAAAGCTGCGGCCAGAGCCAATTTCTCAGCCAGGATCTCTGCATTCAGATGCCCAAGCATGCCCTGCCTTTGCTTGCATGGCGTGACCGATCTGCAAGGTGGTTTGCTAATGCCTTGGCTGCTGTTGACAACACATGGTTTTTGAGTTTCAGCTCTAACTCCGGGTGCTGTGTCCCTCCCTACAGGTGTGCCAGAAGTCCGGGGAAATCTCCCTCTTGAAGCAGCAGCTGAAGGAATCCCAGACTGAGCTCAACACCAAGACCACTGAGATCCTCAGCCTGAAAGCTCAGCTGAAAGAGGTGAGGGCAAAGATGGAAGGGCTGGAGATGAAAACCCGAGACCTGGAGGACTCTCTGCGCACCAAAGCCATGGAGCTGGAGGTGTGCGAAAACGAGCTCCAGCGTAAGAAGAATGAGTCTGAACTGCTGAGAGAGAAGGTAAACCTGCTGGAGCAAGAGCTCATGGACCTCCGAACAGAGCTCGCCATCCTGAAGGAGCAGCTGAGTGAAGGCCGGGACAGGGCCAGGTCTGCCTCCAGCCCAGCCCTGGGGATGGCGGACGACGCACAGGCGCTGCAGGGAGAAATGGAGAGGCTGAAGGCAGAGCTGAAGGCTGAGCGGGACAACAATGAGCAGATGACCTCCAGCTTCCAGCACGAGCGGCAGACGTGGAAGGAAGAAAAGGAAAAGGTGATTCATTACCAGAAGCAGCTGCAACAGAGCTACCTGCACATGTACAAAAGGAACCAGAACCTGGAGAAGATGCTCCAGCAGCTTGCCTCAGGGGAAGATGGCAAGGAGCCCATTGAGTTGGATATACCCGGTGCTGATGTCCCCTACGAAGACATCATCGCCACCGAGATCTGACCCAGGCCTTCCCTCTCCTCCTTGCAGATGGGTGTCTCTTCCAGGCAAGAAGTACTTCCCTGTGGCTCAGTACATGCTAGGTGCACCTTGTACAGTTCAGATGAGCCATGTATTTATTAGCTGAGCTGTTTGCCTGGCCAGCTCACGAGCCCTTCTCCCTTCCCAGTGTTGCACCGTGACGGTGCCCTACGCTGCCTGTCGTGTTACAGAGGTGAACAAGCAATTTGTGCCAATGGTGACGTGCCTAGCATCTGCCCCTCGTGTCCGATGCACCCTTGGCAGGATGCCTTCTGCTCATTTGTAGGATTGTTGAGCCAGAAATAGGGGCAAAAAAGGAACGGGACTTCAGCAAAAAAATTTCCTATAGGGACAGAAGATGATGCAAAACTCTCAAGGGCAAACTCTCCCCACAGGGCAAATGCCAGAGCAATGAACGCTGGTTCAAAGGGAACCTGTGAGTAGCACAACTCTGGGAATGGGGATGCCACAGCCCTTCCCACCTTGTTCAAGAAGAAATAACCAACACCACATTTCCACCACTGGTCCCTGGCCCACAACCTGGAGAAAGCACGAAGCTGCTCTGACATTTATTTATCTTTCTCCAGTTGATTCTGATTTCCAGAGAGCGGTGGTAGCCAAGGAGCCAGCCCATAAGGAGCAAGGGGATTTGTACCGTGCCATTGGCAAGAAATCCTGCTCTGCTTCTTCATTCCTTCAGCTATCCTGGAGTGCCTCAGGAATGACCCGACAAGTACACACATGCACACACACGCTAATTCAAGACTAAGGAGGGGTAGCAACCTTAGATTTGTAGGGTTGACTCTTGGCTTCCCTCCCGCCCAGTGCACGCCACTGGAAAGCACCATCTTCTAAAAGGACTAGTGACTATAAGAGCTCACCCCAAGGGCTCACTTTAAAAGAGGCCTGGCTTTCCGAAAGGTGCCTCTTGGGAAACAAACTCCTTTCAACTTCATGAAGTTGAACAGCAAGAATGTAAGCAGCCAGAAATCAGCAGTTTGTTTGCTTTTAAGAAAATCCCAAGTTAATTGCTTTCCACCTTCTCCTTTCTCCTTATCTTTTCAGAGTTGCAGCAACCGAAAAATGTAGGATCTTTCGCCTTTCAGTTATCACAACAGTAACTCCTGCCTCGGGCTGAGCCAGCATCTGGCAGCAAGCTCCTACTTTGTTACTGCAAATACCCACGTTGTAACCGCCTTTCATTAATGATCATGGCCCACGTTGAATCCAAGCAGGTTTCCTGTCCCTCATCTACAGCTGCACCAGCACTTCCCTCCTGCAAGGCCAGGGACCTTCTCCTAATTTGCACCGTAAAGCACATCCACAGCGAGTCATCGTTCCTGTCTCTGAAGGACAAGGACTTAACATCCCTATTCTCCAGCTGCTAAACTGGTAACTGGATTTAAGGATTAACAGAAATTTCCAAACTGCAGCCAGCGCTGAAGAATCAAGAGTGAAATCAATTTTATTTACCCCAAGGGACTTGGCCCAATGCACAGGCAGAAGGCAATGACCCCACATGCTCGCTCTCTTTCTCGCTGTGACTGACTCCCTCCCACTTTCTCTCCCATCAAACTGACTGCCTTACTTCCTCCCATGCCATTAAGTCTGCGGCTTCCCGCCGCAGCCGTTGACAGGAGCTGGTAAGAGAAAATGCTCTAATTTTGTTTTCTACCCTCGCTCTTAAAAAATTTCCTCCTGCCTTCAGCAAGCAAATGAAAAGGCTCCGCCGCAGCAGCGGGCTCCAGGGGAGTCTGCGCTTGCCGAGGGGCCCTGGGAGCAGCCCCTTCCCGTCGCCTCGTGCTCGGCACAGCAGCCAGGAGGGAAACCGCCCGCTACGCACCTCCGGCAGCTGCCAAATACCCCGCGAGTCGGCCGCTGACGTGCGACAACCGATGTTGAGAGAGCTGAGCTGGGCAGGGTGGAGGTTTATAGCCGGGACCACTTTGTGCCAGTGCAATGGTATTTTTACTGCAATGTGTTTATTTATCCACTAGCAAGCTGGGCAAAAGCCCACAAAGCCCTCTCCCCCCAGGCTGCGGGGGAGCGTCACGCCCCTGCCCCTGCTCCCCCCATGAATTCGGCCAAGGGCTCAAAGCCAGGCTGCCCTCGCACCACCAGCCTCCCCCCCCCAGCCAGCAGACTCTCCGCAAAAAGATTTCACATCCCTCGCCCCACTCTAGCCTGACAAATGCACAACTTAGAAACCAGTCTGTGCCTTCCGTACCTCCCCCCACGAGGAATCTCGAGCCATGTGCCACCCCGCAAGCGAGCCCCGTCCGGGCATCCCGGGCTGGGCGCACCGCACAAGCCCATCCTGAGCCATCGTCTGCTGGAGGAAAGCAAACCTCCAACCTGGGTTTCAGCCCTGAGGCTCTAGGTCAGGGTTAGGTCAGGTCACTTTTCCTGCAAGCCACAGGGCAGGGGAGCAGTCCCAGCCTTTGCCCAAACCTGCTGAAAGGATGGTTTAGGAGGACCAAACGATCAGAGGCAAAAAGAGAACAGCAGACAGCTATCCAGTGCCCAAAGGAGACGCTGCATCCGACTCAGCTCTGGCTCGAGAGGCCAGAAGGGATTTTCTGCATCATCCAAGCCATAGACCTTCACCAAGCGGTTTTGTATCCCCCTCCCCATCCCGTGATCGAGCCGAGTGCAGTTATTGGAAGCTCTTAAGTGTCAAATAAGTGAGAAGCACAGAAGGGAGCAGAGCTCTTCCCGACTGCCCCCTTTTTAATAGCTCCTCACAAGGCATTGGCCTTCCCAGGCTTCCCAGCCCTGTTCCTGCCTTGCCCCTGAAGCCAGTGGACTCCACTGCATTGACTCTGAGGGCACCCGTCCAGTTTCCCTGTAGCACCAGCCCCGCATCCTCACCAAGCGCTGTACAACGTGATCGACTGGAGACGTTGACTTGCTGCCTTTGCACAACGCTGTGTTTGACCGTATGCATTGCAGATGTGTCATTCCTTGGTGTGAGTAACGGCTGTCCCACCCCGCTCCAGGAGAGGCCAGGGTTCAGCCTGTATATATAATTATTTTTCTGCAGGTTTTTTGGATGTTACTTCTGGTGACTGATGTAAACTACTGGTAATTTTATGTTTTTATTTATAAATAAATTTTTTAAAACTTATTTTGCGCTCTGTGAACGATATGAGCTATTTGGATTTTAAGACCAGAAGGCTGGTGGCCGCGTTCACAGCTGCCCTTTTGCGTAAGGCAGAACAAACTCACAGCCCAACGCATTAACCAGCGCTGAAGCCAAAAGCTGGTAACACGCTGGGCTGTGCCCTGGGGCCCGGCATACAGGAATTTCAGCCATCTCTGCCCCAGGAGCGGTGGCTGTCAGCAGGCTTTGGGGGCTGCAGAGCTGCCCGAGCTGCAGTGACCTGTCCTGGTGTCCCGGGGTGTGGGAAGGAGCAGGGGATGGGAACCAGACCTCGGCCCTAAGCCAACACTGCTCGAGTTGCCCGGTCCAGCACAGCTGCTAGCGGAAAAATAACCAAGGGCAGATTGTGCGGCGGTACACGGACGCGTGGGAGACTGCAACGACATGTTGAGTGACATTTCAAGGGACACGCGCACGGGAGCGACCGATCAGTCCGTCAGCCAAGCCCCCTCCAGCACGCTACGTCTCCGCAGCAGTCGGCACCGAGCTCTCCCCGCACACAGCAGGGACGTGCCACAAGTTTGTGCTTCCTGGGGCGCTCGGACACGGTCCCGGCCCCCCTGTCTGCTGGAGAAGCGCCTGCCCCCTCTTTTGAGGGGGGTGTGGGTACGACCATCACTGGTTGTAGCTGTGAAAAACAGAGTTTTTGTTCCTTTTGCACCCCAAAGACAGACACTTCTAGGGCTCCCATTGACTTTCCAAAGACAGAAAGGGAGAAATCACGATGGGAAGCACCACCAAGGGCCCCGTCTTCCCCACGCTAGGATCACGTTCGCCTATTGACTCATTCATGCATATTTCAGGCCTTCTCAACTCCAAATCCCACTGAGGCAGATAAGCCCTCTCTTTGCAGCACTCCCTTCACATTTGCATTGCAAGCCAAGGAATTACAGAAGCAAGATGCTGTTCAACCAGCTGCTTCATCTTTCCCCCCGGTCTGCACTAACAAGAGCTCTCTTGCTGGCAGAATTCGGCCCCAGCTCCACAGAAACAGAGCCGAGACCCTGGCGTCGCCTCCCAGGAGCTCTCGCAGCCTCCCCTGGGACTCCCTGTGCTCCGGCTGCTGCAGGAATCTGATTTTGGCTTGTGCTGTAATTGCAAGCGCTGTGGCCCAGGGACACTCCGTTTACTGACTCTTTTAGCCTCCGATCTCTGCAAACCAGCTTGCAGTCGCTGCCCCTCACGCACCTCTTTATTCCCATCCCTCTGCTTTTGAGGACGTCCCCCCAGGGCAACGCCGTGGCCAGCCCCATCTGCCACGGGAGCCAGCCCAGCAGAGCGCCTGACCTGCCAGTCACCAGCAGCAAAAACGCTCCTAAGCAAAGAGAAGCTGCCAAACCGGGACGGCTCTTCCCTGCTCTGGGCATCACACGGGCAGGGCACACGGGCTGCCTCTTGCCTGGCAATCCCCAAGCGCCTCTCAGCCTCTGCCCGTCTCCGGGGCACAGCACCCGTCAAGCCCACAGAGTTGGCCGCAGCGCGAGCCGCGGTCCCACTGGGGACTCTGCTCCACCTGGCCCGTTCGCTTCCAGCCCCGCGAGCGCTTCGCGATGGGGGCGAGTGTCATTATCTCGGCTTCGCAGCTGGGATAAGCCATGCGTGGAGAAAAGGCAGCTTGCCTCAAGCATACATCAGGGTATCAGAGAAAAGGAGATAATCTGCCTGGCCCGTGTCCCACCCCTGCATGCCACAGGCTTCACCTTCCCGGCTCTGCAGATTCGTTTTCCTCCCAGCCCCATTCAGCCCTGTCCCCCTGCACTGAGCTTGCGGACCCGACCTGCCGCCTTCTCCCCCTCCTTCGGCAGCGCTCCCAGAGCAGGCAGATCTGCCCCTCCACCCGAGAGGACCAGGAAAAACAATTACAGAGAGAGAGACAACAAAAACATCTTAACGAAAGCCAAGGACATTTTGACTATGGAACAGGCTCTTTCCCCCCCCGCAAACTGATCAACCCAAAGCCTATTTGCACTGCACAGATCTGACTGTTTCACAGGTCTAAACAGTGAGTGACACTAGCAGGGAAACCAGAAGCCCCAGAGCGGGGCGGCAAGAGGATCTGCAAAGCATCCTAATTGTCCACAGCACAGCCACATCCAGCCCCCGCGGCCCCTCCCTCCCTCCCACCCCTGTCCCTTTCAATTAGAGGTAATTGGGACTTCTGCAGTCTTCATAAGAAGCGACAGGTGAAGCAATTTGTATTCCCAGCACCAAAACTAACAGGACAATTTTCTTGCCACCAACCATCACTAGGACCACTTGGAGACAGCTCCTGGGCCGCCCTATTAAAGGGAGGAGCTTGAGGAACAGAGGAAAAATACGGGGAACACTCAAATAAGGGGAAAATAAAAATTCACATCCTGGCAATTCATCCCAACTGGGTAGCCCTGTTCCCTGGGGTGCTGCCAGGAGCCTGGCCCCACCACGGCTCAGGGTGAAGGCCCCGAGCCCACCCGGCACGCTGGCTTTGCGGCCCCCTCCTCCAAAGCGTGGCAGGGCGCAGGCAGCAGGTACCTGCACCGGGCACCGGGCTCCTGCCGACACTTTCCAGGGAAATCTTGGCTTTGCTCACACTGCCTGAGGCATGAGGGAAGTTTATTTTTAGAGCCTTTGAAAACTGCTGAGGAGGAAGGAGATAGAAAACCACGTGCGAGATCTCTCCTTTTTCTCAACAGCACCTTCTATTACAAAAGACCTCTGGTTGTCACCTCCCTTCAGCTGCCTTCCCGGCTGTGCAGGCTGCCACGCGAGGCTGCCTGCTCGGCCAAGCCCTTCCCAACTTTTCCTACCTAGGCCTATGCGTGTATTTGGATTAGGACAAAAAAGGGCAAGGAGGCCCCCCAGTCTGGCTGTTATCCCAAGGCATCACAAGGAATGCCCCTGTCCCAGGGAGGTTACAACCAAGTACAAAGGACACAGCAAGCTAAGGCAGGGAACTCACCCATGGCCACGCGGCTCTCGTAAGCGCAGCGCTGTGCCACTGGCAGGCTGTCCTCGAGGCAGACGCGCTGTGAGCACCGCTTCCCAGCGGAGCCGGGTGCCGGACACCCCGGGAAGCCCCAGCCCCACGGCTGTGGGTAGCTGCGTCTGGCAGCTCAGCACACCGCGGGGAGCTGCTCGCAGCCCGGCACAGGGCTGGGTCGGACTGCGATCCCCCTGGGGTAAAACCAGGCTGCTTCTTCCATAAAAACAGCTGAAAAGTCCACTCGTGCCCATTCTGCACCAAAACCGATTGACTTTTTAATCACTTTTTAAAGCCCTCTTCATCTGTTTGTTGCCTTTTCCTTGGGGCCAACCTCCCACTTGCCCAGTGATTAGATGTGAGAAGGCACCTAGCAGGACAACAGCATGGCCCTGAAGTACAGCCCCTCGAGGAGGGCTCGAGGGCTCTTGGGACAGCTTCACTTTAATGAGCTAACCGGCAATTAGCGATGCCGCTGGAGGAGGGAGCTTAGTAACAGCACAAGCAGCAAGGGTCAGGGAGAGAGAAGCTGGGAGAGAGCTAGAGGGAACGGAGATCTGTAATTGTCAGGTCAACGCAGAAGCAGCTAACGCTCAGAAAAAGCTGTGTCCTCCAAGCAGGTGGAGCTCAGAGCACGCTCTGCCTCAGGCAGCAGCAGAAGTTAAATGCTCAGCATTACAGAGCATTACCCTTTCCTCACAGGGCTGTTACGCATGAGGAGCAGGACTGAGGC
Organism: Dromaius novaehollandiae; assembly: GCF_036370855.1. Classification (NCBI taxonomy): domain Eukaryota; kingdom Metazoa; phylum Chordata; class Aves; order Casuariiformes; family Dromaiidae; genus Dromaius; species Dromaius novaehollandiae. Next base: position 7,058,779 of record NC_088123.1, read on the forward strand.
ACAGCTCTGGTGTTACGGTGATGTGGCAGACTGCAGCCAAACTGTGGACATAGCCAGCTGCCAGGGCGACCTGGTCCCAGCTGCAATTCCTCCCTGTTGCTCTTGCACCTGAGAGGAGGCAGGTTCTGGAAGGAGCAGAGAGCCCTGATAACACTGGGTTAAAGTCATTCCTTCTAATGCTCCCCTGTGGCAGGCTGAACATGAAAGGGAGGCATCCGTGAGTGCTGCTCACCGGCTGAGCTCGAGCTTCCCAGGCTAATGAAGCATCTAAACAGAAGGGGCAAAATTAGCTCAAACTCCCTTGCGCCAAGCAGCGGGATGCCATACAAGAGAAGGAGCAATAGCTCCTTCGTTTCCTTCCGCAATCAGTTATGTTTCCTGCTTCATCTCTGCTTTACACTAGCTCTGAATTCAGCCACTTCTCCAGCTGCCCTAGTGCTAGCCATCATCAAGCAGAAGGAGAGCTGTTAAACTAATCAACTGACACAAATGAGCTTCAAGACAGAGGAAAGTTGATTTGCATCTTTTCTTAACACACCAGCGTAACCGCACCAGTTTCTGGCTATGGGGGGCTGAATCACACCTAAAATCTCAACACAGACAAGACCAGATCTGCCTCTGAAAGAGCAATTAAATCAAGCCACCTTGCGCACGCAGGGCGATAGAGGGTAGGAGGCAAAGCTTCTTTTGATGTGCAAATAACCCGCAGCCACTTTCCTAAGCACGGCGGCTCTCCCCACCAGCACCGTCCCCGGCCTTACATCTGCCAGTCCAAACTGAAAACCCAAGGGGAAGGGTGGGGGGAAACACGTCCAATGTTTGCTCTCCTCCCTTCCCTAAATGAAACGACAGCTGTTGTGTGCTTCTCACAGAGACCTGACTGGCTGAAATCAGTTGGCAAAGGGGGATAAGACCCCCAGGCAGCCCTCATTAGTCATTACCAGGAAAAAAAAAAAATGAAGAAAACAGCATGTAAATGCACTAAGGCAGCAGATGTGAGATCAGCACGTCCCATTTAGCTTGGTACCTGCTGTCTCCACGCAATGAAATATTGGCCTGTTTGTTTAGCACCCAGCTAAGCACCGCTCTGCGAGGCAGGAGGAGCGGACGGGGGGGGACGGCTGCCGCGCTGGCTGTGCGAACAGGAGGAGCGAGCCTGGCTCACCCCGGCACGAGCAGCCTGCTCCCTGCCTGCACCACCGTGCCCACTCGGGTCAGCTAAGCTGAAATTACACCTTGCATTATGTTTTCACTGTAGAGAGTCTCTCTCACCTGGACAAACAGCCTCAAATTGATGCTCCTAACATGGGGCTTCTAAAGTACTCACCCATAACGCAGCAGTGGAGCAGAAATAGTCCAGGATCCTGTGTGATCAGTTGATCCTAGACCACGACATGGCCACACATCTCTGCCTGGGTCTCTCTTTTGGTTAGTGGCTGCTTGCTGGCACAGGGCAGGAGCTAGTAGGCTGCTAGTTTGCAGAGACAGCATTGCATCGAGTGAAGGAAGCTGCAGACCAGGCTTGCCTGCTCTGGCGGCTGGAGAACACTACCCAAGCAGCTCAGCTTTCACATCTAAAGAGGCTTTTCCTAAAGAAAGAACATACACACAGTGGGACTGCAGCACAGAACCAGGAAGGGAGAAGTGATGAAACCTTAAGAAGTTTCAGAAGGATTCTGGCAGCAAAGACTCAATTCTTACTACACTTTCTCCCTTTGGTACAGGTGGAGAAAGCAGGCACACGAATGCTAGAGTTAGCACCACTAGACTGCTGCAATACAGGCGATGGTGGGCCTCTTCCCGGGGCAGCATTTATTTTCCTATCAGCAACCCCTGGCCTAGGTTGCAACACGATAGCTGTGGGCAGCACAGCCTCAGGTTGGGTCATGAGATGCCATTTCCAAAGGACTTACCTGCACCAGGGACACTGGTGACGGTTCCCATTACTACCGACCATCCTGCTGTGCAAGAGGAGACAGGCTGCACAAGGACATGCCTCAGCTGTCATTGGTTGAGGTAAGGAACAGCCGATTAGTTCCTGTAGCTGAAGCCCTGCCTAGCAAAGCTTGGTTTGCTCTCTGCTGGCAGTAGGGCAACTACATTAACCTTCTTTTCCACACACAATAATTCCTCTTTGCCTGTGGCTCCTCTCATGCTTGGGTCCCCAGCTGCCTTCATAAAATGTCCCTGTTGTCTAAGGGTCTGGGTGCTAGCACAGAGGTCTTGTCATTCTCAGGACACCAGCTACAAGAGGCATCACGCACACTGCAGCCAGGCAGGGCGAGCAAAAACCAAGCAGGCAGCAAGATTACAGCTTGCAAAACACCTAACGTGCCATTCAGAGTGGCATCCCTTTCCTCCAGGTTCGTGAGGCCCCATTCACCCTGCCACCCCTTTTTCCTGGGGAAGGTCTGTGTTCTCAGCTCAGTGCTAAAATAGCTGTGCAACAAGCCCCAGCCTGTGTCTATGGCCTCTGGCTGATGCTAGCTAAAGTTATTTTTGTCATTCTTCTCTTCCAGGGCCCTGTGCCAGGTTCAGACTATTCGCTACCTGGATAGTTTCTAGTCTGTAGGAATGGCTCTTTTGCAACCTGGGGGAACTTGCCCATACACGCAGGGTGACAACGATACTGTGCCCATGTTGACACATGTGTCTCCTCCAGCAGCCCAGGAGCATGAGCCAGAAGGAAGATGGAGATTTCTGCCCTGCTTCTAATCTCCAGAGCTTACGGAAAGCAGGCTCAGACATGCCTGCGGATCGCAGCGGTAGCAGCGCAACGCTGCACAGCATGAGAGCCAGACCAGGCCTCACAGCGGGAGGGGAGCCACACACCGCGGGCAGAGCAGGCCGTCCCCTTGCTGCGCCCGCGTCCGAGGGGGCAGTTCAGACCCAGACACTGTCAGGTTAAACCTCTGCCTGCCTCTGCCAGGCGCGCGTTCCTCATCAGACCAGAGGTCCTGCAGGTTCAAACACCAAGTAAGGCCAGTTTTATTTTCCCCAACAGGGAATGAAGAGCCTCAGCAGGCCGTTTTTGTGCATCTACACAGAAGCCTTCTCCCTTGACCTTACAATGCCAAATGAACCTGGAACCAGCCCTTCCTCGCTATTCTCACAAACCATCATTCAAAAACTCAGTTCATTTATAGTCGGCAGCATCCAAACAAACGAAAAAGCATCACTGCATACAGTGCTGCTTCCAGCTAGTCTGGTAATTAGGTTTTTGAAGTAATAACTGCTGTGCAAACATTTAACAGGAAGAAACATTAGTTCCAGGTAATACAGGATCTGAAACAACCATGCCTTTCTGGACTGCATTAAGATGCCTGATTTGGGAGCCGACGTGTCATCCCCTCTCCACTCCCGCCAGCCTGCGAGGCCAGGCCAGGCCAGCACTGCCGCGGTGTGGCTGCCTGGCTTCATCACACTGCTCTGCCGAGCTGAAAAGCCTCTCCTGGCGAGCACGGTGCAGGCTGAACACAACCCCTGTGAGCTCCAGACAGTAGCTATTTCATCTCCAGTAAACCCAGGCTGCTGGGGACCACCCCTGTCACAAACCCACCTAAAACCACCCCCATTTATTAAACTCAGTTTCAACCTCTATTTGGCTCAGATCAGCCATGCTATCATTGGCAAGGCTTTGCTGATTAGCCTGGGTCTGAGCATCTCACTGACCTGCCATGAGCCTTGGGAGAGCAGGGAAACCTCTTATTTTTTCCCACTTTGCTCCCACGCAGTGCAAATTAGAAAGTTTAATTGCAGAGAATACTCTTATGATGGCAGAATTTATTTTGCTGTGTAACATGGCCACATTCCAGGAGCCACTTTCATCGGTATACAAACACTTCCAGGTATCCTGTGAAAGGCAGCTGCCATGCTCTCCAGCACTCAGCACGGTAGCAAGGATGCTCATTCAACCATTGTCCCCCGAACTCACCAGCCATTGAAGGGCTTCCGGAATTCAGCACTCGTCGCCTTCTTGGTACCTCAGAATATTTTGCTCCCAAGACCAGCATTGGGCTTTGGAGTTTCTTCTCTTACTCAAGTTTTCAAACCAAGTCCAGCCCTACTATTTACAGGTATCACTGAACACTGACTGCTGCCACCTGCTAATTAAGTTATTCTAGTGCATTAACCATAAGCCTTTTCCTCAAGATGTAAAGCCACTCTGAGATTCCAGCAGTCTATGACGAATTGGTACCAGTTCCCCAGCATAGCTGATTGCTTTAAAAAGGTTGAGTCTGTTTGACTCAGGGAAGGGACAAGACAATTTGGAAATAACGGGGCATTGGTGAAACCACTTTATACAAACCAGCTCAAAAGCTGGATACATGACAGTCCAACTTGAAAGACAACGCAGTGGTCTAGTTATAAAGCCATTCTTTCCCCCTTTTTCCACTTACAGATCATAAAACATTTGTTTAAAGCAGTTGCCATTATTCTAATTTTTTCAGCTAGGTAAACTGAGGCACTTACAATATTAAGCTAGCTGAGTCAGTGGAACAGAAATCCATCCTGCTTGCTCCAACTTTTTAATTGTTAAAGAAAAACCATGCTGCCTTCTAACATACTATATATCCTCCTTCCCCATTCTCCACCACATTAAACAAACAGTCTTTCAAGCTCTCTGGGACAACCATAAAGTCATTATTAATACTGAGAAAATGGGATTTGTAATTTTGATACTGCAGTGACTTCCAGCAAAAGACATATTGCAAGAACCAGTCTGCACATTAAAATGAGGTTTTGTTTTGTTTTTTTAAATGAGCTAGTCTCTTCATCTCCCTCAAGGACTACTTGTACTTCTGTACAAGGAACACCTTCTACAAGTTTCACCATAGAATGAAATTTAATTGGGGAGAAGAGCTGAGACAGCCTCAGGTTTTTATCAGTCAGAACAAACCCTTGTTTACAGAGACAGTGTCACTGCAGCTCGGGAAATCAGGGCACAGTTCTTAAAAAAAAAAAAAAAAAAAATGAATAGCAAACCAAGACAAAGGAAAGGTGTTCTCTTTCCTCCTTAAGTGAATAAAGGCAGACTGTTTTTGATGTGCACATGTTTTTCCAGTGAAGGAAGGTAAGTTTGGGTTTACCTCAGCTCTCTGGAGTACCTCTAGGAGAATCCTGGATCTCACTGTTTCATACTGCTCTCTTCTGAAATTCTGCCACCTTCACCAGACATGTGCTGCAATCCCTCAGCCTCCAGCATGGAAACAGTTATGACAAAACAGTTAATTCACGTGGAGGGACTTGTACTAGTGATTTAAGTAGAATCATGCCCCAGGCTGTCTTTGCAGAATACTAGAATAAATCTACTCAGGCCCTAGGCTCCCGGTCACCCTTGGTATGATTTGTATAGAAAATGTAAAGTCAACATGTCCCCTAAGCTGACTTTCAAGGAGCCTTTTAAGGATACTTTCCCAGGCTCCTTTAGCACAAGCTAACAATTGAGATTCAGGTGGAAACACTGGTATCACATTACCCTCCAACATTCCTGTAATGTCTTTACCCACAATTACAACATTCCTCTCACCCACTTTACCAGCACAAAGCATGCAGTCCTAAAGCTGAAGCCCATTCAAATCTTGACTATTGAAAGCTATCAACTCTAGTGACAATGTGCTGGCGTCCCCAGAGACCTTCTCTCCAGATATGGAAATGGAAGTGAAAAATGCTTCTGTTCTTTTAGCAGATGAAGTATTTTCATGTAAACAGGAACCCCAGCGGCAAAGGACATCTAAGCCACTCCTGTAGCAAGACACTGCAGAATGACCCAAAATTGTTTCTTACCACAGAATCACAAAAGCTTCTATTTCATTCAACACCTTTCATATTTAATTTATTTAGATATTTTCTACATTAAAGTATTCTCATGCCAATACTTCCAACCTCCCATCCCTACCTCAAGAAAAATAGACTTGACACAGCTTTAGGGTGGAATGCACTGGAATAAAGTTGCTTTGCATCCAAGTTACAGAGAACACTGAACAAACTATAGAAAGAACTGCACATAGGGAAACATCAGGGAATTCTGGAGTTATTACACTATAGTGTAAGCTATGTTAGCACCTTCCTAGACAAGCACTGAGAAAGTTGTTTAGAGAGGTGCAACATGCTTTGGTTTAGCTAAACCAGAGCTTAGACTACATTAAGCCTGGGGGGAAAAAGAAAAAAAAGAAAGCAAGAAAGCCTGCCAGCACTGGGCTCTGAGCCTCACTTAAAACTAGTTAAAAATACAACACAGAATTGACTAGCCAAGTTGGAAGTGTTTGGGAATGCTGAGCTCTCCTGGCTAGCCAAATCTGTGTCTAGAGTGCAATCCACAGCAGTTTCAAACATGATTCAGGACCCAGTGTCACCTAGAGCATGCTTTATAACAGAATTCAAAATATCCATCCACATATTAAGTTTTCTTCTGTTGCATCATTTAGTACAAGACATTTTAAAAGCTGACCTCCCACCAGTACAAGCGTGTCAGGTTTAATAGTTTGTCACATCACACATAATCCCCTTCAGTAGCAGCACGACACCTTGAATTATCTACAGTTTGCCCATTGGGACACTACTGACCTTGGAATGCTTTAGCCGCTGTTTTGTGTCTCTGGCATTTCTAGAATTCAAGGAATAAAATGGGTAAGTAGGAAACTTAGTTTGCAAACTTCAATTTAAAACCTTTAAATCAGTAACTGAGTCCTAACAAGCTCCCCTCAGGTAGCAACCCACTGCCTGTGACCTCCAAAAAGACCCTCTGCTAGTGGAAAAGCACTAGTATGCTCACTAGTGTCCCTACTTCACGCATATCTTTAAGATTATTAAGCCATATTTAAAAATTAGTGACTTGCATTTTTCAAAGATGTTACTTGCACCACACTTTCCACATATTAGCTTGGTCTTCAAGCACAACAGCAGCACAGCAAAGTGCCATCTGTTCTACCATCAGCATGGCAACTAAGTATGATAGAGCAGATTCTTTGGACAAAGGAAGTCATTTGCTCCTTCATGTTTTCTAAACCACATGTTCCTGGTTTGAAAGTAAGGATTTACACTTTCTGATAATTCTCAGACATTCTTTTAAAATGTCTACAAAAGGTCCAGTTCCAAAACACAAGCTTCATGACAGCTATTGCACATTTGTAAGAGCTGGCCTAAAGATTTTCCTGAAGATCCAGGCTTTGGAAGTAGGGATATTTTAAAAACTGGTATCAGTGTACATAGGAACACTGGCACAAATGTCACCTATTCTTGGTTTTAATTACAAGGGCGACAAGTAAACACCAACACATGAAGAAAGAAAACAAACAGCATTTCACAGAGCAAGGAGCTAGTGATGAAGCTGCAGCTAGTGCTTTGCAGTCGAATCCCGAGGATAGAATTCAGCCAGTGTTGTCTGTGGAATTCTCTTCAACATCTCCTTGGGGAAGATTCGCAAAAGCTGCCATCCAATGTCCAAGGTCTCGTAAACAGTACGATTTTCATAAGGACCTACAGATTGTAACCACAGACTGAATTATGAAGCAAGAAAAAGTCTCAAAAGGCAGATCTTAAAATAAGACCTAGACCTTCTAGGTGTTAAGGAATACTGTGACGTTGCTGAAACAGACACTTACCCTGAGCAATGAAGTTCTTCTCAAACTTCTGCAGAAACTCCAGGTAAAGAAGATCATCTGAGGTAAGAGCTTCCTCACCAACTACAGCCTTCATAGCCTGTACATCCTTTCCGATAGCATAGCAGGCATACTAGAAGGGAGAGAAACAGAATAAGTACTTTTACCTCGGTAACTAAAATACTTCCTCAAGTTTAACAGCAAGTGAGGTGGCCTTTTGGAAGGATAACATCTGAGGTCCCTTTCCAGTCCCTTTATTACTTTAAGTAACTAAGGCTACTGCAGCTGACAACATGGCATTATTCTAGTATTATGCAGTGACAGATGCAGTAAGCCTGGATCACTTTCCATTCAATTAATACAGAAAAAGAACAGTTTATTTAGTATTTGCTGGAGAACATTAGATGTTCTACACCATACAGTGCACACTTATGCTGCAGAGAATCATGTAGCAGTGACCCACACAGTCACACAGTATCTCTGTACAAAGATTTCTGTTCAAACCCAAACCAAATGGTGTCACTTGACTAGACTAAGCACTCAGAGTTGATGCTTTAAAGCAGTCAGAAGTGCACTCAGTTGCAACTGTTCGGCGTGCTCTTTACAGGCTGCTTCGCAAAAGATGTGTATTTGAAATAATATGCCTCCGGTTCTCAGATGAGGTTTTCTGCATACCAGTTGGTTGGATACATCTGCATGGTCCTTCCTGGTCATGCCCTCTCCGATAGCTGACTTCATCAGTCGAGACAAGGAGGGCAAGACATTAATAGGTGGGTATATCTGGAGGAAACAGACATCCAACAAGCTCAGCATTATTAGTGCAACAAGTGCAGGAGCGTTCTTAAATGTTCCAACTAGTCTGGTACACACCTGTCTGTTATGCAGCTGCCTATCCACATAAATTTGTCCCTCAGTGATGTATCCAGTCAAGTCAGGGATGGGATGAGTAATATCTAAGAAAAGTAGTGGTTTGTCAGTTTTCAGACCTTTCATATCCATTCTGGCAGTGATATGCCTACTTTGAGATACTTAACACAGTATAGCAGTGGTACTAATGAATGATGTTTTACTTCAGACACCATTTAAGTACTCTTATGCAAGAATTACAACTGTAGATACTCCTAATAGAGGGCTGCAGGATAGTCCTGAAGTCTGAATTGGGCAAAGCATTTCTAGTAAGAACAGACACAGACAGCCAAAAACTGCAACATCTATAAGAAAACCTAAATGCCATGTTCTTCTCTTGCTGTGTGTCCAAAATAAGGTACCTTGCGCTAAGGGAGTCCTTTAAAGTGCTAGTTACTAAAAACATTTGAAAAATAACTCACCATCATTGGGCATGGTAAGAATAGGAATCTGAGTAATGGAACCATTTCTGCCTTCCACACGCCCAGCACGCTCATATATAGTAGCCAAGTCAGTGTACATGTAACCTGGGAAACCACGACGGCCAGGCACTTCCTCTCTAGCTGCTGAAACCTGCAAACAATCCAGAAAAGTGTTTCCAGGAAGCAGGATCACTCACACAGACCAGCAGTCTCCTCTAATTCAAGCAGCGTCGTGAGTTAAGGTATCCCTTCCTGGGGGTGATACCAGAATACAACCACCCAAATCCTCTATTAAGAGTAGTATGTCACCACAACCATCCATGACAAGATGCTATGGCAAATTAGAAATTGTAACATGAAGCTGTTGGAATTTAAGCAGCCAAATAGGTTTAACGATCATACCAGCAAGAAAATTTTGACTGCTGAACATAACTCTAACCAACTGATAAACAGCTAAAAGTCTCTGTGCAGTTTAAGAACACCGTAACAAATACTTTCTGCTTGAGCAGAAATTCACATTCTACTTTATACTATCAATCCCTTCTGCCAACACCCAGCACGAGTTAATGCATACCTCTCGCAGAGCTTCAGCATAGGAGCTCATATCTGTCAGAATGACCAGTACATGCTTCTCACACTGATATGCCAAGAACTCCGCTGTTGTTAGAGCTAGACGAGGTGTGATAATGCGTTCAATGCTGAAACAGAAGAGTATGGCACATTCATGATAAGCACTTTAAGGTTGCAAGGTAACAGTCTGAAGTCGCAAATACTTTAAAATCCCCTTAAAAATCTGCTAAATGCACTAACAGGAGTGCCAGCATTTCATACTCCACTTTACTGCAAGATGTCAACATAAATGATATCTGACAGGTCACCGGTGAGGCTTCAGATTCCAGTTTATCTGTTCTTCTCTGCTTTTTCCCAACTGATACAGTTTAACTACTTACGTTGGATCGTTAGCCAAATTCAAGAACAGGCACACGTTGTCCATGGACCCGTTTTCCTCAAAGTCTGATTTGAAGAACCGAGCAGTTTCCATGTTCACCTAAACCACAATATTAAGATATCAATTCAAGACTAGATTTTAGCACGCTATATTTTTGCATCATATGAAAATCCAAATACCTCATTATTAACAGATATACACAGAGTTCTCTGTATCATGAAAACTCCCCTACGATCTTGACAAAAATAGAGTTATTTCTAGAAGTCTAGGCTAGAGCCCAAGTTTAAAATACTTCATCCTAATTAAAGAGGCACTCACTTTGTTACCATACTACTGGCCATTTGGGTTTTTCAGCCAGCCAGCCTATTTAGCACTTTTATTATATGTAAGACCTACCTAGAACACTTTAAAAAGTAGTAATGTTCAACTACCACTCGACATTGTCTTATTTAATATTCCAGCATCTTTTTCCTCCAATAATAGCAACTTACACCCATAGCAGCAAACACAATAGCAAAATTTTCTTCACTGTAGTCCATCACATCTTTGGATTTCTTCACCAAGCCAGCCTGGCGACATATCTGAGCTGCAATCTAGAAAAAAGAACCAGGTTAGTCTGTCTGTATGTTTGACGCTATTACACAGACCAGATTTTAACCTAACTTACTCTTTAACCCCAGGTAAATGCAAACTGCTTTAACAGTTTTGAAAATAGCTTTGCTTGAGTACCAACCTCATTATGGGGCAAACCAGCAGCTGAGAATATGGGGATTTTCTGCCCCCTGGCAATACTGTTCATACCATCTATAGCAGAAATGCCAGTCTGAATCATTTCTTCTGGATAGATTCGACACTGAGGATTGATTGGTTGACCTGTTGTATTTTTAAGAGAATACATGTTATTCCATGTACTAGTTTAAAGCATGAACTAGCACTGATCTGAAGTACTGATCTAAGGCTTATGTCTAAAGCTACAAAACCCAGCTTCAGGCTTACGGATCTTTAGCCACTCCTGGACAAATCCAAGTCTTTTACAGATCCCAGGACTTTGGCACTATACATTCACACAAACAGCAAGGACGCTTTCAGGAAAAGCTTGTCAGGCTACTAGTTTCTTGTCTTTGGAGGCTGATTAAGATAGTCTACATATATTTCAAAGAACAGCTTCCAAGTATTATGACAGTTATTTTCTGCTACCTCATCTCACCTCACCTCACTTACACATCTTTGATTTGTTTGATGCTACATATGTACTTAAGAACAAGATGTCCTTTAACAAAACTCTCCCTAACAGTTAGGCCTTAGGTTCAAAGTCAAATCTATTTTAACATTCAGAAATCAGAAAGACAAGATTTGTCTTCAACTCCACACCAGAAATGGATTAAGAACATACCCATTATGTCAAGATAATCTTCAGCTAAAACAATGGGGCCTCTGTCTATAGGTTTTCCCGATCCATTAAATACTCGACCTGCAAGACACAGCAATAAAACTGAAGTGTTAGTTACTGTGAAACTAAGTTAGTATGTGATAAGTCTGTTCTGTTTCCAAAGCAAGACGCAAATACTTACCAAGCATATCTTCAGAGACAGGGGTTCGAAGAATATCCCCAGTAAACTCACAAGATGTTTTCTTAGCATCGATACCTGAAGTTCCCTCAAATACCTGTATACACACCAGAAGAAACACCAGGGAAAAAGGAGTAAGTATTGTGCTTTACAGAATACGGTAATGCAGTGGAATGGTGCTTCACCTCTTGAACACTTGATAGGCCACAAGAAGGAAAAAGCAAGGCGGTCCTGTGCAAGCAGGATTTCGATGTGCATTTAAAGAGCAACTCACTAGTACAAAACATAAAGACCTGGTTTAAACAAAATCCAAAGTGCATCAGCAGCAACCAACTAAACCCGGCACTATACCTTTGCTCTCAAGTATCTGCTTTTGCCAAAAGGGTAAAGTTCTTCAGATAAGAAAAACTATTGTTAACAAGAAGCAGCTGCTTAAAAGGAAAATATACATATCCACATAGCATAGGAGTTAATCCTGAATCTAATACTGCAGAAATACAGTACAATTCCCTTATATCTAGCTACAAAGGAACTGATGGGGCAAATACAAATAAAGTCACACAGAACTCCAACTTTGTCTTCTAAATCATTTATGCCACTTGCACTTGAAGTAAGTGGGTGTTTTTTTATTTACAGTATTTAGAATTATCAAAGGAAGGTATCGCAAGATGGGTTTGACATGGCTCAGACATATGCCTATTAACAAAATACTTCTCTGTTGTATCAAGAGACTCCTGTTTCTAGTCTTACCTGAACTACAGCTTTGGAGCCACTGACTTCCAGAACCTGCCCGCTTCTCCTTGTACCATCAGGAAGAGTCAAGTGGACAATCTCTGCATACCTAGGAAACTGAGGATGAACAAGACAGACAGTAGAAAATATTAAATCCAGAGTACAAGTCAAGAAATAAGATTACCACAACTTCAAGCAAGCGTAAAACTCTAGTAACTACTAAAACTTTTAATAGTTTTATCATCAGAACAAAATTCATTCCAAGGCAGCCAAAATTTATTAAGTTAAAGCCATTTTCATGGAGACTAAACAAAATTTGCCTAGAGTTGCTGACTGGAGAAAGTCTGGCCCAAAACTGTTTTAAGGACCCTCGCAGTACCAACATGCTTATTCAAAGCCACCTCTTGCTAAACACAATGTACTGTAAGGAAAAAAAACTGGCTTTTGCCTGTACACAGCATCAGTTTTGCCTTAAAAAATAACTTGCCAGCACAGTGCTGCAATAAACAAGAACTGTTCATAGTTCCCTTTTAGAAAGCAACTGTATTATGAGAACAAAAACAGCAAGAACAAAGTGAATTCATGTTTCTGCATTCAAATTTAGACAAGGTTTTCAGCAGTTGGGTAGAACTGAAATGTTTCCCTTCTTTCCTACAACAGCCCCAACTGCTCCTCCATTTCCAGGACACTGATAGCTTTCCTTAGCATTACAGCAAACCTGAGTATTTTCATTTACCTCGGCGGTCAGAAACTACCTTGTATATAAATTGCTTAGTGGATTCATGAATCTCACGACAATCAGGATTTAACCTGTCACAGCCTTCCTGGAAAATATCCCTCAAAGCCTGATTTGTTAAAAATAACCTTTACCTTAACTTGATCCAAGATTACCAGGGGACCATTGACACCTGATACAGTTTTATACGCTGAAAGAAAGAAAACCACAAGTCAGGTACTTCATCAAAACACTAGATTTTTCCTACATGAAGTGACTAGGTTTAGAAGTTTCACTCCTATCTCCAGTCTCAGGTTTGGGACTCAAATCTGTACCACTTCTATGCTTATTATGAACTCTAGAAGAGGATAAAGTACTGAATTGTGTTGCCAGCATTTTTGCCACTACCTGGTAAGTATCTGAGATAACGTTACGATATATCACATTGCCATTTTCTTGTCCATCACATAGGCTTCCGCCCATGAATTTCTATGTCCGAGTATAATCAGAATGCTATTTAAGTCCTGCATTGCCACCAGAGACACCAATATAATGTAAAGTTATACGTTAAGCCATAAGACAAATAATTCATGAGTCTTACAGACTTTTTTCCTATTAACATACATACAATTGCAGGATGCTTAAAAAAACAGGGATAATGATTTCTGCAACTTGTGATAAGGAAGTAATTATGGGTGCCTCCACAATTTATATCCAACATACAGACTTCTCATACAGTGAGAAGGCTGTAATATCAATACTCAACTTCAAGGGTGGTTTTTCTTTCTTTAAAAAAAGTGTCCTGCTTCATGACACAGAAATAGAGCATGCCTTAAAACGTGTACTTGGCAAAGGGAGCAGGTCTCATGCTCTAAAGCTGATCAGCAGAGCTTCTACAGTATGTTTTATTTTCTGGCACACTGAAAACATTACTGCTGAGAGGAAACCTTACAACACCTTTCTCTGTCTCCCCAGAAAAGTCAAAGGACTATACTGTAAAAGGCTGAATTTCACTTTAGACAAACACCTCCTATTCTTGGGTTACCCTGGTTTGACTTCAGGATTGACACCTGATACAAGTCCCTAGCTAGCCGGTTTGCCTCAGAGGGCTCATGCCTTCTACACTAGCAGCTCCTAAGCACTAGTGCTATATAGTACATTCTTGAGTACCAGTGTGCCCAAAAGTTATAAAACTTCCATTACCCTGCAATCAGCACGTTAGAAAAGCTGTGAAGATGTAGTAAACAGGCCTCCTTCACTGCTTTAAGGGCATGCCGGAATCCCAGCCAAAGCTCAGCATCACTTGATCCACAGATACAAGTAACATTTGAAGTCAAAGCTTTATCAGGGTCACAAGGGACCAGTGACCACGAGAGTGATTATTAATCACTTGATCCCTGGGGGAAGAAGTGAACAAGTGGAGCCATTTACAGAACAGGAGAGAAACCAGCACCCTTTCTTGATCACGCTGCAAAACAGAGGAAATGGGCATTCATGCTCCTATGGAAAGGTCACAAATTCCACCAGCATCAAGCTGCAGGGTATCACGTGGCTTAGATACTTCACAATATACCTGAGCTCAGCAAGCATACAGCGCGTTGTATAGAGCATCAACAGTACAGTATTTGCACTTAAGCAAATAGTTTAAGCCGTTGCAGTATAGTCTCCAGTAATGTCAAAATGCAATAATCAAACTTAGATGCCATTAAATAAGGGACAAGAGCCATTCTGTCAGATGTGCCTGGTACAAGGTTGGAACTCTTCTTCTCTCAGTTTTAATGCTCGTCAAAACCCTGCTATAGGATATGAGACTTATCATGTGTCCCCAAATTAGTCTAAATTGAAAGCACAAACTTGTCTGCTCATTTCACTTGAGCAGTGAGAATTAGATAAGACTTTATACTACACAGAGGACTCTACTTCGACTGCAAGTGTTTGCAGCCCAGTGTCTGCGAGAAGTGGGAAACATCATCTTGAGCAATGCTACATTTCATCTCATGACTGTTTCATCAGCATTTCTTCCTCAATCAACAGGGAAGAGGTTACTCCTAGCTTTTTCCACATAAGGATACTACATGTTCCCTTGATATCAGACAGCATCGATGCCCTACTTCAAAACTAGCCTGCCACTGACTCAAAAACCGTGTTTCCATTAAGATCAACCAATCCTATGACAAATCAGAACCAACCAAAATATTTTTTTCTGTATACAACTTGCAAGCAATGTCAATTTTGGCAAAAGCCAAAATCTAAATAGAAAAGAGCAATCAATGTTCCAGGGAGAGAAGCCAGCACAGTGCTGCAGTAAATTTCTATAACACAGTATCCATGAGGAGTGAGCACTTCAGGATCTTATCGAGTCACATTGACTTGCATGAACATCTACCTTGAAAGTCTTGAGCGTAATTTGCCTAGGAAGTCTCCTTGGCTCCAACCTTGACAGAAACCTTCATTTCAGAATAAAGCAGAAGAATCGACATCTGGGTAGATCATGATTATTAATCTGGATTTCAAACCAGTCTGAAATTTTTAAAGAAGGCATAGAAGAAAAGTTCCCCGACTACAATTTTGAAAGTATTTATGCTATTTAAGTGTACAGGTACAGTCAGTTACATAATTGCTACCTAGGTCAGAAAGGCTGGACAAAACGCACCTTCAAACAATTCGGACTTTCCCCTTACTACGCTGCAATAAAGGTTTTACAAGACTGTCATTTCCCCTTTTTCATCACATTTCCCAACATCGTTTTAATGGAACAAAATCCATCCCAGCCCCCACAACGCACAGCAACCTTCAGTTCCTGCCAAAAGGAGAAGTCTGTCGTGAAGGACACCAAAAGGGCCTGTTTTACCCCGTGGAAAACACGCTGATGGTTCCAAGGCGTGACTAATTTAAGGGTTTATGTAGACTGAAGTCATTGTAAGCTCTACTTCTGCAGGCGGCGAAGCGAAGACCCCACGCTCCCGCGCAGCACCGGGTCCCCGGGCACGCGAGGCGCCGCCCGGAGCAGAACCGAGGCCGCTCCGTGCTTGTGCCCGCGCAGCGGCCCGGCCACGGCCGCCGCCGGGGAGGGCCTGCCGCTACCGCCCGGCACCACCGCAGGCCCCACCGCCAGGCCCGGCCCCGCTCCGCGCCCCGGCCCGCCCCGGCACTCACTGAGGCGCGGCTGGGAGAAGTAGTCGCGGGCCAGGGCCGCCGCCTGCTCCCGCGGGCCGCCGGGCCCGGCGCCGTTCACCAGCCCGCGCATCGCCCGCACCGCCGCCATCTTGTCCGCCGCCGCGGGCCGCCGCGCGCACGCGCTGATATAGGCGCGCCCCGCCCCGCCCCGCCCCCGCGGCGCCGGCGGGCGCGTCCCCGGCACCCGGAGCCGGCGCGGGGGGGGGGGGGGGGGGGGGGGGAGCGCGGGCGGGGAGCTGTCCGCGGTGCTGGGGCCCAGGGGCGGGCGGGGGGCGGGGGGGGGCAGAGGAAAGGGAAAGGAAGAGAAAAAGGAAGAAAAAGGGAAAGAAGATAAGAAAGAGAAAGAAAGAAAAAAAGAAAGAAAAGGGAAAGAAGATGAGAAAGAGAAAGAAAGAAAAAAAGAAAGAAAAGGGGAAAGAAGATAAGAAAGAGAAAGAAAGAAAAAAAGAAAGAAAAAGGGAAAGAAGATGAGAAAGAGAAAGAAAGAAAAAAAGAAAGAAAAAGGGAAAGAAGATAAGAAAGAGAAAGAAAGAAAAAAGAAAGAAAAAGGGAAAGAAGATAAGAAAGAGAAAGAAAGAAAAAAAGAAAGAAAAAGGGAAAGAAGATAAGAAAGAGAAAGAAAGAAAAAAAGAAAGAAAAAGGGAAAGAAGATGAGAAAGAGAAAGAAAGAAAAAAAGAAAGAAAAAGGGAAAGAAGATAAGAAAGAGAAAGAAAGAAAAAAAGAAAGAAAAAGGGAAAGAAGATGAGAAAGAGAAAGAAAGAAAAAAAGAAAGAAAAGGGGAAAGAAGATAAGAAAGAGAAAGAAAGAAAAAAAGAAAGAAAAAGGGAAAGAAGATGAGAAAGAGAAAGAAAGAAAAAAAGAAAGAAAAAGGGAAAGAAGATAAGAAAGAGAAAGAAAGAAAAAAGAAAGAAAAAGGGAAAGAAGATAAGAAAGAGAAAGAAAGAAAAAAGAAAGAAAAAGGGAAAGAAGAAAGAGAAAGAAAGAAAAAAGAAAGAAAAAGGGAAAGAAGATAAGAAAGAGAAAGAAAGAAAAAAAGAAAGAAAAGGGGAAAGAAGATAAGAAAGAGAAAGAAAGAAAAAGGGAAAGAAAAAGGGAAAGAAGATAAGAAAGAGAAAGAAAAAGAAAGAAAGAAAAATACAAGATAAGAAAGAGAAAGAAAGAAAAAAGAAAGAAAAAGGGAAAGAAGATAAGAAAGAGAAAGAAAGAAAAAAAGAAAGAAAAAGGGAAAGAAGATAAGAAAGAGAAAGAAAGAAAAAAAGAAAGAAAAAGGGAAAGAAGATAAGAAAGAGAAAGAAAAAGAAAGAAAGAAAAATACAAGATAAGAAACAGAAAGAGAGAAAAAGACAAGATAAATAGAGAAAGAAAGAAAGAGAGTATGTATCTTATCTCTTCGCACATGCTAAATTTTAACAGTTGGTGCTTGTTCTCCCTGCTTAGCCGTGGGATAGAATTATTTAATGCTGTAAAACAGTATTCTACTAAAACTAGGAATATTTGGGGGACAGAATGCATTTTCAGAGAGATATTGGCAATTCCATGCATGTTTTTTGGAGCAGCAAAGCGTCAGGGACTGCTTGGACTGACGGAAAAGCTTAGGAATCAGACAAGGAATTGTTCAGCTAAGGAGGGAGTAAACACAGAATAAGTAATTCCCAGGCAAACGGACAACACAGTCTAGTGGATTAAACATAAAAGTAGGCTGCTTTGGCCAGCTTTCAGCTCTCCTAATGCGATGTGGCCTTGAGCACATCACCTAGCTTTCTGCTTGCTAAAAGCTGAAAGGGCTTAACAATATACAGAACAGCAAGGCACACCGAATGACAACGTCTTGGGTTACTCTGATGGTCCCACTTGCTCTCAAAGCCTGGCTAAAAGGTGCCCCAAGAAACCCGGGACACTAACTGCAATTGCCTGATACAGCTCAGCTCATTTGTGTTCTAAGTATTTTTAATCTGTTCTTACGATTCTCACAGGCTGAGACTATTTGCCTCATCACCTAAAAATAAAACAGCATTTGACAAAACCATGCAAATTCACCTACTGTATACGCATATAGAGCATAAGGCAACAGGCAGACTGAAGCAACCACCACAAGCCTAGCAATTTGTGTGGCAGGTAGTATAAAACTTCCGTTATTTAACAGCAAAGGAGACACGTAGCAGAGACTGACTTTAAAGAAAAGTACAGTTTTACGGGTGTCTCTTCCAATTTCTATTTACGCGGTAGGGTTCATCTGACCCAGAAATGCCAGTATTACATCTATAAGCCATTTGTCACATGCCACTTTCTAAAATGCTGCTGTGTGCTGCTTTGTACCGACACACAGCAGCCCTCGCTGCATAGCTTTTGTATTTCACTGCACCTTTGAGGTGAGGCAGCAGCAGAGAGCAATCTAGCCAAGCAAAGCCTGCTGTCAACTGAATTCACTAGGAGTGCAATCAGCCTGCGGAGCAATCGTGAGGTCTGCTATCAGCGATGCTTCAGGCCCACGTAAGATGGGTTTTGAGGCATCCTATAAAGTCTATTATACTTCCAGTATATCAGAAACATTCATTTCACTTTACTACTTCAGCCTGGCCAGCAGGAAAATCATAGTCTTTTTTTCCACAGGGTTGTTGGAAAAAAAAATTCATTGCAAACATTTATAATGGTTAAAAAAAAAAAAAAACCTCAAAGAGAACTGCCTGGAAATATCTGATGGACACATGCAAGTATTTCCACAGCACATCTGAGTAAGCTTTCCCACCTTGCCTGCAAAAGAAGTGAGACAACATTGCAATTTGCTTTGGGTGCTTAGGTCTTCACTCTGCCGAATGAGATGGTGTCCTGACTTTGGGGCCTACAGAGAAAAAAACCCTTTGTCCCCACCTTCACTTAGAGGGAAATCTCCCTGAAGTATTTTCCACACAGAGCCCATGGTTTACCTGAGCAATTCTGAGCTCACTCAGTAGATGGTGGTGGTGCACTACTCATCTTCTGTCTACTTTGCAGATATTTAGAAAGTAATTTCTAGGCCTAAACATTCGATTCTCAGCTCACAAAACATATTTAAATGCTTCTACTTCTGCTCTAATGCACAACCAGGGAATTCTTTGCTTGGATGCACTCATCTCACGTCACTGACAATAGTTTTTGGCTATGCAGAAGTCAGATAAATGGCCTCAATGGCAGATTTATATGTCAACAGAGAAAAGGTGAATATGTTTAGGATTTATTTTCTTTCATTGCAGTAAATCTCTGTATCCTGAATGAATGCTGGTATCAAGTTTGTTTTAAAAAATAAATTGTGGAGCTTCATGTCAAAAGTTTAAGAAAACAGAAGCAACAGAATAAGAGATTACATTTTAAACGACATTTGCAGTACCTCGCTCATGCATGGATATAAATTTTCCATCCAGCTTGGCTTATGAGAAATCAGCCTTGTTAATCTGAGCAGTATCTCCTTCTCCCTGGAGATAAAGCAGACAGCACAACGGCCTAGGGAAAGGCTGTAGATGAAGCAGCCCACTGCCAGCACCCTTTGGCGGGCAGGGAGCAAGGGCAGAGCTTCGCATGTGGAGGGACTATAACCTTTCAAATCTACTGGTACCCAGGGAAGAGGTGAGATTCACCCGTATCACTCAGAGATCATGGCCTAGATCAGTGGATCCTGACCTTCAAAACTATTTCCATCCACTGTGATTTTGGAAATCCTAAAAAAATGATCTGCATTGCGGATTAGGTAAAGGCAGTTTGCCAGGGCCTTGTGGACAAGCCCACAGTTTGTGAATTCGTGACATAAATATTTCTGTATTCCTTCTGAGGAAGAGCTGCTCACAATTTTTTTTCTTCTAGTGCTAGACACACTCAGCATGTAATGGGAAAACCTAGCAGAGAACGGATCCTTTGGAGTGAGCTCCTTGTACTACATCCCTTGGGAGAAGCAGCTGCTCTTGTACTGCCCGCTGCAGGGATTATCTGACACGCATCTCTTCATTCTCCATTTGTAGGCTTTAAAGGAACATAGATCTCACTGAAAGGCCCAAACACAGACCCTTAGCAAAAATCTATACACACTGCCTTTTCCCGTGAAGAATCTCTCTCTCCCACACCCCTGGTGAGTCCCTCCCTGCTCCACCTGCGGACGCAGCCTCCCTCACCACGTGCGTGGGGCACGTATGGTCTGCGTCCCTCAAACACGCACGCACCCAGCCCACACACGGGCACCGCTCCCAACACGCACCTGCTCACCCCTGCCAACGTGCACCTACCACCCGGAGTGGTGCCCGCAAAGAGGGAGGGGGGGGAGCAACTGACGGAATATCCCTCTTTCTCAAGACTGTGCTCCCTGAAAGCTATCCATGGTGGTTAACCACCAATCCCCAGGGTGCTGCAGGCCCTGTCAGTGACATCTGCTTGTTTGCACTCCAGGATGTGTAACAGGAAGACAAGGTCTGAACAAGGATAGCTGTACCAAAGGCAAGCAGCTTTCTGCAGCAACCGAACAAGTCCACCTCAGAGCCAGTCTTTCCACTGAGTTGCACCATCCCCAGCTGAAGAGTCAGATTTAAGGGTCGGTGAGCAGTCCAGGTTGTGGGGCCATTATACAGAGGGGGCCGGAGACCAACAGCTAATCCTATCTGTTGTCTGCTGCAAACACCAGGCTGAGAATTACCGGTCATCTGTGAAAGGGCACTGGAATAGCCACCAGATGAGACTGGCCATCAGCCACCGGAGAGTAGTCCAAGATCTAGACTCTTAGTTATTTTAAAGATTCACTTCCCATGGCCATTCAACTAAGCTGGCCATTCCTCCTAATGGATGAATTCATAAACTATTATTCATAAACTACCAGCCATTGTGGTAGAGCAGACCTGCAAACCATGCGAGAGAGGACTGAAGTCCCAGAGCAGTGTTCGGCACACTGAGACCCAGGCAAGAGTTAAGGTGCCTGGAGGGAGATAAGCATTGATAAAAGCCTGGCGAGCGGGTGCCTCGTTCTGCAGATAAACACTGCATCCTCTCTCCTCCCCGCCACGCTCGGCCCACCCCACCGTCCTGCCTCTGACGCAGAGGGAGCTGCGGGGCTGAATGAAACTTGTTTGAGGTTCCAATTAAATCTCCACGGAAGAGGCACATTCATATCCTCTTCTGATAAAAGGTAATAATAAATCCTCCAGGAGCAGCGGTTTCAGACCACACTGCCACTACCACCTGCAGCAGCAGCCAGCTCCTCACCCCAAGATGCGCTCCAGGGTAAGAGTTCATTTTGCTCTGCTCTGTGCCACAGGTTTGCATTGAGATGGGGGAACAGCATGGCTTGAGATTTAAACATGACATTAAGCCTACTTTACTCTCTTCATTTTACATGCTACTTTCTCTTTTATCTCTTTCTGTGTGAATATATATATATATCTTTATATATTCTCTTGCATTAATTACATTATTTGAAACGTCTTTGCTGCGACTTGGCGGTACAGTGGGAACCCATCCCTGTTTCCCAGCTCAGTGACTTCTGTGGCACTCATGCTAGATGATAGAGGGTTTTAGGGGGTTGCTTTTTTTTATGAATATCATCGCCTGGGATTTCAGAAAATCACAGGAGTATAGGAAAGAGTGACAGCTCGCACTCAGCTCATTTCCTCTTGCCACTTAGTCTCTGGGGTACCTATGAGCTGCTAAAATGTAAAGGGCTAATTTAACAAATTTGTGACTGATATTTTCAGTATGACCGAGCAAGCAATCTTTTCTCAGCCCCTCTTAAGCCCTGATCTTAATCACATATGTTAGGCTTTTAAGTCCTGTATCTGGCCATGACATTTCAATTAGGTCAAATGAAAAGACATGCAAGGTAAATGAATTTCCTTTGAGACCTAATTTAATCTCCAAAGAACAAACATGGAATAACAGATCTAGAGATTACTATAGATAAGATACTGGTTTGATTTGTGCTTTGACTCCTTGAAAGAAGACTTAAAGGATGCCTTGAAGCAGGGACAAGATGTCTCAGGAGACTGGAAATGGGTTATAGAGCACTCCATCTCCTGATCACAGTTTTAAATGCAGGATTGGCAAAACTACCATCTCTGGCAGCAAAGCTGGTGGTCCCAGCTCCCAGGGAATAGCACCCATCTCTCACAGGACACAGACACTAACCGACCTCAGGAGTCACCTTCCCCAGGGGAAGCCATGGGCTGTGGGAAGTCATAACCCAGAAAAAGACTTCTGGGACCCTGCGCTGAGCTTCCTGGCTTCCCCTGTTCTGCTACTCTGACAAAAGAGCCTCTGAAATAAGACACGGTTAAAGTTCATTAGAGATACAGTCAAAAGCCTGTGAAGTAAATGGAAAGACTTCCGTTACCTTCACTGCCTGAGATGAAGCTGTATGTATCCCACTGGACATTTCCGCAGAGTGTGTTCTTTAAAGGTTATAGGAGACCGTCAGCCTTAAGCAGCAGGAGGGACGGACGAGGAGCCAGAAGGACTGAAACTGCCCTCCTGGCCTTCCAGAGATGCCCCAGCCTGCGGAGTATTTCCCCTGGCGCTGGCTGAAGGAGGGCAGGGAGTCTCGGACGCTGGTGCTGGTGGTGGTATTCGTTGCGCTGCTGCTGGATAACATGCTGCTCACTGTTGTGGGTACGTTGTGTGTTTTCTGCTGTGTTGTACGTGCTGCCTGTCAGGAATACGGCTCCACAAGACCTGTAGGTACCTGTAAGCAGGGGAATGACTTTGGTTGGTCTCCAGCCCAGCTGAAAAAGCCCCAGCAGCATCTCCCCATGAGAGTCATGGGAAGGGTTGGTAGCAGGGAGTTTCCATGACACCTACATGTAGCCAGTACTGATAACTCAATTGTGTACCAAGCCAGAAAATTGACAAAAATCACTAACTAATCCCTCCTCTGGGTTTTTTTTTTCCAGTACCTATTGTCCCCACCTTCCTTTATACAACTGAATACGAAGGTGCTAACAGCTCTGCTACCCCAGACCAGACGGAGTCTGCTCCTTTGGCCTTCAAGGCTCTTCCTTTCTCCTCCATGTTCTCCTATTTTGACAACACCACAGTGATCATCTTGGACTACTCTGCCAACAGCACCACGGAGCAGGAGGACGTGACTGAAAGCAGCGGCTTGCCTCAGCTCCCTGAGACCAGCCCACCACCAGAAAGCAGCTGCCTGGAGGGTGAGGAGTTCCTCACCAACGAAAATGTCCGTGTGGGGCTGCTGTTTGCCTCCAAGGCTCTCATACAGCTCGTTGTCAACCCATTTGTGGGTCCCCTGACCAACAGGTATGTCGGAGACCTGCTTAGCATGCCTAAATTTGTACCAGGGCTTAGCCTTTCAAGGATACTAGCCAACTGCTGCCTGCTAATGCAGGCACTCTTGGCTGAGCAGTAAAGGTCTGTGCTACACATATGAAGCCACTGCAATCACACAAGTATAGGAAGTGGCGAGTAGAATAGCAAGGGGGAGAATATATGCATCAAAATAGCCATGAATTTTTCCTTTAAAAAAAAAAACATGAATGACTTGCAGGTTTGTATTAAAAAATAAGCCTCACTAATGCTCTTTTCAGGTGTTAACAGATGCTACTTAATACCAGTAACTGTCAAAAAAACAAACAAATATTTGCAAGCAAACGGCATTTCCATCCCCCTCTGAATACGGTGTCTGTACAGGAGCTGTTGTTCAGATTTTCTGTCCCTGAATTTTTGTTTGCCTTTGCCTCTAAGAGCCACGTGGGAGGTGGAGCTGGTCTGGCTGGGCAGATGAGCTGGCAAAACAGAGCTGTGTCCCTGGCCGTGTTTGACAATATTGCGGGGCACACACGGGAGGCTTCCACGCACTAAACGCACAGGCACATCCACGCTGTAGTCACTCACGTTTCCATGTACAACTATAACTTAAGTGCACGGCATGCACGTGCAAGCCATACTCACAAGAAGATACCAGCTGACACAAACACCCCACGAACATACCTAAATGCAGAATGTACTAAACATATTTCCCCATATACAGAGCAGGACATGCTTACAGGCTCACAGAGATGTGTGTGCTAAGGCTAGGTAGAAAGATTCAGATCTTGACCTGAACTGAGGAATTTTCTTTGACTTCTTGCCTTTTTTCCCTTTCCAGGATAGGATACCACATCCCCATGTTCATTGGATTCACCATCATGTTTCTCTCCACAGTCAGTGAGTATTTCCCTCTGGTCTGCCTTTCATACCACAGCAGCGTGCCGGGCCAGGGACCCAGGCACTAATCCGAGGTAAGAGCAGCGCAGGACAAAATATACCCGTCTATGCCTGCCCCACCGTCCTCACACGTGAGATGAGTAAAGTGTGAGAGCAGGGCACCTGACCTCAGAAACAGGTAACAAGGAAGGCCAAGCAGCATCCAGTATCGCCCCAGAGCCGAGCTGGGTGCAGGCGGAGGCCGCTGCTCACCCTTTGGGCCTCTCAGTGAGCCCGGGCTCTGCGGCCGCTATTTAAAGGCTCCAAGAAGGAAAGCCTTCTGTCTTTGAGGCTGATAGCTTCCTTTCACATAGGGGAAGGGAAGATGGCAGCCACCAGTGAGTGTCAAGATTTGTGAGTGTCAGGGGAGGTAACCAAGGGTTTAACTCAAGGCTGAACCATGCGCGATCCTGCCTGATGCTGTGTCTCCCTTTTCTTCTCAGTGTTTGCTTTCTCAGGCACCTATACCTTGCTGTTCATTTCTCGAGCGCTCCAAGGCATTGGTTCATCATTTTCATCAGTTGCAGGTAAATGTTTTAGCTCGTTGCATGATGACACAGTCAGTCTCGACTTCTGCCCTAGACCTTAGTGTCCCTTTTAGCTCTCCTTGTCTGGGTTCCACTGTTGTTTCACAAACAATCGGCAGCTCGGACGTGCTGGGAGACTGCCACAGCTTCCAGCTCCTCTTCCTCACTGCGCCTGCCTGGCTCGTGCAGCAGAGCGCACTGAACACGACGCACCCGACAAGCAGATAAATCCCCAAGAAATGGGCGGGTGGATTTCAGAGAGGTGCCCAACAGCACGCCACAAGCCAGACTCACATAGCCTCTGCCTTCTCTCTGCTCCCAGGCCTGGGAATGCTGGCCAGCGTGTACACGGATGACTCCGAGAGAGGCAACGCAATGGGGATCGCTCTAGGAGGCCTGGCCTTGGGTGTGCTGAGTAAGTAAACCTTGTTCCCAACAGGGTTTACATCAGTGGCATCTCCAATTCCACGCTGGCCATGATTTACTGCTTCCAGTACGCATGGCTGTGGCCCTCCCCAGCCTGCAGCTCCAAAGACTGGCCTTTCCGCCTTTCTTTAGCATTCCCATCCTCTGCTCACTCTCCACAGCCACAGTCTGCTGGTTCTGACACCTTCTCTTGGGACTATCGCTCAACAGGCAGCTGCTTTAATATGACTCATCGCTATATGCAAGCGGGGGGATTCAGAAAAAAACATAATGCCGAGATACTGCTGCCTGCTGCCTGGATGCTCATGGCAGTAATCCAGCACTGCTGCTGTGTGACAAAGCCTTTCCCTTGCAGTCGGGGCCCCCTTTGGAAGCGTGATGTACGAATTTGTTGGGAAATCATCTCCCTTTCTGATCCTGGCATTCTTAGCCCTGCTGGATGGAGGTGAGAAGCCAAATGGTCTAATCCAACCAAAAAAAAACCTCTCATGAAAAAATGTAAATATGTCTGTCTGAGAAACAGTCTCTTAGGGCTTGTGTGAAGAAAGACGCAGATTAATATGAAACAGGTGATATCATCATTTTCAGTTATTCTGTTATTGCTAAATTATATATTTTCTATCACTAAATGCATGACATAGCAATATACTGAGAACTAGTCCCTCATTACTTAATAAACTACTTGATTGCTTTTATAAGGTTGAATAACACTTTCAGTAAATCTCTTTGAACTGAATATTCTTTGAAAAGGCACACTTAGTACTTTCTGCAATCTCTTCGCCATAGCCATATACGAATTAGTCTTTGCCAGCGTAAATGATGGATCCTTTTCATTCCCAGAGAGCTGTATTATAAATTCAGGTCATGATAGCTTTCAGAGTGTAATGGCAAAGTTATAGATAGTGGAAATGTGTATTTTTAGAGGGAATTATTAAGCTAATTTAATTATAGTTATAGTTACCATCTTTGCCTAGACGCAATGTAAGACATCTTTAATGAAGCATGTAAGAGCCTTTGGAAAATGAAATGTAGATTCCCCTACATTTGGAATTTTTTTTTAAAATCTAACTCTTTTCCACGTCTAATTCCTGTCATGCTCTAGTTGTCGCTCCCTAGCAGGCAACCAGCAGCCTGACGGAGAGCATTTGCATCTTTGCCTGCTTCATGCCTTGATAAAGCAGCTCCAACACAATTGCTGGCTCCTGCTTCCACTTAAGTCAATGGGAATTTTGCTGCTAACTTCGGTGAAAGCAGGCCTGGGACCTAACTCCCCCCTCGCCCGTTTGAATGATGTCCCACTGGCACATTTACTGCATCCCTGGGGTCTCTGTCAGTGAAAGGGGTCCTACTGAAGGAAAAGACAGAGGGAAATGTGGATTGCAGCGATGTCATCTCAAGAAGTAAGTAAACAACAGTGTTTTTTCCGTAGCTTTACAGCTTTGCATACTGCAGCCCTCTAAGATCTCCCCTGAGGTAAGTACAACCGTGTGCAGGCATGTGATCTTGTGCCAGACTGTGAACAAAGCAGGCCTGGACTCCCCAGAGGGGCAGGCTGTGGGGACGCTGCCTGCTTCACTCTGAGCGGGGATCTGAGCGCACAGGAGCGGGCGCACAGCCGGGCGCAGCGCACTCGGCGTTCGCGCTCCCCGCTCCGCCTGCCTCCGTTGCAAACCGCCGCCTCCCCTTGCTGCCCGCAGAGCGCCGAAGGCACACCCGTGTTCACCCTGCTGCGGGACCCCTACATCCTGGTCGCTGCAGGTAAAAGCAGATGTCAGCCTGCCACCGTGCTCCTCTCCGGGCACCTGTGTCTGCTGATTAAAAAGACTCACTCGTGGCATCTGCTGCGTTTGAAATAGCAGCAGGGGAAGGCTTAAGCAGAGCATTTCTCTATTTTCTCCCCACCAGGAGCCCTCTGCTTCGCCAACATGGGGGTGGCCATGCTCGAACCCACGTTGCCCATCTGGATGATGCAAACCATGTGCTCCCCAAAATGGCAGCTAGGTAGGTGCCTTGCTTCGCGGTCTTAACTCGTGAACGACTGTTCAATACTGTTTAGCTAGAACAAGTCCTGCTTTGGCACTGTGAGAGGGATTAAATGATCTCTTCAGTCCCATTTTCTATCTTTCTAAAAGAAAATAAACATATACTGTCATCTGCACAGAGTGAGTGATCCCAGGCTGCGTATTGCTCCAATTTCAGCTGGAAATGTCCTTAGTAGTTGCTATACAATGTGCTCTATTATTACAAAAATTGTGTAGGATCAGACTCCCCACAACAGCAGTAACAGCGAAGAAAGGCTGCTTCATGCAAGGCAAGCCTGTCGAATCCTGTGTCCTGCAGGGCAGATAATCATATTGTGCTGGGGTGAAATCATGGTGGGACAGATGGATTTTGTATAGGCAGTTTTGAGTAAAATAAGGCCATTTAGAGAGTCCCAGGGAGGGCAGGATGGCACACGCTAATTACCAGCTGCCTAGGAAATGCGATAAGGAGATAGCATTGTCTGTGTTTGCTACAAAAATAAAACTAATTGTTATAAAATCCAATTGGCTGAGGAATGACCTGGGGGATGCCCCAGGCTACTCTTTGTTCCCAAATTGAATTGCAACCTGGGAGCAACAGGGCTGAGAAAGCAACTAATCGAGTTATTCTTCAGGCAGGCAGGAGCATCCATCCAGATAAGAGTGCCTGATGCTTTGCATGAGCGAGTGACTAAGCAAGGATGGGTGAGGGCAAAGCAGACTCCCAAGCCTCCTGGCAGTGGGGAGAAGGGACAGCTTAGCTCCCATACAGCTACAATAGTTATAGGCTGAGAAAAGCCCTCAGAGCTACCCTGGTCACCACTGAACGAAAGGGGAATCTTTGCAATAACTTAGCAAGCACCAGTCAGTCCCCTGGAGATGAAGTGACAGACAGTGAACAAGAGGTTAGCAGACATCAAAGAAAATCCCAGATAAATTCACTAGATCTTTAGGTAGCTCAGATTTGGGATCAGTTTGGATTTAGATACAATTCAACCGAAAGTCACCAATCTAAAAAGCAATTATAAACTCAAGGGGCTTCTTTATCTGCATGCTTTGGTTTGCCCATTCCCATAATTCTGAAAGAAACCAAAAGAGCTTGAACTAAACCCGCAGGATTAAATGTGTTTTGTAGCTGTTAAAGAGAGGAAAGAAAATTAAACATAAATTAGCATGTTTCAATAAGGAAGTTGTCTCAGTGAAATAGAGCTGATCAGCTTTATTTATAGTCTCTGGGAGAGTATATTAAAAATAAACAACTAGTAAATCAGCAGGCAGTTCAAATATTTAATTTCAACTACATAATGATCCCTAAGCTTTTTATTTAAGCAGTTATGTTCTTCCTCTATTTTGTGAGCTAAAAGATGGAGGCAAGGGGAGAAAGGTGGAAGAGGAAGAAACTATGCCAGAAGAGAAGGATGAGCTTATTAAAGCAGTGGGAACAAAAAGCTCTGGCTTTAGTTTCTGGTTGTCTCACAGATCTGGGTGAATAACTGCACCTCTGTGCACCTCGGTTTCTCACCTCTGCAATAAGCAAACACACTTCTTTCTATGCCTCCAACTGTCTTTATAGAGGGACTTCACCCCACGTTTATACAGGACCCTGAGCAATGGGGCAGCTAGCGCAGCTCTGCTGTGACACAGATACGCGGCAATGGTCATAGAGGAGAAAAAGAAGCGCCGCTGCATTGAAGGGTGCCCACAGCGTGTGCGCTGGACGTTGGTTTGCCTTGCCTGGTTCACATGCCAGTATTCTCTAAATGAACCCTCCTAAAGCGGCAGCTAGTGAACACTTTTGCAAATCCCTGATGATCGCCTGTATTTGCTTAAGGATTACACATTCCTTTTCTTCCCTCTCTCAGGGATGGCATTCCTTCCTGCCAGTATATCCTACCTCATTGGCACCAATCTCTTTGGGGTTCTGGCTCACAAAATGGGGCGGTAAGTGGAAAACAGAGATTTCAGAACAGCCCAGTCTTGTGTTTTCAGTGTGACTTACGTTCATGCTGCTGCGCACTTCTTCCCTTTCCTACCTCTGGTCTTGTTGCAGGTGGCTCTGCTCTCTCATCGGAATGGCTGTGGTGGGAATTAGTCTCCTCTGCGTAAGTCCTAAGAGAACTCCGAGATGGTTCTGTCGCAGGATCAGCAGGGGTAACGCGGGCGATGGCGTCGCTTCTGCAGAGATAGGAGAGTAAAGCCCTCAGCGTTTATAAACTTCTCTTACGCACAGCAGTTCAGGTCATTGGGGATTTTTTTCTATGCAACAACACCTGAACAGGCTGTGCCTGCTCCGCAGGACCTGAGACGGGATAAGCAGTGGGCATTGCGGATTAGAGTCAATACATTCAGTCTAAAGAAAATGCCCCAAGGTCCCTCTCTGAATCCCTAAGGGTAGTATAGATGCTGAGCGTACAGTAAAGGCAACGGGTACGAGGCTGCAAAGGAGAAAGAGGGAAGCTTCTCTCCTTGCACCACAGCTAATCATGCTGTGAGGTTGATCCCTGGACTCTGAAACTGGGTTACACATCTGGCGGTTAGAAGATGTCCAGTGGTTGCACTATCTGTTTCACAGATCTGTTACACCTCAAAGGGCTTTCTACAACTCAGACAACTCCTCCGGCCTCATTCACGCGTTCTCTCTTTCCTCTCAAAGGTACCTCTGGCAAAAAATATTTACGGGCTGATTGCCCCGAACAGTGGGCTTGGCTTTGCCATAGGTAAGCTGTCAGTGCTCAGTCAGCACGGCACAGTTCAAACGCAGCTCCCGTCATCGTCCCGGGAAAGGCAATGACTGATCAGGTTGTTCTTGCTTCGGGGCAGGAATGGTGGACTCCTCAATGATGCCTATTATGGGTTACCTGGTGGACCTTCGCCACACCTCTGTCTACGGCAGCGTCTACGCCATAGCTGATGTCGCCTTCTGCATGGGCTTTGCTATCGGTATGGACTAACTCCTACCCGTATGCTGACCTACACAGTGTAGATCTTCACTCAATTTATTGTGCCCTCTTCTCTACCCAGTGTTCACAGCAAGCAACTAGCACTGAGTCCTTAACCCAGCGATCACAGATTCATAGAGCCTCTCCAAACTGGAAAGGCACTTTTTGCTCTCTTTCTGTCATCTTAGCCATTTTTAATTTTTAAATGTGCAGGTCCATCCACAGGAGGTGCAATTGTACGGGCTATTGGATTTCCTTGGCTGATGGTCATCATAGGAGTTATCAACATTGCTTACGCTCCTCTTTGCTGGTATCTGCGCAGCCCTCCCGCTAAAGAGGAGAAGATTGTGAGTCTATCCTTAAAGTGTGGGGTCTTGATAATCCAGAGATTTTTCGTGGAACTAGAATACATTTGGCTGGGATTGTACTTTCCCTTTTGGGCTCTACTCTGCCCTTAACAAGCGGACAGAAAATTTAGACAATAAAAACCAGAAGAGTTTGGAGCTGTGGTCCTTCCCCAAACTCACAGGTTGTATTCCCTGGGCAAAAATTGTTGACTGCTTTGGATTTCTCTCAGAGTGGTAATGCTCACATGAATTGTTAAAATTAACTACCATTTTTACTAATCATGATTTTTCTCTCCTTTACATAGGCAATTTTAAGCCAGGAATGCCCCATGCAAACCAAAAGCTACACCACGCAGAAATCACTGAGAGATTTTCCTCTCACAGATGACAGTGATGTGGAGGCAGAAGATGCAGAATAGCAACTGCAAAGATGTGTGCCCTGTTTTGAAGCTATGTTATGTTTACAGAGCCATGGACATATTAGCACTCGAGAATAATAACTTAGCCTCTCACAAAACTGGTGGACACAGGAATCCTGGCTGCACCGTTCACCTGTTCTCTTGGCCATGCAATCCACATGAAGAAAAAAGAACCAGGATTTGAGGGCTCCATACGTTTAGCTATGCCACGCATTTGTTGTGTGACCTCTAGGCAAGTCACCCAACCTCATCATGTCTCATCTCTTAAAAGGTTACAAAGACAGGAAAACCCTATCATCCTGCCCTACAGGAGAGTATTTTCCTGGGCACAATCCACCCCTGCTGTAAGAGATAACATCAACATCTCTCCCAGACAATTTCAGTGATGTTTGTTAATGTCTTTAAAGTGCTTACTGCTCTTAGAAGAAAAGCAATGCAGAAGACTAATATAAAATCAGCAGCAGCAACTTTGAAAAATTTCTTTCTCTGGAATTCTACTAATCTCCAGCACAAAATCTGGCTGTGACAACAGGGCACCATCCATCTCTGTCACTGCCAGTCTGCCAATAAAGATATCATTATGCTATTAACGTGCTCCATGCTCACCTGAAGTTTGTTTAATAAAAAATCCTCCATTATCTTGGTAAACCTTTATGTGCTGTGCTATTTACGGATCTTTGGGTGTCTCTTCTATCATTCAATAAATTAGGAATTCTAAGAAATCCAGGTAGAAATAAGGCTGAAACCAGTTTCAGACCCTTAGACATGGACATGGCCAATGAAGCCAATTAGACCACTGGTGGTAAGTGACTAATAGCAAATTTTTAAAAATCACCACTTCTCAGCTGAGACAGGGTAAGAGACTGTCTTTGTGATTCTAGTCTACTGCAAGGAAAAGTACTATCGATTGGTTTAATTGCCATTTTGCAATTAACTGACCGCACATGTAGAAGGAGAGCAGCTGCATTATTTACATGAATTATTAAATATAAAAAGATTTAAAAGTATGGTACTGATGGAAAGAGAGAGAGTTAAATAACAGAAGTCACCAAATTAATTATATAAGTATCAGAGAAACTCCCATGATTTCTCATTTTTTCCACTGAAACCTCAAACCTGGAACTTCTCTGGTTCCAGCATTGGCAATACACAAATGTTCATGTCTGTTTTGAATGAGCAGTTGTGTAATGCATAGCCATTTCACTTGCCAGAAAGAAGAGCTGGTTCACCACTCTGGAGCCCTAGACAAATAACGCAGATGCTCTTGCCAGCATCGTAACTGGAGGATAATAACAATTCATCAAGATATGGTACCTTATGACTCATTACCAAAGGTCATAAACAGTAAACAGCTATTGTCAGGCAATCCCACATTCATGATGAACCCACCTCACCTTGCATATACCAGACACAATTGTATCTCTTAGGCTGACTGGAAATAACTAACACTAATCCTGTTCTAAAAAACTGGTTATTTTTGCCTTCCACCTGTTTCCCTGTTTCGCCAAGAATAAAAAGAAAAATGTGTTTGCTTTCTGTGATGGAAGGAAAAAAAAAACATTTTATGTGGGGATCTATTCACACCTCCACATTGCATCTCCCAGTTAAATATTAACTCTCAGCTTGCAACATGCCTCATGGCTGGTTGCTTTGGAAACCCACCCCTCATGACTAACATGAAAGCAGATGAGCCTTCGATTCCTACCAGGTGGGCTCCTTGCCAGCCAACCATCCCCTGGGCGTCTCATCCGGCAGTTCATTCTTCGCATCAGGAATGCAAGTCAGATTCCTTCTGCTAGCACTGGCAGTCAAGACTCCGTAATTAATAAATTAGTTGCAGTGCCAATGATATTGATGGAGTTTCCTGGCTCTGAGAGAAGAATTAGGTTGCAATCTTTGAATCAAATGAGCCAAAGTTTTTACTAACCCTGCTGAAAGCAGTGATCTGTCTAATTCCTGACTGCATTAACACTGTTATAAACTGATATCCCAAGCTCTGCAGTCTCAGGAGGTAGAGGGAGACGGGGGGCGTCTCAGCAGCTGTGGAGGAAAGGCTCTTCCTCGGGACCAGGCTTTGCAGACAGGCATTTCCCTCATAGCTGCCTGTCTGCCCAGGGCAAGACTGAAAACAGTCAGTCTGCATCAGGAGCTGATTGCATCAGTCGTCCTCTCAGTCTCTGTCACTGAGACAGCTGCAATTTCCTATCTGCAAAATCACAGAGCGTTAGCGGGAGAGCAGACACAGCCTATGTCCAGACCCCTTCTGCCGTGATCCTGGCGCACCAAGCAAGAAATGGGCCTGTACCAGCATGGGGTCAGGCAATGCCCTGAGCCAGCGCCGCGACGCAGGGGCTCGGTCGGGGCGCTCTCCTTGCCCAGCCGGCGTCGTGCCCCAAGGGCAGCAGGCCGCAGGGGCAGCAGCCTTTCAGAGGGGCTGAAAAAGGGGCATCTCGAGGTCGGTGACACAGCAAGCCTCACAGACACGCGTGCCAACGTCGTGACCTCTTTTAAACGTGGTACTATTTCCTTCCCTTAAGTTCTTCTGAAGCTTCGAGCTGCCTCGGGACTGGACCCCATTCCTGCCTCCGCTCCCTGACCGCTCCAGCGCGCTCTGCAGGGCCGGTCCGGCTCCTGGGCCACCGCCACAGACTGCTCCTGACCCTGCCGCTGTTTGCCCGGGGATAAAGGCGCTGTGCGACGTCGCATCGTCTTTTAGGCGGGTCAGGCCGAGGCGGTGACAAGGAGAAACCGCTGCCAGGGCCCTGGAGTGCGGAAAACACCCTGCTACAGGAAAAGCGCGTAGTGCAGACCAACGCTGCGGGGATTACAGCGGCGGACGCGCCCGTTCATAAACGTTTTTCTCCCCACAATCGGGGAAGGGCTGGATCCTGCGGGTGAACGTCGCCACCGAAACGGGAGAGGCGCCGGGCCACCTCCCTGCGCACGCAACCACCGCCATCTTGGCGTCCACTCGCCCCGCTCTGCTCTGCTCTGCTCTCGCGAGATCCTGTGCTCTCGCGAGACCCTGCGCTCTCGCGAGCGCCGCCGCCGCCCCGCCCCTTCCGGCCATGGCGGCGCGCTGAGGGCGCGGGCCGTCACCATGCACTCGGACGACGTGAGTCCCCCCCAGCCCGCTTGGCCCGGTCGCGTCCGCCCCGGGCAGGCGGCTGCGCCGCAGCCAATCGGCGCCCGCCCCGCCGTTGACTCGGTTCCGTCCGGCCGGGGCATTTCCCCCCCCACCCGCGTGGAGACGGCGGGGCACGTGGCCGCCCCCCCGGGGCAGATACCCCTGGACCGGGGGCAAATATGCCCGGGGGGGGGGGTTGAACCCGGATCGGGGCAAATATACCCGGGGGGGTGCATATGCCTGGAGAAGAAGTGATTATAGTGGGGGGGGGGGGGGGCAGCAGGGCAGGGAAGAATGCCCGGAGAGGAGGCAGATGGCCCCTGGGGGGGAGAAATACCCCTGGAGGGAGCAAATGCCCTGGGAGGGGGGGGGCAGGTATTCCGGGGGGGGGGATACGGCTGGAAGGAAGCCGATGTTCCTGGAGGAGTAAATGGGGAGAGGGTGGGGGGCGCCGTGCTGCACCCCGCGATGGCCGGGGGTGCCGGGGGGGCCGGGTGCCAGTCGCTGCTCGTCCCGCAGGTCGTGTGGGACACGCTCGGCAACAGGCAGTTCTGCTCCTACAAGATCAAGTGAGTGTTTGCGCGGCCGGGGAGGGGGCGGACGGGCACTGGCGTGGACGGGACCGTTCTCGGGGGGGGCCGGGCAGCTGGGGGGGGGGCGGGCGTGCAGGGCAGCGCGTCGGCCCTGGGGGTTCATCGCACATCTCGTCTTTCCAGGACAAAAACCCAGAGCTTCTGCCGCAATGAGTACAACCTCACGGGCCTGTGCAACCGCTCCTCCTGCCCGCTGGCCAACAGCCAGTACGCGACCATCCGGGAGGAGAAAGGTGGGAGTCGGCAGCTCCCCGCGCAGCCGGTGCCCTGTGGCGGGGGGGCTGCGTGGGGAGAGGGTGGGCGGCTGGCGGGGCGCCTGCCCGGGGGCTCTGGGTGCTCGCTGTCTGCAGGAACGCGCTCGCCGTTTCTCTGGGCGCCAGCTGGGCTCACGGTGCTCTTTCCTTAGGTCGGTGCTACCTGTACATGAAGACGATAGAGCGGGCCGCCTTCCCCCGCCGGCTGTGGGAGCGGGTGAGTTACGAGAGCAGGCCGGGAGCCGAGCGCGCTCCGGTGCAACGCATCCACGGGCGGTGGAGGACAGGCAGCGACAGGACTCCCCCCGGACGCAGGAGTCTCTCTGCTTTGCTGCCGCGCCACGGCTGGAGCCTCTTCCTCTCCCCCCAGGTCCTGCTGAGCAGGAACTATGAGAAGGCGCTGGAAGAGATAGATGAGAACCTCATCTACTGGCCGCGGTTCATCCGGCATAAGTGCAAGCAGCGCTTCACGAAGATCACGCAGTACCTCATCCGCATCCGGAAGCTGACGCTCAAGCGACAGTAAGTGGTGCGACTTCGCTTCTGCTTTTCTCCCTTCTGCTTCCTCAGGAGCAGCAGGTAACCACGAGTGATCGCGTCGGTTTGGCTTCCGAGCTGCTGCCCGTGCGCTAAGCCGCGCACACAGCCTGCTCCTGCCTCCTGTGCAGCTACAGGGATTCGCTCCGGTGGTTTCCTGGTGGCTGGAAGCTTTGTCCGGCCTGGAAATGAACCCGGTTGAAACCAGTTTAACTCGGCATATGTAGATGCACTTAAACTGGTTGCAATCACCCTTGTAATGATATAGCTGCTTCCGAAAGGCTGGCTGTTGTCCTGAATGAACTCGTGCTCATCTGCTACGCAACAGGTCTCACAGGGCTGGAAGATTCGTTAACTCGCCCTTGTTGTTCCTTGTAGGAGGAAGCTTGTTCCTTTAAGCAAAAAGATTGAAAGGCGAGAGAAGAGGAGAGAGGTAATATGACTCTCCTGTATAATTTCTGTGATGCTCCATGTGTCTTTAAAACAACTGACCCAGCTCCTCTTTGCTTTGTTAGGAGAAAGCCCTGATTGCTGCTCAGCTGGATAATGCCATCGAGAAGGAATTACTGGAGAGGCTGAAGCAGGATACCGTAAGGCTCACTGCCCTCAGGGCACGGCAGGAAAACTGCTCCTCCTGCCCCGTCCCGCTGCTTCTCTGCGGAAGGGCGTGTGGGGGTGTGTGGAAGTGGCACCACCCCCGTCAGAGGTGTAGGGGACCGTCACACCCTGCCCTTGCGTGCCTTTGCGACGGCTGGAGAACTTGCTTCCCGCAAGTCTGGGCCCTCCCTTTCTACACCGGAGCGTGTGCTTCGGAACTGGGGAAGGGGCTGGACCACAAGTTCAGCCTAGTTTGATGCTGCCTCCGTGCAGGCCGTAGGCTTAGATAATCCTACCACCAACAGCTCTTTATCTTGTACGACTTAAAGAAAATCCACATTTTCCTTTTCAGTACGGAGACATCTACAACTTCCCCATTCACGCTTTTGACAAAGCTTTGCAGCAGCAGGATGCAGAGAGTGAGAGCGACTCTGATGTGGAGAAGGAAGAAGAGGAAGACGAGGTAATGTTTGCAGCCGAAGTACCACGACTAACCCTTCCCTGACCTCGCGCAGCACCCCTGTGTGCTTTAGTTTCCTTAGTAACAGCCAGGGCAGTAACAGGCCTGTAGCCCACGGAAGAGCAGATGTTAACCATGTTCCGGGTTGTCCCGTGCGGGTGGGCAGTCCAGGGCCTTGACCCTAGTTCTTTTGTGGGTAGTGACGAGGTATCGTGTTCAGCGCGCACCCGCTAGCTTCTGACTGTTTCTTACAGGACGCAGATAAGAGGGAGTTTGTGGAAGCAGATGACAGTGACCTCAGTGATTTCGAGGTAGGTGAAGCACCACGTGTTACCTGGAAGCACAGGGGAAGGATAAACTGCTTAAAAGTAACCCCCACCGGGCTGGTGTCTCCGGTGAGGGGATAAGAGGCAGCGCAATCAGATTTGTGAAGCTTAGTGATACAGTCGGGCTGCACTGTATCTGTTACACCTGAACTCTGCTGGCTAGACAGCTGGGAGCCAGGAGCTGTAGAAGGGGAATTGGATACACAGATAACTTTGCAGAAAGTGGAGCTTAAGTTACACAGCCTGCTTTGACATTACTGCAAGCATTAAATCTCTTTCTTACTCAGGACATGGATAAGTTGGAGACAAGTAGTGAGGAAGAGCAGGAAGACAAGTCCTTCAGCGAGGAAGAAGAAGAAAGAGAGAAGGAAACTGCTCGCTCCAAATCCAAGGGGAAAACTCCCCTGAAAGGACCAGCCAGGAGAAAACGACCCTACATTGAAATAGAGTATGAAGAAGAAACAGAACCAGCCACTAAAACAAAAACAACCTGACTCCTTCCTGGACTTGCATTTTGTACAGAATGAGAGGACTCCAGATCTGTCACAAACTCCTCCAGCCTCCACCCATCTGAGCAGGACCCTCAAAAAAGTCCCCCCCTGCTCCCCAGCATTCTAGATTAATGACTTTCTTTATCCGAGGTGAGAAGGATTTTTGTCCCACCCCCAGGAAACCGTAGTGAGTTTGTGCAGCTCCTGCCTTAAGTGCAGTTTAGTGAAGAAGACTACCCACCTTCTTCGCAGCTACACTAAGCTGAGCCCAGACTCTGGCTCCAGAGAAGAACCTGAACTGGGGACACCACTGCTTTGTTCTAAAGCTGGAAAAGCCTGGATGTGGCAAGGAAAACACCCCTTCTTTGGGCAGGTATGGGGCTAACAGAGAGGGGAGGACAAAGACAGTAGCTTTAAATAAAAAAAATATTTTATTGTACAAAAAGCAGGGGGAACAGTGGCTCAGCCGTGCCTCACGTGTTCTCTTGCACTTTCCTGATGCAGTCCCGTACACGGCCTTCCTCACAGCTGCTGTACACTCCTTCCAGGAGGACCTGAAACAGGCAAAGCATCAGCTTTCAGTTCCTTGGCAAACTCAGGTTTATGATGTTGCCTCTTCCCACCTATCTGTTGGAGGAGAATGGTATAAAACATAGTAGCTGTTGATGGGTGACTTGATACGTATCAAGTACAAATGCTGGGGAAACTGATGCTTTGGAAACAGTGCTGGACTGAGGAAGCAGCTGGGCTCATTTGTACCACGCTGCCCATTTCTTTTAGAGGGAAAGACAGCAGAGATTAAGTAGCAGTGCTGGCTCCCAGGCTCACCTTCACCTGCCCCTCAGAGCACCGATCCAGCAGGATGAGGCATTCGGTGGCTGCCTGCAGCAAGGCTGCTTTCACCGGCTCTGGCGTTGAGCCTTGGTCAGTGTGTACGTCCCAGATCAGCTTCAGCAGGGCCTTGAGGAGCACGGGGAGCCTGCACGGCATTCTGTGAGAGGAAGGGACAAGTGCTCCTTATTCCAAATCCTCTTTGCAAGCCAGGGGAAAGCCCAGCCCGGCCTAGCAGGCCCTAGACAGTTCCAGGAGAGCTGTTAGTTGTCATTTAGATGTTGAGCAGGACTGTAGCTCTCCCGAGACGAGCTCCTGCTTCAGCAGCGAGGCGGAAGGCAGCTGCCTCTTTAAGTACACACGCCAGGGGAGGACACAGGCCCTGACCACAGGAAACCGAAGCACAGCGTATCAGGAACGCCTGTTAACGTCGAGACAGCCTAGTTCTCAGCACAGGACTTCACAATTTTGCCACACAGAAAACACAGATTTAGTGTTTCTCCAAGTTAGAACAGGCAAAAATCAGACCAAAATGAGGACCCCGCTTAGCTTAACTTTCGGGCCAAGCTGTTCAGCAAAGCAGTAGTGCCAGTGATTCTACCCTGTGACAGAGACTCTCTCGCAGGATTTCAGGGACTTTTTCTCAGATAACAGTAACTTTGGCTCTGCAAGCGTGACAGTGCTCCGGCCATGCTTTTACAGCGTCATTCAC
The DNA here is from genome assembly GCF_036370855.1 of Dromaius novaehollandiae. Classification (NCBI taxonomy): domain Eukaryota; kingdom Metazoa; phylum Chordata; class Aves; order Casuariiformes; family Dromaiidae; genus Dromaius; species Dromaius novaehollandiae. The sequence goes on from NC_088123.1 coordinate 7,097,665, forward strand.
CCCAGAAAGGTACCTGGGCCAGGCATGCTGAACGGTGCACCGCAGCGTCTCCAGTATTCCCAGCCGAGCTTCCTCCTCGGGGCCATCGCAGACCTCCAGATACCCCAGGACAACCCGCTCCAGCCTCTTCAGGTGCCGGGCTATCTGGATGCCCAGTCTGCCAACACGGAGAAGCACACGCTGAGGAGGGTGGTGCCTAAAGAGGAAGGCCCCAGCCACCAAGGCCAAAGTGAGTCACGGCAGGGCGGCAGCTGCTGCCCTCACCTCTGCACAAAGGCCGGCAGGGCCCTGGCGTACGCCCGCCGCAGCGCAAGGCGATGCTCCGCCTCCATGTGCGTGAGAACCAGCTGCAAGACCTCATCGCAGGGGGCGGTGGGCCGGGTCTCCTTCTGGTGCCGCCGGGCTCTCTCCAGCACCGGCAGCAAGTCCAGCAGGCAGAGCAGTACCGCCTGGTTCAGTGCGAGACACAGGGAACATCGGCAGCCTGTCGAGAGCACCAGCAACTTCCAGCCTCCCCAGCCACCCACAGCTGCTTGACAACAAGCATCAGCTAGTAATAACCTTAAGTTAGGCCAGGACCTCCTGCAAGGAGATGGGGGCTGCCTCCCTGTGCCTTGAGCTGTGCCACTCATAGGCTGGACATACAATACTGTGAGGCAGATCCACATTAATCTCTGCTGTCCTACCTCAACGAGAGGGGCCTCACGCGAATAGAGGTGGTTGTAGAGGGCGTGGTACACAACGTGAGCTCTGTTGAACTGGCACAGATCAGCAGCCGGCTGCGACAACAGGGAGAGCAACAGCATATTATTCCCATGCACCACATTCAGCACCCACTTAACCAAAGAGAACAGTCCTCCCCAAACCAAGGTTTATAAGAATAACCCTCTCACATGCTGAACGTTAGGAGCGTTGCTCACTTGTTACAGGAAAGTGGGAGCAGGCTGTAAGAGCTGCAGTTTATTTCCATGGTCTTAACTGTAGTATCTGCCCAATCTCCTAATTCTCTGTGCCTCATAGGTACACTCTTCACAAGCACACAAATATTCAGAGGTGGAAAAGAAGGTATTTGTTGTCTCTGAGGTGCACTGGCAGACAGGTGAAGGGCTCAGCAAAAGGCTAAGCATCAGACGACTACTGCTACTACCCCAGTTCCCAGCCACAAGACAGTGTATGTCCCCTGGCTGCTGTTTCACAGTTCCACTGCTGCTCATTTAATACCCTGTGCTGCAAACCATTCTCAGGCTGAGGTATGAATCAGCTGGGTTCAAAAGACTGTAAAGCAATTCCTCACTTAGCATAACAGATGCAAGAAATACAAATATGTAAATACACAGGGACAGTATGGAGGATACAGCAAAATCACCAGGTTAAAGGCAGAGCCAGGAATAGAAGTTTGGAGCGGTGATAGGCCTCCAACCATGCTTCCTTCACACAACCATCCGCAAGGGATCTGATTTCTTGAATCCCTTACCACATTGAGAACGATATGATGCAGGCAGCGCACACCCAGGATTTTATTTTCCTCCTGATAGTCGTCCGAGATGAGCAACGACGGCGGGAGAACGCTCTCCAGGTGACGGCTAAGCCAGGGCCGGGTGACGTGAAGCAGCGTCCCGGAGAACACGTGCTTTGTGGCAGGGTTGAGCTTCCACGTGTCCCTGGAAATAAAAGCACAAGGTCAGTGAAAGCTTGGTGTTGCCTATGTAGGGACATGCTGCTCCGTGCACGCTGCGCTACGCACTTGGTCAGCTCCTGCTTCAGGAGCGCCATCACTGCAGCAAACCCTCCTTCCTCCTCGTCGTCCTTCCCGCGGAGGAACTCAGCCACCGACCCGCAGCCCGTGGCCCGGAGCAGCCCCGCCAGCAGCTCCCGCGCCACCCGCTGCGACCCCGGGCTCGTCCAGGGCCTCTCGGCAGCGTGCGTGGCCGCGAACACGTACGCGGGCCCCAGCAGGCTGCGCAGGAGCGGCCCCGCCGCCGGGCCCCCCGGAGCCCCCGGCGCCCGCGCCGCGTCCAGCCCGGCCAGGAGCAGCAGCAGCGCGGCGCCCGCCTCCGCCGCCCGCTCGGGCAGCGCCCCGGCGTCCTGCTCCTGCGCCCGGGGCGCCGCGTGGCCGCCCAGCGCCGCCGCCAGCGCGCCCAGCGCCGCGGGGCTCAGCCCCTCGCAGAGCCAGCGGCTCCCGGCCGCCTCCAGCCGGGCCCGCAGGCCCCGCACCGCCGCGGCCCGGGCCTCGCCGCTCGCCCCCTCCGACAGCAGCGGCCCGAGCTCCGGCGGGGCCGCCGGGGCCGCCTCGGCCCCGGCCCGCTGCCCCCCGGGCGCCGAGGCCTGCGACAGCCTGCCGAGCCGCGGGCCCGCCCGGGGCCCCCCGCTCCAGAGCCGCCGCTCGCCCCGGGCAGGGGCCGCCACTACCGGCACCGCAAATCACGCCACACCCGCGACACTGTCGCAAAAACCGCCGTAAAGGTGGCGGAGGGGGCGTGGCGTCTTGGTGCATAAATTAGCATGGTTAATACGGGGCGGTCGTGCCGCTGCCGCGGGTCCGTTTGCGAGGCCGAGGGGCGCCGCGAGCCCCAAAAGCGGCGGAGACAGCGGAGAATGCGCAGAGGAAGCGCGGGGTGGAGGCGAGCGCGGGCAGCCGTCGGCCTCCGCCTCGCCATGACCTCGGGGCAGGGGGCGCGGCGGGGTGGGCGGCGCGTGCACAACACTCGGTGATCCTTCCGGTTCATTGCAGATGATGAATGGGAGCTTCACGCGCATGCGTGACATGTGCCGGCCTGGTTACGACGGGGCACAGTCCCTTCTGAGCGGCCGGGGGAGAGTGCGCAGCGCGCTGGCGTCGCAGCTACGTGGTTTTCCCGCAAGAAGGACGGTGTCGTGTTTGGTGAATAAAGGGGGGGGGGAGGCAGTGGACCACAGCTACCCGCCACCCCCGGTCCCCCCTTGGGGGCCCCTGGCACAGCTGGACTGCGGTGTGCTGTAGTGGGGTCACAGCTGGGTGAAACCCCAGCGTGCAGGGGTCACAGGCACAGCTGGATGGGGCGCAGCTGCAGCAAGCAAGGGGGTGCCCAGGCACAGCTTTTGGGGACCCCCCAGGCTCGGGGGGGGGGGCAGGCACAGCTGGATGGGGAGCCCGAGCGCAGCTCCGTGCAGGCCTGTGCCCTCCCCGCTGGAAAGGGTCAAAACCGCCCTCGTGCTATTTCCAGCTCAGCGCAACCCTCTGTGCTACTTCCCGTTTGGGGCTATTCCCTGCTTAAGGCTATTTCGGGCACTTTGGGAACTCATGGGCCACATCCGGCTGCCAAGCAGCCGTTCTCGGCCTGCCCTGACAGGGTCGCAGCTCCTCGTGCAGCCCGGCTTGCGCTCCCCAGAAGCATGGTGGGGTTCAGCCTCCTTGGCCGCTCCCCCCGGCCCGCTGGCCCCCCGCACCCCCCACAATCAGCACGAAACGCTGCCGGGGCCGTGCTGGGCTCCCGCGCTCATGGGGCAGGCAGGGCACAGGCGCCCCTGGCGAAAACGGGCTGAAACTCGGAGCCTTGCGCCTAAAGGCACACCTCCGCCCTTAACTGTGTGGTCTGGTAAGTGTGTCTTGTGCCTGCAAAATAACACTGGGTGTTACGCTTAAACAAAACCATTCCTCTGTGCCAGGCGAGCCGGTACCAGGCTCCGTCTCCGAATGTTCTGGCTGTCTCCGTACGTGCGACACGGACGCTTCAGGCTGCCAGACGCCAGCAGGCTGCGGCGGCAGGAAAGGGACGTCCAAGTCACGTCTGTTCACCGGGGAGCCGCTCGCAACTGCCGTGCGCCCCGGAGGCTGCACGTTACTGCTCCGCCGCAGCGCAGCGAGGGGCTTCCTGGGCTGCTTGTTGTCCTTTAGAAGCAAAATCTGTCTATAACACATTTGGTAGGTGCAAAGGCTGCCCTTACACTGCCAGCGCACAGCCTTCCCGCGCGGGCAGCTGGTGACACAGGGAGGGGGACGTGTCCCCGCATCAGCCCGTGCCGCAGCAGGCCGGGGGAGCCGCCCAGACGAGCGGGCCTGGGGGGGATACAGGCCGGGCTCAGCTTCGTCCTGAGCCTCTTGTTTCCTTAAGAAGCAACAACATATTTTTTTGTGCTTCCCCAAAACACTGCCAGGCCCCTGTGGCCCCCACCAAGCACTCACAGCTGAAACCGGCTGAGAAATCTTCCATTTAATCAGTGTTTTGCATAAAACTGTACATCCTCCACCCTCCCCGGTGTGTAGGAAGCCTGAGAACGTCTGGAGAAGGTTACGTACAAAAATACTATGTACAGCGAGAGGCAGCGGGAGGGAGACGGGGAGCGCGGGGGGACGAGCCCGCGGCCCAGCGCCCTCCCCGCCTCCATGCCGCGGCTCTGCTTTCCACGCGCAAACCCGGAGCTGCCAGAGCAGCTCCCCTGCCCCGGCGCATCCCCGGGGGAAGCCCAGGGACATCTTGAGGAGAGGAAAAAAAAAAAAAAGAAGAAAAACCAACCAAACAACAACCTCCGAGTTAAAAATCCCACCTAAACAAACCCGAACTGCACCTCAGAGACGAACTGTTGCATCCCGGCTGCCCTCGGGGCTGCGGGGCAGCTCTCGGTGCTGCTCAGCCCTCCGCGGGCAGCCGTGGAGCCCCTCGGGGTCCCTCGCGGCCGGGCCCGGAGAGCCCTCGGGGTCCTGCGCAGGCCGCCGGAGCAGAGGGCCCCTCACACCAGCTCGTCCAGGAGGGTCCCGCCGCCCGCGCGGGGCTCCGCGCCACCCGCCATGGGCTTGTTGCACATGGGGCAGACGCAGCGAACCTCCAGCCACTTCACCAGGCACCTGCAGCCGGGAGAGGCGGAGGCAGGGAGAGGCGGAGGGTGCCAATCCCCGCCGAGGAACCCCCCGGGGCCCCGCCAGGCCACACTCACCTGCGGTGGAAGGCGTGCTGGCACGGCAGCACGCCCAGCTCCTCCCGCGCTCGGAAATCCTCCAGGCACACGGCACAGGTCTGCTGCGGAGGCGACGCCAGGACGGTGAGGAGGGCCAGCGCCGACACGCGGGACCCAGCGCGATGCCCTCCCACCGCACCGCGTCCCGGGGAGCCCCTGGTCCCTCTCCAGGGTGTTTCCAGGTGGGAATTTGGCTCAGTTCCCAAACTGCCTGCAGGAAGGGTCCTTCCCTCCCCAACCTGGCCACATTCCCCATCCCGCACACCGCCCTGGCCTCCCTCTGCTTGTGGACCATGCCCGACCCCGCAAAGCGGCAGAGAGGTCGCCCCCGGCAGCCGCCCCCTGAGCCGAAACCCCCCAGTGGCTCCGGACGCCACGAGCTGGGCGGCTTCAAGGCCCTGCTCACGGCCTCGGCCGAGCGCGGGGCCCCGGGTGCCCTGAGCCGCTGTCCCACTCGCCCCGAGCCGCTGTCCCACTCACCCCGTGCACGTTCAGCTTCCTGGCGTCACCTTTCAACACCACCTGCACGGGAAAAGGAGGCGGCACAGTTAAACCCAGCGCGGCCAGAGAACAATCCTGGCGGCTGTTTTAACCAAGCGAGCGCTTAACACAACACCAGACCTGCAGCCCAAGCCCAGCCATGGGCCGGCAGGTCCCGCGGGGAGCAGCCCACTACCCCGCCGCTGCCATCCCCAGCACTGTCCGAGCCGCCTGAAAGCCCCCAGCTCAGCCTTCAATCTCACGGGACATTTAGGAACCAACCGCAAGCTTTACCTCCTTGTACCCGAATCTTTCACTCTGAGCCTGATGCCGAAGTTTGCTAGAGAGGGAGAGAAAAAGCACGTGGTGAGTTTCAGAGCATCCTTCAGGAGCGGGTTAGTTGGTAACAGTCGCTTCTGGACAGTCCAGCCAAAGAAATTCATACTGTAGAGCCAACGCGCATCAGTGCCCTGGCCGTCACCCCGCGCAGGGCTGCCACAGTCCCACGGCCCTGCGCGGCTCCGGTGGGCCCCTGCCGCGCTGCCTGTGCTGCACAGCACCCCATGCCGCCGCGGGGCCCGCAGGAACCGGCGGCCGGCGGGCGATAAGGTCCCGCAGCCACAGCCCCGATTGTTTTGCTTCGGAAGTCGTTAGGGGTCCAGGAAGCGCCGTATTTCCAGCACTCGCCGGCCGCCGGCAGCTCCCAGCCCAGCCGCCGCAGCCTGGAGCCGAGCAGAGGGCGCTGGGGAACGGCGTCCTGCAGGAAAACCCAGCGAGACGCTAACGCCGGGGGAAGGACGCTGCCCGCAGGCCTTTGCTTCTGCCGCTGAGGCACAGCGTGCTTCCACTCGTACCTGCGCCGGGATCTCACAGAAACACCTCTTGGCGAGGAGATGCCTTTCCACTCGCTCTGCAGAGCTGCTGCGGCAGCCCGGCAGGCTCTTCCCCAGCGGCCGCCCCCCCGGGACCGGGCCGGGCCGGGGCGCGGCTGGGCGCAGCACATCTTTGCAGGATGCTCTGAAGGAGAGCAAGGCCAAATGCAGGGCATTCCTCCAAAAACCAGCGTCTTGCCACCCCTCACGCGCACGCGGCCCACCACGCGGCCCTCCCCGAGCCCGCCGGCTGGTTCAGGCCAGGATAACCCAGGGGCCGGCCGGGGCCGCGGGAGGGACGGGGGTGGGCGCAGCGAGCCGCTGTGCAGCACGAGCTCTTGCTGCCCCGCAGGGTCCCAGGGCTCAGACCTGTTTTGCTCCCTGCTGCCAGCGAAAGCCCTCTGCAGACGTGCACAGGGCAATGGCAGAGCTGGGGCGTCCCGCAGCGAAGGACCGAGCTCCTTGGGCCCTGGAGGAAAAGCCAGCTGCTACCTCAACTCCGAGTTTAAAAATAGCCCTCTCTGCACAGGGAGGTAATGCACAGACACATCCTTCCCCGCAGCGCAGCCCCGGCCCCTGCCACACAATGCGGCCGTCTGGTGCGGCCCCCGGAAAACCGGAGCCCCTTCCTGCCGTTTCCTGCCCAGCCTCAGCCCCGGCTGGACCGCAGGGCTCCTGCCCGGAGGAGCCTGCCAGCGCCTGAGCCCCCTCCTCGGGGCAGCGGTGCCGATCCTCCCGGCAAACCCGTCCCAGCAGGTTGGGGGAGAAAACAAGCAGGCGCCTGCAAGGGCTGGCGGTGGCCCTGGCATGCCAGGCAGTGCCGTCGGTGCGATCGGTGCCCCCGGTGCGGGTGCAGCACCGGCAGCGCGGCGGGATGAAATGGTCCAGGCACCGCAGACGCCCCGGGGAGCCCTCGGGGCGGGGATGCCACTCGGTCACTCCCATCACAGGTCAGTGCCGATGCCCAGTCCAGCTGCTCCAAGAGGGATCAGGTGGCAGAAGCTTGTCGAAAGTAGAAGGGACGCTGCTGCTCAGAGCCGGCCCTTGATATTTAGCGGTGCGGAGGAACACAGCCCCTCGCGCCTGCCAGATAACTTTCTGAGCCGCAGGCCGAGCGCTCCCCAGCGCCGTGCCCCCGGTCCCGCCTCGCGCTGCCCCGGGGCTGGCAGGTCACCTCCAGAAGTCGTAAGGAAAGCAGGCACATGGCTCAAGCGGGGCCAACAGGCAACACAGCGGGAGATTAAATGGTTCTAATTTGCTTAATAAGAATAATAGTTATCAGGATCTAAGTGGAGGTGACAGGAGGCCTTGGGGAGACTATTAATGGCAGCTAAAAGTAGCCTCTGATCCCTCGGCCGCCGTTCGTGCCGTGCTCACGGCTCCCTGCGTGCCCCGGGCTGTGCCCGGGGCTGCTCTGCCACCGGCGTCCCTGAGCGCAGCCCACGGGGACCGTGACAGCCCCTGGCTAAGCCCGAAGGCACCTTCATGCCACCAGCGGGACCAGGACCTCTGGCAAGGACTTCTCACCCAAGCCACCAACCTGCCCGAGGCACCACGAGGGGGATCAGCATCTCCTCTCCAGGCTGCGAGTACCGGTGCCATGGGCCGTCACCTCGCTCGGTACGAGTCTCGGTTTTCTTTTAGCCAAATCCCAGCCAGCTGGCCAGACAGCAATATCCCCAGGCCACATGCGTCCCTGCAGCATGGAGCCACCTTCCCCAGCAGGACCCAGCTCACCTGATGAAGTAGCAGCAGAAGATGAGGCTGAGCACGAAAATGAAGATGCCAGTGCCAAAAATGACCATGTAGATGTTCAGCGGCAGGTCCTGGAAAGTGATGGGAGGCATCGTGCACGATTTATTGGTATAAATCAGCCCCAGACTGCAGAAGTACCCTTTGCAGGGGGAAGAGAGAGAAAAAGCAGCATTTAGAATGAAAGTGGGGGCAAAAAGGGGAAGAATGGAAGAAGATTAAGACTTACCCTCTCTCATGCCATACAAATATCCAAGATAACCCACTGTGCTCTGTACTGGCACAGAGACAGGGATGTGGGCTGCAAAGTGCCAGAGCCTCAGGCCAGCGTGGGCTGCGTCTCTCGGAGCCCAGGACCCAGGGCTGCACAACGGCAGCTCGTTAGCGTGCTCTGCAGGCTCTCGTTAGCCTCTGGAGACCCCGCAGGCAGCTCCTCGCACGCAGGCTGCCTTGCGGGTCGTGCAGAGCGGCTGCGGACCCCTGCTCTGGTTTGCGGTGGCAGCACCCCAGCCGACGGCAGCCGTGCCGGGACGCCCCGACGGAGAACAGCCACCCCGAGCCCCGTCCTCGGAGCCACCGCGGCCCCTGGGAGTGATCCTGCCTGCTCCGTCCCCTGCATCGCTAGCAAATTGCTATCCAGAGTGATTGCAGATTTACTGCGAAAGCGGAGAGAGCCTGGGCTGATTCCTGCGTCCCCTCTGGAGTCTGCAAAGTGGGCAGAAAATATAAAATGAAGCCATCATCCCGTGGCCTGTAAATTGCAGATCTCTCCAGGAGCAGCAGCAGCCCCTTAGAGCAAGACCACGCCAGCACTGACAACAGCCGCCGCTGCGTTACCACGATGACTGAACCATCCTCCAGCAGCATAAACGTACCCAGGGCAGAATCCAGACACCCGAAGAAAAGGAGGCCCCGTGCATTCCTCTCCATAGGAATACATGGAAGTCAAAAGGGGATTTATGCAAAGACGGGGGGGGGGGGGGGGAAACCTTGAAAAACAAGAACAGCTTGTCACTGCTTCGCAGGAGCCAGAAGCAGCAAGCAACTGGGTCCTTCTTAGCTCCACGAGAAGCGATGGGTCCGCGCATCCCAGCACTGGGAGCACACGGCAGCGCTCCTAGCAAATCCCCCTCTGGAGCAAAGACGTGGCCCCCAGCACCCGCCTGATGCAAGCTGCTACCTCAGCTGCCGCCTTTCCCTCCGAGTCTGACACCGCGGTGGAATATGGAGGAGGGTGTTACAAAAAACCGAGGAACAGCAAGAAAAGATGAGGAGGGTTCACACCTAGCAAAGAAGGAAAAACCCAAGGGAAAACACCAAACCCATTGCAAACTGCCTCTTCTGGGAGTTGCTGCAAAGTCAAATTCTAGCACAAGAAAGCAGTTTTTTGTGTCTCAGAATCATGCTGACCCCACAAAACCAGAAGCTTTGATTTCACGTTAGATCTCGCTCACATGGGACTTTAAAGGACAGCAGCCTCCGAAGGGAGGCCCCATCCGCGCTCCGGAGAGCCTCTGCCCCCGCCCTTCCCGCTCCAGCACCCTCTGCTCCCGCTCTGCGGAATCTCATTAAAACGCTCCTAAAGAAACACTTATGGTTTTAATTACAGCCCATTAAAGTCCTCCTCCTGCTTCTCATCAGAGGACAAAATTTGCTTTCGACCACCAGAGGCAGAAAGCGAATGGGTGGCAGGGTCGAACTCTGCGCAAGCAGTGAAATTCTGAGCTTTGGTCTGCCTGGTTTCCTCTCTGTTGCAGATGGGGAGAAAATCTCCGGTCCAATAACAGCGTCTACAATGTGCTAGAAGACCAAGAAAGGGAGTATTTGTTTGTAGGGTACCAAATCCCTGCGTTCCTCCTGCTCTTGTAGCTTCCTGCTCTCGAGAGTACCAGGTGCAGGAAAAGTTGTGCGTTTTTTTTCCATTTCCCTGCTGGAAATGATTGAGAAATGCTCACAGAAAACATAAATTAGATCAACTGTTAAAAAAACCCACTGAACAACTGAATGAGATAATGATGGTGTCCACAGTGGCCTCACACGGGACGCGGGCTGCACAGCAGCTGTTGATGGATACAGGAAGGCTCATTTGGAGTCAGCCAAAAGGAGAGCTGTGGATTGTGGTAACAATAACGGGGCATAAATGTGTAGGAGACTGGATAAAAACAATAAAGCTCCCTAAGAGTATCTGAGGACCGAGAGCTATTCCAAGCATCTGCTGAAAATCACCAGCCGCTGGCCTCCGTGCCACAAGGGCAGGGGCAAGAGAAGCTGCCCCAGCCCGGGTTACAACCCCATCGCAGGGCTGGGGGGTGGTGGCCCGGCGAGCGGCCTGCCTCGGGCCCCAGGCCGCGCTTGCCCTGCCGCAGGATCCATCAGGACCCGTAACACTGGTAACAGCCAGCTCAGCTGCATCAGGGAGAGCTTGCACAGGTACGGAGGGACGGGCCGGCAAAGCGGCATTAGCAGCAGGGCAAAACTGGGGGTGGAAGCAGAGAAGCTATAACTTACAGCCCTGTACTGAAGGAAGCAGGGAAGAGCTGGACTAACATGTTCCTGCCAGCCGCAACACAGCTGGCGAGGCTAATTTTAGATTCACCAGCTTAGCAAGGCTCATTCTTGCTAAATAGGCTCTAAAGAATTCATGAGTTCCCGTCAGAAGTGCCAAAAAGCGAGCGCAGCGCTGGGAAAGTGTCCTTTTGAGCCGGAGGGCCAGGACAAGGTCCTGCTAGGACCAGCCCCCAGTGCAGGGAGTCTGAATGAGCCAACGCGGCTGCTCCCTCGGACCCGGCTCGCCCAGACCCCCAACCAGCCCAAAAAACGAGCTGCTCCCCAATCCGGCCAGCTCCTTCAGCCTCCTCCTCCTCCTTGTCCTCCACACAGTGAGTTTATTGGGAGTGAGCGAGTTAGCTCGGCTATGGTTTTGATTAGTGCAAACCCTTTTGTCTGACAAAGACATTCTTACTTTTGCTTGAAAAGCAATAGATCAAACTTATTTTTAACCAACGCTAAGATACAGGCCCGCTAGGCACCAAATCCAACCCAACCCAACGCACCTCATCAGTTTCAACCTACTCAGGGCCAATTTTGCACCAGAAACCAGAAGTCTGGAGAGTAGCGTGCTGGAACCATTATTTAGCCAAAAAAGATAGAGAAAGCTTCCTGGATATCCATGAAAGTATCTACAGACATGCACTGACCTTCGGGGCCCTTCTTAGTCCAAGAAGGGTACTCAGAAAGGTAGCTTATTTTGCCAGCAAAGTGTTTTTTCCATGCAAATCGCAAAAATGCCCCTCACGAGCCCAACCAGCAAAGGTGCAGCTGGACCCACCGGGCCTGTGGGTTTCTGCCAGCGCAGGGCACCTCCTCCTCCGGCCCACACGGCTCCTTGGCAGATCCGAGCTGGCCTAAACAGTCCTTCCGCAAGCCGAAGTACAAGTACTCTCCGGGTCCTTTCTTTCCTACAGAGGGAAACCACAGCACTTAACTGCGTCCCTTTCCCACTGCGGACTGCCGCTGCAACGCTCCTGGGAACACCCCCGGGAGCCCCAGGGCTGCTCTCCACCCCAAAGCAACGAGCAGAACGCTGTGTGGTCCAGAAGCCCCGCGCACCCACCTCACCGTGCCGCGAAGCTTGGGACTTGCCTTTGCTCTAAGCCTACGGGCAGAGCTTGGAGCCGGGGGTCTTGGTGACCAAACGGCACGACTTTAACGATCACCCCCGCTCCGCCAGCCTGGCTCAGCGCAGGCCCTGCTCCCGCAGCGAGGCTGCGCGCCTCGGCCCCCCGGACACGACGGCCTGCAGCCGCTGAGCCCACGTCGCGTCAAGCCAGGGCAGACCCAAGTCTCTGCCCGCACTGCGCAGGCACGGGGATTTTGCTGAGCAGAGCTTCTCCCTCACCCCAGTTCTTGTTCAATAAAACAAATGGAAAACTCAGCAGGTTGTTAAATAAAACCATTCTTTCTACTCCTACACAAAAGCTGTGGGCTTTGCATTCGAAAATTGAAAGCAGCATCCATATAATTTTTGCTGTGATGCTGGAAAAGGCTTGCTGCAAAAGTCATCCCTAAACCAAGCAGTTTACACTGGGGGATAACCAGCTGCCCTCCAAATAAAGGTACCCGGCTCATGCTTGGTGACTAGAGTCCACCAAACTACAGCTAGAACAACAGGAGGAAAAAACATGAAGTACTGAATCTCTGCAAAAGAGGAGCTGAAATCCCAAGCGCTGCACCAGCACAGAGCACGCTCCTGTTAAGAAATTTTGAATACACCTATTTATGTTGAAAACCTGATTTGTTTACTGGGTCTTGGATTTATTTACACCGACGGCCCCAACTCCGCAGAGACCTTCAACAGTTTGGGGATAAGTAATTTTTCTGGACTTCACTGATGTAAATGTTTGCAAGGTCAGGGCTTAAAGCCAAAACGTTTAAGTCAGATGCCCATGGCTAGTCCCCTAAACCCACGTTTTGGCCTCTGAACAAGGGTGGGCTCTGTTCTCGGTGTTTCCCAGAACCCGCACCCTGGGAAGTCAGAGAGAGCTGTGGCTGCTCAGAGCCTCTAAAAGTAAAGTCTCCCTTATTTAGGAGGTTTCCTTTAAACAGCCAAGTTTGCATTTTCTCCTGTGGTGCATTTACACGGACCCATTTAAAGGAAATCCATGCACTCACCGCATGTCCACAGCTAACTGCCCGCAGGACCGATGGCTTCTCATGCCCCAGCCTGCACAACACAAGGTGGGTGTTACAGCAGAGGAAGCCACTAGTTGCACTATATTTAGCTTCAAAGGCTGTAAATCTTCCATAAATTGAAATAACCCAGCCTTTGTTGCTCAGGCATGGCTTGGATGGTGGAATTCCCAGCACAGCTTCCCAACTACTTAGTCACAGAAATAAACCACTTTTTATTTAACGAGAACCCGTCGCATGTGCAAGCTCAGTTCCACGCTCACAAGAATTTCTTACAGCTAACAGCAGCGAGAGGAGGCAGGGCCTTGCCGGGGTTCTCCTAAAAGCGCTTTATCCCCTTCCTACCACGCGTGAAGGAGGGATTTTTCCTTTTAAGCAGCGTAAGAAACGAACGCACGGCGATTTAACTCCGTAACTGCCTTTATTCCTGGGAGCCGAGCAGGATGCGCCGCCGCCGCCGGAGCAAAGCGACCCCGGCTCGGCCGCGCCCGGCGGCGGCTCCCTGCGGACCGCGGCACCGGGCAGCGAGGGGCGCCCCGAGCCCCGGGGGCGGCGGGAGGCCAAAGCCCCGGCGGGGCTCGGGCTGGGGCTCGGCCCCGCTCGCCGCCCCCCGCCCCAACCCGCCCGCCCCCGCGGCGGAGCCCGCTCTCACCGTTGCACCACTGGAAAGGGGACATCCAGGGCCGCGGGGCGCCGCTCGCCGCGGCCGGGGCGGCTCCGCCGTGCGCGGCGCCGGGCCATGGCCGGGAGCGGGGCCGGGCGCGGCCCTGCCCGCAAACCCCGCCCCGGCGCGGCCCGGGCCCCGGCCCGGCCCCCGGAGCCGCCCCGCCGCGGAGCGCCGAGCACCGTGCGCAGCGCCGAGCACCGCGGCCGCCGGGGAAGCAGCCGGGGCCGGCCGAGGCGCGGGGCGCTGCGGGCCGGGAGCTCTGCGGGGGGACGAGGGCAGAGGAAGCCGGGGCCTGGGCTGCTCCTGCGATGGGCGTTTTTGCGAGGCGCATTGCTCCCGCGACGCACCTGCCTGCAGCGCACGGTCCTTCTCCCCGCACAGCCGGGAGCTCTGCTCACACGCAGTGCGATGGCTCCGTCGCCCCGCAGAAACGCCCTGCACGTGTCCCGCCTGCCACAGGCCGGAGCTCACCCAGCCCCTGTGCGTGGAGCTGCCCTTTGGGAGACCCTCCCTGAAGGTGCTGCCCTCAGGGTGCCCTGCCTTGTGCAGGGGATGCGGAGGAGGCCTGGACATCTCCATCCAAAGACATCTCCATCCAAACCTTGGATGCTGCAGGTGACTGGGGACCAGGAGGGCAGCGGGGCTGGTGGCGCGGGGCCGTGACGCTGCTCGCGGTTCCCCCCTGCGCTCCGTGGCTGGGGCAGCAGCACCGCGGGCTCTGTGCACTGTCCTGCACTAACAGTCTCGGGGCCTGGGGCTGTGCAGACAGCCCGCCCTCCCGAAATCCAGGTGCTTTCCTGAGCAACGCAACAACCCCTCAACACAGGCACCCCGCCGCTGCAAGCACACAGGGGTACAGCACACCCCCGGCTCTGTCAGGGATCCTCGCTCCGGATTAGTTTGCTGATCCCCACCCAAACGCGGGCTCCCCTCGCGCTCAGCGCCTCCCTGATCCCAGCTCTGCTGAACAACGGCAGCGCTCGGAGGTCGGGGCCCGATTAGCAGCAGGCTGCACAAAGGGAGCCACGCACAGCGGCAAGGAGCACAAAGCAGAATTGCAAAATCTGACAGGAGGCATTTCACAACCACCCTGGGACCCTGCCAAGCGCCACGCACACCCCTTGAAGCTTCTGCAGTCTCCCACAGCCCTAGCAACACCCGGCGCCGTGGCAGAGCGCGACCAACCCCTGCGTGTTGCCCAACACCGGCCCCTCCTTGCCTCTGCGGCTGCAGCCCTCCAGCCGGGTAACCTCGGCTCTGCCGCCAGCAGTCAGACCTGTTGTTCTCTCTGCCGCTGCCTTGCTGGGCCGGCGCCGTGCCCCGAACACCCTGGGGCACATCGGGTCCTGTATGAGCAGAGTCCCTAGAACAGGAGTTGGGCAACATGTTAGCAGATGCTCATGGCTGTGGCAAACTAAAGAGCTGAGCTCGAGTGCAAGAGGGAGAGCAAAGGCAGGCGTCCCCGGAGCAGCGTCGCTCGGAGGCACCCGCTGGCAGCCGTGGCCTCAGTGCGCCACTCACTGCTCAAAACCCCTGTGAAGTACAAGCAGATTCAATCCTTCACCCTTGACTGACCTCGCATAAACAGCTCTGTGCTGACAAAAGCAAGGGGATGCTTTTCCCCGTGGCTCCCCGGCACCGGGCAGGCCCGTGGCACCCCCAGACGCGGGCCGGGTACGTGAGGGAGCCCCGGCGGGCAGGCTGCGCCCCCAGACCGCCGCTCCCCCCCGCGGCCATCAGGCTCCTCTCACTACGTTTGTGGGATCTGGGCAGGGACGCAGCCGGCAGCCAAGCCACGCTTCGCGTGCTCTGCGGAAGCGGAGGAAGAATGGAGCTATAATAGGAGCAGGCGGCAACGAGGGCCGGCAGCACACAGGGACAGGGCAGGGCAGCCCGGCGCCCAGGCGTCTCGCCGCCACCTTCACCACTTGCTCCTGACCCTGGTGCCTGCTCTCCCCTGGGCCCAGCTTGCCTGTCCTGCCCCCCGCGAGCAGGGAAGCCGATTTTCACAGGCCCGTGGGGAGCTGTCTTCCAGCTAGCCCCAGCGGAGAGCTCGTGTGTGCTTCCTTCGGGAGACCAACACCGCCATCTCGTGATGGATGGACAGCCTGGCAGCGGGCCGAGCACCCCGTGCACCCGCTGCCCCACACGCGCACCGCAGCCTGGGGGGCTGCACTCTTCCTTCCCTGCTGAGTGGGGGGCTTCAGGCCCCCCGCTGCAGAGGTTCTTCACTGGGGAGGGCCCCCACCCGGGTTTTGCCCCTCCAGATGGAGGCCTGCAGGGCCTGGCCCAGCAGGACAGGCTGGGGCCCCCCCGCCCTCACTGGCATCCCAGGGGAAGGCAAAGCTCCCTGACCCTGCTGCCAGCCCAGGCAGACGCGAGAGCAGCTGGGCTGGAGCCGCCCAGCCCCGGCTGCCAGGAGGGCGGGCAGCACACGCAGCCGAGCGGAGCAGGGTTGGCACCTCTCCCAGCAGCAACGGCATGGGGTAGGAGACGCTGGTCCTGGGCCCGTGCTGGCCTTCCATCGCCTCACAAGCCTGGATCCCCGTGCCAGATTGAAGGATGCTGGTAGAAGTAACCCAGCAGCACAGCAAAAACAAGGCTAGCTTCGTTCCCTCTGTGGCCATGCACTGAGGCTCTGTCTCTGTACTTGGGGTACTCCCAAAGCTCAGAGCATCCTCTTTTCCCTCATATGAGCATCGCTCTTGGCTTTGGTCCAGTGCTGATCTGTATCTAAGCAGAAGTTCACTTCTCACTCTTCCCTCCCCTGCTTCCTATTGAAATTTGGGGCTGAGAGCCTTAATAAGGAATCCATACGTGAGCACACGAAAGCCACCTCCTGCCTTCATCAGCCCTGTCCTCTCTGCTCACAACCTCCTGATGTACGGAGAAATCTTAACAACCCTGCAAAGCACAGGCAGGGCTGGTGCACTGCCAGGTGGGCTCTGCTCTCCACTCAGAGCTCCCCTTTCTGTCCCAACCATGGAGAAAACCAGACTGGGGAGGCTCAGCACAGGCACCAGCCACCAGTGGGGTCCCAGTAAGAAAGCTCAGCCTCTGACCTGAGCCTCCGAACCCAGCATTTGGGAAGGTTTGAGCCTATCTCAGCCCAGAGCATCCAGAGTGATGCTCTCCCACAAACTCCTATGAAGAAGCCCAACCTGGATTATGTCCCAAAACAGAGGAGAGATGGCCAGACTTTTTCCTTAGCAGTGTCTTTATTCTTACACATTAACACTAGGCACGGAGGACATCCAAACACTATGACGAAAGGCCTGTTTGACACAGCCCACACACCAGGCCTGAGTCACGTTGCCACACACAGACCAAAAGATGAACGGAAAACAAGGAACACACAGAGCTTAGATCTCCCGGGAGAGAGGGCTGGGACTGGCCTGGTGAACGCATCTGCCAGGTGGGAGAACCAGCCCTTGAAGGCTTCCCAGAGCCAGCAGGGATAGAGAATAACCTGAAATGTGGGTCTAAGATATCCCTCCGCATACATCTTTGAGCGAGCAGGCTGGGAAGGAGGCTATATATTAGGCCTACCTAGGTGGCGAGGTTGCAGGTTAAGGGCTTATGCTTTACCACGAGGAATAGCTCACGTACCTGGGGTACCCCTTAGCTGGGGGGGCCTGGGGGCCACTTGCATGTAACCCATTAGCTGCCAAGCATCTGCACCATAAGGAAGCCCTGTCTCTGCCACTCAGCAGGCACCGGGGTCAGGTGCACACTGCACACGCAACACCTGCACTGCACAGCCCTTCTCGTCCTCCTTCACATGCTCCTCTTCAGCCTCAGGGCGTTGTCCAGGGCGACCAGTTGGCGCAAGAAACCCCGATTGGGGATGATACCACGGTGGTCCTTGACCGTCTTTATGGCTTCTACCAGGGGCATGTGGTGGCGGATCATGAGGTAGGCGAGGACCAAGGTGGCTGACCTGCTCACCCCAACAGCACAGTGCACAAGGATTCTTCCTGGGGGATGGATGGAAACAGAGTGGCTGTGTCACAGCAGGCCAAATGTCCCAATTAAAAAACCCAAACATTCAGAATCTAACTATTTGCCATGGTACATCCTGGAGCTGTGGCTCAGGTGTGCTGCTCTCCTGGGTTAGACATTGGGCCTTGGTGAGACTATGACTCTGTGATGCACTGAGGTCCCTCCCTTGGCAAGGGGCATTGCTGCATCATCATCTCCCAAAACAACCTGAACAGGACCAGTTGCAGCCAAGGACAGTGGCTGGGACTGCAACCTGTGAGGCCAGAGCCCTGACCTAGTCTAATTCCTCTTTGGAAGAGGTGATCCTGTGCAGGAAACACCACCCAGGCTAGAAATCCTTTTTTCCCTTGTATGTTTAACGACAAGGATTTCGATCTAGTTTCCCACCTGCCCAAGTGAGTTTCTCCCCCACTGATCCCCACTTCTCTCCTGGTCATCTCTATCACCAACCTTCATTCAGCGCCTGGTGGATGAAGTCAGCTGCAGGATAGAAGTAGGGGCTCATGTCAAAGGAAGGCGAGTCATGGGCCTCAATGCCCAGGTAGCGGATGCCTGTGCCCTCATAGTACTCAGCACCCCCTCTCCACTTGCTGTGCGAGGCGTTGAGGATGTGGGTGATCCGCAGGTGAGCCAGCTCGCGCCGGTTAGCTGCTATATCTCTGCAAGGAAGGAGGAAAGCACAGAACGTGAAGACTAGATGCATAAGTTTAGCAAAAAAGTTCCTGGTTTAACTGATGGTATATCAGAGACCTCTCACACTGCAGAATGATGGCACTGCTTTAAGCACAGGCCTAACATCTGTCTCAGAGCCAGAGACAAATCCAGCTATCACCCAAAAAACTTGGCTTTCATTAAAGAAATGTTTCCAAGGACAGTTCAAGAGCTGTCCTGGGCACACATTTATGGCTGAGAAACCCAGAGGCAAAGGAAAAATGCCACAGATTCTTGAATTTTAAGTCGGTCTCATGGTCTCTCTCTCCTGGGGTTGGCTGCAGAACAGGTGCACCACCTCCGCCCACCCTACCAAGAAGCACTCTGAATGCTTCCTATAGCAGTGCTACTGTCCATCCTCCTCCTCCTCTCCATATCAAACTCATCATGTCCTCCTGCGTCACCTCACATCCTTTTCTTCCCCTCACATTTCTCACCCTTCCTTTCCCACATTTTCCCAATTTCACACATCCCTAAACCCCATAGTTCTCAGGCCCATATGATACATACTGATCTCCCAGGTAGAGTCCTGGCCAGACCTCATCAGCATGATTACAGGCTGTCTTTCCTGTGTACAGCAACCTTTCGAGCTCAAAGATGCTGAGGATAGGGTGGTTGTTGCGCTCTTCCCGTGAACCCCGGCTCGGCGACCTGGTGCCATTCCTGGAGAACCTGGACAGGAAAGCCATTGGAGCTGCCGAGACCCACAACGCATACCTGTGGGTTCGCGAAGGCCGGAGAGTGGCCTGGAGGTTGCTTCTGCTGCTGCTGCCACCCACGGTCCTGTCATGGAAGCAGTGGAGATGCCATTAGAAGAACTGGGGACGTCTCACTCCATCCCCTGTGTAGAAATACTGGCCCAAAGCAGCCAAGTCTGATCTTCCTGATGAGGAGGCCATGTAAAGCCAGCTACCCAATCATTCCCAGTGTGAGAAAGAGTATCACCTATACTCCCTTCCAAGAAGCAACAGGAAGAAGTTTATGATGCCAGGGCTGGTGAGTCAATCTGGAGAGGCAGACAGATTGCTGAGTCTCCGTGGGCTGAGGTATTGCTCCAGCCTCATGTCTTTGGGTTGAGGCCACATTGGCAAGAGATGCTCTATACAGGACCACCTTCCTTCTGAGCTGGCTCAGGGGTCTGCCTGCCAGTGTGACAACGCCAGCTCAAGAGCTGATGCTGCCAACCTGTGATCAGAAGCAATGAAAGGCAGCCAGAGCTCTGGGCAAGACACCAGGATCGGGGAGGGGAGAAAAAACCCCAAACAGGTGGAGGATTCCACACGGCACCATGAGGAGCCTGGCCAGGACCCAGCCTCCCACGGACCAGGCACAAAAGCCTGCAGGGAGGGAGAAGCTGGATTAACCCCCAAGTACAGCAGTCCTCCTGCTGCATTTGAACATCTAGGACTGGGCTGGGGTGGGAAGAGTTAATTTCAGGGGATGAGAAAGCTCCTTTTACAGCGCAGATCCTTTAGGATGCAGTTCTGCTCTCCAACCTTTAGATCATCCTGATACTTGTCACCCATCTGCAGGAAACCTCCCTGGACAGCCTTACCCATGCAGAGCAGTAACTCAGCCCTGCAGGCAAACATTAGTCACAGCTGCCTTTTTTGCTTGCTTGCTGCTGCCCCTATAACTGGCTTTGACTGAAGCCCCCCCCAGAATGAGAATATAAGTCTCCCTCTCCAGCCACCTCACTGCTGCCCTGAGCTGCCCTGGAGGGGCTGGGAGCCTGTCCAAGGGGCATCTCATCACAGTCCCCTCCTCAGCAGCAGCTCAGCACCAGCCGCTTGTTTTTGGGGCTGGGGAGCTGGAAATGCAATGACCTTGGACTGGCCAGGCTGGATCAGAGCACTGGTCTGTCTGCTTTGACATTCTGCCTAAGGCACCGGCCAGCAGCCAACAGTACAGAAAGCAGCAGCCTCTAGCCACCTTCTTGGCAGCGCACAGAGGACGAAAACATTGCAAGGGCATGGGGGAACTCAGAGGGAGTCCAGACACCCACAGCTGCCTCCCTCCCGGCTCCCTGTTGCAGACGGGCCAGCTCCGACCCTGCCTTTGGCGTGCTGGGGTGCAGCACAGGAGAGGGCTGCCCTGCCAGGGCTGCTCGCAGCTGGCACTCAGCGTAACACACGCTTCCCCAGCATGGGGCACCAGCCAGGTCTGACCCTGACACATCACCCCTGCCCTGATGAATTTTGGATTCCTTAATACTGGGAATTAAGACTTGGCAAACCGCACCTGGAAAGGGCATTCAGCACGGCAGTGTGCCAGGGCCCTGCGAATGCAGCAGACCCTTAAGCCTTGTGTGACCTTGGCTGCAGCCCAGCCAAATGCCAACAGCTCCACGATGCCCTGGGCAACATTAGGAAGCAAATAGCAGAGGGGTCTGAAAAACACCAGATCATCAGTGTGAGGCTGTAACTAGCCTAACAGCAGATCCTCCTATTGCTACAGCTAGCTAGTACAACAGCAAACTACACCTATTCTGGGATGTAGCTCCAGAAACCTCAGGCATGAAGCTGCCCTCCAGCATCCCACCCCACAACACACTGCCATGCCAGTGCCCACAAAGCGCTGCAAGGAAGAGAAATCGCCTCATGCCCAGGACCTCAGAAGAGATCCCAAAGCACTCCTGGCACCCAAACCCCTCGGAGGCATCAGCTGCACCCCCGCTGGGCAGCCAACCCCGGGGGCTTGCAGCCCACTCTGCCCCCCCACTGCTGGCTGCCTCTGGAGCCCCTGCCAGTCGTGCCACGCTCGGAGCGAGGGAGGGAAGAAACGGCCGGAGCCTGCCTAGACACACGGAGCGAGCTCTGAAGCAGCACTGCTGAACGAGCGCAGGCTGCTCAACCCCACACACTCTGCAGAGACAGACAGACAGACACGCAGGAGGAAGGAGACGCCCACCCGTTACTCTACCTTTGTGAGGGCTGTGATTTCTCAGCTCAAACTGAACGTTGTAGTCAGATCCAGTCGGCCATGTCTTCCTGCTGCTGCTGCTGCCGCCGTGGAAAGGCTGATGTATGAACATCTATTTTAAGCCATGACATGTCCAGAGGCAGGTTTGTTTATATCACGCCGTGCATGGATGGATACAGGGGGAATGAAAGAGATGGACACAAATACAGAGATCACATGCAAACATGCACAGACATACATATACATTCACATTACTATGCAGACAAATAAACAGCAGCCACAATAACATCAAAATTCTCCAGCTGTCTTTGCTCTCACTTCTCCTCCCCCAGCAAACCAAAAGCCACAGGCACACAGAGAAAGAGAGAAGAAAAAGCCAATAAAGTGGTACTTATGACATGATTACCTATATTGGAAGTCTGTAGCTGTCTCTAGAGGATGCTCCTTCATTTCTTTTTTTTGTATTTGACCTTGTCCAGCCCCCTTGCTAGGGTCTGTTTGGCAGAGCCAGGGCTTGGTGATATTTTCTTCATTTGCTAATAAGCCTTTGTGAGGAGTGGGGGGGACTTAAAACTGTTTACGAATTCATGTCTAAGGGAATACTCTTACCTAGAAAAAGAAAAAAAGAGGAAATGCTCAAAAGATTGAAGCTTTTTGTTTTGACATATTCTAAATGACACCATTCATTTCAGAAATGCTGAAATATTTCAGTTAAACATCTTCCAGGCAGAAATTTTTCCTTTTCTCCTTGAAGTGCTGCCTTTCAATTTAAAAGTTTGACTCAAATCAGAAGGGAGTGTGCAATGGGAAAAATAACTGAGGAAGAATCAAAAACTGCTGTTCCAGGCCAAACAACATATTCTACGAAGATCCAAAATGACATTTACAGCATTCCCTCCCTCACTCCTCTTTGACTAAAAATTGTGAAATTTGCCTGTTGTGTTTTCACCTGAACCTGCGACCAGCCCTGGATGCAACCCCAGAAGCTTCAGGGATGAACTCAGCGTTACCAGACACCCGCCCTCTCCCATCTGCACCGCAGGACATATATGCATTGAGGTTTAGCTGGGCGTTTTCAACATGGGCCACCGACAGCACAGGTCCCAGGAGCATAACCTCAAAGCAGCTCACACCTTTCAGCGGATCACAGACCTTGTTTTTTCCCCCCCCCCCACTTTGGTGCATAGCTAAATGATAGGACAAGGTTGTCAGAGCAGCTGTGGTAGAGGCTAAGAGCATACAGGGGTTCAAAAGGCTTTGGACACACACCACCTCCAGGCACTGACAGACAGAGCTAACAGATACAGCCCGGCTGCCTGGCCAGGAGCCACCTTCCCACCTCCCAGCATGGGCTCCAAAAGCTTCTGCCCTGGAGAAATCCTACCCGGCAGGCAGCTGCCTCTGCTCCCAGGCAGCAGGCAGCGAGGAGCAGTCGCTAAGCCCACCCTTTGGCTCTCATTCAACGTGTGAGAAGTGGCACCCAGAGACCCGATTTATTTTCCCCTCCAGCTCCTCCATGCCCAGGCTCCTGGGGTGCACAGATGACAGTGAGGGAGAGATGCCCCAGGAGGCCTTGGCAGAGCAAGCTGACCTCGCTCACCGAACCAGCTGTATTTCTGCTGGGTGATGGTGCCAGATTGGGAAAAGCCCATCCTTTGTCCTGAACAAGGGTTTTGATTCCACTTACCTGCAGAAAGGTTGAACTTTTCACTTCTGCCTGGCAGCACTCCTCCAACTCCTGGCAAATGATGTAAAGGTAAGTTTGCATTTTCACAGCTCTGCAAAACACCTTCCGTGTGGACAAGCAGAGGCCCTTTCTCTCCCTGCACCAAGGAAGCACGTTCCTGGTAGCCTGCAATGTGCTTCTAAACAGAAGTGTCTCCAACCCCCATCAAAAAAGGTTAAAACTGAATCAAAAAAATTCTACATGGAAAAAAATCAGGTGGATAAATGTTTTGGCAGTGTCGCTTGAAGGGAACTTGCTGGTCATTTAAACAGAGAATAAGTGGTTCATATGTTTTTATTCCAATGACAATAATACTCAAAATGCTTCGTAGAACAGCCTGAAGTTCCCAGCAAAACCAGTGACTGCTTCTTAGATAACGAAATCTCAGACACTTTGAAATGCCTGGGTAGCTTCATCAAGGAGAAGTGTCAGCACTCTGTCTTTTTAGAAGGGAAGCTTCTCAGACACAACAGACCTCTCTGCCTCACCTCCTCTCCCTGTTTTCCATAAACATCATTGCTGTAGCAGAGACTGATTCACTCCCTTGCTCGCTGGTAAGATTTATCAGCTTGGTGCATTGCTTCTGAAGCTCCTGTCCTTAAAGGAGCAGCTCAGAGCAGTGGGACTGGGCTGCAGGCTCAGTGAGGGCACAAATACCATTTGGGGTTTGCTACGACTCTCCCATATGTCTTGCTCAGTTTCCCCGGCTCCCTTTGATCACCCCAGGGTGAAAATTCTCTCTCACGTGTTTTGCCCAGGAGGGCTGAGAAGCAAGAATCATTCTGAGAACTAATCGCCGAGGCAGGGAGAGAGAATTCAAAAGACAAACACAAAAGAAACACCAGGAGGCCCTTTTCTTCCTCCTCTCCCCAAGCCACATCTCAGCTCCTTCCCTCTCTCCTACCAGCAGTGACTCTCAAAGCTGCTCTGTCTGGGAAGCATCCCGCTGCCAGGACCAGCCACGAAGACGCCCAGCAGCCTCACTTTCTGAGGAGCTTTGTCACTCTGTGATGCCTGAGCCCAATAACCGAGCAGGGCCATCCGGTCCTTCGCAGTAAAGATTATGTGGGAGCACAGCCACAGGAGAGGTAGGGCCCAGATTCCCCCTCGTCATGGGCACTGCTGCAGAGAGTACCTGTAGGGCTGGATTGTTTTTAATGACAGTGCTGACACAGATTTGCTGTACCCCGACTGGCAGAAGTCCCTGCTGCAGAGGGTTACAACGGAGGCGGGATGCTGGCAGAGGCAGCTCCGGCATCCCTACGTCTCAGCTATTGTCCAGAACTGCTGCGCACAGCATGCCCGCGGCAGCAAGGATGGAGCAGCTGTTTTCAGCTCAATTAGTGATGGAATCTGCTCCCAGCAGAATAACCAGGGAACACGCTGCTCCCAGCTCTCCTCCTGTCTCCTAAAGTGAGCTCGGAGCAGGCAGGAATCAGGATTAGGGGTCTGCAAAACCCACAAGTGAGCTGAAGATAAAGGGCAGCTTGGAAGAGTTCACAGATCCAACCACTGGAGGCTGCTCTGGTTATACATAAATCACTACTCTGCATTGTCAAACATGGAAAACTCAACACAAGGAAATAAAGGGCAGGGGCTAGAGTTTCAGAGCTGCTATTTCCTGGCTTTATACTCGACATGCATGCAAATTCACTATGGTTTTCACAGCCCTATTTTAAAGATCAGAGATCAATCACTTCATGCACTAAATGCTGCATGTCCAAAAGCCACCTGGAAGACACAGTCGCCAGACTTTATTATACTCAGTCATAAACAGGAAGAATTTATGTATTTCATCCAACATGTGCCACTTGACAGACCCACTGAAAAGGAGGGTGGCAGAGGGAGGGAGTGCAGAGGGCACAGATAGCTGTAGCATAACAAGTTAAAATTAAGCTTGCTTTAAGCTAAGAGTCAGGGTAAGAAGGTGGCATTGTCGAGGGGGGTAGCGCAGGGTCAAAGAGCAGCATTACGGCAGCATACTAAAAGGGATCTGAGAAAGCATGATTTACATGGCAGCCCATGAAACAGCCCAGAAGCAATTGCACGCTCAGCTAAGGGGATAGTAATTACCAGCTGAGGGGAGGTAAATCCACCACTCAGACTGTGTTGCAGGCACTTCTCTAACCGCAGCTTTGCAGAGGAGGCATCTGTTGCAGGCTACCTCAGAAAGTATCATAGAAAAGAGATCTGAAAAGTCCTCAGAGCTCATGTAGCAAGTCAATCCAAGGCAGGATCGACTCTATCAACACAAAGAAGTAATAAAGAGCAATCTTCACTCTCCTCTTGCCTATATTTAGGCCAAGGATAAAGGTTTCTTCTGGGGCCCATACATGCTCTAGCAGTCTGGAAGGAAACTGCAAAACTCAAGGTTACTAACCTCCCAGGAGCTCCCCCAAATCTGGCCCACCCTCCCCAGCCTCTCCATTCTCTGGGACTGCAGTTTGGTGCTATTAAATCCTTCCCCTCACCCCCAAAATAAAAATGTGCTTCCCTATAAGAAATGTGATCGAAGGTAATAGACCCTTGGAAAGGAGAATGTGCAAGTAACACAACCCCTCTGTGCCAGTTCCAGGAGCATCAGTCAGAAGAGAAGTTAAAGCCTAGTCACTTGGCTGTATCGATTCACTGCTAGAGGGGGCCGCTTGAGTCCTGGTACTGCTGAGATATTTTCCATTAAAAGAAAGAAAAGGAGGAAAAAAAAAAAAAAGAGAGAGAGAAGAGAAGGAGAAAACAGGCACCAGAGTCATTGTCCGACAGCTGTAAAACCTGCAGAGCCTCAATTTGTGAGGAAGCAGCCCTTGTCCAGGGAGAAAGACAGCTGCCTGCTTTGTTGCAAACTCGCAATGTTTATGATTACTTAGTGGGGAGAGCCTGAATTGCTTGTGGACACATTTTGCCTGTCATCCGCTGTCTTGATAATGTCAGTAGAAGCCTGGGATAGAGCTGAGTTGCTAGAGTGCTAGGAGGAAAAAAAAAAGAAAAAAAAGAAAGAAAAAAACAGCTGAAAAAAACAAGTTGCTGGCAAAATATGCTGTGAAATCCTGATGCTTTCTGTCTAACTGTTCACTTCAGCTTGTCACATCTTGTTAGCAGAGCAGGCTGGGGCACAGTCCAAAGCTTCTTGAAGCCAGTGGGAGGTTTGCTGTTGACCTGATACTCACTGAGTTTAAACACTCAGAAAGATGTCAAACGAAGAGAACTTCCCACACCTACTCTGGAAAGGAGCAGAGCTAAGACATTCACCATCCCCATCAGCAGACAGTCTGAGCTACTCTCACATTTTAAAGGCTAATCTTTTAAAAATGAAGGGCACACCTATCTGGCATAGCAAAGTGATCCTCAAAATAGAGCTAATCAACAGTAGAAACCAGTACCTCAAAGGCAGAGGGTTGGGAACACAGTGTAGGTCCATCTGCACAGTTTTGCTCTTCAGCTAACCACTACCTCCACACAGTGCTCCTCAAAGCCACACATGCAGAGCTGCACACTCCCACGGCTGAGGGCTGGTGATCTGTGCGACACCTCTGCCTCCAGAAGCTCATAAACTTCACTCTTGCAAATCTAAAATCCTCAGGAAAATCTGCTTTGGGAAAATCTGATTTTTTTGAGTTACCTCTGCATCCAGGTAGAAACTGGGGCCAGATCACTAGCAAATTTGCACTGCGTTCAGAGAGGCCAGGACCTGTCTGTGATTATTTCTCCTCTTCAGTGTTTCTGGACCAAGAACTAATCATTACGAACATGGACAGGCAGCAGCATTGCCTTTTTAAGGCCTGTAGCTACTATTAACACAATACATTTCTATTCGCTGCACCTATGGTACCAAGCACCCTGGCAGCACAGCTATAATTTCCAAAGCAGCAAGAACAGTTCAAGAGCTCAAATACAAAGTCAGTGAGAGTTGGGTGCCTAATTCCTTTCAATCTTCTTTGTAATTCCTAGCCTTAGGGCTTTGAGGAAGTGGCTGGTTTGATTTGATGAAGGAAAAAGCTGTTCCATTAGCAGGTCTGATGTTTGAGAGGTTTCTTTCAGTCTGTGATGAATCCCAGCACCCTCAACCAGACCACACTTGCTGCTAGATCACATTTTCCCTTCAGTGACATTATGTCTTAAACAGGCTTTCACTGTAATAACATTTGCAGTAATGAAATCACCCAGCTGTACGGTGTTATTTTAACAGCAAAAATATCTGAGTTGGCTACAAAGGGAGATTTAAATGTCACAGAGAATGTGCTGTATGTGTCCATCAAAAGATAAGGTTTCTCTTTGTTGGGGAATGGAGACGCAACGGTGACTGCTGGGCATTCGGAGCACAAAGGCTCACCACGGTTCCTTGAATGGGAAATGAGGAGGTTTGTGGGGAGCAGGATATGGTACGAGGGAGAAATGGCTAATGCAGAGAGCTTTTAAGATCCCACATCTGTTATAGCGCTCCTAAAGATACAACAATGGCAATGCACTAAGTTTACAAGCTAAATGAATCAAAATCAGTTCTTCTCTTGCCTTCCAAGTTCAGGGTTTGTTCTCTAACGGCAGCTGGTGGTAGAGAAGAAAGGAAACAAGAGAGGAAAGGATCTCTGAGCTGGGTGAGATTGACCTTAGCAATGGTGACAGCTTGTCACAGGCTTCGGTGATTCAACACAGTTAAGGCATATTAACTTCAATATCCAAAGGGCCAGAAGAGAGCGGCATGGCTAGAGTTCACATTCAGCCTTTCTAGGGCTCCCTAACTCAAACAGCCACAACTTTTTACAGCTGTGTCAAGTGAGACATGTCTCTACCGCCGATTTTGAGCAAAGCTGGGACCCAGGCACTCCGGATCTGTAGCAAGTTAACCCTACTCATGAGAATGGAAAGTCCAACTATGATCTTTGTCTCCCCTCTACAATTTAACCAGCTGGATGCTCCTGAAGTCAATGGCTTAACACCCACATGAAACCAGAACAACTGAGACCAGAATCCACGTGGGGACTTCATATGCACACAGGAATTTTTGGCTTATTGTCAAATGAAAAATGTCAGTAGGGGAAAAAAAATTACATGGGGTCAACCCCAAATGAACAATTTAAGCTAACAAACTGCAAAAAAATGTTTTGCCATTTCTGAATTGTTCATTTTCTTAGAACAAATGTAGGCCCACTGGGTTTTCCCAACAGATGGGAATTGTTTTTTGTTGCATGTACTCAAGATTATTTGGGCCTGATTTGCTTCAGCTGATTAGACCCCAAACTGATGTCTTCAAATTAGACTGCCAGAAATACTACTCCTTCAGAAAACTGGGCTCCTTAATTTCATAGTATGGGAATCATTTCCCGCTTATCCCCAGGAAAGCTGTAATTTGATTTACTCTAGTAAAAATACTAAAAATTCCCAGTTCCATCAAAGCCAGCTGTAAAACTTTCAACATCTTAAAGACAGGATTTTATCATTACACTTAGTTCCTCTGTGTGTAGAAACAGCACTCTCAATGACATGAAGGGTTACACTGGAAACCATTACAGTTTGCTGCTGGCTGTTAATGGTAACATGACTTGTACCTCCAGCTTGGCTTTCCATCTGCTACCAGCAGAGACAGTAATGTTACAGTCGACATGGAAACTACTCATGTTTCAAGGAGAGGATAGTAATGAAAGAAGGAAAACATTAGAGCTGATAATTTAGTCTGAGAAAGGGCAGATCATATCATCTGATATGCCATGTAGGAAGGCTATGAAAGGAATAACCTTTCCATTGCAGGAATGTTTGATGCAATGGGAAGAGGGACCAATTTCCACCTCTGTTTTTTGTATAAATGTTAATTTTAGCAAGAGAACTAAAGGTCACGAAGGACAAAAGACTAGGAGGTGGTAAAAAACAAGCCTCTTCCTCCCTCCCCAAAGACCTGACAGTCTGAGCTGCTTTGCCTAATGGAAACAGGCAGCAAAGAACAGTTTTGGTTTTAATAATTCTAATTATTCCACAGTATTGTGAAATAAATTAGAAACCCAAATGAAATCAGTGTCCCATGGCACTAGGAAATGTACAGTCACAGAATGCAGGTATCTAAATCTATTCCGAGTTCTGTCTTGCACAGACAAGACAAAATAATGGAAAATACGCTGAGGAACAGAAGAGAAGATTAAAGCACAGACTTCTGCACAGTGACTGGTGCAGAGTCATGCAGGAAGCTGGAGCAAAAGCAGGCCCCAAGCCCCTGCACTCCACCCCCATGCCCTACCTTTGTTTTTCTCAACTTTTCTTTAAGTGATGAAGATCTTTCCCTGTTTCCCCCTCTGCCTTTTTCCTGAGGGACATGGAGGTGTGATTTCTTGCCCTGGAAGTTACAACAGCTAAGTCTTTCGGGAATGGAGTGCCTTGGGAGCTGGGGAACGCTGAGGGACTGGGCACTTAACGGGCTGCAGAATCCATGAAGATCTGACGCAGCCGGAACGTGAATCCCTGATGCTCCCACAGGGGCTTCCCTGGGGCTCCACTGCAGACCTTGCCTCACGGGACGGACCTCACAGCAAGCACAGGGAAGAAACTCACTTTTCTTTACAGCAGAGGAGCAGGAAATCCCCAGGCTTTGCTATAAGGGGCAGCTTTAACCCTGGACACAGAATTCAAAGATCCAGAAGTCTTTAACAGTTATTCATGAAGCAGGTGAGCAGAAAGACAATTCATACAGTCACATATGAGAGCTAAGTACCAAAACCAGCCTTTCTCACAGAGATGGCAGTTTATCAGTATCCTCGTCCATCACGTTGATGCATGAAAGGCCAAATAAATGACCCTGCTACTGGCTGCTATTATTCCAGGACTGCACGCAGGAAGGAAAATGCCTTGAGAGAAGCTGGCAGAGCCTGGGGCTGGCAGCTGAAGCCACAGCCCACCCTCCATAAAGCACTGGGACTAATAGGAGGTGACAGCAGGTAAACAAATGCACCCAGGGGAGGCCAACCTGGCAAGGCGTGTGTCGCTACTGTGCAGCAGCTCTCAGCTGATTTATTCTGCCAACAGGTAGCAGGTGGGATGAAGGTCTCCCTCCAGCTCCACAGCATGCTTCTCACTGAAAGCAGTGCTAACCTGGCCTCAGCAGACTGCTATCTCCCCCTACAGACCTCAGGAGAGTTGGTGTTTAAGAAAAAAACATTTCCCTCTATTTTTCTCAGTAGAACAGCAACACAGAACTAGTGGCATCTGTTCAACTGCGGTCCTTCCCATTCTGCCAAGGGGCAATTTTACCTACCATCATCCATCCCTCCTTTCTCAGACAGTCCTAGAGCCATGGCAGAAATCCAGAGAACAGACCTTCCTGAGGGCCTTTATCTCCTCACCACAGCTGCTCCCACAGGAGCATCCCTGGGGCTCCACTGCAGACACCGCCTCACTGGACAGACCTGACAGCAAGCACAGGGAAGAAACTCACTTTTCTTTACAGCAGAGGAGCAGGAAATCCCCAGGCTTTGCTATAAGGGGCAGCTTTAACCCTGGACACAGAATTCAAAGATCCAGAAGTCTTTAACAGTTATTCATGAAGCAGGTGAGCAGAAAGACTCCTGGAATTCATGGGAATACTCTTACAGCTGAGGCTGATGGTGCCTTAGCAAGGGAGGATGAGCCACCTGCGGCATGTGTTCAAACGATTCCCCGGGGAAGAAGGATAACAGCAAGAGCTACCACCCTCATCATTAAAATACAGAGACTGTGATGCAGAGACACTAAGGGAAAAATCCACAAAGATCATTTGCAGGTTCCTAAGTGCTGCCAGGTGACTTACAAAGGGGAACTATCTCACTCTTCAGTCAGTGCCTAAAGGACCCCTGCTCTGTAAAAGTGCCTCGCCTGCATACGCACAAGCAGCTGCCTAGAGCTGTGCTGTTTGCACTCTGTGAGATGGTTCCTGTGTGCGTTGGGCAATACCAGTTGAGCACTGCAACATCCATCTATCTTCGTGTTTCTCACTTTCAGAGATTTACACTGTCACATGGAAGCCTGAGGCAGAACAGGAAATTAAAGCAGATTTCCCAGTGAGACCCAATCTTTGAGTCGCTCTTCACCTCACCAGTGGGCTTACACAGACTCGCAGGGATAAAGCTAAATCGGTGCGTGGTGCTGCTTGCAGTGTTCCCCCTCCCTTGCCTCCAGCTCTGTGCAGCTACTTGATACGGAGTAAGAAAAGATTTTCAGCTTCACACACAGCCACACACACGTACACACCCTGAACTGTGGCATCCTGATCTTTATCAAATTATTTAAACACAAGGCTTTCCTGACCACAGCCCGACTGTGTAAAAACTGGTGCTGCACCGCACCCCACCGCGGACCATACGGTAGCTGCCTGCCAGCAGCGGTACTGTACTTTCAAAAGCACCTCTGCCTTTTGCAGAGAGGGAGCAGGAGGAAGAAACAACCCTCCCAATTTTGCTGTGATTTCTATCTTCCAGTGACTCAATACGTGTCCAAAGCCATTACCATCTAGCACCTGTTTAGCCACTGGTGGGAGAAAATTCCCAGAAACCAGGATGGAAAAAGACCTATTAGGACCATCTTGTCTGTCCCCTGGCCAGCACAGGATTGCTCTGCACAGTCTGTTTCCTAGTGCCCAGTCCAGATCATACTTAAAGGAGGGAATAATGTTTTTTCTCTGTGTGAGACAAAAATGTCTCTGTCCAGGTCTGAACAGTCCCTCAGTAACGCATATGTGTGCACGTGAACTGTAGAATTATCCATAGCCTCTGCCTGGGCTATGTATAAATATAATCCTTACTTACATACAGGTTCACTTCTAGTATTTTGGTAGTGATAGCCTGCTTAAAGGGAGAGCCAGAGCAGGGTCAAAAGGCCTGGCTTTATATGACAATTGGCTCTCCTATTTTCAGGTTAATATGTCCGTTTTATATGCACTGCTACACAGCAGCGTATATGGGATCCAGACAAGGTCAGGGCCTTCTTGAGCTATGTGCTATACATGTACAGTGGGAGACAGTTCCTCCCCCTAAAAATTTGAATATTCGTAGCCAAGAGAGAATAGAAAAGCAGTATTTCTGTTTTACAGATAGGGAACTAAGACATGAAGAGATTAAGTGATTTGCACCACCCATGTAAGAAATTTGATATAATTAAGGAAGAAAGCCAGCCCTCCTGAGTCAAAGGCCTTGCCTACCAAGACACCCTTGTCAGTCACCTAGCTACCTGCCTGCGAGCACCCGATATGGCAGTGCAGGCCAGTATTTTAGTGGCATCCTCTGCTCTAACACAGGGTTGAAGAGCTGAAGCTTTGCATCATGCAGCCTCATTCCCAGCTTTACTGCCATCACACTCTGACAGGTATTTTATGAGCCTGGGGACCCAACTCCTTCTGTTCATTTCAAAAACACTTTGCTGAGCAAACGGAAGCAAGGGGTGAGCAGAGCCGGTGCATCTCCCAGGCAAAGCTTCTCTTGGGTTGAATCTTTTGTTCTTTTTCCTCATTGCTTTTGCTGGCTTTGGTGATCTTTCTTCATAAGTTTCCCAAAAGTGACAAGGGCAATTTATTATGTGCGCACAAGGCCTTGGGAATCTCCTGTAGACATATCATTCCTGCTATTATCCTCCTCACATGAGGAGCGGTTGTTCTTGTCAAGCTCGCTCGCTTCCTCCCTTGCAAAAAGAAAGGATGCTGGGGATTTTTCATTAATCATTTTTACGCTGAGAGCTGCAGCTCCCGTCTGCATTCTGATCACTTCTGATCTCTGCCACCATTTTTCATGGTAGCACTTATGAGGATTGTTTTATGCTGCTTATTCGAGGTGCGTTAATGACCAACCATTCAGTGTCCACAGTGAAGCCTTAAATTTAATGTACACTCCAGTGGGGAAAATCTATTACAGCTATACATTTTCTTTCTTGCTATTCTTCTTCAAGTAAGGTGCTAGCTGCAGAGAGTGGGAGGAACGGAGGGGGAGAGAGCGGCAGGAGGGGTTTGGTTTATGGCGAAAAGGAGAGAGAACCAAGTGGAGGTTTCTGCATCTGAGCTACAGCTAGGAGCTGATGTGGGGTGAAAACTGGAATATTCAGTCAAGGAATGGACAAGGAGGAAGGGAGAATATGGCCAAAATCTAATGGTTTCAACTGATGGGAGCTCAGCATGCCCTGATTTCTGGTCCATGAGGTAAAGCAGCTGCTGACAATGTGCCGAGGTCTCTGAGCCTCATCTTTGATGACTGTTCTTATTGCATGTTGGGACAGTACCAAGCACAGTGCACTTCAGTCTCAGTCATGGTCTCTTTGCACAGATCTCTCAGTATAACAGAGCCAGTCCACAAGGATCCACAAGACTGAAGCTGAATTAATTTGGTTCTGCTCAGTCTCTGATTTCCCTGACTTCCCTGTGCATTCCCAGTCCCTGCACTGAGGAGTCCAATAGGTGGTTATTAATAATGACAAAAAGGCTTAACATTTTCTGTCAGAAGAGCACCAAGTCCTTTAGAAAAGGCGGTCATATCACGCAGCTTTCTCCCAGTTCCTCTCCAGAGAGTGGTGAAAATGTGCTATATCCAAAAATAAAACTGGACCTTGAATAAGTTGCTTCCTTTTGCTGTGCCTCTGGACACCTCCCAGCCACTGTCTGTCCTGTGTGCTAATTTTGTGCTGGCTCTGCCTGAAACAGAACATTAGACCCTGATCTTGGCATCTGGGATCAATGCCCCTTCTTTAATGTGAGAGTACTGGCACCTCCATCCATGCAGAATTAATCTCAAATGTAATCTTGTCTTTTTACATAAGGGTCAGGAACTGGCTCTTACTCTGTGTGTGCATGACTGAATACACAGTGTATTGCAATTCAGACCCTCTGACATCTCATTTTAATACAGTAAGACTGAAACAGAAGTAAGAGACTAGAAGAGGCCTTCTGGACCATGCAGTTCATCTCTGAGAAAAAATCCCATTCATAGCCTTATCAAATTCTCTCTTAAAACTGTTAGGCTTTCTCTCCCTGTGCCATTAGTCCAGGATTAGTCTTTTCAATGGTCAGAAATCTCTCTAATTTCCAGCCTAAGTTTATTCACAGTGAGGTTATATACTTTCGTTCTACTAAAAGTGTCCATTAGCTTAAATAGCAACTCCAATGCTAACACTAACAATAATAGTTAATTATGAGCTCAGAAGGGCTGTTGCTGGGGACAAAAATAACCCTGGTAATAGCCCGATGTATTTAAGCTGGGGGAAGGTAATAAATAACATCTTCAGGTTCATCTGCAATAAAATGGCATGTCCAAGAATCCAGCAGGGCAGAGATGCAGGAATGAGTGGGAAGTGGTGAGGCAGGCTCCTAGGGCAGCTGCTCAATGCAGGTGTGGTTGGACAAAGAAAAACGCGAGGAGGAAAGGAAAGAAACCTTATTCCCCAGTGTGGTGCAATTTACAGACAGCTGCTTGGTCCCCTACAACCAGGCAGAGGTGCGGAGAGAGAAAGACATTCTCACTGCTTTTCAGGCTGGACCTACATCAAACTTGTTAACGTCAACAGGAGGGAAATTGAACCGAGCTTTGTTGTAACCCTAATGAATCCTTTGCCGGTTACAGTAAATTTATTCTTTTGATTTCCCTTCCCCCCCATCTTGTTTCATGTGGTTTTTTTTTCTTTTTCCTTTTATTTAATGTTCCTTTTCTGGCAGCTTCTTCTTTTTATTTCTCTCCAATTTAAAACACAGTTAAAAAGCTGCGGTTGATTCCAATTAAATATCCCCTTTGGGATTACTAAAACACACACACACACACACACACACACACACACACACACGCACGCACAAAGACCCCCTCTTTGATTGTTTCCATGGCAACGTATTTAAATATCTCATTCACGGTGTCCAAGTGAAAAGCTGAAGGATTTGGAGAAGCTTTTTCTTTTTCTACTCCCTCGCCTCCCTCCCCCCTGAAATTACTCATGCTATAGCAGTAACTGGTGTGATAAACATACTGCACTAGCCAAGTTTTGGCTAGAACTCAGAATATACCTGGAATACACATATATATTCCTAGAATTCTACAGAAGAAGGAGAATTAAGCCAATAATATATGTCTTACAGTAGCACAGAGCTATTGTAATTACATAGGAATGGTGGAAATAATAGGAAAGTGTTGTGTCAGTAACAAGCCAGGTCAGATTCTGCTGTTCTGTAAAATAGCGTATCTGCAAAGTAACTCTGTTGGGACACAGGGGGCTGTGTTGCTGTGGAGGTGGTGTAAGAAAGCAGGGGAAAGCAGCTGATCTCTGATGATGTAGTAACCAGAAATGAACAACGGCAAACTAAGGCAAGGAAACTAATCTGCTGAGGTCTGCCTCTCTTCAGCACAGATGCAGGACCCACTTTCCCACTTACACCTCTCACACTGTAATACAGATGCATATTTGAGCTTTCTTATGGGCTTATTTCTAAAACATTCTGGTGGGAGCAAGTTCAGAGCAGCTTCCCCAGTGAAAATAAGGCTCTAATTTGGCAATATGTAGTTAAGGTACCCCTCTGAAAGATGGGGGGAGAAATTGGAGCCTGCCTCTTCACTCGTCAGCGGGCAAAGCAAGCTCCAGGTCCTGATTCTGCCCCCGCTTACCCGTGTGTGCCGGATTTGCACTGAAACCAGTGAGAATCCAAATGAACAACTGTTCCTTCAAATGCAGGTTCGAGGGAAGTGAAGAAAGCTTCCTTCTCCTTTTCAGCAGAGAGGTTGCAGTGTTGAAATCCAGACCCATACTGAGTGACTGGGTTACCAGAGAGCCACTGGAAAGACTCAGTTCATAAAATACCTGGGCTGAAGTTTCCAGCACAGTCTCAGCAATTCTGAGAAGAACTGATTCAGAAACACCCGTTAGTGCCAGGAGATCACTCTTTCAGTGTTAACTGAGTTCTTACAGAACACAAAACTACAGTGACTTTCCTGCCTAAAAATTTTCCAGTGTCCTGTCATACACTTCCATAGGAAGTGCTTGAATTTTCCTTTTGTCTGTTGGCTCAGCAATCTGTTCTGCATGTGCACACAGCCTGCTGTGTCCTCCTCCTGCCTGTATCCCAAGGACTGCAATTCATACGCAGTGCAAAGCCAGTACCTCAACATTCATGCTGTGCAAGCAGGTCTGTCAGAGTAGTCTTCCTGTCACCTTCTTTTCCAAGGTCTTTGAGAGGCTGGGCCACTGCAGCTGCTATCAGAGGAGCTGGCATGGTTTTAGCCTTTCAGCATTCCTGCTATCTTCGGACGGGAAGCAAAGCTCAGGCACATCTCTGTGGCCATGTGCAGGGCTGTGTGTTTCAGAGGTCAGCGCAGTCACGTGTGAGTTCGTGTAATGGCATATTGATGTGTATAATAATATATGTTTATGTTAGCACATGTACCTGTTCATACTTACATACACAGTGGCCACGGGGACATGGTTGTTCCAGCTCCAGGACTGCCAGAGGAAGGGATAGATTTCACTGTGCCTCACAGAAGGCCAAGTGTGTTAATAGCCATGGCATGCATGTGTCACCCATCCACACACATGCAGACGAGTGTGTAGCACTGGATCTGCAGTTTGTGTATGTACCTGGGCATGAGCAATCTATAAATCTGTCCTTAAACACAGGTGAGAGCAGGCTAGGAGGAAACCACAGTACCTGCTGTGCCCTTGACATTTTCCCCCTTCCTTCTATGCTTACAAAGCTGACTCCAGTGTGAACCTGTTGCTTTGCAGCTGTTAAATATTAGTTCTACTTTTAAAAAGGTAGTATTTTGTTTTTAAGTGTTCTATCTCCAAGTAAGGAAAAAAAAACCCAAAAGCAAAAGCACACAAGCCAAATCATCACTGCAGTAATGAGAGGAGGTCTCCTGCAAGGCACTCATTTTACCTGCTGTTCTTTTCCCTTTCTGGTGCTTTGTATTCACTCACTTCCTGACTACAAGGAACAATGTTTCTGGCTGAGTTTTCCACACCCACGCAATTGGCCAAATTTAGGGTATGAAAATTTATAATGCAGAGAGGCTGTTTTATGTGTGGCCAATATGATTCCTGCTTGCTTTTGAGCATTTCACACAGAAGACAAGGCCTCTGTCTGCCACTTGTAAGCCATTTTTCTTTCAGAAACAAATAGCTGATATAAACATAGAATTTTCTTTTCAGAGGGAAAATATCTGACCCCTTTGGGTTTGGTCAGGCAGACTGGCATTCTTTGCAACTACAGGCCTGGGTTTCTTAATCCATGAGGGGTTACAAAACAGCGTGGGCTCTGGGGCTGTCTTCAAAGAGCAGGGAAGGGAATAATCAAGTTAAGGGATGTGTGATCTGGTTGTTAAAACAGCTCAGTATCCAACATGAGCTCTTTAGTGACCTGGTCTCTTACTTTGATTCCTTAATGGGAACAAAACAGCTCCGGAGTTCTTTCCCTCCTGGGCTTGTTCCAAATCCCACTGAAGTCAATGCATCAGAACCCAGGACTCCTTGCAGCCACTGCTGATTTAACACAGAGTACATCTGCAGTTTTCATTTTTCCTTGTTCTTCTTGTTCTGGAAGCAGTGAGGAAAGAAAAACTTTCAAATAGACTCCTTAGAGATTAGGGCTTTGCAAAACTTCTAAATTAATCTGGGCTGGTGTAGCAGTATTGCCTCATTTTGCTATTTTATCACGGGGCTCAGCTCCGATGTTTTTCTTAAAATTTCAGT
The DNA here is from genome assembly GCF_036370855.1 of Dromaius novaehollandiae. Lineage (NCBI taxonomy): Eukaryota > Metazoa > Chordata > Aves > Casuariiformes > Dromaiidae > Dromaius > Dromaius novaehollandiae. The sequence continues at coordinate 7,135,073 of NC_088123.1, forward strand.
AGCTGAATCATGGCAAGAACATCATAATTTCAACTTTTCTTAGAAAAAGAGAGACTGAATGAAAAAAGCTTGAAAACACAAAATAAAAGCAACTTGAAGAATCAGAAATCAGAAGACAAACATGACATGCATTACAGCATTATTAAACTTGAGACTTTTTTAAAAAAAGACCAAGATATTTCTGAATGAGACTCATAATTTCTCAATGTTTGGGAGAGGCCATAGAGACTTGTGAAATGGTTCAAATCTGTAAATATCTTATTCCTGTGATCAAAGCCCATATGATTTAAGCACACATTGCACCATGTTCTCATACAAGGACTGAATAATAAATGAACATATTGGAAACTTCCTCAATGTGCATTATCTGACTATGAGAAGTGAGATGTAGTTGAGAGCAAGAAGGAAGTCTGGTGGCTCATCACAGATCTACTCAGGGAACTCTGCAAAGACAGGCATTTTGTGTAACCTTCCCCTTTGCCTGTTATATTCCATTTCTGGGCTGTCATTTCAGCAACATTTTTAACAAATGAAAACCTTCTGTGGAGTCAATAGTAATTATAGGAATTTATCACAATTGCCAATCAAGGTGTGTTGGAGAGACTCATCTTTCTTGTTTAAATTAGCTTTCACTGCACACAAACCACGAGTCATCTTCAGGAAATCAATTGCAGGAAAATTACTCCTTTCATGGTGTGACATGACCTCACTAGCCATCTTGCAGCTTAATTTCTCTCCCCAGGAACTTGGGTGGCCTCATACTAGCTGCTGTCTGGGTTAGAAGGGGACTATAGCCCTCAACTCAAAGCCTGAAATAATCTCTATGCATCTGAAAGCAATGACAGTATCAAACAAAATGCAGACTCACCTTGGCCAGTTTTGTAAATGAATGCGAGAAGAGAAGGAGCTGGCCATGCTTACACCTCAAACAGGTTCTGGTTTGCTGTTCCAAACTATGCTGCCATGAATTTGCCTTTGACTGTGCTGATACAGCTCCCATTTTAAATGGAGGCCAAGCTGACACACTTCAAGACACAATTCAACTGTGCATGTAGCTGCTAACATTTCCTCCTAGATGATTAATGCACATATGTAAGGAGTTTCTTCTCCCTTGATAATGCTGCAATGGGCAAGATCCTTCAGCTGATATATGTCAGGTTGAGAACTGACTCCGTAGGAAAGTACAGGTAAGCAATTCAAACCAATAAGGGGTTGATGATTTCATTCTGCTGATGTAGTCTATACTCCTGTCTCATGCACAGTTATCCTGCAACCCACATACTCCCATTTCTAGGTTTTGGCCAAGTACATATGTCAGGGACTATATGAACCACAGACTGACACACTTGAGAAATTAAATTAGATCATAAAATGGCCAGAGATTGCTGAGTCCCTCCCTTGACCTGGGACATTTGGAAACAATTTATTGCTTGAGTTTTACATCTCAACAAACCCTTTAGTCTGAAGCACAGCCCTGTCCTGCATTTGCTTAGGCAGATGTGCAGTGAGACTGTGACCACCTGTGGGGCAACTTTAGAAGAAAACAACAGGGCCACAGCAAACCATTCCCTGATTGCTTCTTACATTTCTGTCCCAGATGAATATCTGCTGCAATCAATGGGAATCTTTCCACTGACTTCACTGCCTTTCAGTAAGAGCTGCTGTATTTAAAGAATTTTAGGTATCTAACTACTGTTGATTTCAATGACTGTTAGGCATCCAAATGAATTTTAAAATTCTAGGCCTCAGTGATTTTTACATTGGCATAGCCAGTTACCTTCCAGGAGGGTAATTGCTGTTACACATTGCTCCAGACAAGCTAAGGACAGTGGTCACCATTTACCTGCAAGGCCTTGGTCAACTCTAGGTAGCTTATCCTGTGGTCTAGCACATCTGCAGGCGGTGATATCAGCAGTCCCTGGCACTCCTCCGTCTTTGCCTCGTCCTAGCACCGCTGTTTCCCGCTGTTGCTGCCAGCACCACTTCTGCACGACGCTCGTTCTTCCACGTTTACTGATTGGCTTTTGTCTGATTCTGACATCTATCCTGGAAGGGGAGTGATTAATTAATAGGGCTCATCATTTCACAGGAGCTACACAAGCAAGTACCTTTCCCTGCATCTTTGAGTTTTCAGAGTGCAGTTTATCCTTCCAAGGTACCTAAGTGACAGCTGCTTAAAAATCATATGGATGCCTGGCAGCTCAAACAGGAGACCGCACTGTGTAGACTATTGTGTTAACAAAAGTAAATGCACTTAACAATTTACCTTTCCCTGGCACAATATGGAGCTTGTCATTTGTGGGGGAGTAGTGCAGCTGTGAACACACTGGGGTGTTATGCAAAAATAACTTGGGCTCCAGCTCTGCTGACAGGAATTGCTCAGGGGAAAAAAAAAAATAGCTGAGATTTAATGGCTCGAAGATCAAGGAAGACGCAAGGTGAAAAATAAAATGAAGTTTATGGAATAATCACTCCTATCCACAGCTTGTCTGTTCCAGAGGATGAGCCACATCAGCTCTCATAAACTGTCACAACTGATGGAGTGATTTAAAACGTCAATGGAGAAGTACAAAAGAATTTAGAGAGCTGTGAATAATTCCTCTTGTGGGTGGCCGTGGACTATGCAAGCAGTGACTTGCAGATAAGACAAGCTTTGCAGTGCTGCTAGCAGTGCAGCTAACACCGAGGTTTCTTATTCTCCCATCTGGAAGGGTGACTGCAGACAGTGACAGTCTTGGAGTAAATCTCAGCAGGGGCTGTGTGCAGCACATGGAGAAATGACGTTTCTTTCATTTACTCCTGGGCCTGCTGGGAGTCACTCCACTAAGCCAGTGCATTTGTGCTTGTCTATAAACATGGCATCAATTGTGCACAGATGTGGTGATCTTATGGATAAAAATTAGATGTTGAAGGTCTTTGTCTGGTTCCTGACCCTATATGCAAAACACTTCATGAGGCACTGAGAGGCATAACCAAGCCACCTACCATGATGCCCAAGTTCAAGACAGCAATGAGGGGTGTAGATCACATACTGTTCAGGGATGTCAAATCCAGAGGAGAAAAGTAATAACACTGTCTCTTGGAGGTGATTTATGTGAGAGATGCAACTGCTTCTCTCCAGTGATGGGAGGGGTAGTTCTATTAATGGTGTCTTAAAACTTTTACATAATCTAGATGTGTTCCCCATTAAAAGCAGTATATATCCAAGCCTTGATAAAACACTGAATTCCAGCGCAGCAGCATTCAGTTTTACTTTGAAGCTTAGAGACAGACGCTAATGCATGGCCCTGTTAGCAGGATGTCAAGCCTGAACCGTTCTCCAGCGCTGCCCTCCCATGCAATCCTGCAGTCTGCCCCCTTAACTTTTTAGCCCATAAGTTTGTACCTCACACATCTTTCTATAAACTACTACTGTTATTCTACAGATACCACTGCAAATCTTGATGGTTTCTTCAAAGCCGTATAAACACGGTACATCGAAGTATCAGGAGCACAAAATTATGGGCTTTGTTAGGTGACTTCTTTCTCAGCTAATGAAGCGTAAAGCAAACAAGTGCTTTAAAAGGCATCTGATAGCCAAAAGAGGTTTACAGCAGCAGACACCTGGAGGAACACTGTGACCTTTGATTATGTGGAACATTTCCTTGAGCTCACTTTGGTCCATAAAGCACCCTGTAAACCCCACCTCCTCCAAAAGTCCGTGTTCCCTGCCTTCAACCTGTAAGCTGATATCTCCTCCTAATTAAAGTCAGCAGAGCTGTAATGTCCATTAAGTAAACAATTTCCAGTTCAGCAGCGTGGAGGTGGGGACAGATGCATAATATATCACTGGAGATGAAGAGGACTGTACAATTCGGGGGGGGGGGAGGGGAGTATCCGAGGGATGGGAAATTAAAAAGCCAGAACAGAAGAGGCCATCATTTAAATTCACCAGTTTCAATTTTGTGAGGTGCTTCTTAGCTGCTGCTAAATATGCCAAGAGGGGCTGAGAGATAAATGGGTCAAACTTAGCCTTTGTCAGCACTCTTGCATCTCTAAATCTCCAGGATCCTTCCATTGCTGTAATTGTTTACTGGATTCCCAGACTAAGGGAGGCATTTCCTGCATAAAAAATAGCACCTCTCTTCTCCTTCCCCTAGACTCTATTTCTTGGTCAATAATCGCTGAGGAAGACAGTTTTCCCTGCAGAGAGATATTTCCTCACCCTAAAATACACACAAATTCCAAAGATATGAAACAGTCTCCCCACAGTCCTAAAACTGAGGGAGTCAGTATCCGCTGTGCTAGAAGAGAAGGAGGGAGTGTAAGGAGAGGATCCTTTATGGGGGCTGCTGGCCACCCTGGGTCCGACCCTCTCCAGCTCGCAGCCCACACTGAGGAAAGGCACCACAGAGGAGAGACGCAGTGACAGATCTGGTCTCATCCTCAGCAGGACCTGATCCACCCTCAGCATCCACCCAGCTGAGCGCAGGGGACCAGGCACTGGAGAAGCCTGAAGGTCTTTTACACAGCACATAGGCCTCAGAGGTACAAAGCCAGGCAGCATTTTAGTGCAGTATTTCAGTGCTCTTGGCACTTGCCAAAGCTCTGTGGTAAGCTTGTGCAGAACAGGAGAGACCACTGCACTCACTCATCTCTTTGGCCCAAGAAAACCTAACTCCAGGCCTGGGCTGAAGCACAGGAGCCACTGCCAACCTTCCCTCTCTGTGAAATGGGCACTAAGGCCGGTCCAGGAGCAATCCAGCTGCAGCAGTCCCACTCCTGCCTACTGTCTGTGCACTGGCTTATTAGAGTGACTTTGAAAAAGTCATCAGCTGCCTGTTGCTGATCACCGAGCATGAGAAGTTACTGGTTACTATCACTGCCTGGTGTCTCTCAGAAGATTGCTGATCACTCTGATATGACACACATAGGCTGTGGCTGCACGGGTGCCATGACAATGCCAGCACTCTCCCAGCTCCATCAGGAGAGGGAGGCACTGCTGCTATTTGGTCCAGGAAGCCCTTTGCTTGCTTCTGAGAAAAGCATAAAAACACAACAAAATGAAACACCAGTGTCATTGCAATATAAAGCAGTCAGGGCTCTGTTCAGCCCATAATAAACACTGGTAGAAGCACAGTGGCTGTGAAACATATACATAGGAGTGAGGAGAAATCCTAAAGTTGCAGGAGAAAAACATCATGAGAATTGAGGCCAGCAGACTGTGGAGATCAGAGTCCCTTGAAGCCAGTGGGAAATGACCTGTGCTGCCAGGATTTCATCCCTGCTGAGCACCATGCCTAAAAGAGCGGGCAGCAATATGGAGCCAGCTGTACCAGGGCCCACAGCAGCCCAGTGCTCACTTAACGCCTACCCTGTGGTACTTTAGTCCAGCAGCTTGTTAGTCTCTCTCTGATGCAAATATCAAACAATTTCAATACTATTTAATGTGCTAAATGTCCAGAGGTGAAAGCCCAAGGCAGTATGGCTTTGCAGAGGAACTAGGGCACCTTAATATTGTTGGTGACTTCTAACATGTTGCTTTGTTCATGGTTTTACATACTTCCAGCCTCACTTTGCTGTATTTTTCTGGCCTATGACAGCTGAGCCTCCACTGATTTCTCTGCCATTACGGCACTGTCAGATTGGGGCAATACAGGTGAAAACAGAACCCTTGAACTTGAAAGTTAGCACAGGGATAAAACAGCAAACCAAAGCACACTCCTCCTCCTTGTAACTACTCCCGTTATCTAAATGCGATTCCTCTATCTTTCAAGTACTAAAAAGGTCTCCAGATCTAGAAGAGAACAAATAAAAGTTGTTCCACTCCCCCAAGCATCTGCTGCATGTGCTGGTGTTCTCAGCTTGCTTTAAACGACTCTCTCCCGCACTTTGTTAATTACGTGATTACAGCATCCATTGACAATGAGAAAATTAAAACTCCATGCTGCCTTTCAGACAACAGTTTATTACTCTGCAAAAGAGGCTGAATGCAATTTAGCAAAGCGCTGTGCTGAACAACCGGAATTGTTCTCTTCCACAGGCTTCCTCCTCCACTCCCACTGTTTCCCCAGAGACAGCAGTGTTTGCAGAGGCTTAATAAAGCAGGAAAGAGAGCAGGTGTGAAAGGAAACATCAATTACCATTAGCCCTGACAATCCTGGACGATCCCACCCATGGAGAAGGAGCAATGGCAGTCAATTCTGTACTTCTTTCTACGCGGATAATTAAGTGCTTCGCTTTTCTCGTAAGGGCAAAGCTGGTCAGGACTTCGGGATGGAAGGGAGGTAGGGATTGCTGTTAATCATATTTGTGCCACTGTTATGACTCTAGGCCTAGACTGAGCTCACAAGTCCACAGACTATCCCTCTCCTGAAGATCTTGCAATGTAAATACATGGAAGAACTAATGTTTCTGTCTGTACAGCTCGTTAGAGATGAGGAATTAGGGCCCAGATATTCAAAGGTGCTCGGGAGCACGTCTTTTACAGGACCTTTAGAGGAGCTGAGTCCCTAAGCAGCTTCTGATTAAGGACCAGGTTTTCCAGAGTCCAGGATCCCTCAAGATCCTTGGGGAGGGCATAAATGGCACTGGATTCTTTGGCAATCAGGCCACAGTGCAGAAGCTGAGGGCTTTACAAAGAGGGTTGGCCAAACCTTCACAGGCAGAGCCTTTGGTCCTCTTTCCCCATTATCATCCTCTTCCCCTAAACTGGATATTTCCTTGCAGCAAATTTCACAGGTCCTCCAATAGCTAAGGGGAGGTATTTACTTCCATTCCTTTGGTGCTTCCCTTATAGCTACAGCAATAATTCAGTGCATCTCCTTTTGGGGGAAAGAAAGATTACCCTTATTTTCAGCTCTTTTTTGTGTGTTTTCTTTCTTTCTCTCTCTTTTTTATTGAGCTCCAAACATTAATAATCAGCCTTCATTAACTCAGTTAATTCTTTAAATCCTCATATTCATGCCCAGCACTATAAAGCCAGAGGAGACTAATCAAAGCTAAAGAAATGGTAAAAGCTATTAAAAATCATTTCTTTTTATTTGGTAACCCTGGAGGTGTTAATATTCTCATATCACATCTTCATAATGTCATTCCTCCCAGAGGAACCCTAAGAGCTCTGTGGATTCACGAGACGCAGGAGGGCCTCCCTTCCACGCGCCTGGGAACACTTTTGAAGTGTTGAGGTCGCATGTAAGTCACGATGTCACAGGACCTTTTCTCAAAAGGCGTATTCCTGCTTCCCAGAGGACTGTTGACCTCCCTGGAGTGTGAGAAGGGTAAAGAGGGAGTTTTGCAGTCCAGAAGACTGCTGTGCATTGGGGTCCACCCTCCCTACAGGTGTTTTCACTGGGGCCAGCACAGGGGAGGGTCAGGAAGAGACTGCTGCGAGTGAGGGACCGGAGCCTCCCACGGTCCTGGCAGGCAGGAGGCTGCGACTAACACATTGGCTCTGGCATTGGCAGAGAAGCAGCCTGGGCTCCTGCCTTTCATTTGAAGAGATTAGCGATAATGGAAAACGCAGAACATTAAACAGTGGAGTGATTACATTGCGGAGGAGGGCTGGCAAACAGATTTGTCCCAATGCAAGGGTGTGAGAAAGGGGTCACAAAGCTGATTTTCCTTCAAGCTTAAGAAGCAAGAGAGAGGTTTTTCAGCAATTCATTCCTGTCTTGTTTCTGGTCTGACTTCATTCCCTCAATGTGCCTTTCATTTTGGCAGCACCTTTAATTCACAAATGCATTTGGATACCCTTTTGTCACCAGTCCTAATGACTTCTCTCTCCTGTTTCCTTTGTTGGGGATGAGTCCGAGTGTCCCCCTCCAAATCCTACACATTAAAACAGGGTCCTATATAGGACCCTAAATAGGCATGAGAGAGGTGAGGAAAACTAGCAAAGAAGAGAAATTTCCACTTCCCTTCACAGGGCAAGACAGGCAAGGAGGCAGAGCTGGCTTAGGAGTGAGGGAGGAAAAAGGGGATCTGAAAAGCTGGCCACTGTAGCAGGTCTCCAGCTGGTGATCTTTATGGGGTCTGTGGAAGTGCGCTATCTATGTGATCTCATATTGTTATCACCATATCTGAGATGAGGCACCATGGCAACCAATGCATTCTCACTTCCCTCATCTTTTGGATGACGCTTCTTCAGCTTGCAAGTCCCCTCTCTGGTGAATGGGTGACAATCCCTTTGCCCAAGGGAGAGAAACATCCTTTTGCCAGCAGCCTCCTCCCTCTAATGCACAGCAGAGAACAGGCCTGGAAAAACCCCTCTGGGAGTGGCTGATCTATTAGCTTTTAGTCCCACTTATGCGGGGCTGAAATTCAGAAGTAGTGTGCGTTTGCCCTGGAGAGAGGGGCAAAAAGACTTGGTGGCTGCAGGACTACTGTGGCATTAAGCTCCTTTCCTTCCAGTGCATCTCTGATGCCTCCTACATCAGATTTCACCTACCAGAGTGATTCTCAAGGGGACTTCTATTGTGCATGCTGGCCAGGTTCCTGTGGGATTCACTTTTAAATCTCCTTTTCAAACAGATAATTAAAACATAATGGTGTTTACATTACAGATGGAGCTGAGAGAAAAATAATAATAGTAATAATAATCATAATAAACACTACTTTGCCACTCAGGGGAATTTGTCAAATAGCTCTTGCAGAGGCTAGGCACAATTTAATGAGTTTAAAGAAGAGGATTTACACTGAGCGAACTTACTCAATTGTTCACAGGCGACTGATGAGGTGAAGAGCCATTCAGAAGCATGCAACTGGAGCAGCCAGCACCGAGTCTACAGCAAGACCAAAATAAAAACAAAAAGAAAAAAAGGAAAAGGTATTAAAACCCCATAACTTTTACTGCAGTGGATGTATAGAATAGAATTGCAGCTCTGCAGAGTACAGAAGCTATTCTGAATTAATGGCTTGGTTTTTCCAGTCCATTCAAACAAGCTCATTTCATGCAAGATAAATTACAGGATCCTGCCACCTTCACTCCCTGGAGAGAGCTTTTTATAATTCACGATGTGTGTGCAAGGGAACGGACAGTTGGATTTTCTGACAGATATCCTGTGGCACACTGACCTGCTCTGGAGGCTGCAATATTTGATTCACCCAACACCAGCCGGAGCAACAAGTGATTGTCAAGCAAAAGGAGAAAAGGACCGAAAGAAAGCTTCCAGTACAGCCAGCGAAAACAGCTCCATGAGGAATAAAGGAGACTTTGCTGCAGACATGTCTTCTAAGAATTGGGTGGCCTCCTACAGCCTTATTTTGTGGGGCAAAACAAGAAATGGTTCCTCTAGCAGTGGAGTCTAGTAGAAGAGAGGTGGCTTGTGCACTGGTCTGACCTTAATCCCACTGCAACAGAAATAAAGAGTCCTAATCTAAACAGACTAGAAATTCAGTAGCTGTATCCCTGAGATTTCTTTTCTCCTTATTTTCTAATGGTGTTAAAATTGGCTCAATCAACCTAAACAGCACATTATTAGAATGAAGAGCTTGACCCCCTGTTTTTCTTACTTTAGAGAAGCTTGACAGGCAATAGCAAATATCCAGTGGACTTTGTCTCTAAGCACACCCTCTTTCCCCTTCTGCCAACACCATCCCCATCGCTCCAATTATATGCGTTTTGTCACCCATTTGGGCCACTTAATTACATTCCCTTTTCTTTTGGAAAAAGCTGACATATAATTATTTTCATGATTAACACTCTTGTGCAGCTAATTGTAATTATACCTTATAATCACAGTTATGATCGTCAATTACTCATCTTTGCCTCATTTGAATGTTTTTCTTTATCTGAGTTTCTGGAAGTTGTCTTCACTGAATACGCATGCACAACAAACTAGCCTAACTTTCCAAACTTCTCTGTTTTTTTTCCAGAGGAATTAATTTGAGGCCATAATAATGAATAAAGGCCAGATCATTGGCTGGTATAAATCAGTGCAGCTTCACTTGTGTCAACACAGCAACGCTGATTTACAGCAGTTAAGATGTCAGATATTTTACTAAGAAACTGGTGTCCTCTAAGAAAATATATTTTCCTGAGAGCCATCATTTGATATAGTTTTCATGTATTGAGCAATGAATATTTTTTTTCTTTTTATATATCTATCCTCTTATATATTTTGGGGAACTAAGAAAAGTCATTCCATATGCCTACTAGGTTGTATATTATGCAGCATTTTGAAAGACATTTCATTCTACACCTTGAAAATACACAGGGGACTGATTCTCCTCTTGCTCAGGCCAATTTTAATGTGGTGTAGCTGTCAATTTGAATCCAGTGGTTGCTGATTTACACCCTTGTGAGTGCAAACAGCATCAGTCACAGAATGACTATCAGTTTTACAGGGAAGATACGAGGATAAGTTCTAATCCAAGCCACGTACAGGAAGTTCAATAGTCAAAGCCACACACTTACGACTTACAAAACAATATGATTTCCAGCCCAAAGCCCTGGTCAGGGAGTTTTGCCTTTTTCCAAAGGGGGCCAGGATTTCACACCCTCTGTCCAAGGGGCTGCTGCAGTTGCCCAGGTTAATTCCAGGACATCGACGGGCTTGCTCTGAACCACGGGCAGGTGACACTAGACTCATCATTCATAGTGGGATAGTTCCGGGAGCTTAGACTCACGACTTAATGGACCTGGACTATGCCAGGTGCTGCAGAAAGACAAAAGGGGCATAACGTAAAATTCTGGTGGAAAAATGTCAGTGCAGTTTCCTTCCTCCATCCTTCCCTGCCTTCCTCAGGCAAGTGCTTTAATTCTGTGCACTGTGCTGCAAGCTGGCTCCTGCCAGGCAGAACACGTGCAGAACAGGAGCAAAGCTGCTGCTTTAAAACTCATTTCCCATTCCCAAAGAATTGGATGAATGAGTAAGGAGGTGAACTCCCAACCTAGAGATTACTGCTGCATTAATAAAGCAACTGTGAACGAATTGTCTCGGCTGCCTGAACCAACCAGGATTATTAAACCAGTCCCTGATTTAATTAGAGTGCTTAAAACTCATGCTAAAAACAGAAATGCAGCTCTCAGCTAGAAACAGGCCTTGAGGAGGAAGGGTCACTGCAAAGGTCAGCTTTTCCCATGGTTTATTCAGGATTATTGAATCAAATGCTAAGGTGTAGGCAGAGGACTGCACTGATAACGGGCAGGGAAGGAGCGCTGCTGTCCCTGCAACACAGCTCTGAGCACTGCCTGAGGCCAGCAGACAACACACATTATTTCTGCCTGCCCAGCAACTTCTGTGAAATGGCCTGAAAGAACAGGGTCTGCACTGGATTAAAAAAAACGCACATGCACCAGAACTGCCAGCCTTGTCACAACGTGAACAGGGGGATCCAGGACAGAACAGGGCAACCGAGACCCTCTCCAGGCCTAAAGGTAGGCCCGCGAGGCCCTGGGGAGCGAGACCCAGCCGAAGCTGCGGCCCGCACTGGGCCACGGCGCTGCGCCTCGCTGCACCAGCACCACCCTGACACCCTGGACGGGCAGCGCAGTCTCTCACCAATGCCAATTCAATTAGACGCCCCTAGCCTGACGAGCAGAAAACGGACCCAAAGTAATGCCCTGTGATTGGCTAAGCATTACACACTGCTTATTCTTTAACTCTTAGTCTGAATTTGAACTGTGACCACAGGAGAAAGCCCCTGCTGCTTTCGACACGGAGCTTTTTTTCCTTTTGAAGAAAACCAATTTTCAGACTTCAAAGGTTCCATACTTCAACTGCTTTTTCCTGGCCTAAAACTCTGCTGCATGTTTTTCCTCAACTGCCTAAGAACATTAGCATGACAGAGAGTTACTACTGGCATCTGCAGACTGCCATAAATGACGCCTCTGCCACTCTGCCAGCCTTGGTGGCCCAACCATGTCCTCTGTAACACACCAGCTCGAGATCAGAGCACAACCCCCCCCTTTAATAGTGGCAAGCTTTAATAAGAAGGTGCAGGCAAATTAAGCTTCACAAAAGAGAAGTTAAATGATTCTATTGTTATCTGAGTAGTTTCCAAATGGACCCATCAAAATAGAGTTTTGAGAATTGTTTTAATTGATAGCTACAGATTAACAATAAGATAAATAGAGAGATTAGAAAACATGCGTCACACTCAGCTGAGGCGGTAGGAAATTTTCAGCCTCAGCTAATTGTGCCATTTTGCAGTTTTAATTAAGTGCAGCCTCCTGAACTGAACTATTCCAGATAGCGCCTGTGCCTACCAGATGCACCCAAAGTTTCCTGGATATGCTTTTAACTCCTTGTGACCTTAGCGACCGGAGCTGGACAGGAATACTGGATGAGAGCCATCATTCCGCAGAGAGCGAGCACCCAAGCAATGAATTTAAGGGAGTGTCTACGGCTCAGCTCCAGACAGATGTGAGCCAGCTCCAGGCCAAAAGAGGTGGATCAGTTTTAGAGCAATGCTGAGCCAGCCCAGCCAGGAGAGTTTACTGGCCTCGTGCTTGCACCATGCTGACGCTTCTATATTGCCTCCACTTCAGTCCTGGCTTGCATCCAGCTGGCCCTGCACATGGGCAAGGCACGCTTGCAGCTGTAGACATAACCTGAGAGCTCTGCATCATGCAGAGATTTGTTGTTTTTTCCCCACACATGTCTAGGTTTCACCAATCGCACGCTCCTCCCACGCCGGTGATGCTCTAGAAACACAGATATTTCATACTAAGGAGCCAGGTAGCACCAGCTCAGGAGTTTGATGCTATGCCACACAGAGAAAAGAAGTTAGTTTAAAGCAGGCCGATCACAGCATAGCCTATGGGGGAGCTCAGGCAACTTGCACAGTGCTATAATGTGGCTTATTGCTGCCCTCATTAGTACCAGGGGCGGCAGCAGCAGCTGGCTGGGACACTGCATCGCATCCTGGCACCTTGCAGCCTTCGAGGCTGCACAGTGCTCAGAGCAGAGCGGCTCCCCGGCTCTGTCCGCCAGCTCCTGCCTCACTCACCCACGGCCCTGCGCTGGGCAGCCTCACCTCAGCCCTGTGCAACCCGAGCGCCCGCTCTCTGACAGCTGTGTTATAACAGCCATCCCCGCAGCACAGCGAGCTCCTTTCACAAACCGACTCTAATAACTATGCACAGAACGGCCCGTTCGCTGAGGCCAAGGGCTCCATTTATCCCTGAAATGTTACTTGGAGAAAGAAATGGTACATTTAATTACACATCATGTTATGTTAGGCATGAAGGATTAAGCAGCAGAACAATTTGAGGAGACTTGACACTATGGTGCCAAGAACAGTATTGGTGCCAAGAACTGTACTGGTGGCCCTTTGAGTTAGATGGGATTGCAACTCCCTTGAAGGGAAGGATTTGTAGCCTTCCGCAGGGTGTTTATGCTGGTGGGAAGCACAGAGGATGAATTACCTTGAGAATATCGACAGTATACCAGTGCAAATATAACAAAATGCGTTTTGTTTTGGCTCTCTAGCACAGGGTTTTTGTTTTGAGGGATTTTTTTTTCAAAATTCTTGTTGCAACAAAAATTTGAAAGAGCAACTAATAAACAATGAAGTAGCAACTAGAACTCTCCAAAAATATGGAGCAATCCCACTGTTATGGGAAAAAAGGCTACTCCAGGTAAAACAGGTCTCCTTGCTCAATTATGTATCTATTTTTAATAAATAAAACTCAACGAAAACTGTTGCAAGCCATCTGCTCTCTCTGATACTGATTGGTCTTGGGAGTTAGGAAAGAATTTCCCACTTTGCCACTGAACTAATATATGAGATCCTTAATATATGCAATCAGGGCCCTCTCTGCGTCTCAGCCTGCATCTGCAAAATGAGGATAATGGTAAATGTTCAAAGCTCCGGGGATAAAATATCCGCTTCCTAACCTTTCCGCCACTGAAGCTAAGATAAAAAAGTACAATTCTTCTGTTGGTTATTGGGCTGGAATGCATAGCTGCAAATACTTCTGATACACAGTGATCTGAGAAGAAAATCAGGCCTGACGCATGTTAATGCAGGACCCACAGCAATTCACAGGTTGGATCAGGCCACCACCTCGGCTATGGCTCTGTCCGTCTCTCACTGCTTTCGGCACTGAACGATTTAAAGAGAAGATGCAGCCTGCTGTGTATGTGCGGTACGATACAATAGCCAAATCTTGCTATCTTCTTGCTTGACAGCAATGAAAAATGAAAACAAGTGGGGTGCTTGGCTTATCATCTTTGTACTCAGGGGTTGTCTGCACAGAAGTTCTCATTCACCAAGGGATGATTATTAAACTGATACCGTCTGCTCCTCCTCGGTCCACAGCTGCCTCTGCTCCTAAGCTAGGCCTGGCTTTGAATCGCTCACAAGAGGAATTTGTCTCATGACTACACAAGGAGTCTACAGAGACACTGATGGAAATATCCCCCTATACAGCAGTATTTCCTTGTATCCGTTCAGCTCCTAAGGTTGATGGTCAGGCAGAGGACATAACTGCAGTTAGGAAAGAATGAAATACAAGAACTTTACAGGAAAAGCTCTAGGGAACCAGAGGTAGCAGAGAAGGAGGGCTGATATATATAGTTACAGCTGACATATTGAAGAGAGAAATGCAGCTTGGAGCTGACAGGGAAGGAACAAATAGGAAGAGCTCACATAAATGAAAAGAATTGCAGATTTGGGTATTACAGTCATCTTTGCCCATTTACTACCACAGAAGGTACGAACCTCTGCCTTTTGCTGTAAATGAAGATGGACATGGGATGCGTGCTGGCAGGCAGTCTTGCACGGACGGCATTCCAGCACACTGATGTACTCTGAGGAGCCCCGAGTCTGTGCTTAATGGGAGGGAAAATGCACCAATCCACACATCCTGTTGTCGCTTCAGGTCACCCTGACAAAGCCAGCAGCTGCTGCTCTGGGACTGGGTTGATGGTATATTATATCTGCCATTCTTCATTTGTTAGCACGGCAAGAGCTCTGTATTAACACAGTAATTCGTGAGGCTGTGCTTGGGAGAAGACAGAGGAGATGCAATCTGTGGTTGTAATGCAACTCTTGGTATGCATTAAGGGGATTCATCTTAACATCACTGTTCAATAAAGTTTTAAACCATGCCCTTAGCTTTAAATAGCAAATAAAAATAGAGCAATCAACAGGAGTCCTTTGTGTATTTATACACATGGCCTCAGATCTATTTTATAAAACATCGTTTAAAGCACTGTCATATCAATAAAAAGCCTGAAAAAACCACCTAGAGAGGAAGTGACAATGCATTTGCGTTTCGTACATGCCTGTGTTACTGATTATTTGAGACATCTTGCACAGCCTGTACATCAGGTATGCAGTGTGCAGGTGAAGAAAAGCACAGCTGTGATCATGAGTATAGAGTTTGTTGAAAACTGAAGTTCTTGTTCCTAAAACCTTCTCTCCAGGCTCTCACTGCACCAGTGATGCTTCTTTATCACACTAAAATCATAAGCATCTCCCCCAAAATTCAGGTTGTATTAAGAGTCTTATCCTTAATCCTTCAACTTGAGTGTATTGATAAGAAAATACCAATTAAGATTCATATTCCCACGCCAGACTGGTCATCAGAGACTAGGCAGATTATGTGATCATTCTAATTTCACTCCCAGGCATGTTAAATAGTTATAACTTTATCTCATTCAAACAGCAATGGCCCACAAGCTCCAGAGTCCTTTTGGCCCGTTTGTCGCCGCCACTGCTGGTGCCCCTTGACCTTCAACAGAAAAAACCTGGGTGGCCTCTCTGTACCTCTTCTGTAAAAGAAAGATTTCTGCGAGAGAAACGTTGGCAACATGCATTAGCAGTCTGACCAGACCAGTATCAAAATGCTTCACCTGAATTCTCAGGACAGACCCAAGCATGGATGACAATATTAATGAACACCTGCCAGCACCAGAAACTACAGCTCTGTTGCCTGATTGCATGAGACAGAAGAATACAACTTGATGCTTGCTAAGGCAGCAGGAGATAAAGAAGGGTTTCTATACACCTGAATCTACCAGGCACACCTAAAGCCAGGCAGGAGCAATAGGACATATTTCCAAGAGAGACTTCCAAACCAAGTTTGCAGCTGTAGGATTTTCTCAACAGTTTGATATAAGTTTACATAAAATAACATGACAAATTTTGGCTAAGGGAAGTTTTATTACCAGCCATCTTTAACAGTCTGAAAAGAAAAAGGATTGAACTAGGAAATCCTACAAAGTCTGATTTTTTCCTTTGCAAAATCAAGGTAAATCTGCTGAGGATTTCGAAGTTCAAATAGACTTACTAGAAGCTAACAATCCTGCTGATACTGTCTGGGCCAGGGATGAGATGACCCTTGTGCTGTTTATTGGTTTAGTGCAATCTGCATTAGCCACCTACAAACTGGGTGTAAAGATAACTGATGCATTAACACTATATTGTTCCTGTTGCTCTGACATCTTCTATCTCTCTTTATCTTTTCATAAACCCATTAGCCCCCAGTCCTGCATAGGACCTGGAGGGACACCCTCCTTCTTCAGCATGAAGCTCCCACTGAAATCGTGTGTGAATGTCCAGAAGCGCCTGCACAGAGCTCATTTCCGGACAAAGGCCTCGGGCTACAAGCTGTTTGGGCTGCAGCTGCCTCCCACTGTCCGTGTGCGCAGCACCCAGTAGAATCAGGCTCCCAGGCTCACTTGGCACTAATGTAATATGAAAAACAGTCATAAAAAAATAACAGCTTCAGGCTCTACAGATGTGGGAAAACTGACTCCAGCTTCAGTTATTACAAGGCATTATTTCTACAGGAACAAAAGAGCACAGGGTGTTTTTCGAACAAGCAAGACAACACATTCCCTGGCTGCAGAACCTCGCAGCCTGGATAGTTTAAGCCCAGGCTTTCACTTGGCACTAGAAGGGAATGAACGAACCTGTTCCATTCCATTTCTGAAAACTCCAATCCAAACTAATTATCTTTTTATTCTTCTCCCATCCTTTCACTGCCAAGGGAAAGAAATCAGGACAGGACTCCTGGGCTTTCTAGATCTTGCAATATTTATCACCTGAAGCCTTGTTCCCAACAGGAACAGTCAGCATTGAATCGTTTGTGCTGAGATGAAACTAGCCAGGGAGACTGTGACAGGCGCTGAGAGCACCGTTCTGCAGACAGCCCTGAAGGGAACACAACCATTCCAGCTGGGCAGAGCCAATGACTTACTAATGTCAGATGCTTTTTTTTTTTTTTTTTTTTTTTGAATAAGGACCTAGAAGAGGAAGATAGCAGCAGGAGAAAGATGGAAGAAGAGAGGCATGAAAAAAAGAATGAAGGAAAGACAAAGAAGCAGTATAGGGGATTAGGATTCAGGCCAGCATTGTCTGCAGCCTTCCAAACCATATGATATATCTAAGGAAGAGGCAGACAGCACATCTGAGTGAAAATTACAGGTGGCTGAATTAATTAGCTTCAAATCCCAACACCCCCAAACATCAGGTGCTGGGATTAGAGACTCAAAGCTAGTTTGCTGCTGAATCCCAAACCTCAGATATTATTTGGATTCAAATTGGAAGTGTTGCAGATGGGTTCGTTTAGGGAAGGGGAGAGCTGTCTTTTCCCATTCTCCCTTCAGCTGAGCCAGAAAGACACCTTTCTCTTTCCTTCTTCATAACATGACACTAAATCACTGCAGCCTTCCCTACCACTGTCTATACTTGCTTCCCATTGATCTACACAAGCTTTCAATTCTCTTCAAATACCTAGTGCTGCAAAATGGGCAGACAAAGAGATTCAGTTCAGGGCAATGGAAATTAGCTTCTTTCCATCCTCTATGTTCATGGGACATTACGTACAAGGAATTTAATATCCTTAAATGCTGATAAAGCCCTATTGTGTGACTAAACAATGGGACTGAATGACAAATAGTACCTGATTTTACCCTGAAACACTGAAAATTGCCAAGTTCACTTGATTTTGAGGCAAAGCCACTAAAAGGTCCCCAAAACACCAGTATAGCCAGATTCAGAGAGGATAATCAAAATAGTCTATAGGCATCAGGAGGAATATATTCATTTCCTGGTCCCACCACCTATTCTCTGTGGTAAGTCATTTGATCTGTCTATGATTCAATTCTTCTTACCCCTACAAGATGAGAATAATCCTCCTTTAGCTAGTGGCAGCACAGTCGCACAGTCAGAATAAAGCAGAACGCTGCTCAGACGTTATCCTCACCTAAAGTGGGGGAGAATCTGTATAGGCTGAAAAGTTCATGACTCTTGCAACGAACATAACCCACATCCTGCTTAATCAGGTGAGGTGCCAGAACCATCTTGCACAGGTCTAATTACCTGCTGGCAAAGGAGATACAGAAGAATAACTGGCGGTGCACTTGCTTCATCTGCACAGTGCCAAACAAGCTGGTAAGTTCATCGCAGCCTGCGTACAGCATCCAGGCACAGTACACTGGGAAACAATTAGTGTCCATGTGGCTCCTGTACTGGATGTGATCAGAGGGCTGGAAGGTATTTGTGTTCATTAGAGCATCGGTACCCAGTCATGACTGAAAACGCAGCCATCGCTGAGATGCTCACTTGAAAAGGGATTTGATGGACAGAAAGCTTGAAAGAGCTTGAATAAGCACACAAAAAGAAGAGGCAGTTTTGGAACAGTGTAATCATGTCTTAGTAAAACACTGAGGATAGCAATTAGTTGTTGGTTATGGATCCCCTCTCTGTCTTTTTCTTGTTTTCCAGGGCTCTGAGGATCTGCAATAACACCCTACCAAAGCTAGTCGGGTACTTGCTTCCATCGGGGGAGTCAGCTACTTGTCTCTAATGGATACAGCACAACTTGAATGCAGCAGCTTCTCATCAGGCCTGGTTTTATATACAATCAGGCACACTATACAATCTGCAGGTGGTTCAGCAGGTCACTACAGATTTTTACTGCTTTCATGTTATGCCTTGACCATACATTTATCCCATAAAGCAAACTGTCCGTGGCAATAGGAAGAGTTTGTTTGGGCAAGGAGCACTGGCATTCTGTACCTGAGCTGTGCTACACACCATAGTGATGCTGTCTGCCGCCTTCTCTCACATACCTGAGCATCCATGTTAGTGAATCCTCCTGGCAATAACCAGAATAAGACAAACAAAAAGGTCCTACATTTGGATCCGGCTGACGTAACATCTTTAACTTATCTGGACAGGCATGAAAATCCTAGGTGAGGGCTAGTTAAGGGCTAAGTTCTGTTTTCAAGGAATTTCCAAAAGATTTGCATGCACCAAAAAGCTAAGCACATAAATGTTTTCTTTTCTATAACCAAACCAGTTTGGTTAAAAATTGAAAAAAATACCCAGAATTTTGTGAGGTTGTTTCCAGGAAACAGAATTTTATTTTCAATGAATTTTCACTTTTAGAAAAAACCCTTTGCACCCAACAGAGCTGACCAATTGTCTGTTGATGCAGGTTTTCCTCAATCTGACTCGATTTTGACAAAGTGGCCTTAAGCTGTTATTTAACCCTGATTCAAAGTTATGTTACCTTGCTGCCAGGTAATGTAATTCAATTCCTTATGTAACTTTATTCCATCAGAAAATAGATTGAGTGAAAGGAAAATATATCATTTCTCTGTCTCCTTCAGAAATCCACTGAGCAAAGAGACTCCATAAACGCTGCATCTTGATCCCTTCCCATCCCTTGGAATGCAACAGAGGAGCTTACAGATATAATATATTGCCAGAAAAGCACGTACATCAGTGTAATATTTTATGTCAAGTTAAACGAGTGTGGAGATTCTCCAGTGTGTCAATATGCATTAGCAATGAGGAGGACGGCAGTAGTCTTTAGCAGAGAACTCTCAGCACGAGCTGACCTGAAATAACTCCACAGGAAAAGAGAAAGCCAGACACTACACGATAGGGACATGCTGGGTTCCCTACTGCAACTTTTCAAATCAATATAAATGCTTGAGCCTCCACTCCCATCCTGTGCTGCTGCTTGCTGGAGCTGGCATCTGGGGCAAGAATATGCTAGTACCACTTCTACCCTCCTGCATGATAATGAATTTCCATTTTCCTTTCCAAAACAAATGGCACTTTCACTGCAAGCCATTTCAGCTAGATGTCTCTGCTAATACCACCATAGCAGGGGGCTCCAGATGGTGCCCTTACCCACCCTCTTACACCTCCTCTTGGCCCAGAAGCCAATCTTCTTCGGGTTCAAAGAAACTCTGTAGCTCTTCCTCTGGGAGAGATGAGGCTGTCAGGAAACAAGTGCCCTGCCTTTGTTTCTCTGGTAACAGTCAAATACAAGGGCAGAGTTCCTCCCTGTTGTAGGCAATGTTGATCTGAGATCATAAACAAGAAGGTTGCCAGACAGTATTTTTGATAATCTCCGTCCCATGACTGGCATGCACAGGGCAGCATACAGACATAGCACAAGGGATATAGTGTACTAGAGCACCTGCTTTTGCAAACCGCTTTAAGATCTATTTGCCATAAAAGTCCTGAGTACAATTAATGCTGTAGATGTCCTGCTCCGTGAATATTAGCCTGATCCAAAGGCCACTGTAGTTGTGACCTGGATTCCAATCATCTTTCTGTTAGCTTCCTTCTAAATATATCATGTGTCATGGAGCTAGAGGGTTCTTCTACCTGTACCAGGACATTATCCTTTCTTTCTGTGCACTGTGTCATAGCAGGTTATATAAAAGTATAGTGGTCTTCTATGCAATCATTCAATCAAACCAATATCTTTTGGCTAATGGTTCTTGCTTTATCTACACCTCCCACAAACATGTATCTTGGCATAGACATCACTCCCACGTTAACTATGCTATCTGCAAAGCCTTAAGACAGAGAAAACAATATAAAAAAATACAGAATTGGAATTGTTTACATCAAGGAGAGCTAGCTCAGTTAGCTCCATATATCCCTTATTCATACAGTGCTGAGAGACTGAAACCCAGGGCTGTATCCCTCTGTCAGTCTTTGTCCATTTGTCTGTCTAGCTCTCTCATCTGTCTCTGTTCCCTTCATTAAGGGGACTGCAGGTGGCAGAGCAGATGATGGATGGGTGGGGGATGAGCTACAATAGGGCTACTCATCATCCACTTGTGCACTAGAGCAAGATAGATGGTTGCAAAGAGCTTCCAATTTATCCAACAGCTGAGTCGGAAAGCCACATCAAGCACCCTGGAAGAGCCTGTCTCGGAGAGAGGAGGAAACTAATTTGCAGTCACTGATGGGCAAAGCCTCAGAGAGGACAGGAGCATGCAGAACTGGCTCAAAGGTGTGATCTTAGCTAAACTAAGTCTCAGAGTTGGAGATCTTGGATATACAACCAAATTACAGGCTGGACCCTTGCACTCTAGATCACTTGCTTCTCATGGATGGCCGTGGCCTCCCCTAGGGAAAAAATCCTCCATGGCTTTTCCTGCAAAGGCAAAGTAAGCATCTTGCAGAAGGGAATCCTCATGGTAGGCTACTTCCTGGCTATAACAGCTAAGTATTGCTGTTATTTACAGCTATAGCTACAGACTCTAGACCTAACCCTTACACTAGAGGTACCATGCAGGTGTATATCTAAGAAAATAAACGGCCCCGAGCTACAGCCAGGCTAACAGCAGACTATACAGACAGAAAGTATGAGGGTCAAGGTGGAGAAATGCAAACCTATCCTTCCGCACCTCAATCTTACAAAATACGCCATCCAAGTAACATGTCCTTGTCACTGAGGAAGCAGGAAAAGTAACCTGGGTCTTCTGTGAGACTGCTGACAGCAGCAGAAAAGCAAGTATGCAGAGGTGGTGATTAGGAGGGAATAAACTGAGCAAAAGAGCATGTACCAAACAGTTTTTTCATTAGCTGTTAGTTATTCAAAATCTGCCCCTGCCTGTGCATCTTCCTCCACTTTTCCATATGATCAAAGACCTCATCCCATACCAATACACTTCTATTCTTTTCCTCCACTATATAGGGGAGAAAATTCAATTTGTGAAGGTTTTGTCATTCCCTCTCACTCTGACTTCCACTCTTTTCTTTGTAATGGTTTGCAGCATACCTACCACAATGATAAAATGCATCCTGTTTATGGGTGTAGAAAAATCTACCTCAGCACTTTTTCCATGGGAGAAAGAAGAGGAAAAAAGTACATTTTAAAGCACTTTAGATTGTGACTTCTGCAAATTAGAAAACTCACACTTTTTCCCCAGATAGAATATAGGCAATTACACTGTGAAAGCAAGTGTTATTTCTGTCCCTTTCGCCCTGCAGTCTTACCAATGCTTTTAAGATACATAAAGATATATTTGTTTGTAGTGAAGAAGATGGCCACCTTCAGCAGTTTGAGTCTAGTCTGAGAGATTTGGGAATGAGGAAATAGCTTTGCTTTATAATAGGTTTCATACTAGTTAAAAAAAACCTCTCTCAAAGCCTTGAAGACCAAAGGTCTTTCTTCATCCACAAAAGCATGCAAACTTTTCTCCTCAGTGTGCTTCAGGCCCAAAGCTGCAGCAGGTTTCCACTGCTGGTTATCTGCCATACACAGGTGCTTGGAACAACGCGGTACCTGGGACAGGGCAGCACTGTTGTACCAGCACCCCTGCAGGCACTGCCATGGGGCACAACCCACAGCAGCAGGGCCCCGGGTGCCCTTGGCCCACAGATCTCCCAGCCCTCAGCCAGCTTTGACAAACTAAGCAGAGGGGCTGGTGTTTGGTACCTCAAACCTTGCTTAACCATTCCCCTGCGCGTAGGGAAACCATCTCACTAACACCACTGCTCCCGGATTCCATCCAGATTGAGATAAGACAACGGCAAATACACACATGAATGAACAGATAGACAGATGGACATATCAGATCTATCTGGCATCTGCCTGTGTATAACATCTCTGCATTTACAGTTCATTCAAAACAGAATGTGCAAATCAAACTGAAACCAAAGTAACTGCACAGACATCTGGTGAGGGCAAAGTATTAGGGTTGTCTCCTGGCTGAACGATAAGTTTTGGTAGCACAGATATTTGGCACAGACCAGGTAAAGAAATGCTTTCTCCCTTCTCTCTCAAAGAGAGCCTCCTCCACAGGCCTGTCCTCCCCCCGCCTTAGCCCTCCCTCACACAAAGGGGTTTTGTTGGGGAGTGCAGGTCTCCTTCCCATTGCCACAGGCTCAGCATTTTTCAGCCACCGTCTTTCACATTTGCAGAGTATTGTGTTTTACTTTGTCCTCCCTTAGCCAGCCCTTTATCACCCCATATGTGATTGGAGAAGCTATCTACCAGCAGCATATGTGTTTAATCAACTTTAATACTTCCACACACCATAAGTAAGCGAAATGCTCTGGACAGGAATAATTATCATTTTAATTACATTAGAGAAGATAGTTACACTGCCAGAGGGTAAAAGAAGATCTGTGGCTTAGCGCACTACGAGGCTGGGTAGTAGCAGCCAGGAAGCAGACCTGCTTTGGCCATGAGGCAGTAGAAACATGGACTAAGAGCACATCTCTAAAAGCTTGCACGCACATGCAGTTGGGGCTCTGGCAGAAGAAATGGCTGGAAATTGCATTGCTGCATCCCCATCCCACCACAACTGACAAGTATACTACAAGTTCTGAAGTTTATGAATTATATTCCCATTACAGATTTATAAACATACACAAAGCATTAGGGATTTACACGCAAAAGACTTGGTAACAAACAGATAACTCTTCCTCTAGAGTAGTCACAGTGCTATCAGCCTCAGGCATGGTCAAGATAGGGAAACAGATACAGAGGCAGCACAGCTCAGGTAATGCTATCGTGTCAAACGCATAGCTCAAAATGCACCAGACTGATTAAACTTATGGAATATCTTTAAACATGGATCTTGGATTTTTTCCATTTGCCCCAGGGTATAGGCAAGGCATATTTTCCATTTTTTCTCCAAATCTACACAGGTTAGAAATATATATTTTTTTTTAATAAAGAAACAAGTGCATAATGCTGAGATTCACATGTAATCACATCTGCAACAAATGCAGCCTTAAGAAAAAACAGTAAATATTGAGAGACTTTTACTGATCAGATCACAAAAACTGGCAACATTATAAATCCCTTTGGAGACTTTGTATATCTCCTTAAAAGCTTACAATCCAAGAAGTATTCGCTCAGTAAACTTTACATTGCTATTTGTTCTTGGTTGTTTTAAGTCTTACAGATCTGTTTCCTAACTAGAAGCCTAAAGTGATTTAAGCAGGGGAAGAATGAAAACCAAATGGTGTGTGGCATTCCCGCAGAAGGAGCCCAGTTCAGGTTTCTGTGGAAGCCTTGATTTGCGACAGTGGCATAATGAAGGAAACTGGATTCTGCAACACGCTTGCAGAACCTCTTTCCTCTGGCTCCAAGTTTCTCCCTAGCTGATCTCCCCTAAATCCTAGCTGATCCCACGAGGGGGCCCTTTGCCATGTCACAAGCTTTCCAGTGTGAACTGTCAGGCCCAGGGATTCTTTCTGCTAAACTGATGTGAATTATCTGTGTGTGCATAAACAGCTGATGGCCACAAAACCTTTCATACATATCAGAGGCCTACCTATAAAGCAAACTAGTCATTTGCCTCTAGATCGGACTGTATAATTACCATATTTAACTGTCTGTTACAGAAATGTCAAGGGATCAACCAAGTCCAGGACTGCATTGTATTGGCTCATTTACAAACAGTATAGTCTCTTCTCAGAGCCCTTCTTGTTTACTTGCATTTACAACAAAAGCATCATAGAGAAACGGCTACATTTAAAAAAGAAAAAGGCGGCAGGAACAAAAAAAAGAAATACTTTGATTTATTAGCTTTGCTTTGGGATTGTTTGTTGTATTTAATACCTAGGTTCCATTTTGGGCCAAAATTATAAAAGATTTTTTTTTCCCCTGTTAAAGATGACTTGTGGTCTCTTCCAGGATTACCTCAGCCCTCTCTTCCTACCTCCTTCTTTAGATTAGTATAATCATGAAAGCAAAGAGGTTAATGAATACTGAATTATGAATTATGCTCTTGGGGACAATTTCATTAGAGTCATTGCTTTGACACACGTATACAGAACCTTAGGTTCTAAGCACATGATTATGTTTGGCATTTAGCATTCAGTTTCAAATATACTGGCTTTGGCCCAGCGGTACTAATGATATTTCAAGTACTATTTCTCTTCAGGGCTAAGTAACAAACACACATCAGATGGTTATTCAAGCAAGGAAAGTTTTTCTTCCTAGCTCTGCTGTTGCACCTCAGTGCTGACCCAAGGCAGCACCTGTACTCCAGCTCCACATGCCTCTCGATATTATTAATTGTGTTTATTATGGCAGTGCCTGGAAACATAACAAGAAAATTATGCTGCAAAGACAAGGGAAAATGACTGTCATTGCCCCCAAATGCTTATGGTACCCAAAACTGAATCCACTTCTGTAAAGGTTTTTCAGTTCTAAGCTTTTTCGTAAGCAAGGCATCAGCATATGTTTGGAACCATCCAGTATTTAAGATCAATGAAGGTTAAAGCCTCCCTAATACATTTAAATATTGACTTGGAGTTGATGGGAATCCACATCAGCCAGAAGATGGTCTCAGATCACACCCTTATTAATTTCCTGGGGCAGGTATATGTCTATGCCATTGCAGCACTGGTTAATGAATGCTAGATTGCAACAACAACAACAGAGAGATGACATGGTACATTTAGCTTGTGCCACATACTCCTTTTGACTGGCATGTATTGTAATAACTCAGAATGAACTGACTTCCATATATTGTTGCAAAAAAGACAAAGACTTGCCCTTCCAGTTTTCAATTCCTTTTCTTCAAATATTACTGAATTGACTGCACCATAAATTTCCATTCTGAATAATGCCTCTCATCAGATCAGCTTGAGCACTGCAGGTGCAGGCTGCTGCCCTGAGCTGAAGTAAAGACTTCTGTTACCGCACCGAGGTCCAGGAACCCACATGTCCCATCTTGATTCAGTCAGCAAGTGGCAGCTAAACTCCTTCCGAGTCTGTTTGCATGTTTGTTTCTCTACAAGTGTTACCAAAGCTAATTTACTGCAACTAATGTGGCCCTGACAGTTGTTGTAATTTTCTATCGAGGTAAAACCACAAGCTCCAAGTAGACAGCGCTCTGGAAATCAGCTGGAAAGATTAGCTCCTGTTTTGAGAGGGGCAGCTCCGAGACTGCTCCCTGGACTGTCATCACAGTAGGATGACAGCATTGCCCAAATGACCATTACTGAGAGAACCCCCCTCACACACACGCTGCGTAACAGGACTGGCAGCAGCCCAGTGTCAAACAGCTTGGGGCTAAGGCAGTGCTTTGCAGAGGTGACAGCTCTGGGAATGTCATCAACACAACTGTGCTCACATCAATATAGCCAAAACGGGGAGCACCAGAATCCAGAGAGGGGCCCATATATCCCAGCTAAAATAAGAACCAGCTACTGGGTTTATACAGGACCCAGACAACCCAAATCTCAGCTTTCTGGATGGAAGACCCAAAATATTCTATTGGGCTTTCTTCCTTAATTTCTCATTTTACATTCTGTTCCTATCAATAATGCTAAATATATATACAAAATACTAAAATATATGGTGAAAAAACAACATACGTTCAATGGAAGAAAATATACGGCTGATATGAGCCAGTTAGACTGTCTCTCCCTATTCTGTCCTAGGTTTCCTACAGAATGCGGAGACACTTAGAAGTGTTGATCCTAAATAACTAATGATGCAAATTTAGAATGATTTAGTTAAAACACATTTAGCCTCACGGGGAAACCCACACATTCATAACCGAAGTGATTTTGATTCCATAGAGAGAACAGGTATGTTTGAGACCAATCCAGTTACCATGACATACTAAGTTACTTCCCATCAGCCAGGGACTGCTTGTGCGTATGCTCTTAGCTCATCCTAACTTCAGAGAAAAATGTTAGCTTAACTGGGATTTTGCTCTACAATTGGGCTAGGCTAAGAGCTTGTGCACAGTCATTTACTGCAATGCAGCTGACAGGTAGTAGCTTGAAAAGCTGTGGAGCTCCATCTTTTACAGTCACATGTCCACACCCTAATTCAATGATGTTTCCTTTAGTGTTGACTGAGGTTGTCCATATGATTTAATGTGGTGTAATTAATCTACTTTAAAAGCTCATTTGGATTAGTTTTTCTACATGTACCTGTACAAACAAACTCTTAACTTCTTTGTTGCCTCATCAGTAGCACAGAAATCACTGTGAATGTATGTCATGTGCACTCTTGAGTTTGTAAACCTTGGCTATGGATTTTTAACATGTGTTTGTATAATGCCTGGCTTTAATTTCAGTAGACAACTGCAGGTGCTTCCTTATTGCAAATAATAATCAATAGGCATCACAGAGAGAGGCCGTTAGAAAAGCTGTGCTCTTGTTAAGTTTTTATACCAGTTTTACATTCCAAAATTGACTCAGGTAATCATCCATGAACCTTCAAGCCTGTGATACTGAGGTAACATTGTTAAAGACATCTAACATACACAAGCAAAATTCATGCAAGTCTTGTACTCAAATACCAGTGTATCCTGGGTGAAGTTTACCTCATACAGGGAGCAAGGTCAAGGTCCCACTTAACTTCAAAGCCACAGTTCTTAAATTCTTCATGGGACTTTTCAAAATTGCACTCATGCTCCTAAATCTCTCAAGCCTTTTCAAATTTTACTCCAGTATTTTAAGAAAAAAAAAAAAAAAAAAAAAAGCTTTATTTTACCTTTCTGCTCTTCAGCTCACCATTTCCTTAGTGGTCAATGGAACTATATAACCGTACACCAGTTGAGTATCTAACTCTAAAGCATCAAAAGCCATTGCTTTTAAAAGAACAATAAACATACCAAAGTATAGGAAAGTCTTTTCTATAGAAACATGCTGCAGACACTTAGTTGCCAGCACTGTGGATTTCTGAGGATGGACCCCTTTCCCTGACAGCCACAGACTGAATCTATCATTACTAGTCAAAAGCACCCTAAAGATTCAGCAGAGGGCAGAGATCTGTTGTTCTCATGATCCAAATGAAACCTCCTCCTCCTTAACAGCCTTTGAGTTTGCCCCATCCTTCCTACTTTGTCCCTGCGCTACAAAATGATCGCAAATGATTTTGGATCAGAGCTTCAGATTTGCTTTTGGATGCACATAAAATAATCATTCCTGAAAACAATCTCTCCATGATTAAAGATCCGCTGCAGCTAAAAATATTTAAAGCAGGAATTATCCCAAATAATAGACTTGGCAACATACACCAGAGATGACAGAAATTGCTGGCACTGTGCAGAAAACAAACATCAAAAGACAAAATAGCATCAGACACTGAAGCACTGGAATTTTTTTTTTTTTCCTTTTTGCTCTATGCCATTTTGCCAAGGTTGTTTGTGCATCTTTGTGCAATTCCAGCTAATCACACAAATTCTTCAATTCAAGAAATTCTTTGAAATCTCTCTGGGATGGCACCTACACTTGTCTGCCCCTCATTTTGCTCCTGTTACAAAGCACCCTCTCAGTTCTAAATGAAGAACTATATTCAGTAGCAAACTGTCAGGGGTGTTTCATTTTGCAGCTTTTATTCCACTTCATTTGCTTTCTTTTTTCCCCTAGAGAAATCTTACAGGGGTAGTAACATTTGTTTGCTCCTTCCTCCCTTCCCTTTCCTGTGAGGGAACTCTCAAGACAGGTCTGCTTATTAGTTCACATGGTCACTCATTGCTGTCACCATGCTGCCTTTTATTAATAATTCAGCTAATAACTGGTTCTAATGGACATCCTCCAAGAGTATCACTAATGAAGGGCCTGATCCAGAGAAGCCATCTAGATGCTTCCCTGAGGATGCAAAGTGATGTGAAGCACCAACAGGGTCAGAGAGTTGGCAGCACTGCAGTCCCCAGGGGAGTCCCAGCACCTGGCAGGATTGGGCTGTGTGACACAGCTCAAAGCTGCTATCAATTATTTTTCACTAGGACTTAATATCATCTGTGTAGCGCTATGAATTTGCAGGGTGCTTTGCACTCATCTGTGAAAACGCATAGCTTACCACTGCCCTCGAGAGCATACAGTCTGGATGCCTTCCTAACGAGAACAAGGTACATGCAGCAAGGGACCTCAGGGCTGATCCTAAAAGCTGCTTTGCATTTGCAGCTCCTGCTCATTCCAGGAAGAGCTGCATGTGGTTAGAAGTACTTGGCATGCCTCAAGAAGGGACCCAGAGGGGTCTGACAGCCTGCAGGTGAGACCACAGGGCAGGTCAGGCAAGCTTTTATGGAATCAGTGCTGTGCTCAGTCCTCCAGACAGTGTCAGAACCCATGGAAGCACATAGAGAAGCTGGTTGCCAGTCAGTCCCAGCCAACAGGAGTCTTTCAATCGGTATAAGCGCCTTCAGCCTCAGCCAGTCACCCTCTCTGAAGCCAAAGGAAGTGTGTGTCAGTCTGCTACTCCTGTAAAGTGTCCTCCTAAATGTCAGCTACCTAAACTAGGATTTGTCTGAACTGGATCTTTGCCTCCATCCCTGAAATCTGTGCATTTGCACTACTGCAGACATTTGAGGCACATAGGGAAAACTGCACATTATTTGCACTAACGGTGTTGGCCTTGGAGTACTGGTAGTATAAGATGAACCAATACAAATCTAGGCTTTGTCCTATTTACCCTACAGATCTGATTTCCTTTTGTGGCTGTGGATGGGCCATCCTCACACTAGCTATTTCCTGGCAGAGATGGTGGAGGGAATGAAAAGCAGGAGATGGAACGGGCCAAATCCCACTTCACTAATTTCACTCCATTGAATGTTAGATGCAAGAGGACTACAGGAGAATACAGGTACTTCAGATGACACGCGCACACAGTGCTACATCATAGGAGTCTTTAATTAAAGGGTCATAACACAGGCCTAGCTGGAAACTCCTAAGAGGACTGCAGCAAGTTTAGCAGGATCCAAGAAAAACTCTTTGGGGACCTGAGAAAATGCAGTTGATTTCATTGCTTCAAAGCAAGTATAAGGAGAGGGAATGAGAGGACATAAGAAAGGTGAGGAAATGACCTTGCTGAAATCTAAGCAGACTGAAGGATAATAGCACTGAAGGACTGTACTCCCATGAATACCAAGCCTGAGTGAAGAGGGACCAATTCCGAGGGCTGGAAGTGAACATGAAATGCAAAGAGGTGTCGTGGGTTGCATCTCTGCAGATCCTGGGGACATTCAGTGTGGAGGTTCAAGGCTGGGGCAGTATTTGCTCTCACATACCAATACCTACAAGCAGATGATTCAGCCAGGTGTGGCTCAAAGCATGCAAGAGTCCAGGGCAGGTTTTTGACTGTCAGCCACAGTTTAGGATCAGACTGGTGGCCACCTTGGAGATGGAAAGAAGTGCAAGCCTTCCTCTTTTCTCTTTCACAAAGTAGAGACAACATGCAAAGACTATGCAGATAGTCAGTCAACTGATGTCAGATGCTTTTCAGCACACCTGTATGTCCAATTAGGTCCGAGATCTGTGCAACCACTGTGTATGGATATCTGGTGAGGTTTTTACAGGGTCAGAGGATAATGACCCCTAAAGTTTGAAAGATCTTCACACAGCAGTACAGCAACCCTGTCAAATCCTGCTGTCAATTTGAAGGCTTGTTAGCAATACTTCTCCGATTTACTTCCCTATTATTAGTGACTTCCCAGCTCCTAGACCATTTGGAAGAGCAAGGGCTAATAAGGTTTATATTTCACCCCCCACATATAAAGTCAACACTATTTTAAATTTATTTGCTTTTTTTTTTTTTTTTTTTTTTAGAATGAATAGTTGTTCTGGACAGGAATTCCACTTCCTGAAAGCACTGACAATAATAAATGTATTCAGTTACTTTTGGAAGTTTGCTGTAACCACTGTTATTTGTGCAAACACTCCCACATGCACACACACATGAGTTTCACAGAGAACTGATTCTCAAACAAGCACAAATGCATGCACACACAGATACCATCTATAAACATATCCATATAAATACATCCAGCCATCAGCATATCAGTGGGAACACATATAAGCCAGGATTAAAGCTGCATGAATGTATGTTCATATACCTACTAGCCTGTGCAGCCACCTGAATGCCCATGGACACACAAACTCAGCACACGTGCACACCCATGCCTATCAGCACAACCATCACGTATGCATGTTTGTATTTGCACAGTCACGTGCACTTATCTGACAGTCTGACAGACATGCACATTTTGTGAGTGAGTGAAAGGTTCACAACCTTCTTTCCAGAGGATAAAATACCTAGCTTGCTACTCACAGAGCGAATCTCTCTAATTAAAATGCCTCTAGTCAAATGCATAACATTAGCATGAATTATCTGCAGACACAAAAATAAGAATTAGAGGAGGGCAAATCCACTCTAGCCTTGATTCTAGATCTCAATACAGACTACAAAGTCTGAATTTGTCTCTGCATTTTATGCTTACAGTCCAACTACAAGCATCAAGACATCATGTATACGACAGCTATGGACCTGCCATTGCTTCTACACTGTGATAGGCTACTTCAGTACTGCAGCAGTTCTTCCCCCCCCCAGTTTTACTATTCATATTAAATCTTCATCAATGCAGTAGATAAGTCAGCTACATGGAAAAGCAGGCAAAGAGTAATTTGGGCTAAAAGTGCATTTTGTTTCAGAGCCCAAAGGTGGCACTGTGCATTTACGGTTAAGGGCAGCACACTGGCGTATGCACACTTTCTTATTAAAGGAGAAAAACCTTAAATCAAGTTGCCCATAGATTAAAATTGTGTATTGTTTAACTTCACAAGCCATATTTAAGTCTGGCACCTGCATGTATGCCTTTGCCATTAACATGTCTGGTGTATCAGTATTCCTGCTGCTGCAGAGCTTGCTTTCAGCAGGAGGTATTGACTGGTTTGTGATGTCCCTGCTTTGACAGTCTGAGTGAGGCTTGAACAGCAATCTTAGTGGAAGAACAGGAACTCCAGGCCCTCTCAGACCCCAAGTACTACCTACTGGTCACAAAAGAACCTACCGCTGCACTAGCTCTCAAAAAACCCTTTTTCATGTGCTTCTGTAGCATCAGCTTCACGCATCAGAGACTGCGGCTCAAGCCTGTCTGCACTGGCTGAGAACACATATTGACGCCATCCAAGCCTACGAACAGAAAGAAAATAACACTGCACAGCACAAAGTGTGGCGAAGAGTGAACACAGTGAAGAGAGGCTAGAGCTGTGACAACGGCGTGTGTCATGAAAATCAGGCTGAGAGCTCAGCTGTGATGCCACCACCACTGAATGCATGAAATCTATCTGAACTACCACCATAACTAAGAACACAAAGAGCCCATTTCTCAAAACTGCATGGTGCTCAAAGCACAGCTCCTGAGCAGTCCAGGACTAAAGATCACTTCATATGCAGGGCATCAGACAGTTGTTTTCAGAGAAAGGCATACCAGAAAATGGTCAGGCTTCAAATATCAACAAGGGTCAGGAATGTCAATATAATAATGCCAAGCAGTTCCAGGGAGGACAGGTTTCATTCAGCTGATGTTAATGGACAATTTCTGTTCCGTATTTAAAGAAACAGGCAAAGGTTAAGCTGCTTGCCACTGTATTCTGCAGTGAAGATTGCTCTTCTTCCTAAACAGGATGAAAGGAGGGATGATCAGAAGTGATAGGGGGTCAATGCTGTGAGGACTAGGTAGAGAAAAGGACTAAATAGGACTGGAGAAATGTGAAAAGTTAAAAGAAAAATCCCATATCACCTCCAAAAGAAAATGCTTCTATTATATTTTTTAAATCTTCTACTTGTGCTGTGACACCCACAAGAAATTAGCTGACTAAGCCATCTCTACTCATTTATTTCATGAACTGAATTTCTTGTCTTCATGAAGGAAGGATACACAAGGACATTGGATGTGAAGTATGGAAGTATAAGATGATAAAAAGGAATATATATTATATATAATATATAGTATAATGGAAAATGAATGAGAATGGGGGATTTTACATATTCAGTGTATTAGTGTATAACTACTAAAATGCATAACAAAGCAAGGATACATATGCAGGCTACTAGCCTTGACTGATGAGAATCCACTAAGATTTTCTGAATTTTAAATTAGTGATGAAAATTCCTGGGTCTGCTCATAGTTGGCCAACATTTTCCAAGTATAAGTTCTTGCACAAATGATAGCTCAATTTTAGGGTAATTCCTGCCATTGGAAGGCTTTCTATACAAAGGTATTAACCTCGTACATTTTACTTGGTGAAATTTTATAGATGGTTTTATTAAAATAGTTACAAATGACCATAATACTAATTTTTGCCTTTAAAATTGATGACTGTTAGCTTACTCAAGAAAGTAGACATGATAAAAAATGGAAACATATGTATCTTTTAAATTGCAGATATAGGAAATAAAAGGACAGGTAACATCCCTCCTGTTGATCAGAGGACAGATTTTGGGTCACCCTACTTTTGTATAATTCCTGTATTTTTTGCCATGTTTATTGTTAATCACATGTAAATAGCTACCAAAACAGAAATGCAGAAGTCCTTGTATGAAAACTATTCCTCTTTTGGTATACATGAAGACTGCCAATACATACATTTGAAGAATGAATATGCCACACTGTCATATATTGGCCCTTTATAACCTCTGCATATAAATATTTGATGATTCCTTTGATTCCATCTTTGCCTTCTCATCTTTTTGATTGAAGAAAAGGCTGCTCATCAGTAAAACATCCCTTAACAGCTTCATAAGCCAACAGCGCCTGGAAACACATCTCTGTTCTCAGCATCCTCCTTAATGAATGTGGAAAGCTCTCTCTTCAGCACTGTAAGTGTATGAGATTGATAAAGATTCTATTTACTTTTTTCCCCTTATAAGGACTTAATGAGACAAAATTGGTAGCTTGTAATCAGGCATTGGCCTTTTCATCTCTTCGGGTTTTATTTACAAAAGCTTATTAGAGCAAAGCACACGAAGTGATATGCAGCGATAACTAGAGCATTGCTTAACGATCCCTAGCAGGCAGCACAAAGCACAGAAAATTGAATGGAAAAGGTGATTAAAGAAATGTTACCTAATGTAACCAGAACCCTTCCCCCACTGCCAGAGGCCCCAAATCTGCAAACAATTCCAATAGCTCAACTGCATCCTTCTAGTCCTCTGCCAGACTGGCGCACCGAAGCAGGCTTTCCAGCATGCAGCCAGTGAGATCCTAGGGCCCAGCTGAGGCAGATCTCCACAGCTAGAAGCCAAAGAGTCAGTTTTGCTCTCCACTATACCCAATTTTCCAGCTTCTTCCTAAAAATATTTTCAGTATTGACAAAATGATAACTAATGGTCACAGACTAAAGTTGCTCCCTTAATTTTCCTCTCTGGAGAAGGGGAATAACATTCATCTCATTCAAACTTGGCAAGAACCTGGACAATCTTTTAAAAGTTAGGAACAGAAAGCACATGGAAGGCCTAAAGAAGCTGGAATTCTACAGGGAAAAAAATCCATAATATCCTTTCAACAGGAAATGTTGCTCTTTCACACATACTGCCAACTTTGCTTACAAATAGAGCAATCCAGTTGCTCCTTCTCCCTCTCTAATTTGCTGCTTCAGTTTCATCCTGATAAATAGAAACACCATGCTTGCATAGGGAAAGAAGTTACTGTATCATAGGAAGCAATCACACCGTACACAAAAAAAGCACTCTCAGTAATTAAACTACTTCCAGCCCCCTTTCTCTGTTCCTTTTCAGCATTGCGCTGACGGGCTGTTTATCTTCGGCAGAGCAGAAGCAAAGGAAGCAGCAAAATGTTCTTGTAGCAACTCACTCACAGAAGGAGGGGGAGAGAGAAAGGCTGAAGACAAACATGTTCAGTCTTGGTTGCCAGCATTTTGTTTCCTGAAAATAAATACTTTAACAAGGATGTGATCTCTCAGGTAATTGTCCAGGTGGCTACTTTGATAGGCAACCATGGGCTCACTCACTTATATCCTTAAGTGCTGTGTGCTCTGACCAGATGTTTCTCCAGCACTGTAGCTGTGCTCCAGCTGTGCAGAAACTTGAGTCTTGCTCTGCTGTTTCAATCTAAAATGAAGTTTCTGCATTAGAAGAGCAGACTTGTGCTGACTGAATAGAGAAAAGTGATCTAAGAGTAAGCACAGCTTGAATACAAAGAACGAGTGAGAAAGAACTAGCCAGCTTCTTGCTAGAGCAGATTAAAAAGTTGGCCATGTAATAATCAACACACTGGCATAAGGGTAGGATATTGGAAGGCAATTTCCAGCTCTACCAAGCACTCCATACGGGAGAGTGTGTGTATGCATGTGACTGAGGTTCAGTGTCTCCCCACCTGCACAAAAGCAATGCTACTCCTTTCACTGAATTGTCTATTTGCATCATAAGTTCCTTAGGCTAGGGACCATCTTTCATGCATTTGTACAATGGGACTTGACCTCAGCTGGTTCCTGGCTGATGCTGCAATACCAGTGAGCCACCAGACGAGCCCAGGATGGAATTCTGATCCAGTCTGCCTAAGCTTGCAAAGGTTGGTATCTGGGCTTCTGCTTCAGTCCCACCTCTGCAATAATTGATTGACTGCAGTGAATCTGGATGCAAAACACAAGGATAGGTGCTAGGAGATTTCCCTGGTGAGGTTAATCTGTAGTCTAATAGACCCTGTATTGCAGCTTGGTTCCTCCCCGACCCTCCCTCAAAACATGCAGTTATTGAAAATATGGGTCTTTGGCTCCATGCCCATTCCCCTTTGACAGACACACTGTTCAAGTGCTCTCAATTTGCATCTGTCATTATCTTTTGTGTGTGCCAAGGTTTAATGTGCAATAAATGTAAATGGGTGATGTATATTCTGCATTTTGTTAGCTCATTTCTCCTTAGCATTCAACGCTATTGTTATGCATCATAAGCAAGAACTGCTTTCTGGTCTATTGTAAAGCCCCCAAAATTGAGGTATGTTGTCATTCTTGCTGGGTATTTTCTTCCGAAAAATCAAGTCCAGCATTTTTAATTATTAATGAAATTAACTTCACACATTGTTTAAGTTAGCTTGCAGCAGTTTTGACTTGGTTTGACCTGAGATGCTCAACAGATCAACTGCTTCACTAAGCCTTATGCAACAAGGAAACAGAGCTGAAAAATTTAGGACAACAGGTGGTCTGGTGTCCTGCTTCCAGCCTGAATTGGTCAGAACATACAAAGGTAAACTGTATTCTTGGTTATATCACATAAGCCCTTAGAAATGAGTGTTCTTATATAGTTGCATTTTGCTCCCAGTTCCTACTCTAATTAAGAGAGACATCCTGTGTCTACGCAATAAGTAACAGAACGTTCTGTTCCTGCCCAAATTCCCCATGGGGGCTTGAAATCATTCCTTTCATCTTCTAAATATTAGAGGATGAAGGGGTTATATACAAAAACGTAGCTGGCTTTGAAGCTGTTCAGACTAAACTATAATTCAGGTAATGGTGATGGCCACAGCCTAGCTCTTCAACAGATAATTTATGCCACTCTCTGTAGGGAGGTTTTGCATCCCCCCTTCTTCTCCTTATGTATTTTCTCATATGCAAAAACAACCTTCCTGTGTTTATGCTCACACAGCTGGCATTCATGGCAGGCTGAGGGGAACACAATGCAAGGAAATATTCTGGGGAGAGCAGCTATAAGGCAACTCAGTCTGCAGCTTTCTGACCCTCAATGCACACACACATTCAGAGGCAGGCAGGGGGTCTCAGGTTAAACATCAGGTGTATGTGAACACTGTTTTGTTAGCCCTGGCTGATGCAGCCAGAAGGAGATCTTTATTAGATGTGCCAGGAGATTATAGGCTCTCTACTATCACCTTTCCCTGGCCTATAATTATATGGGCACATTTAACTAAACCCCTTCAGCAACCTCACTGCCTTCCTCCAGTTCCTCCTATCCAACAGTGAACAAGAACCATCTGAAAACAGAACACTACTTTGCAGTCACAGTATCAGGCATAAGTGTACATGACTGATAAAGGGTACCCAAGAATACCAGAGGCACAGCTATACTTTCAGCATTTGATATCAGATGAAATAAAAGGCTCTGATTACAGGAGTAACTGCACCTACTCAGCCATGAGCCCTCAAAAGGTCTGCCTACACCACTCCATCTTATCTGGCTGAGGCTGTGCCTCAGCTGCTAACAAGCTGCCAGTTGGTGATGGAGCCTGAGGAAAACCTGTTTTGTCTTGAAGATAGGCTGCTTCCAGAACTCAAAGTCTTTCCTTTACCTCAAAGGTAGAGAATCACTGATCAGTCGAGTGTTTTCAAACAGACATGCTAGAGTAGCAGTGTATATGTGCATGGAGGGTGCCCACACAGGCATTTGTGTTCTCAGCACATAATTCAAGTCTCAGTCTATTACCACTTAGTTTATCATCAAAACCAAATAAGGCCAGATGGATGCATTCTGCTGACACTTACTGGGTCACATTATAACATCCCAGGAGTCTGGCAATCAGTGAAAAATGGCATCTGCCTTTGTAGTGAAATGATGCCTCAGCATTCAGGTCAGAATAGAGTTCAGAAAGTGCACAGAAGAAATGGGCAGCCTAAGACTGGGAAAGGGCTTCAAAATCCTATGAATGCTAATAAAGCTCTGGATGATATTCACCTATATATACACAAGGAATCATATAAGGATCTGAGCATTGGGCCCACTGCTGTCTGTAGGACATCTTTTAATACTTCCGACACTCAGTGAGCTGTGGTTCTGGCGGAAGAGATGTCCGAGCCCTCCACGCAGGTGCTCGGGACCTTCAAAGGCAGAGCCATTGCAGAACCTAGACCATGTTGCAAAAACCTTGGAAGTGACAAGGCAGCTGGCATGCTATGATTGCTGTTTATTGCACTAATCATAGCCAGCTCACTGACTCACTGCTCCCCACATCTGTCTGCTGAATCCAGCTGTTGCTCCTTGTGTTATACTTAGAACATTATCTCTGAGGAAGAGCATGTGGCAAGAGTCCAGAAACAGATTCAGTGACAGCCTGTCTCTGATCAGTGATGATAAAGAATAACTCATCATTCTAGATATCAACTTACAGATTTCACAGCTAGAATACTACCAGCACTGATAACAATCAATAATTTTAGATGCTAAAGAGATTTTTCATGACAGCAACCAGTATGACTATTCCCACTATTACTACAACAATTAATAGTCATGAAATAAAGACCCCTTTACTGTTTATATATTTTCTTATCAGAGAGCCTTCCTGGCAATTCCTGTTCAATCATTTCCAGAATCCTGGCTAGTCTGTCCTTGGGAAAGCTGCCACTGACCTATTGCTAGAAGTAATTGTTGTAAATTAATTTTTGCTGATTATGTTTCAAACCCAAGAACACAGAAAATTAATTTGCAGATGTTTCTAGTCCTGTGGTACCAGTGATGCACCTGTGGCCAGGTTTGGAGTGCCTCCAAGCTGAGAGACCAGAAGTGGAATCTCACTGTGATAGAGAAGTAGAGATATTAAGAGACCAGTAGAGGGAATGATCAGGGTCCTGGAGGTATTTTCACTTTAAGACTGAAAAGATGGCAGGTAAAAATCTGGATTTACTGATTAGGCCTTTTGACATTGATTTCAATTAAGATCAAAATTCCAGCTTGGAGTGATTTAGCCAGAGAGAAAATTTAAAAAGGCATACATGTTTATATTATGTATACATATATATGCAGAGCATACCATAGCCCATGGTGACATTTAAACATTCCTGTTTCAAACGATAAATGCAAAACAACCTGGGCTGAGCATTACAGGTGAACACTATCCAAATTGTCCACATGGGCACTTCATTTCGCCACCTCAGACAGAATGCCACTATCAGCAAGAGGATATTGGTCTAGATGATGTCCCACAGAAATCAAGGATATTAAGAAACAGACCTTCTCCCCTATCACACAGCTGTCTGCCTGCAGGACACCTACACCCTGTTCTAGCAAACACTTTCACTGGTGTGATGTGTCAGCTGCTCAGCCCAGTTATGACAGTTACTGTTTATTTGTATTAGGAGGACCCTTGGCTTCACAGCACTACACAAGAGCCAAAGCCTTGGAGAGTTGTCTGAACAGAAACAAGGGATAGCAGACAAGTGGGAAAGCAAGGGACAGAGGGTTACAGCATCACCTAACTTCATCCATCACTGCTCTCCCAATCCTGGTCCAATGATGATTCACAATCTATAAAAGACACTTTTATATTTAGAGTGGGCATTCAACACCTAACCCTCTGCATTGTTCTATTCACAAAGCAAATGCTGACAAATCCCTGTTAAACAGGAGGTGCTTGGGAGTGTTATTAATCTGATCTTCCTCACTGCTTCCCTAATCACTTTCTTAGTAAAGCCACGATGATTTGTTAGTGAGAATTATTTGGTTTAAAGGAGCTTTGGTGTGGTTTGCAGAGCATAAACACACAAAAGTTAGGTCCTGAACATTTCTTTATAAATAAATGGCAATAAACAACCAAAATGCAAGTGAGTGTACCTCCACTGTGGCTGGGTCCCTAAGCTATCAGATCTGGATTGCAGAGGACAAACTTGAATGAAAATTTTCACTGCCTCATTTGTGACTGTGTTGCCTTAGCCCCCAGCCCCATGAACAGCTCTGTGCAGCAACTGGGGTCTGGTTGCACAGATCTATCTGCAGGGCTGGAGCCTTACTCCAACTACAGCATTTAGATATTTCTCTGTTCCTGAGAAGAGATGCAATAAACATCATACCTCCCTTGGATTTCCTGAGAGCACAGTCTGCTTGCAATTACACTGTTCAGAAGCTCTATCCATGTTCTTCTGCAGCAAAAAGATGTGCTGTGCTAGTCATTCCTTGAGAGCGCAACAGACCATTGGCTCCAAATCCTTTTAATACTTTCTAGATCCCACTGAGCTGAAACAGATTTACCCCCGATTTAGAAGGGTGTAAGTGGGAGTAGAGCCAAAATAAATGACAAGATACTGAAGTCTATTATCTCCTATCAACTGACTATACAGTTAAGATAGAAGTTTAACTTCTTTTCACTGGTTACTTAAATTCCTTATTCTATATTTAGGACCAATATTTAATAGGGATATTGCAAGGCAAGTAGGTTCTCTTCAGATTTCCAGTGAATACTCAAGCACCTGTAAGCAGGATGCAGCAATAGGAGGCAGCTCTGCAGTTTCCATGGGTAGCATTGCCACTCATTTCCCATCACCATGGATTCAGCTGGCATTAATAAGCTCCTCTCTGCATAAGAAGTGCTGCCAGACACATGACTTCTGCACACGTGCTTGGCTTTACCTCCGTGTGAGTGATTCACTGCTCTGGAAAATGGCTACAGGGGAGAAAGGGAAGGGCACTCATTTCTATGGGCTCCTGGCCACACACACACACACACACACACACACACACACAAAAATCACACAAGAAGGAGATAAATATCAGCATTGGCAGACCCACAGATAGCTCAGATCATCTTCCTATAATAATGGGACACTGATGGTCTCCAACTGTCAGCCACATTTGCTTAGAGAAAGATTCAGTGTGCACGGTATTCAGGCTGATTTGTTTTATATCTTCTGGACACCTCAGTGAAAGGAAACCCCTCCCGAGACAGGCACAGTGTAATTAGCACAGACAGAATCTCTCTGGTCACCATCTTGCATCACACAAACACAGCCAGGGCCACCACCCCGCCGCGTGAGGTGCTGCAGAGCCAGCTCCTGCTCTTTGCTATTCAGGAAAAGCTGCAAGGCTTCCTCCGAACCAAGTGCTGGGGCCCAGGTCCAGACTTTCAGGCCTAGGATGGACCCCAAAGCCATCCTGGAGTGGGATGCGTGCAATTATCAGGCATCTCCCAGTACTCTAGGCCATGCTCTAGAAAAGGTTCTCTTCTAGATTAGTTAGGAAGCTTAAGGAGAACTCATTCTGATGTTAAAAAGCAACTTTTTCCAACACCTTTCAAAGGATCCAACATTGTCTAAAGAGATACACACCATGGCGAGAGAATCCATTGGATTTTTTCACATGAAAACGCCTACTTACTTGCTTAGAATATTTTACACATGTAGCAAAGCCATCAAAAGCATTTCACAAAAATGGCTGGCAAAGCTAATAGGAATAATTCTCTGGAAAAGCAAAGCCTTTTTTGAATGCTGTGCTCCCCCCCAAATTTTAACTTGTTGCTGCTTATTTTTTCCAGTTTTTATAGAAAAGCTTCAACTTCCTTCTATTTTCTACTTTGAGTCAACTCTCTTCCTTTTTCCACTTCTAATAAGAAAATATGAACAAAGAACAAACAGTGGTAAAAAAGAAAGAAAAAGAAAATTCTTTCATAGAAGATTACCATAGGAAAAAGAAAACCAGTTATTTCCTTTAAATTATTTCCCACAAAACAGCGATAATTTTTCTGACCTTCTCTAGTCAGTTGTATTTACTAGGATATGGTGATTGCTCCCTGGGGACACAGAGAAGTAGCTGCAGCATACTGAACCAAGGCTGCCAGATTCCCCAACTTCGGCCTTAAAACTAAATCATAGCTTTCTTTCTGACACCAGCAAGTAGCCATTGCAGCTTTAAAGCCACACAGAGCAATCATCCATCATACAGTCTAGATGTTACATCTTTTGTTGGCCCCCACACAAGCACCTTCCAACTTTCATTTCCTTCTGCAAACTTTGTCATGTATTCTTCCCTACGGCTGCAGCCTCCCGCTGCAATGATTTGACCCTCAGTGTCAGAGGCAGGCGCGCACTGGCTACCAGCAGGGAGGAACTCGCATGCTCAGCTCAGCACTCCACCAGCTAGCATTCATTAGAGACAAAACACCTGCTACTTTCAGTGGCTCACTCTGCAGTCATCACCTAGTCACTTCAGCAAGCAAGTGAATCTTGTGCCCAATTACAGGCTGGAAATTGGGAGCACACCAGTTAAATCTGAAAGCACAGTGCAGAGCAGGTGATTTCTTCCCCCCCCCCCCCCCCAGGTGTGGAAGATCTGTGCAAAGCCTTTATGCCTGTTCAGTTTCATCCTTTCTCTCTATTTTGTAGACCTAGATAGTACTTGAGACATGTAGTCCTCTTCCTGCTTTTGGATCCAATTCAGCAACATACATTAGCAGGTACTTGACTGTAAATATGGGTTTAAATGTTGGATGTACATAGTTTTAATCTGGTGCTCTAGTCCAACCAAGGGCTTGATTTTTGCCACACAAGGGCCCGAGGTGTTCATATCTCTTTTCACATAGAAACAGGATGATGAATCAGATCTTAAATAGGGCCTCTGCAGGGATTTTATGCATAGCCATCTTGCAAGTTATTTAACTATTAAAATTTCAGCCAATGTCAGTGTGCTAGGGTCATTCATCTAGTCACAGCAAAAAGTGGCTCAAGTATCACCAGAGGGATTCTTGGTACGGAGAGGTCAGTATTCTCACTTGACTCACAATTATGTCAGAACCATCACACTAGAAAGTTGTTATTGAAATAAAACTCATTCTGCTGCAAGATCTATAAAATAACTAATTTACAAAGCAACTGAAAACTACCAACCAGCTTAATCATATACTAAAAAGGCTAGAGCAAATAATAAAAAGGAAGCATATTGTGAGGACAAGAAAAACAGTGCCAGCAATCTGCAGTTTAAGAGACAGAGCAATAAAAAAGGCCTGGGCATCACATTTATGGGGCACATTCTCCACTGGTATAAAATTACTTATTTCCATTGAAGATCTTGGAGCTAAGCTGAGTTCAACCAACTGAGAATTTACCTGAAGGCAGACTAAGTTGCTCTCAGATGCAGGTGAACAGCAGCAGAATTTAATAGAAACAATAATAGTTTGACTCTAACACTTCTTCACACTTCCCTACAGTTTGCAAGTTGGGGGTGAAGATGAGAGAAACTGGATCAGGGATACATAGAGTCCATTGGTCTTGTCATCCTGAAAGTTTTGTGCAAAAGCTTATCCTGCATCATCTTCATGTGGTATTTTCTATTTAGCATACCAATCACTTCTCCCTCCCATGACACCTAGTGATATTGCTTGGTCCTGACACTGCAGTCTTGTGTTTGTGTAATTGTGCATACTAATGCAGAGGGAATGTAAGCTTATCCCTGCAAGCGGTTCCCACTTCACTCCCTTTGCACCAGTGTGTGCAGTTCCCCAGAGGATGAGGCCAACTGTGTACTTCAGCTCAAATTGCCTTCAAGGACAGGAGCCTCCCCACATAGTCTCCCCCTAGGTCTCTCAAATAAGAGCAAATAGCCACCAATGTTTTTGCTAATGTTCAGGTCTGGAGCAAAAAACCGCACCACAAACAGCTTCTAAATATTAGGACCAAATAAATTCATTTAGCGTTTTATGCATTTCATCTTTGATCATGGTATTTCCACTATAAGGGTATTCAAATTAAAATCAAAGCAAGAGAGATAAAAGCAGCTGACTTCAGTTTATCCTACCATCCAGGGAAAACATACTTATTACTGCATCTGAGTTACTGATGAAGAAAAAAGAGAACACAAAATAGCAGAAGGCTCTGCAGGACAATATAGGGGTAATTCACCCCACGCAGTTGTCCAATGCAATATATACCTTATTTAGCTCCCACAAAAGACCCATTTAAGTGATAAGGATAATGCCTTGGAAAACTACTCCCACAGCGCATAAAATTGTGCAGTGTAAGCAAGAGTGTGAAACACTAGCAAGGGATACATGAACCCTGAACACACTATTGTCACTGGAACATTCATTGCTTCTATCAACCTGAAACACGGAGAGTAGAGTGACACCACCAGGTCAAATTACCTATGTTTATGCACTTTTTTCTCAAGAGAGAGATGAGTCAGACTTACAAAAGATGTGCCACAAACAGTGTACTCCT
This sequence comes from Dromaius novaehollandiae, assembly GCF_036370855.1. NCBI lineage: Eukaryota > Metazoa > Chordata > Aves > Casuariiformes > Dromaiidae > Dromaius > Dromaius novaehollandiae. Next base: position 7,178,912 of record NC_088123.1, read on the forward strand.
AAGACAAATAAAGATTCTTCCCATCTTGCATCCTTTCTTGCATGCAAAGCCACAGTATCATGCTTGGTACCAGATAAGCTCCTCAAACAACATGCAATGGAAGACTTGGCAAAAGCATTGAAGTCAGGATTCCCAAGTTCTGATCTCTGCTGCACCAAAGACGTGTGGTGCAGATTTTCACAGCCTTAATATCTTCCTTTGTCCACTTTCCCATCTGTTCATAAGTACTTTATAAAATAGGTGAGTGTTATAAAGATTAACCACCCAGGCAGCTGTGGGAACTGTACAGGTAAAAACTTTTCATATTATTGTTACTGTTCTACAAACATACTGTGAATATTTGCACTGGAAACCTGGCTCTTAATGACTCTACCAACAAGGGAAAAGAAAAAACAAGGTTATAGGCTTGATATGCCAGACCAAAACTAAAACCAGAACAAGTTTAAAAATCGAATGCAGCTTAATGAGCACCTTTCAAATGAATGGCAGGTCAGAAATTACATGCTGCCGTTATACTGTCAATAGTTTAAACTGACAAATAGATTTCAGAAAAATAGTACTTTATTCCTGGAGAATTCATGAATGAACATGAACTAGAATAAAGAAGCAGATAGAGTGCCTTCTACAAATCATTCATTTGTCCCCAATGTCAAATACTATACACCTTTTGATGCTATCGGAATTTTTAATGGCTCAAATATATTGCAATTGTTCCTACAGCTAATTAAGCAAATTGATAAGAAAATAAAATATTTAACATGGTATACTTCAGAAGTGAATTGTAAATATTTTCTTCACTTTTTTGCCTTTTTATTGACAAATTAAACTACTTTTCTATAGCCTTACAACAACTGGTCAAGGAAAAGACCACACTATTAACAGCTCTTCTCTCTTCTCCTTATTGGCTGTTAGAGAAGATGCTAGTACAAGGCCATTGCAGCTGCTATTAAAAGGACGCAGAGGCAAGCAAAAAAAATTATATAGTCAGTCTTGCTAAATTAGTTTACCTAAAATTGTATGTGTGAGTGATTTTAATCAAAATCTAATTTCCCCTCTTTTTAGAGTAACTGAAATGAGATTTTTCTAATTTACTTTTCGCGGTTCAAGTTTCTCATAATTCTTCTATGGTAGTGACAGCACCGTGAAAAGCGTCTGCTGCTACAAAGCATTAAAAAAATTAGATTTTCAAATTGATGTGCTAAATTAAAAATGTTTAATGTTTCTCATCAAAGGCACAGGAGTATGCACAGGGCCTTCAGTGCAGTTAGAGGCACAAGACTTTATCTGTTTCTTTAATTCACATCCCAGGGCAACTCTGCTGTGAAAATTAACAAGCTACAAGCAAAAAAAAAAAAAAGTGTTGTAAAATAGTGTCTTCAGAGAAACTACCTTTTAATTTCTTCCCCTCCCCATTGCCAGTCTGACCTTAAAGATGTCATAATAAAAATAGATGCTATGCTCTGTTTCTTACTAACTTTAGATGGAGTTTTAGTGGATTCTTTCAGGGCATCTGAGCCTCTGAGCAACTTTAATTCTCTGGGCTTGACTTGCGAATTCCCAAGTTTTAGGAAATCACATTATTTCTGTAAATTGACTAAAGTTATTATTACATTCAAATCTAGGCTTGTGACCTTGCTGGCTGCCTGCAAAGTGGCTCGAAGTTGGCATGGGAATACTTGAATAGCTGCCAAGTTGTGCGTTTGAGAAGTTTCTGAAGAAAGAAGGTTTACATGTTACCAGAAAACTTCCTAGCTAATTGTGTATGGCCCAGCCTGGCTACCACTGACATGCAATACTAGAAACTTGGAAACACGGAGTGAGCTTGCTGTCGACCCTGCGGATTTATGTTTGGATCTCCTGCTCAGCAAAGATGATTTAAGGAGTAAATGAAGAAGATCAATGAAATGACTCCATATACATGGTCATAACTGGACCACATTGCTTTAAGGCAGGTTCTCCTTCCAAGCTAAGCAAATTAGTCAACAAATACCAACAATGCCTGCCAGCCCTCTATTCAGCCTGTTTTTTTTATGCAGTCACAGCACTCATTTCAAATAATAAATGAGAAGCACAGTTACCATATTTGCATAAATATAATTGCTTTGATGATTTAAAAGCAATTTCTTTCTGCCTAGGCCAGGCATGAACAAAGCCTTCTGGAGAGACAAGTGCAGCCAGAGAGTGCTATGTATTTCTCAAGCCCAAACTGCATAAGAATGAATAAAAGATTGGTCTGTTTCATCTCATCCTCAAATACCTGGCAACTTGGTAAGGAAATAAGCATCAGAGGAATCAAGACACTGTGTACAGCAAATATGAGACCACTGAGCCAGGTTATGTCCCTCCAGGGAGGGAGACAACTTCTTAACCACTTTACAGGAACATGAGCTTGACAAGAACTTTTTCCAATAAATTCAGAGATATTCTACTCCAGCCCAGGTGAGAACTTAAGCCTGTGCTTTTCTTTAAGTCCTGTTCAGCAAAACACTCACCTATGTATATGCTCCAATCCTGTCTGCTACACCTGTGCTATTCTCAATAGCTGTTTCCAGAGTAGCTGGAGTTCCCCAAATCCAGACCGTCTTGCAGATGGACTGCAGTGTAGCTGACACCATAACAACATGCCAGAAGACTGTACTGAAGAGAGGGAAGAGAGCAAGAGAAATAAGGCACAGAAGCAATGCCCTTTTGTCCAGGAATTCATCAGAAGAAAAAACAGGGATGATCATAAGCAGCAGGCTGTACTCCTTAGAGAACACCTGCAGCCCCCACCCCTGCATAAGCCCTCCTGACCTGACCTGGGAAGCAAGTCATACCTGACCCCCTATTCAGCAGCCACTTAAATCCTGTGCATGCAAGCAGACAGGGACAGCTAGGAGTGTCTCCACTCTGGGCTCATCAGCTGCAACCACAGATACAGACCCCAGTGCACAACACCTCTCCTCAGCTGGATCACCATTAAAACTCATTCTTCTAGCCCTCCTTTCTGCTGGATTACCAGGAAAGCTAAGTCTGCTTGGGGGAAGCGCAACAGAAAAAAGGAAGCTATGACTAGCATTTACCATCTATTACTAACCACAGCCATGAACAAAATACTAGACTGGTAGGTAAACAGAAATTGTGTACTTGGATAAACTATCTAACAAGCAGCTCTTTCACTTAAAATTAAGTGAATTTAAACCTTTGATTCTGAAGTCTGTGCAAACCTAAGGCAGCTCAGGGTGGGGAGGGAGAGAGAAGATGCACACACGCATACGCTGCTTATGCCACTCACAACCTGCATATAGCATATCCTGCTGGGTAATAACTGTAACCTACCCATGTAAAACCTCCTGTTACAGTGTTATCCTTCAGCAGGGTGAGATAACAATAAAACTAACCAGACAACACTCCAGAGAAAACAGCAGAACAGACTGACACCCATTAACCTGGAAGCCAAAAAAGTTTTGATGCCACAGACATGGCTGGATCTCATTACAAGCCAAGACATCCTTTGCCACCTTCACTATCATGTTTTGTAGGTGGTCAGGGGAGGCTGTATATGTGGGGGGCACCTTCAGTGCTAATGGATTTGGAATAAGCATCTATGATTAGATTCAAAACAGCACCTGAAGATAATTTGAAAGGTGTAGTAGCAGAAAATTAAACCCTGTAAAATGCTGTCTGGCAAATTGAAAGACATAATTGATTATATTAGCTCATTTTCAAAATTAAGTGCTGCTAATTGCCAGAGATAGCATTTATTTGATACAGCAGCTACTGTATCTAACTAGCTGATCTAAGTTTATATTCTTGACAAACATTTAGCAACTTTTGCTCAGTTGCCTATTATGTTTATTCTCCCTCACATTTTGCACAGGATTTGTTTCTGGGATACAGAGAACAGGCATCAGGTGGTCTCTGACATTTTTATTATCTAATTTCCACATGCAACAAATAAAATTTATCTGTGTACAGAGATGTCAACAAAAGCTTATATACATCTTAAAACTTGTGCAAGATCACAAAAGGAGGTTAATCTGATACAGAGGCCTGTGTTCTGAAGGATAGTCAGTGTCATCCCATGAACTGTTCTTGCACAGTTCTGCATCCATGCCTGTCTTTTAAACAAACAGGATTCAATAAACGCCAAAGACATTTTATAAATAAGGTCAGCCCATTTCAACCCTTCATTATTATCCTTCCTGATACATTAGGAAGAAGTCATTTTAGTCTTGGTGCAGGTTACTCTGCATGAGCCTGATACTTTGGTCAGGTTTGCAACTCCAGGCCCAGGAAGGTAGGACCAGGAGAAACAGTTCAAGTTTCACCTTGTGCAGGTTTCCTCCCTGGGTTTCATCCCAGAGAGGCAAGGAATTTCTCTGTCCACCATGTACTTGTTTTAGCACAGTGTTTCCAACTGCTAAATTCACTAATTAATATCTTGAACTAGGCTTGTTAAATATTCAGTGTAGACTAGGGTTCCTGTGAAAGAACATGAAAGAAAGAAAGAAAAGAGAATCCCTGGAGGACAATATACAGCTAGTAGGACATTATCTGTTTCTATATAGCAGCTCCCTAGTGAACAAGTATCTGCTGCTTTCCATGTCCAAACCAGAAGCTTCCAAAACTATGGAAATCAATTGCTGACATGTGAGAAGAAATATGGATTAAGTTTATAACTGTGTTAGAGCACCAGGGGATGAATTAGCCTAATTGGTATATTAGTCTCAGTTACACTGAGTAATCACCACAGACTGCCTCTGTTTTCATTAGAAATTTAATTAAGTTTATCAATGTTTGGCTTCTTTGGCCTTGTTTTCCAGCATCTCCACAGGCATTCCTTTGTTTAATCAATACTTTTAGTGCGATGGGTGGGGAGAAAGTTTTCACTATACCCTGCTTTTTTGTCTTGACACAGGTCTATCCTTCAGTACTTGCTTATCTAAACCCCATGTAATATTGCTGCTTCATGCTCTGTGATGAGCTGCAGTGCTGCCTGTTGTCTCAATCTGCACTTGTAGCTGGAGCAGGAACATAAGGATTGTGGAATGAAAAACAGAGCAAGTCAGGGATATGTTTGCAGCCTCTGTTGCCAAAATGGTGCTCTGCCGATTCACTGATAGAAGACATCAAGGTTTCAAGTTCAAGCACTTAATTCTAAAGAATTAAACCCTATGTGGAGTATGACTATTTCTTAGAGCATGTCAGAGGCATCTACATTAGTTCAGTACCATTCCATTTTAATGTGTCTGGTCAACCCAGACTGTACATACTGCAAAGTCCAAACCTTGAATGAAGACAGATACCTTTGATCTTGACATACACATTAGGCCATGTTGATCTTTTCCACCCATCCTCTCAATTTAGAGTTACAGTTATATGGTATTTTTTCATGCACACAGTTCTGCAACAACCCAGGCTTTGCCTCAAGTACCCCAGGGCCTAGGCTGTAGAGAGAGCCAATGTACCAGCAGATTTAAACTGAAGTTAATAGAGCTACACTGATTTACAGAAGCATGCAGTGATAATCAGGTTGCACACACCTCTGTTCAGAAAGAGGAAATTCCCCAGTCTTAGCAGGGTTGTTCCTAGATAAAGGAAATGTCTGCTCCCTAATTGTTTGTTCTGAATTGTTCATGATGCTGCTTGCACATTTCTCACAGTTATGTGCTGCCATCAACTACTGTATAACCCTGCCCTCCCTTCCTAAACCAAAACATGACAGAATATGAAGACATGACTAACAGGCCCAGGGCACAGGCTAATCTGTAGAGACTGGTGGCTGAAAAAGATGGCCTACAGCTAATCCTTGTCAAAGGGAATAAACCGTGGCATTCTCCAGGATGAAGGGATAGAGGCTCTGATAGATCATTTTCCAACACAATTATTGGGCACACTGGTATCAGGGGGGCTTCCTTTGTTAACTCACTTTGAACCTCTTCTCACTTTATCAATACAACTTAAAATAGAAAACAAATACTTGACATTGTTTAACATTTGTCATTAGTGCAAGAGGCTGCAACAGTGGCTCCATGCCCTACTGCATTGTCTAAATTAATCCACTGAGGGATATTGAATTACTTAATCATGGCAGAAACTTACTGCCTTGGAAAGGCACGCTTTCCCTTCATTAGATTTAATATATTTCTCATTATACAAATCTGCCAGTGCAACAATAAGTCTTGTTCATAAATCAGTTTGCCCTTTTGCTTTGCAGTCTTGGAGAACTTTCATCAAACAAGACATAAATGGGACCTGTAAGACAGGAGGTCAGAGCAGCCCTGACCAGATATTAATATCTCTTCATTAAGCTTATTTTAATAGCACATTTTAATAGCTTCTGTAAAACAATTATGGGTTCTTCCTTTATTCCCCTTCATGTTGATATTTCCATAGCTCAAAAAAGAAAGGCAAGAAATTAATAGTTGGATTATTGTTTGTTTTGTAGTAGAATCTAGAAAGGCCAAACAGGTTTTTGGCCTCCTGTGTTTTGTGCTGTACATTAAAAGCTGACTGATTACTATTGTAAATTAATTTCTTGATATTTTGGTGCAAGTTTTCCAGGAAACCCTTCTTGAAAAAAATACATTAAAAACAGTATTTTAAAATACCACACTGTTTGGCAGTTCAAGTAGCACTTCTGTTCTTACATAAAGATAGCTGAATTTGCTTATTGCTTTTTAATAATATAGGGATTTTGTTTCATGACAGCTGATCATTATTCCACAACATCTGGGACCAACAGATTATGAATCACAACATAACCACATCCTGAAACATTATCTTACACAACAGCTACCTTAGAGTTAATTCTTCACTGGTAATATAACAGGCAAGATCTTAAAAATATTAAGGAGCTGAGAACTGAATTCTCCACAAACTCTACTGCCACAATCCAGAATGCTTTTCTTTATAAGATATTGCCTGTGTTCTGTCCCAAACTGAATCCAACTTTATTCTTGTGTTCTATTAATAAGAACTAGAATCTCCCCAAAAGCCCATTGTTCTACATGCTCTACCTAAATACAGTAAGAAACATTCTCAATGCCAAAGGCACATTAACAGACACACATGCACAGAATTAGACTACAGAATTTTGGCTCCTTCAATAAACCAGATTAAGGACAGAAAACAGTTTGTAGACAGGGAACTTGGGACAGAGCATTTCTGTGATTCTCTGCAGCTCACCCAGAAGATGTGGGAAAACCTGGAACGGCACCCAGACATCTGAATATCAGTCAAGAACTGACTACAAACTAAATATTCCATAAATGTGACATGGACTCATACATCTCATTTTGCCATTTCTCAACACATGGGCAAATGCCAAGACAAAGGATTAATTTTCACATTTAGTCACAGTTACTGCTTAATTGCATAAACTACCCTTTTGCCACAGCCTGCTGAGATGCCATCCTACATCTCTCCCATCCATTTCTCTCAGTTTCTAACTCTTTTCCTGAGGAAATAATCATCCCTTATTTATCTCAACCTTTCTGTTATGCATGGATGAAGTTATGGGCTGCTTCCTTCTCCATGAGTCATTTATCTCTAGATTTACTGCCCAACTCCATCTATTCTCTCCCCCACACTCAATACAGAATGCATTTCCTCCCCAAGAGGGCTTCACACTAAACCTGCCCAGTGTTAGTAGTAAGTCTGATAAATAGCTCTGTCTCTCTGACTTACTCTCTGGTGTTATGTTGTAAGCCAATTAAGATGTAAGAGCTCAGCAAGCTCACTCTGGTGCAGCTTCTGGGCAAATGGTCTCACTCAAATTCTTTGGAGGAGCCCTAGTGAAGTTGCATAAAAGCTCCCCTTATTTCTTCCTCTGCTGTCTATTGGATCCTGCTCTAGCAAGGTAAACATATGACACATTTTCAACACCCAGAACTACAGGGAGATACTCTGTGGAGTTTCCTAAAATATGGATTTGTATTAGAACAAATCAAAAGGACCTTTTGTCTTCATGAAGATGCACATACTGTGTCTAATTGTGTGGAAGGGGAAAAAGACTTCCTTTGGGTACAGCTGCAGTAGCTATTACTCTGCCACTTTTTGCCATTTTCTTCTTTGTATTTAGCTTCTCTTCATCACTTTTTAAATGAAGAGTAACTTCCTATTCTAAGATTTGTGGAAGTACATAAGTGTGTGTAAGACACATCCACATGCTTAGGATACTTCAAGTGTTTCAATTTCTGCCATTATACTGATTACCCTGTACCACCCTTTGCGTTTGACATATGCTTTCAATTTTCCATTTTATTTCTCTAGCCTTTGGTTCTTAGTTCTCCATTTGTGAGCATCTGCATCAATTTTCCATATGCATTTGCCAAGTAGCTGCAATTTCTCTCTCAGAAGCACTTTATATAAAGCTAGTCCTTACAGATAGGAAAAAATACCTGGTGCATCATTTTGGTCTCCAAGAGTTCTGAGGTGGGTCATTACACTTCAGCATAGGAAAATGTTTAGGGTAGCTGCTATCTTCTATTTCTAGTCCTTACCTTCAACACTTCATCATTGATAACTTCATGTATAAGACTTACTAAGATCCATTTAACATCTTAGTGCTTAATTTACCATTTCCCAAAGTCCTTTGAAAGTTCATCACTAACTTTAAAAGCAAGCTGCTTTTAAAAGCCAAAAGTTAAGAGGTAGCCTCTAAAGTATGGGGGGGAAAAAAGTACTCCAAGATCCACATACCCACAGTTCTATCTGTTGAGAAGCTCTACGGTCTTACAGTATGTAACCGCCATTACTGTTCCCCCCCCCCCCGCCAAGATTATCAGAAGCTCACAAGGTGGTGTTTCCTTTACATGCCAGTTACATTCCCATCTCCTCACATTTCTGTTTGCCAGGTTACAGTTTTCCTATACATTTCAAAGACATTCTTCCCCCCTTCCCCTCAAATCAAGGTTAGAACTGTTGCTGGGGTAACAAAAGATGAACTAAGTGATAGCAGAAATAAGTAGTTATTTCACAGCCAGTGCCTTTTTGTGGGGGCAACAGATTTGATTTTCATAGGACAGGCATTTCACAAGAAACAGGGGGGGAGGAAAAGACTAGTGGAGGAAATGACTGAGTTCTCTTGTGGTTTTGATCACAAGTCAAAAACCATGTTTAGCTGTCAAGGGTACTGTTAGGGAAGTCATCACAATGGAATAAAAGGGTGGAGGTAAGAAAATCTCCCTTGCTCAGGAATGTTTGCACATTTTAAGTGACAGTTTGAAATGTTATAGAGAAAACGCTTGACTGAACTTTGCATTATCATCCTTTTACTGCAGTTCTAATAAAAAAGGCTGGTGAGGAGAATGCCCTGATGATCCTATCAGTGAATCACAAACTTAAAGGCTTGTATTTTTAATTAAGAGTGATTAGACAGAACACAGTAAATATGTAGTACATGAATGATCATAGAACCCTAGAAGACAGGGTTGGAAGAGGCTATGTAGAATGACTTCATTTCAATAGGCAGAGAAAGCATATGCCTTTTGTTTGCTTTGTATACCTCTCCCTTTGTAATGATGTAACAACTAGAACAACAGAGCTTTGATCTTCATTATATGCTTCACTCACATTAATAATAATGAAAAAAATAAATACAATAATTTGCTTGGAACAAAAAAATAATTGCTCAGTTTTATCAAGAGACAGCAAGAAAAACAGTATTAACAAATGAGTAAAAGGTTTCAAATGAGAAGAGATACACTATTGAAGTTTACCCTTCTATCACCATAATATTTTAACATTATGAACATAATGAAGGATTGTTCAGTATGTGCTCTCTGTGCTGGAACTCCAGAGAGTATTATTTGCAGCAGAACAAGGAACAATCTCTAAGGAGGCCCTGGTTCCACCACTAACTTCCTAGTGGGACTTTGACTTCAGGCTTTTGACTCAGAGCCACACAACATTTAACTCAGGCAGCCAGAGAGGTCACTACTCCAAAAGCAGTCACCATTGCGGCATTAGGAAAGCAAACCAGATGTGCAGTTCCTCAGCCACCACAGTTTGCTACTTGGTCTATTAAAATAGAATGCCATCATTAATGGACCAGGGGCTGAACTGTATCTACCTTCCTTGCTATTGAAGATCATAACCCTTATAGAAGGGTGGAGCATGCAAACAGAGGAAGAGAACTTCTTCAGCTGTTACATCCAAATCAAACATGGTTTAAAAATCAAGTCCCTCAATCTTCCATGCATCAAAAAAGTGTCTAACATACATTAGGGGCCTAAAGTGTCCTACAGCATTCCATGGGCAAACATTTCCAAATTATCTCATCCATTTTGAAAATGTTACCTTTGGTTTATGCAACACTGATAATGAGTTCACATCTACCTCCAAGTGCTGGTTATTAAATGCAGTTATAACACACACCACACTCTTGGATGAAAGTTGAGAAGTCTTCTTACAACAGAAAGATTTACAAAAATATCCTAATCCATTTTATATATTTATGAACATGTTTCTCTAAGGCATCAGGGTACTTTTCAGGCACTAAAGGTCCCAAGTTGAACACTAAATATTCTCAAAAGTCAGAAATCTAACCAGTTACCTTATAACTTTATTAGTGGCAATGATCCCTGGGATGCTCAAGAGCCAAACTGTTTTTCTCAAGAGTACTGGACAATGGTGAATAATGTTTGCCCACGGCTTTTTTTTGATGCCCTACTGCCACAGCTATTTTTGTCCTTTACAAATGTGGTAGCAATTTAGCAATCTACTAGCTTGACTTTATTTCCCCCCCCCCCCCCCATAAACATGCTGCCTGCTGGATGCATAATTCAAATTCACATATAAACTGTGAGCTCTGTGCTTTAGCAAGAGCTATAATTTAAGCATAACCTCAGCAGAAAGCCATTCTGTGCCATCTCCCTGTAAAGTGTAATTTAGTCTGGATATGCAATCTTCCTCTCTGCCATTCTAATAGGGGAGCTTGTTTGCTAAATAATCATCATAGAGTTTTGCTCAAAGCACCAGCTTTATACAGAATTAGTTTTTTTTTTTTTTCCCCTTTCCTTCTTCTCCCTGCCACACATAAGCACTGCCAAGTTAAACAAATGCTCTTTGGAAAGTTATTACCACCATGTAGTTTTCATTTGAAGATATCACAATAAAACAACATTCTTTGATGCTGAGAGGTATGCAAAGTTGATAAAAACAGTAAATAAAATACAATAAGACATCAGAGCAACCTGAAGGGCAAAAACCTCACACTTTTTAAAGTCTGAGGGTGTTTCCCCCCTCTCTATGCTCTCTTGACACAGAGAGGAAACCAGCATGCACACCCCAAGACAGGCCAAGACACTAAGATTTAGTTTTCCATCCAGATTCATAGTTTCTACCAATTCCTCATGTTTGTGCCCATCCACCAGAAAGCAGCAGCTAAGTCAACTAAGGATTAAAATTTAGAGATTTATTGCAGTAGTCTAGGCCCATCTGCTACAAAGGGCAAAACTTCCAAGAGCCATCCCCAAAACCCCTCAGACCACACCAACAATCCCTCATCATTTCAGGGAGAGAAGACAGGGAATAAAGACATGTACTTACAGCCCCTTTTTCCCTATGCAGGAACACAGGAAGCAGCATGAAGCCTCTTTTGCTCACCACATTGCCCAACTAGGGTCACTTTCACAGCAGACTTCAACTGCAAATAGCAACTTCTAACAAAGGAAAAAAGAAAAAAAACTAGTAAATAAAAGCTCAAGCAAGACAGAAAGAGAAGGGGGTAGCTGGCCACAACTGAGCAAAACGGCAATAATACCTCAAGACGAGGAGGGGCAGTTTTAACCACGCTGGAGGCGGAGCGGGCCGGGACCCTCCCTGGGAGGAACGAGCCGCACCTGAGGCGATTTCTGCGCCGGGCCGGGCCGGGGGCTGCTCCCCGCGCAGCTGGGCCGCCTCGGGCCCTCACCACAGCCCGCGGCCTGACCGGGCCCAGCTGCGGCCGCCGGGGCGGCCACCTGCGGAGCAGGCGCGTACTTAAGGCAGCAAATGGCGGGCGGGGGGTTTTCCGCGAGGGCTGAGCGAAGCGCGGGCTTTTGCCGTCGGCTGCGCGAGACGCTGCTGCCTGAGGTAACTGGGGTGGGGCGCGAGGGCGGGCGCGGCGCGTGGCTGCGCGCTGTGAGGGGAGCGGGCGGCTGCTCTGAGGGGGAGCGCGCTCACCTGACGGGATTTTTATTTTCTCGCTCTTTTTCTGTTGCAGGTGCTGTTGTGTCTGTGGCGTTGGGCTCGGGTGCCGCGGGAGGACGGTGCTCGGGGGCTGCCGGCCCGTCGCCTCAGCGCCGGTTGGGCGGGAGCCGCTGGCGGCCTCGGCGCGGCGGGTGAGTAACGGCCCTGAGGAGCGGGGAGGGCCGGTCCTGGCGGTGAAACGCGAAAAACGAGGGTAGCACTGTTTACACTGCGTATCTTAGAAAGGGGGCGTAATTCAGGGGCTTAAGTGGAAACGAAGGAAGGACTAAAGCTGCCATTTTTGGTGTATGTCAAGGAGCAACAATACCAATGTGCCTGGAAACTCTTAGTTTGAAAACTGCTTCCTGCTTAAAGGAAGTACAGTGTCTAGGTGCTGTTAAAACAGGAATTGTGATTGTGCTGCCCTACGAGGTACTGTGTGGTATTGCCCCAGGGCATATTTAATCCTGGAGTTAACTGGGAGCTGAATAAGGCCAAGGAGGCCCTGTTTGAGAGAGCAGCTGTGTTCAAAATCTTGTTTTCCCCCTTTCTAGGAAGAGGATGCTTCCTCCCTCTTATAACTCCAAAGGAAGTGGTAGGCTTTGCTGTCTCAATACCTAAAACAATACTGTTGCGGTGTCTTTTGTAATAGAGCTATACAAGAATCTTGTGAGGAGAGGAAAGGGGAGAAAACACCTCAGAACAACCTTGAGAATCTACTGTCAATACAAAGGTGATGCAACAGGGGCTTACTCAGATGTCTAGGCTGACTATTGAAAAGCTTGTTCTGCCAAAGATTGCAGAAAGATGCTACCTTTTCCCAGTGCCCTGGGAATAGTAAAGACTGTAAGACGTTATTTCTCTATCTGATATTTCCTGACCTTTGCAGCCTGCTATATATGAACAGCAAAGATCAAGCTAAAGACATGGGAGAGCTCTCAGGATGAGTGCATTATTTAGTCTAAAAATCATGCCACCTCTGAGCTTTATCCTGTGCTGTACTATGGCTCTCAGTTTGACTTTGTCACTCTGGTTTTACCTGTACTTTTTTTTGTTTTGCTAATTCTAATTGGCCCAGAGTTCATAGATGTGCTTGAAAGGAAAAAAGGTGTATTTGATGACTGCTGGTTCTTGCTGCTTCTGCCTATACAGAAGTGATTTAAAGCAGCAAAACCTGCAGTAGAGGCAGTTGGGGAGATGATGCTCATCACTGGAAATCTGCTAGTTTAGTTTAAGGTGGGAGGAGCTCTGAAATGAGAACCCCCAAATCCTTAAAAAGCAAAGGAAGACATAATATGAAAACTATGAACAACAGTTATAAGTGTTGTTTCCTTTCTTCTTGTTCTTAATTCATTCAAAAGTGTCTAATGTTAAGAAACAGCATTTGAGTGAAAGCTAAATGTATGCATACTTAAGTTCTGGTGTTACTGTTTGGAAGTAAATTTCAAAGTTCTCATAAGGAAAACTCCTTAATGCTTGTTATGGGTAAATGGCAATATTTTGACTTTAATAAAAACATTTTGGATTCAAGTTTGGCTTGCATGCCAATTTCAGTGTAATGAAAATCTTTGCTCCAAAAGTGTTGACAGAGGGTGTTTCAAAGCTTACTCTGATTGCTTTAACAAAGTGTTTAAATTTTGGCAAAATAGCCTGTTCCTTTAGCATGTAGTTCAGTCCTAGCTGCTCTTATTTGTCAGCTGAAATGCTCTGTTATGAAACATTCTCAAGTGTTTCTAGTTAACACTGTTGTCACTAGATTACTCTCTGTGTAGTGGAGGGAAAAGAGCAAAGAGTTGTGGCTTAGAATAGTGCCTTAGCTTCACACTGAAGTGCAACTCTTGCAGAATGTTTTTTGTTTTATGTGCACTGAATAAGCTTGTGGCTTGTATGTAGCAGGTGGGTCTCCAATGACCTAGAGGAAGTTCAGGTGTTAGAGAAGATGGATCAGTTATGAATGACTTCTAGAATAAGTGAAGATGGCAAGTAATTATCTTGTTTGAGGGGATAGACTTGTGACCAAAGTATAGAGTATGCAGTAGAGAGTGCTGTATCTTGGGCAATGCTGCTGTGGAAGCACAGGCAGAGGGATAAGGTAAGGAAAGAGCTCAGGGTCCAGGAACAAAGGTCAGGCTGTAGAGATTCAGACTCTTCCCAATGCCCAGCTTATTTATCAGTATTAAAATGTATTGCTGCAACTTCACAATGGTAATGGTAGATTTTACAAAGCTCATCTAATGCTGATACTTTTGCTGTGTGCTTTCATCCAGCTGAATAACTCCTGTTAGAAGCACTTCACTGCTTCTGGATGTGGTGCAGAAAATGTACTTTCCTGCTTGTCATGGGCCTATATCTCCCATGCCCATGTCCTTTGTCAGCAATGGTTGCCTCACATTTATCTCTCTTCTGCTGTGAGTCTAGTTGCTTCTCCTCTAATACAAGGCCATGATTATTCTGGAGGACCAAATGAACTGAGCAGGGATCTTCTGTTGGCTTGTTCATAGAACCATTGTCTTTAATTGCTTTTAAGCAGCATGCTGAGCAGAGATTTTTCTGCTTTCTCTTAGCCAATATATCACTTGTTCTTGCCTTCTGTGATCAGCTTTTGACTTGCCCTGGCATTGCAACTGGCTTGTTCCTATTGGTGTTGGGCAGGAAAGAGGAAGGTGGGGCTTCCAGCTGTGCAGCTGAAGCTGTGTGTGGAACTTATCATTGTTAGAGGCAGTTTTATATTTTCTTAATGCAGTTAGCTGTTTAGATGCTGGTGAGGCTATTTGTTTTATTTAGTAAGGTTTTAGTTCTGTGTACGTAACATAGATTTACCTCTAGGATGATGCTTATGGGTGTTTCATGCTTTTTACCATAGGTTTTGTGGCTGACTGTTATGTTTATTGACATTGGTAGCATTAAATCCTAAAGCTAAGCTAACTATACTGATAACTTTTGGCTGCTTCAGGCAGTGTGATGGCTAGTAACTGCATCTCTTATCCTTGTAGGCATTAGTATAATAATGTATGAATATTTTACTTTAGTGAATGTAGTAAACTGCAAAAGCTGTAATACCTGACTATAGGAAAAGAATGTCTTGGCTGTTATTTGCTGTTCCAGTTATTACAGAAAAAAGAATTTAACTTTTACAATGCTGAAAATACACTGGTATCACAGATTCATACTGTTCAAATCTTACTGACTTAAGCAAATCCCACTGTTTTACTTGAAGTGACCTGGTAAGGTTTTATAGTGATGAGATCAACAGGACCTGAAGAATTTCAGGACTCTTTTTAGTTTCAGGTTTGCTATGTAATTGGACATATTCTATTATTAAAACCTCTAACTCCTTCCAAAACATTTTACTTAGGCCAAACTCAATTTTATAAACTATATGCTAATCTAAACTAATTTATAGGTAAAACAAGGGGATATTAAAACAGTCTTACCCAAAGTCCAGTATTGATTACAAACCCATGGGGTTGCTAGGAAACCTTATCTTAAATTAATTTAAAAGCAATCAAGCTAGATGCTGATACTAAAGAGGTGCCAAGGAGTTTTGTCTTATTACTCCCTTTCTCCTGGCTTTGTTAGGAGATTCATTTATATGAAGTCATCTCAGTTTAGGCTTTAGGAAAGAATTATTTCTCTTCTGGATTGTACTGGAAATGCAATGAGGGGTGGTGGTGGGGACATGTCTTTTGTCACATCTATTTTGTAAGAGAAGAGGTCGTACTGACAATACCCCCATTAAAATGCTTTGCTTATTTATTAGTCCTGCAAACCTCTTGGAAACCTTTGGGGGCCTTTTAAAAGAACTTGTCTCTCTAATGAAGAGTAACAGAGGAAGTGTGACGTATTTTTCTCCTTTAAATGAAGTCTGTCTTGCTTTGCTGTAACTCAACAAGCTTTTATTACCCCATCTTAAATTAGCAATAACACAGTAGAAAGCTGCTTCCAGTGTTTGTACCCAAAATCAGGTTTTGCCTGTTGTGACAGATGCTTTAAAGATGCACAGTAAGGGACTATAAGGGCAGCTATACCAGGCAGAACAGTCCTGTTTGACAATGGCAAAAAATGGGAGTATGGAAAAGAAAATGGCTTAAGTGTCATTGCTATGCTGACAAACTGGCAACTTAAATATTTAAGAGGACAGAGAGGGGTATACGTTCTTCCAAGTCTGTAAGTCCTGCGTTCTGAATTCTGTTGGAACAAGTGGTTCTCTTGTACACTAGGAGAGATTGATGCACCTAACTGTTATTTAAAAAAAAAATGTGGGTGCCTGTATAGATAAGTAGGCTTCATTTGGAGTTGTGTACTTCAAGGTTTGACAGAAATTGATGCAAAACTTTGGTTTAAATAAGCTCATTCTTTGTGTAGCCTGTGGTTGTTTCTGGGGCTAGCCCTTGCTGCCAGGACATATGTTCTGCCATGCTGCATGCAAAAATCTAAGGTTTCTTGAGTTATGTGGGCAACTTTGAGAATGTATGGCACTGAAGGTGAAAGCTACAGAAGTCCGAGTGGTGAAGATTTTGAAGACAGAGCTCTTGGGTGTTTCATGTGTCATCTCCAGTAGAGACTTTTGCTACTTCTTCTATATGTATTCTGAATTAAGGTGGGAGGGAGGATGGCCTGACATTTTAACTACACTGATGCCCCTTTTTGCCACAAGACAGAAATATGCATGAGAGTGAAGCAGCTCGGAAGTCTCCAATGGCTGGGTATTGCTTTGAAACTCCTTGGCAAAACAGAAACCTGCACATTGGCCAAATAAACATGCCCTGTGCAGCAAATAGTTCATTGATCTGCCTGCCATGAAGTCATGGGTGTGACCTTACTGCCCTGATTTGCAGGATTATTTCCAATTGAAATAGTGAAAGGACAAAAATAATACATTAATCTCATTTTGGAGCTTTTTTTCTTTTTTTTGTCTGTACTGCTCTCTGGTTTCTAGTAATGTCTATACATGCTTGGGGACTAAGTAGTCCTGGCAGGGATGACAGTAAGATTAAGAATATTCCTAGCAGGTTTGTAGAGTGAAAGATCAATTAAAAATAGTTGGTTGAAAGCTTAATCTGAAGTCTGCTCTTCTGTTGTCTAAATGGTAAACTCTTACTCCATGAAATAGCAGTACCTAATACTTTGGGTGGCAGCTGCTTTCCACTTAAAGGGCTGTTATAATTGCATTTGCCTTGTCCCCTGGAAAAATTATAGCGGTTGTTCTTAAGATCAGAAATTGCAGAAATCCCTCTCTCCCCAGAGGGAATTCCTGCAGAGTTGGGCAGCATCCAAAAATATTGGCAGTAGATACAGTATGTTTCTACTGAAAACAAACTTAAGAGAATAGCGCACTAGCTCTGTACAATCCAGAAATTATGAATCAGCATCACTAAAACCTGTTGCTTTCTCAGTTATTCAAAGAAACAAAACAGGCCTTTGGGTGGTTCTCCCTTACAGTTATCTCAGATTTCAGGAAAGGACTGTGTCTAGCACCTGAAAGCCATGATCCTGTTCTTTGCATTGTTAGGAATATGCAAGTTACTACATTTTTGTTATAAATATGCAAAGCAATGGTACTTTATTAGTGAAGAAATATGTCTGTGTGGAGGGGAACTAAGCTGAACTTCAGCTGTAGGTAAGACCTGCTTGTGGCATGCCACTTAGGATTCACATCCCTGTGCCAGAAAAATCTGGCTGCTATATGGTCTGATGCTGCCACAGGTGTACGGTTGAGCAGAATATGCAGAGTATAGTATGGTTAACCAAGATCTGTTTTTTCCAAAAGTAGCTGTTACCCAAAGGCTATGTAGATGCCACTGCTGTTAACAGATATGGCACCAAGACACTTCCACAATGTACTCTGATCCTCAATAAAGCATTTAGTACCACTACCCTGCCTTCCACGGCTGTCTTCTGCCAACAGATTAGGCTGTTAACCTTAATGTCAGTGAGTTTTTGTGTTTGGATTCAACTTAACTATTGGACACTAAGATCACATTTTGCATGTTAGTTTTATGGATGTATAATCAAAGTGGAGAAGCCCTTGGAGCTTATAGGAAGGGGTTTAAAAAAAGACAGATAATATGTGGAGGAGATGCGTCTAGCCTGAAGAAAGATCTCTGCTTGCAAATAGAGAGGAGAGTGCACTCTGGGAAAGGCAAAGAGTTTGTAAAATATGTTCCATCTTGGGCAGAATAGAACTGAAGCATAAGAACTTTGCCAGTTTGGATTTCTAGGTTTTTGTGTTATACTAAAGCCTTATATGGCTCTTATTGTATAAGCTTTGCTCCATGTTTGAGTAAGCCCACAGCAGGGAAACAGCTTGCTTATCTTCAAAGAAAAAGTCAGTAAGAGACATAAGAGAAAAATTTGGGAGTTCCTGAAATGAGTTGGGGGAAGGGAAGGTTTTCAGTCATTGATTTCTGCTGTGTCCTTACTCTAGCATGCACAGTGCTGCCTTGTTTCTGTTAAGAGTTAAATGTCAATGAAGGAATATTTAGACACATACTGTAGATATTGTTGCTTTTTCCTCAGGATTTATTTGCAGCACTGAAAAGCTCGAGTGAAACAGCAAACCTGTGAATGTATATGCAGTATTCTGAACATGATGCCTTGTTAAGCTGTTATATACAGGGGAAACAGTACAGAATCTTAAGTCAGACTTTGAACTGATAAAAAGCTACATGACTCCACTGATGTAAATGGTACTAGGCTAGATTTCTGTCTCTGGGTGTTTTGAAGACAGAGGGCTTCAGCTGGGTGGGTGTTTGGCTCTGCTGAGTAGAGGACTTCTGTTGACTTCAGTACCCCCAAATTCTGTCTTGTTAGGGGCCTGATCATAGGCACACCTGAGCACTGTCTTGAACAGGTTGCTTAGGACTGTTCCCTGCTGCATTTTGTATGATGTCATTGCTCAGGCCTACATGAAATAGGGTTTAGAGAAACATGCTTTGTACAGTTGAAAGATTTAAGCACTGGCAACAAAACCGGTTGAGAGTAGGACTGTTCTGTCCTAACCACCCAAGTCATTCAGAGCTGTGTGATGGAGGGTAAACTGGAAGGATCTGTCTTTAAGTTTGGCTGTACAAAAAGACACAGCAGACAAAAACCCAGAGACTTTGAGGCTCATGTGCATGTCACTTGGTAATCTGCATGAGCTCTCCTGAGGTACTTGTATGACTCTGCCACCAGCTGATTTGATTGTAAGAAGGTCCTAGATGGACTGGCGTGATATTTAAGGTCTTGGAGGTTATCTGTCTTTAAAATTAGCTTTTATTTGTTTGTGGTTTTGTTTTGCTACAGCAAAACATCATTAATTCATGTAACTAGAAGCTTAAGTGACATACTCACTTGTGTTCTCCCTGATCTTGAATATCCTGTTGGAATCCAGGTGTATTGATTGACACTATTTTCAATCATGTGAATTTTATGGATAATGATTATCTGAATAGATGGTAGGTGCCAATATTGGACCATAATTGTACTGCAATTATTCTGGAAGTAGTGTCTTTGTTGTAAAAGGTCAAAACAATCTGAGTGACTCCGTTTTAAATGATGCTTTTACCATAGATAAAACTGGACCAAAAGGATTTAATAAAGGTGACTTATTCCTCTGGAAATTACTGGGATGGAAGGATGTTTGTTTGTTACATACTGCCAGACTGATTCCACTGGGGGTGATCTGGATTGATTTTTTTCCACCTCTTTTTAAATATGCTCTGTGTTCCTCAGCTGGCTTCTGCTTGCATCTTGGTAAACTTACTTGGACTTGCCAGACCTCAAGTCTGCTTCATTGAATTTTGTTCTATGTTTTTGTGGAAACAACTCCTTGCACCACTGAGAACAGATCGATTCTCAGTTTTCAGTATGTGTGCATCCTTTTCACTGCTTTTTTACAGCTAAAGATCTATGTGAACAAGGGGGAGGGAGGAAGCAGTGACCATATTAAAAGACACAGGGCTTCTCATGTTTTGTATCTGTCCTAGTTACACTGATTGTTTCTATGACCCTGAAGTTAACACTCATCACTGCCTGAAACAGGATTCCAATGACTGATCAATAATTCTAGGGGCTGGTGCTATCCTTTTCTAACAGTACAGTGTGTGCTTGCAAGTGCAAAAGTGGGGAATGTGAAGAAAAATAGGGCTAGATGCTTTGTTTCTCATCAGCTAATTTTATTGAAGTTAAGCTACCATGATTTACCCAACCTCTCTGTGTGTAGGTAGATACATTTAGAGTAATTTGAATGCAAGAAGAAACATGGATTGAACTAAGTGAGGTTAGGGACTGCAGGTCAATTCAGTAGCAAGCTGACCAATAGATTTCTGCTGGTATAGACTGTAAAGAACAAAAACAGCAATAACAAAAGCCACCATTATAAATCTGCTCCTTATTGCTTACAGCTTCAGGCTGACTTAAAATCAACTTTTATTAGCTCCATATTAGGGGATTGTTTCCTCTGGATTTGATTACTGGGATGGATATATTTGAAATCTGCATTTCCATATAGATAGAACTGTGCTCTCATAACCCTGCTGCATTCCTGAAGAGGCAAAGGAGTTCAAGGCTGATTGCTTCTAAAGAAGGCCTAGCTGTAACATAGGCCAGGGAGAATGTAGAGGTGGGGCATGAGGAGGGGATGTGTTATCTGGAATGGGTCTACCAGTCATTGGTCCGTAATTGCAAGTTTTATTCGTATTAGACTAATGCCTGTAGTCATTGCTTGAAATCAGAGCACCATTTTACCAGGTCATGCCCTTTAATGATTGAAGGGATCTGTGAAAGAAAGGATACTGTAATCCCCTTTCATAGAAGAGGAAATTGAGGCATAGAGAGATGATGAAGCTTTTACTTCAGTCTTGTGAAGGATTTGTGGCATATGGAGGAACCTTAATGTGATTTGAGTAAGCCAGGAATATTTATCCTTGCATAATTGGCAAGCTGGGGCTACCAAATGTGGGTGGAATCCCCTTCCCTTCCCCATGCCCAACTGCTCCCCCCCAAAGTGCTCTGAAAGATACTGGCTTCCAAAACTTTAACACTATTGTATGGAAAAATTAAATGCACTTCTACCCTATGATGGACAGTAATGCACCCACTTGGCTTGCCATGTGGCATACTGGCATGTAGATTCGTAGTTCTGGAGCCAGGTCAACTTTCCTAGCAGCTTAGGGGAAGGGGAGAGGTCTTGCTCCCCCTCCCTCCCCTGCTTCTAGGCGTGGTGTTTCATTTCATTTTCTCTTGTGGTGGCTCTGGCAGAAAACTGGGTTCTCATTCTTTTCTTCCCTGGGCTAGTTTTGACACCAATGAAATGAATTGGTTTGCAGAGAAGTCAGCAGCTTTGAGGGCTGATGGAGGTAAGGAGCAAGAAGGGAAGAGAGGAGCAGCAGTTCTTTACGCAGTGGCAGCGATGAACTTCTGTATCAGCCCACCATACTGAGTGAAACTGCTCCTCTGTCTACTGCAAGTTGTAGCTTCCAGCTAGTATGGTAACTGGGCTTTCCCAAGTTCTGCTTTGTTTCCATCTCTTTTTCTAATATAGTGGGGGATCTTTAGGTGAATTGCTTTATCACAGGGTCCTTTGTAAAATAAGGATGATAATTCTTTTATGGAATTCTTTGACATTCTGTGATAACTAAGTACTGTGTCCTGCAGCAAATCCTTTCCTCTCATGTAACCATTCCTACAAACACCACCTACCTTGATTTTTAGTGACAAGTGGAAAATTACTCTATTAGCAGAACAAGGGGAAGTTAATTCCTTCTAGCACAAATTTTTATGGCCATGAAAACTTTGAATTGAATATGCACTAACAGGTAGAAAAAAATTAATCAAGTATAATCACATAAGAGCAGACTTACTCCAATTTTTTTTCCTATTTTGTGTTACTGAAACGAACTGATTTTGAATGGAAGTTAATCTGAGATACCCCTGAAGTCTGAGGGTGGAATTTAGAAAGATTCTTGGGGTGCATATTGGTGAGTACTGGTGCTCCTATCTTTTTTTCTTGAGTGAAATTTAGCCTTTTGTGTGTGAAGACTCTATTTCTGAAGTCCTACTTAAACTCTCAAAATAGTGTCAGAGGGACTCTTGTTTCATGATTCCTTTCATGTAGAGTTTAATACACTGGATTTGTTGATATTGTATTCCCTTTCAATTCTATCTGCTGTAGTCAGTGGGAAAACTAAAGCTGCTGTCCCTGACTGCTGTTCCTAGATTACAATGGTGCACAGTGCAAGATCATGATGGCTGCATTTGTTACTGGATGTTACAGGTGAGTTTGTCCTATTTTGGTAGATAACTGCGGAACAGTTGTGATTTGAGACTTCTGTTTTAGATAGGTCTCTGAACATGTCAAATTCGGCAAACCAGGCTCTTCACATTCACCTGCTGAAGTTCTGTTTCTGTTTTTTGCTGAGCTATGTCAGGTCCTCAGACTTCCTTGCAACATACTGGTCTTGTATATTTAGTTTGTTCACTGCCACATATACCTTTCAGATGGAATGCTATTTGATACACTTGTAACAACACAGAACAGGAAAAAAGGAATTGTAGCTGAAACATGCTTTGCAGAGATGTTTCCTTTGAAACAGGAAGCTTTGTGTTGCTGGCCCTTTGCTGCCTCACAGCATCAAATATGCCTTCCACGTCTGCATTTTGATTGAGATACAGTGTGATACAAGAAGACATGATGTTGTTCTAAGCCAGTGAAGCCATAGGGCTGTCAGAAAGGACTACAGCTATATGGAGTTTCTTTTGGTCAGAACAAGCAGTTAGGAAAGTCTGGTGTACAGAATGAAAGTGTTAGAA
This sequence comes from Dromaius novaehollandiae, assembly GCF_036370855.1. Classification (NCBI taxonomy): domain Eukaryota; kingdom Metazoa; phylum Chordata; class Aves; order Casuariiformes; family Dromaiidae; genus Dromaius; species Dromaius novaehollandiae. Next base: position 7,201,862 of record NC_088123.1, read on the forward strand.
AAATGGGATAGCCCAAGAGAAGATGATTTTCCTGTAAAAGATGTAATATTTGGCTTGAAGATGTAAAATCTCACAGCTCTTTTGCATAAAAAGTGGCTTAATTGTATTGCAGTACAACAGACTACATAATAAACATACAGGTATGTAACTGAACTGGCTGCTCAACAGACTGCATAATAAAAGGTCCAAAGTATATTACCTTGAATTATTGCTGGTATAACAGACTGCAGGTAATAAACAGGCACAGGTATATTGTGTTCACCTCTTTCTGGAGTATAAAATGTTATTTTCCCTCTTGCTAGTTTTGACTCATGCTGGGCTACTGCAAAATGGATTTGATTTGATGCTGTCAGTTCAGCCCAGGTCAGTAAAGACTAAAGTGGTTTCCTTACAAGTGTTTTTTTGATGCGGATAGCCTTACTGTAGGTATCGAGACATTCCCTGATACAGAGGGTGTCCATGTTGCCAAAGCCACTGGTATAACTAAAACAACGTACCAACACACCAGCTGCACTACCAGCTTCTTTTCAGCTATGGCTAGGACTTTTAGGCTGAGTTTTGGCTGGTAGTGTATGCTTTCAAAGGGGAGTGTGTGGGGGTGAGGAATTTGTCTCCAGGACTTGTGCTATCCTGATTCTGAGAACAAGCCAAGAATATCAGTCTCTGGTCTGTAATCTGTTGCTTCCACCAGAACTATATTCACAAACCTTTGTTTTATTTTTCTAATGCACCTTTTCAGGAGCAGCAGGATAGCATATCATTTGTGCTGAGCTCACATCACACCTCCTGTATTTACCACAGTTCTCTTCCCTTTCTTGGGAGAAACCCCAGAAGAACTCAGTTAAACAGTGCCATGGAAGGAGGGAGAATCAATGATCAGAGTCACTATCAAATGAGATATCCAAGCTGATTCCCTTAGTAATTACCTGACTTGTTAGCTCAACTTGAAGTATGAAAATATAAAAAGGCATTTACCCTGACAGTTTTACAAGCCACATAAACTTGTAAGGACATTCCTGTCAGAATCATGTATTTGGCCTTCATCACAAGTAATTAGTCTGGACAACTGAGGAATATTTATTAGGACACATTCAACTGCTGACTTGGTCAGGAAACAGCTAACTCACTCTGCCAGTGCCTAGGGAGAGAAGAATAGTCACTCCTGGTACATGAAAGCTCAAACAGTATTTCATACTGGTTCTGCCTGGGGAAGGAGAGCAGGGAAACTGCTTTCTCTACCTAGAGCTGTTGATGTCAAGCCATCAGAACAACCTTTCCAGGCAGTCTTTTCTGAGAGATTGTGTATGTTGTGCATCTGTGCAAATGGAAAGAAGTGTCTTGCCTTTAAGATGCAGGACTAGGTCATAAGGTTTAATTCTAGGATTTGACATCTTTGAATTGATGAGAAAAGGCTAAGAACCTTAGTCTTCCTGTTATGAAATCCTTCATATGTAAGACAGGAATAATGTTTCTAAGTTTGACTTTTGCATTAGTATTTCCTGTTAGACCACAGCTTTGATTTTTGACCTCCCTTGCTCATGCTATTCTGTAGTGGCACAACAGAGCTCTAGGAAAAGGGTTTGGGTCAGTATTATGAGATAAATAATAGATTCACTGAGCAGCGTAACGAAATCACAAGGGAAGGCGAGTTCTGCACTCTCTTTTAAAACATCAGCACAGAGGCATTAGGGATAGTTTTGTTGAAAGAGATTTTGAGGAACTGCTTCAGCTCACTGATCAATCTGAAATCAACATAGGGATAGAAATGAATCAGTGGCACTCAGTAGCAGTGGCCATCACCCATGCTGTTCTTATTTGCAAGTGATAAAAGGAAAACTGAATGGACAACAGATCAAGCTGAAGAATGGATGTCCCCTGCTGGAGATGCAATTGACTGACTTATTTCTGTCCCAAAGAAACATGGAGTTGAGGCTCAGTGGAAGTTACCATGTAGATGTACAAGGCTATGACTTGGTACTGAGCATCTATAATCTGCCTCTATGGGCTTTAGCTAAGCGCATCTTTGATCTATGTTGTGCAAGCCCTGTGGCCAAAGAGTGTGCTTGGATTGCTGTAGTTGGTCAGGAAACTCCCATTCTTAACTGAGATGCTGTAACTGACTGTGCTTCAACTCTATTGTGAGTGTGAAAGGTTGGTGTGAAGTCTCTTGCATCTGAGCTGAAATCTATTTGAGACTTGATCAAACAGGGGGAAGGGAATATGAGTTTATTTATGAAGTCCTAAGAAGATGCTGCTGTCATTTAGGAAGCTTGTTTGATCCCATCCATAAAATGTTAGGAAGATTAATACAGTGATGGGTTTGTCTGGGTTTTTTACCCCTCTGCAGTTCTTCCTGTTTAAAAAAAACCTGAAATGTATCAGCCAGTGCATTTTGCTCTACCTTCTAAATGGGGAGCTAATTGCTGAAAGTCCTGAAGTCCAGGAAACAAATGTGGTATGATTAAGAAAATTAATTACAAATAAAGGGGACAATATTAGATGAGGAATAGTTTATGGAGGCTTCTCAATGGTTACAGCCTCAGCCATTGAAGTCTTGGGAGGACACTAATGATGCAGCCTTTGGGTGAAGATGAGCTAAGATCGTAGCACTAGTGTTCTTGAGTATCTATGGACCTAAATTTCTTCCTATTGAGACCTCCTTTATAAACAGCTGTATTTCAATCAGTTTAATTGAAACAGTTCAAACCTACTAGCCATGGCAGTTCAGAGTGGAGCAAGCAAATAAAGCCCATGCTCATACTGCTCTAGCTCACTGCCAGGCATGCTAGACAAAAAACCCCTTGTTTTTCAGGAGCTGTAGCTGGGAGTCCAGCTCTTGCTGGAGCAGCTTTTATGTGGGACTCTGCTGCTGCAAGATGCAGCAGCAGCAGTGGAGGGGTAAAGAGGCCACTAAGAGCAGTCGTCTGTCATTGTCATGCCTCAACTGTAAAATAAAGCCTGTCCTTAAATTAGTCTGGTTCAAGTAAGGTAGATGGATGATTAAACCAAGATAGATACAGGTTGAAGCTACTGTCAAGGTAGTCTTTGGTTTTAATTTTCTTCAGAATTAAACTAAAACTGCTCAATAATAAAAACAAGTTGCTTTTTTGCTTTTTCTTACTGCTGTGTTAGCTTTGGCTTGCTCACTGAAGTTAGCTGTGCTTTCTACCTGTTTTAAGATTGCCCTTCTCCCCTTACAAAATCTGCATGCAGAGAAGGCCCAGAGAAAACTATTGCAAAAATAACATGCAGTATGCCCTTACAGACCCCTACAATGGCAAAGGTCTGTCTGGAGGAATGAGACAGTTTGATAGCAGAATCAATATTTGAAAGACTTGTTCCCTAGTGAGCAACTTGCAGCCCAGAGAACTGTTTGGAAAGGTGAGCATAGAGGGCTGGAGTGGCAAACTGTCTTTCTTAGCTGCCTCTGTTTTAGTTCTGCTTTTTTCAGTCAGGCGCTTATGGCGGGGGGACCTCAAAACAGCAGTAACTTGCAGTGTTTATATACATCTTTCAAGGTGCTTTATGAATGATTAGCTGCATAAGGATCACTCACTGACCAATGAAAGAAACAGTTTTCTATCTCATTCTTTGCACTTCTATGTTAAGTTTCCAGTCCCTCTGAATACTTTGAGAGGAGGTGAGTGGTTATTCCATTTTGTTAGGGTGAAGTATGGGCAAACCAACTAAGTATTACTGCAGCTTATCTATGGCATTACGTTATGGGAATAATCTAAGTCAAATATCCTTAGTCTCCAATGTCTTCTCATTACTTTTGTACAACAAGGAGAGTAGCCCCAAAATTTTAAGATCAGATCTCAAGTGTTTTTAGTGGAAATATAATAGCTATGATGTGCCTAATTTACTTTGAGCACACCAGCAAAGACAAATGGGCTGGGGAAAAGAGAAAAAAGGACAAAAATAAGATGCACTATTTTATGCAACAAGCACACCATGATCTCTGAGGAGCCAGAGGTAAGATAAGATGGGAACAGAGTACTACTGGAAAGAAAATGATCAGTGGAAAGAAGTAAACTTTTGGAGAGCATACAGTTGCATTCCTCTGCATTAAAACTTTGAAGGTTTTGGCTCTGATGGACACAAACTGTTAACTTCATTGACTTTCAGTAAAGCTACGTGAGCAGCAGGAAGTTGAACCTGCTGAGTAGTCTTGTAGTATTGCACTACTTTGATATCTGTATAGCTCAGCTGATCCAATGAAGTTGCTCCTGATTTGCACCAAAGGTACCAAGGACACAGTCTAGCTCACCCTTGCTACATTGCTCAGGAATCTTTTCTTCCCATCCCACTTTCACAGTAAGAAATACTAATTGAAATTCATGCTCATGTCTTATGAACTATGAGTCAGAAATAAAAACACTTAATCATTTAATGAAATTGCCTCTCCAATTGTGAAAAGGGGGGAAAAGGAAAAGTAAGTTGTTTTATGGGAATCGCTTTAAAAACAAGTCTCTCTTTCTGCTGCTTTGTAGTATGTGTAACTCAGTATGCTCCTTTCTTCTGCATTTGGTCATAAAGAGAATGATTGCTAATGTTGGTATTTCTCAGCTTGGCTGTTCTGTAGCTGTGTACCATGTAAGGCTTACAGAATCAGTAGGTAAATGGATACACTGTTGATCATGGCCTGTTGGCTGCTGGCAACAGCTGGTTTAGGGTGTGTAAACAAGCTGTAAGTGACCTAGGATTTCTGGTTCCACTGCATGATTGTGATAAGCTCCTCAAACCTTTCAGAAGAGGAACTGGATTTCTGAATTAAGTTTTGCTTGGGAGGAGGGCTTCAGTTAAATCACAAGTAGCCAGGATGCTGACTGAGTCTGTACTGTGGTGCTGTTGGTGCTAGCTCATAGTTAAAGACTAGTAAATGGTCACTCTTATAGGAGACTGAGTATAGCATCTGTTTTCATAGCTTTGAATGCCAGCAAGTTATGTTAGTCATCCAGTCTGGCCTCCTGCCAAACAGTTTAGACATGTATCTACTTCCTTTATCAGGTTACTTATATTAACTAAGCAGTAGGAGACAAAGCTGAGTTTTAACCATTCAGTGGCACCTTTTGCAGATAATAAGCCTCAAGTACCAGTTAAGTTCCAGTTTGACCAATAATCTCTTGTCCCTGAAACCTCTGCTGTGAAACATTTTTCACTTCCAGTCCCACTACTTTTTGCTGTGCTCTGCATGTTTTTTTCAGTGGGGTCTGTGTTCTCTTTAGATGGTTCTGTGTGAGCATTGAGTGAATTGATTCTTGTCAGTTATAAAGACTGCAAGGAGTCTAGAGACTCCTTGAGATGAAAAGCACTGAAAAAAATGTGAAACATTAATTATTTAGCTCTTTCTGTCATTATTGTATAGGGTTTAAATTACTTCTTCAAAATCATTTCTCATTACATTGTACTGTCATTTCTGTAGATACAAAGAACTTATATACAGCAGATAGTAGAGCACACAAGCCTCTCTATTAGGAAAGAGGCTCTTCTCCCCTTCCCCCACTGTTCTTACCACTAACCAACTGGATTAGTTTGGACTAAATTAAATAGACTCAAAAAGCCAAAAGAAAGAAGCAAATCAATATAGAATAAGAAATTAAAAATCACTTCATTGAATTTATTTTAATCTGCAAAGTTGTAAAGTGCTTAAATTGCAGATTCCACACACTGAAGAAATCCGAGGGGATTCTGGGTATGAATTTAGAATATAGCACTTCCAGTTTTGTGGCTCTAGTGTGTATGAAAGGAAGTGTTTCTTTTGCTTCTGGTGGTCAAACAGCTAGATTTATACTTGGTTGGATAGGGGTGAAGAGAAGGGATGTACATCATGTATTTTTTGCATGGTGTCAGTATTTTGGTGGCAAGGAAGCCATTTTAGGTTCTGCGAAGAAAAGTGCTTCCTTTTCTGCTAGACCTGTGTGCCCACCCCCTTTAGATGATTCCTTCTTTTTTTCCCCCCTCAGAGTAATACATCATTGGAGCAACTCATTCTGGTGATGAATTACTTGTACATGTTATCAGATGGGCCTGTTCTGATACTCTTGCATCATCCAGAGTATTACACTAATATATCAACAGACTGAACTGTTGTTCCGATTATGTTCCTCAGTCTCATATATCATTGTGTGCTCACACATGCACACAGATTCTGCTGGAACAATGCAGTGTAAAAATGGTGTATTGAGGTGCCCTACTCAAGCTAAGGTTCTCTAGCAGGTGCACATAGTCCAGTTAGGGCCTGACTTGATAAAATTACAAGTGGGAGAAAAAGGATATGGCAGAAAGCAAGCACTGCTTACAGGGTGCTCAGACAGAAATTTTGGGGCAGGCTTTCAAAAGACTATCACCCAGAAACAACTGCTTTTAAGGATGCAGAGTTTTTTTAAGATCTGGCTCATTTAATCCAAATGCCTTTCAAAGCCAATTTCTTTGGAAATTTGGGCCTCTTATGACTGTCTCCTGAAATGTGCTCATACCCAGCAACTGTTGAAATTTCATGTGGCTTCCCCTCCCTCTTTTTGTGTTGAAAACATTAGTGTTTACTACCTTCCAGGTACTAGGCAAGTAAATCTTAAGGGGCAGGTAAGGCCTAGGAGCAGAGCATAAGATACAATTTTTTTAACCTCTGAACATTCAGGGACATTTGAGGGGGCTGTCTTGTTACACTGATTATAATGTGAAATCTGGATTGGTATCAGACTTCCCTGCTGTTGTTACTCTTCAGATAAAGACATCTGCCTCAGGCCAGTCTGTCTGAATGGTTTCAGCTTGTCTTTAAACTGTTACAGTTACAAAGGCCTATGTTTAGCTTTTAATCCTGTTTCATGCTGTAGTTATTTAGCTCAGATTTTGTTCATGTAATGGTTCAATTGCCTTTTCAAAACCCATCTAAAATAGCCCCACCTCCTGAGCTTGCAAAATCAGTGTGCAAATTTGCAAGAACAGACTTCTCTTTTAAGGTTCCTGGCACTGGTGCTCCTGGGACCCAAGCCAGAACCTGTTGAAGTCAGCAAAGGTAGTCCTAGAGGATGCTGGGTCGGTTGTCTAGCACAACAAAAAATGTGCACAGGCTGTTTTGCAAATATTGCCATATAGCTATGTTCCTTGCCAAGTAGTCTTTCCTTTGCCCTGGCACACAAATACACACCTCTTCCTTTTAATGAAGGAGAAAAGTGATCTAGGTATCTTGCAGCCTCAAAGCCTCAGTTAACATTTCTCTTTAAACAAGAGGTAGCTAGGAGGCTGTACTTGTTTGCATCTTAGCTAGGATGTTTATGGATTTGTGGATAACTTTAGAGACAGTCATTATATATTCAGGGTAATCTTTTGCAGCTGTTAAAAATGAATTGCAAAATTAAAAAAAGTAACTTATAAAAGGGGGAAATGTCTGGATCTGAGTAGGAAACTAGAAAGTAAATAGCAAGGATTTTACTGAAGAGCCTCAGGATGGCAACCTAATATAATACTGAATTGACAGAAACAAACTGTAAACCTAAGATTATGATTGGAGCTGAGATTCAGCCACCTGATACTTATGTGGGAACATTCAGATCAAAGCAGAAGAGATGAGTGGGTTTAGATGTTGCCTCCTTTAAGTGCCTAAGAGGTCAGTGACTGGAGAAGTATCTGTGAGAGGTGTCTGCCCTTATCAGATGACCCAAGCAGAAAAAGAATTTCAAAGTTTTGTGCACCAAGAACCATCCTTGCAAGGCAATTTTGCATGTGGTTCTGCGGTAATTTTGCAGAGATTTGTTATCGATGCAGGAGGACAAATGAGAGGAAGTACTGGAATGATAGAATCAAAGCAGATATCCTGGATGAAGTTTGCACAGTTCTTCACCATGCATACTTCTGATCTAATGAAAAGGTCTTCTGAGGTCTATCTTTTGGGACAATGTAAGGGGATGCTATGTGATGCATTTTTATATTTATGTAACTGCTAGTTTAACAAAACTCACCTGGAATTGTGTGAGTGTAGTGGGGAAGTGTGCCCAAATCTCAGATTGTGTTAGTGGCTATGTTCATCAACAAAAAAATAGGAAATATAGGAAAACTTAGGACCTGTCATCCTAGATCAGCATGCATGGTCTAGGTCAGGCTTCTTAACCTCTCTATGCTTTGTCTATCGTTCCAGGCTGTTGAGACAATATTGCAGGGAATCGGTGTTTGAGCTTCCCTTTGGAGGCAGTAGTGATTATTGCTTATGTGACTATCACAGTATACACTAATGATTTAGGCAGAGAGCATGTGTGTATCTTGCTATTTAATAGAAAGTATTATATTCTCCAGAAGTTTGTGCAAATGTGAGGGGTACTTATCTTTCAGAGAAGATAGTCTGTGTGGTTGTGAGGTGGTACATGTGGTATTTAAGGTGCCATTAACCATACAGGTATGAGGATTTTCTGTGTGTGTGTGACTGCAGAAGTGCAGGTGACTATATGCATGAGTGGCTTTGCATGAGAGGGTTGTGTGGAAGCATATGTGACTGCATGAAGAGAGCAAGTTTAGGGGTTTGCCCCTCTCTGAGGAGGTACTGCATGTGTGACTTCCTTCAAGGACAGAAATGTGCTCAGTGATTAGACTGAACAGAGATGTAGCTGACAATGCAGACCCTCAGGCCCCTGAAAGGTGGCCCTGATTATTGCCGAATTTGCTGATGACATTTTTAATGTATTTGCTTTTACTGATAAACCATCATTCATCATGAAAGGTGCTAGAGTCAAATATATTGGAAAGTGATTTCAGTAATTATCAACCTACTTCTGCTCTTTCTTGCTCTGCCCAAAATACTTGGAAAATGCTGTCTTTTTTTGAGAATGTCACCTTTCTCTAAACTTTTCTTGTTAGTACCTAACTCTTGCAATGCAGTTCTGTCTTTTTCCTTTGACACAGATATAATTCATCTACCTCATCTGGCTCTCTGTCTGCAGGCATTTATATTATGATTCTATCTTGGTTGATCAAGAACACTGTTATGTGCTTAAAACACTATGAAAGGCTTAAATCTGCTTACTGAATTGTACATAGAACTTGTCTGTGATACTTTCATGGTGAAACTACATTAGTATTTCAGTTTCTGATTTTTCAACCTAGCTTGGGTTGCAGTTTATTTAAGAAAGTTAACTTATGCATCAGCTGAGTCCTTACAGTTCCCTTGTTGGCTCTTTTTGACGTGTCCAAAGCAATGATGTGTTGAGAGATGGAACAGACTTTTCCAGCTCCTCATCTGATTGCATGCAACAGCCATTTCCGCATGCTGAGCTGGATGAGATCCAAGCAAAGTTTTCTTTTTCCCTTCCCTCCTCTCCTATTGCCCTGGTTTCCATATGAAGGATGGTTTCCATATGTGGGCTGGAAGAAAGTCACAGTATATTGTAATCATTGTAGGGACGGACTGAGGGCTCTCTTCTGGAATACAGACTAAAAAAAAAAAAAAAAAAAAGCTGAAAGATTTATGTTCCTGACACCTACCTGTACAGGTTTACTCCCTGAGGAATGTTTTCCACAGAAGTATCCAAACAGGTTTTAAGTTGCCTGGATGAACAAGAATCCCCTAGGTTCCTCTGGAAGGCAGTTGTACAGTTCAAATTTCAGCTCTTAAATGTCAAACTCTGGGTGGTTTTATGCTTACAATAGTACAAAATTGGGCACCTGAAAAAAACTGTTGCTTGTGAAGTATAAATGTCTCTTTCTGAAGATGTTCAACATTAAATCCAGTTTCAAGCAAAAAAAAACAGAAGAGTAAAAAGTGAGGAATTGTGAAATCTATTAACAAAAGGTTATGCATGCAGTAATATTAAAGAAGGACAAAATAAGACATTTAAAATAAACTGACTGAGTTTAGTTAAGCAGATATTTTCCACTTATATACCTCACTGAAAGTGTTTCATGGTATTTCATATAAATTCTTTCTGTATCAGTCTTCATAAAAATCTTTAAATTGTCTGTCCTTCAAATGCTCCTCTGTAGGAGGAGCTGAAAACAATAGAAAGGCATCCTGGAGCTGAACTTGCTGGTGTTCATGTGAATTTTGATAATGGTGTGAGAGTATTAAATGGAGGATTAACTTGGCTAAATGAGTAAGCTATTTCCAGAGGCTTTTGAAACAGCAAATAGTTTTATTTCTTACTATAATACTTGGCACTTAGACAGCATTTTTATCTTTAAAGTGCTTTGCAGACACTAATTGAGCCTAAAATAACTGCCTATGGGCAGATAAATATTGTTTTCTCTAAGGGTAAATTGAGGCAATAGAGGGACAGTTAATTGGCTAAGATTGGTTCCCAGAGCTTTCCTCAGGTTTGAGTTTTCACTTGCTTCACCAAAGTGGATCCTGTGGTCAGGACCAATATGTGAGGTGGAAGGGAGGGAAACAAATCTAAATTGTCTGGCTTATTACCTCATTTCTTGTTTTAAATCTGTGGTTTGAACCACCTAGGGTGAAATTTGCACTTGTGCATAGTGTGCAGCCCGATGCAGTATTTGCAGTCTTGGAGCTAAGCAGGCCTCATGTTGTTCCTTTTGTACAGAATGGAATTTCATCTGTTAAGAGATGGCCTGTGATGCTCAGGTTCACTTGTCATTATCGGGTATGCCGCAGCCTCTTGGACCTTCATAGTGGCTCTGGAATTAGACTCAGATCTTCCAGTTCCAAAGCTATAGCCACTTATGGTACCACTTTAAAGAAAGAAGGAAATCCTTTGCCTAGTCTCTGTTTTTGTCTGACTGAACTGCAGGACAAATAGATAAGCCTCTTACTCAAACGTGGAATGCTGTTTGTGCTGGTTCTCAATGGTATGTGCTTTTAGTAGAAACAGTAGCAAGGGAGGATGGAGTTAAAGCTTTAGCTGGGCATGGGTATGTTTTCTTCCATTCCTGATTCTGCTGTAGATTTCCTGTGATTTCTGTCAAGCTGTCTCCCTCCATCTGTACCTTGGTCCCCTTTTCATTTAACAGGAAAAATAGTTTGTCTTTTTTTCCTAGTTGGAGAGTAAACTGAGATAAGGACTTTCTCATTCTAGGTGGGTACTGTGCCCAGCAGAGAGGGACCTGCTCTCTGCAGGCCCACTACTATAATGCAATGGGCACAATCACAAATGAGAACAGAAGTGGGCAGTTTGTGGTTAAATGATGTCATTAAAATAAGCTGTCTAAACGAACTTAGGGCTTGAGTGCTACAGGCATTTTCTTTAGATGATGAACTGAAGAACAGACAAAGAAAATGGTGGATCAGAAAAGATTTGTGGCTTGGTAGGAAGCCTTTTGCTGTTGGAATTAGTTATGCCTGTGCAATTTGCTTTTCAACTGCCAGGTTGAATGAGCTCAGGAAGATGGTGTTAGCTAGCTTGGAATATCTGGCAGACATGCATGTCACATGTGATGTCTTTACAGTTTAAAAATAACATGCCTGCTCCGAAGTGCTAATCAGACAAACATAAGCATCTGACATATATGCAAGTTATTTAAGTCCTTCTGCATTTAATCTGTCTGGACTCAGCTGGCATGACAATTTGCTCTGCACCTCATACTGAACACTTTCTCCTCCTACAATTCCTGCCATCTGAGAGGACCGACATGTATCAGTTATGCTCATTAGCTTTGCAAAATGTGACTGTGATTCATAATCATCTGCTGCTTTGAGACAAACAAGCCAAAAATGTGTTTCATCATCTTTCACTGGCAGTAGTTCTCTGGGGATTCAGGCTGGAGCCTGGAAAATAGAAACCTTGCTGAGATGGTAAAGCTGAAGGAAGAAATGCAGTAAAACTGTTTTTCCAACTTGATGGGCCCTGTTAAATTACCAAACTATGCTACAACTGCTGACTTATTTACCTTAAAATTTGGTTATGTTACAGAGATGGGGAGCCAGGACATAGAAATGAAGGATCGGGGCTTTGAAAATATTCAGACCTCTTCTCTCCCTTGGGGAAGCTTAGCACTCTTCTTATGATGGCCTGGGTCACAGCTGAAGGACCCAATAAACTTTAAGAACTGAACTGAAATCTTCACCTGTCAGGCTGGCTCTTAACTGTGGTATCACTTCTGAGCCCTGGGGGTTGCACAGTATCTCTGTTCTGTGTTGCTATTTGACAAGATACTCTCCCTGTAGACCAGAGAACTGTTGATCTAATCCTTTTACCCCTTTCCAGCCATTTGCAATTTAGGTGTGTTCAGAAGTTATACACTAAGCAGGTTTCTGTTCACCTTGCAGTAAGTCTTCACTCTTAATGGTTTTGAGAAGGCTTTATGGGCTTCGTTCCTCTTTGTCCTACAGTTTTTGTGCAATAGCTCTGCTGTAGGGTGTCTTTGGAGTAATTGCAAGGCCCCTTTCCTGTGCAGACTAGGATCTAAACTTATGGCCAGAGATAAAGTTGAGAGGACTGGAGCACTAACAGTGAGAGATTCTGGCCATTCTAAGCAATAGATGCCTCACCAGAAATTCTCCTCATACTAGATTCTCCCCTTACTTATTCACATATTTCTCTGAAATTATTCCCAGGAGACTTCAAGGCAAGTCTGAAATTTGAAGAAAGAATGGACGGGCAGATATTCAGATACTTGTTCAGATATCACTCGGACTCTTGAGAGACTTGTTCCAGTCTGATACAGCCTTCAGTTTTCCTTCCTGGGTGCTAAGTGAGGCTTTCCTGTCTAGGCACTTAATGGAAACTTTGAGCTGAACTGACTAATCTAGCTTTGCTGCATGCTGCTGGTGTAATTAGGGACCTTGCTGCTTGTCTTTGATTTCATATTTCACGTGCTTGTCTGAACTATAAGCTGCTTGGGGAAGTGATTGTGTCTCAGTACTCTGCATATTGGTGCATTAGTATTGATGCACAAGTACATATCACTGCATTTTCACAATAAGGGCAATATTAACAAGAGGGTGGTGTTTATTTCTGTGAAGGGAATAAACAAAAATGCTATGCTTGTTTCAACCTCATTGAAAAGTTTAAGTAGTCAGGTTAAAATATGCCTGATGTTTTTGCTGGTTAACTGCTACAAGTCAGCCAGCTGGGGGAGTGCAAAACGCTTCCTACAGGATTTTCAGATTACCTTGAGGTTTCTCTTTAATTTTCCCTGACAGTGCTTTCCTACATATTTTTCAAAAGCTGGAGGATTTTTTTCCCTTCACTATTTTTAAAGTAAATTAGGACATGTTTTGGGGGCCTCAAACCCTTGGCAGTACTTCATGCTGACAATTTGCCACGTACAGCAAAGAGCTGCTCAGAGGTATTTTTTTCACTAGCTAGTTATAACACCCAAAGCTGAAACTTCCCTGTAACAATTTATGCCACTTAGGCTTCGTGTTCCTGGTAATGTCATCATTGATTACATTTTTAAATGGCAAGACTCAGTAGCCAGAGATGGTATCTGCAGTCTAAGTAGCTCAGCACCAGGGGTATATTTTTGTATGACGTATTAGTCAGGCAGAACAAGGGGTCTTCATGATCTTTCACTGGAAAGTACCTGATTTGTTAGAGAGTTGTGAAGAACTGTGATTGGTGTTCTTGGTGCAGCTTAGAAAAATAAGGGATTGCAAAAGGCACGCTACTGCTGGGCTTTTTTGCTATCCTTTGTACCATCTCATGGGGAATAGGCACCAGAAAAGGGTTGGGAATGCTATTTCTAGTCTGAGCCCTTGATTCCTAGACTGATTCAGTCATACTCCACAAAGTCCATCTGTGTGGAAAGGCTGATGTGCTCTCTACACCACAGGTGTTGTATACATGATCTTTATACAAAAGGTGGGTATAAGAAAGAAAACCCTACATGGGGTTCTGTAGAGGAGTTAAGAGCAAACTTTGTCCTGTCACAATCACTTATATAAAAGTCCATTGGCTTGCCAGTGTTGCCAGTCAGTCTTCCAGCTGCAAGGTTAAGGGGGACCCAGTGCCTGGGGAATGGTTAAAATCAAGTTTAAAAGGAAGGAAAATCTGACAACTAACCTGTTATACTGGTGAAAAAATTCCAAAGCAACTTTGCAAGCTTGGAATGAAGGTCACTTTCTGAAATCAACAAACCTTTGTGTAAATTGATATGACATCACAACAATAGTTTTGTGTATTGTTTGAACACTTGATGCAAGTTTTGATGCAAGTGGATCTTGCAGCTTTAGACCACTGCAGCTCTGCCTTAATTTTCTCTTTTACAAGCTGTGAGGAGGGAGTGGCTCAAGTAGGCATGAGTTCTTACATTCCCAAACATTCTTTTGGTTCTGTTATGATATTTTAATGTTTTCCCAGGGTCTATTCTTGCTGAAGTCTGCCTTATTCTTATAAGGAATGTGTCTTAGCCTAAGTCTGTTTCTCTTTTGGAAAACCCCAAAGCTAAGGCCTAGGACAGCACAGCATTGTTCAGATCTCAGTGTTTTCTTCTCTGAAAATGTCAGCTAAAAAAAATAGGAATTATAAGTCTTTAGTCATTGTCGTAATGCAGGCTACATAGCAGCCAGAGCTTCTTTATGTATGTCATGCATCTTTTCACCACACCCCTGCAAGAGGGAGGTGTTACACTTGTGTTACAGAGGGAGAATTGAGGCACAAGAGGATTTCATCCTAAAAATGTCAACCAGAAGAGCAACATACTGTTGCTCTTAAGACGTATCCTGGCTCAATACTGGCAGCTGAAGGTTTGAGATAAGTTACTGCTTGCTTTTATGGGTACCTTTTATACCATTTTGACAGCACAAAGTGCCTCTTGCCTGTCTCTCATCAGTACAACTGTGCTTAAAAGGGTGGCTGGGGAGCAGCAGTGAAAAACTGCTCATGTTCTGTAAGGTGTAGCTTTTTCAGTCAAACAGCCTAGTGTCCAAACTTCCTGGAACAACTCATGCTACCAGCTTTTGCCATCCTTTCCATCCTGTGATAAAAGTCAGAATTACACCTGCAAGCAGGCATTTTCAGTTGCCTTCTGGCCAGATCCTTTCAGTGGCAAAAGGATTAGATAGTGCCAGATACCAGCTAAACTTTGATGTTTTCTGTTGGGGAAATCCATGGCTTGCCACTTAGCTTACGTTTAAAAGGTCTAATCAGACTAGACAGATGCCTGTGAAAACTTGCTTCTGAAGGAGAAGCTGATCCCTTCGTGGCAGAAGGAGGACAGGGAGTGCAGAATGCATTTGAGCTATATTCTGTGAGCGTTGGCTTCCCAGTCTGTTCTCTAGCTTTTTGGGGTTCATAGAGTTTTTGGAAGCTTTCTACAGCTGGCTAACTGATCTCAAAGCACGAGCTTTGCCACCTACAATGTCAGGACTTGTCTGGAAGATGCAATTTTGTGCAGTAATTGCTTCATTTTATGTGGTGAAAGTCATGATGACAGTGCCTGGTGATGTTAAATGTTTACTGGTGATAAAATTGGGGTAGGTGGCAATAGAAGGAACTGACTTTAGCTAGTGGCAGTATGTTTCCAAACCTTGCTCTCTGTTCCTGGCAACTATTTTAAAGAATTCAAATGAGTGTGTAAGCTGGCTGTAGCACTTTTCTACAACCTTTCTTCTGACAGCTCTACATATGCAAATGTGCATGGCAAAAAGTTCAGCCCTTCTTATGGTTGTGATAACTTGAGGACTATTAGCATAGTACAGGTTCTACCATCTATTCCTTCTATATTCACTGTTTTTTCTGCATGTCAAGCAACATATCTAGGGGATTTGCTAAAGCCCCAATTTCGCAGTCTGAGTGGGAAAATTTATACTTGTATTTTCTATCTTTGTTATTTTTTAGCAAAATGAAATGCTTTCACTTACAGGGAAAAGTTTTAAAATATGAATATTTGTGCCCTAAAGCTAAATGATGAAGGAAATTGTACAAAAATATTAAATCAATGTTTCTCCTCAATGTATCTTTCTACTAATCTTCATAGAGCCCTAATTTTATACTCACTGGCTTCTCTTCATCTCAGTTTTTTCATCTGTTAAATGATGTCTATAATTAGCCTGTCTTTTGCAGCTTTTACCATTTTGGCTCTTTTGGTACTTGGTTTACTGTATTATTAAGAATAAATGAGAATGAAGCAAATCATAAACCATAATCACTTTTGTATCTTTTTCTTATTCTTTCCTTTTTCTCTTGCTCTCTCGGATTGTCATGTTGAACCTGAGAGGGCCTTAGCATCCACTGCTACTAAGTTAGTTGCTGTGAAGTAGCCTTGAATGGCAAATGAAGACTAAGTTCAAAATCCCTCACTGGGAACTGTTTGCCATGGCTACCTCATGATTGGTTGCATATCAAATTATCTCTTGGAAGTAATGTTAGGGAAGATGTATTATCTCAGCTGTAAAACCTCTCTACTATTCAGTAAGCACAGAAGCAAGTGTGGAATAACTAGTCAGAGTTCTGCACTCACAGCAAGTGGGGCCCAGCTGTCTGCTCAACCAGCGTGAGCCTAGCACACTGGTTAAGGGCTGAAAACAGTCTCAGTGGGATGCCGGTGTGCCATACGTTACATGGATTATAACAGAAACATACCCAACAAAATGAGTTCCTCTCCTGCTAGCAACCTGAAATAAAAGGCTAAGGGGAGGGGAGGCCTGCAGTATAAAGGAAACTCTTATCCCAGAAATATTGGCCTAGGAGAGCCCATAGCTCCAGGACACTAGATTGTGAGATGCAATAAATCACCTG
Source organism: Dromaius novaehollandiae (assembly GCF_036370855.1). Taxonomy (NCBI): domain Eukaryota; kingdom Metazoa; phylum Chordata; class Aves; order Casuariiformes; family Dromaiidae; genus Dromaius; species Dromaius novaehollandiae. The sequence goes on from NC_088123.1 coordinate 7,218,490, forward strand.
TCCTCATTGAGGTCATGTTATTGCAAGGTGCATAACAAAAGGAGATACAACTTGAGCATGCGATAAGTGTTGCTTTTTTTCCCCTTGTACCCTATGACCATTAAGTTCAATTTTTCTTTCAAGAAGAGAATGAATCAGACTAAACTGTCTCTTTTCTGTTCCTGAGAGGCCTTTTGACAGGTAATTGGTGACTTGTTGATAAATCTACCTCCAAGTCCTTAGTAGTCAGCCTGCTGACTTTGCCTGCCTGTGGAGCAGACTGTTAAACCAACCCACCCCATGCAAGACTGCGGATGAGGTAGATGACAGAACTTTCTCTTGCACTGTTGGAACTTTCTGTACTATCTCTGAGTTACCACCTTGCCTAGATTCAAGACAATGACAGAAAGAAAGCTTTAGATTGGTGATCTAGGAGAAAAGCTGATCTGTAAAGGAGTAAATCTTGAATGAATGGAGTTGATCACATCTTGTGATTTGGATGACAATTTTTGTTTCTAACTCTGCAAATCCCAGTTGCTGTGACTTTGCATCTTGTTTTGCAAAGGTTAATGCTAATCCATGTATTAGAGTATATTGAAGTAGTGGCCTGCAGGCATCTGGCAACACTTTTTTGTGGACAGTGTTAAGACATTCACTGTACCTGCTTATCCCTTACATATTCTTTTCTCTGGGGCAGATGCCATTTGAAATAATTATAGTATGTTGAAATTTGTAGGTGACAAGCTGTGGACTCAAGAAGGCAGAATCATCATCTTTATTCAACTGTAAACCAGGACTGTTTGCAGTGATGCTATTAGAGCTGTATCAGTGCCAGGGAAAAAGCAGTTCAAAAGAAAGTCCCAGATTTTGCCATCATCTTCAGTGCTGCATCTCATCCCTATCTGTGCAAGTATGGCAAAAGTAGATGGAGAACGCCTCAATCCTGCCTAACTTGAAGGCTCTCAAGGCTGGGATGCTATGACAGAAGCAATATGCGAGTCTGTCATGATGGTGTGTTCAGTTCAGCTGTAATCCTTGCATTTGCTGTGGACTAGCAGTGACTGCAAAGGCTGTTACTATAGCTCAGCTGGTGTAAAAAGTATTTCACACTTGTAACTAGGCCTACATATGTTTTGTGATTGCTAAATCACTTTTGCATTCTTGCAGAATGAAAATTTGTGCTCACCCTTTTAAGTTCCCTTTACTCTGCCAAAGCGTTGTAAAAGAGCTTTCCTATTGATCAGAATCTGTATGAGATTCATAGAAATAGTTTGAAAACCTCTTTTAAAAAATCTTATGCTATCATTTATGCCTTTACAAAGTGGGAGTGAATTGCCCCAATTCTGATTTTCTAAGCTTTATAACCCTCCATTTCTAGTCTGATATTGTATAATTCAGAGATAAACACACTAACTTAGATCTATGTACAATAGAACCAGATACAAATCAATTTTTTGCTATTTCTTTGTTCGGGGGAATCTATGGAGTACAGTATTAATTCACCGTGTACAAACTGGTATAAATAGAGCATTGCACTAGAAACATTCATTTAATTATCTAGTTCTCATCTGCAGGATGGAAAGAGATATCCTGTTTTGATTACTGGAGCCACTCTGAATCATAGGAAATTATAAAGCAAAGAAACAAGTGTGACAAGACTGTTTTATCTTTTGTGGCAGAATAAATGCTTTGGCAAATCTGTTGCAGAAGTTGAAGATGCACCCATGTATCCATCTCCCCCCACTTTTGGTAGTGAGCACTCCCATGGCAGAGTTTGCAGCAGGGAACATGTGCTTTTGTGTCAGCTATTGCAGGGTGCTGTTGTGTAATCCTCCAGTGAAAGAGAAAGCTAATATCTTTGTGACTTGCATTGCAGGGCTTGCTGCGCTCTTGCTAAATGCCTCTCTGGAGGCAAAGGGCCAGACCATAGAGAATTCTTACTAGGTACCTTACTTCCTGTGATGCTTCTACCCATCTAATCCTCAAACCCAGTGACCATGGGTCTCCTAAGAGGAATAGGTGGCTTTCAGCATCTTCAAAGCCTAGGAGAAAGACTAGAAGTATCTCTTCCCTTGCACCTGTGTCCTCCAGACCTCATTTTTCAGTTGTTAGGAGGTTCTGAAGGCTAAATTAGTGACGCAGACACTTTGCTGAGTCGTCTTTCTACCTTGTGTCTATAGATGAGTTGAAGTGATTCATTTCCTCAATGCTTTTCTTCCTGGACCTTTATACAAATGTAATCCAGTGAAGTGTCAGTCTGGCTGGAGTCAGAGTTCTGTACAAACTGACCCTGTTGTCTACACTGAAAATATGACTGATTACAAAAAAGTATGGCTGCTTTGGAGGGCTGTAGCTGTAAAAAATTGCCTAAGGGACTGAAAATGGAACTGAGATGATGAACATGTAATTACAGAATTGAGATACTCTCCAGTCCCAAAGTAGCATTTCACAGCTATTACTGCAAATGAGAGAAAGCATTTACTTCACTATTCATGTTTCTGTCTTTTAGAATGATTTTCATCTATTTTTATTTTGAAATGGGCATTAGCTCTCTTAGATTTAAAAATGAAACAGCACATGGTTTCAGGGGAGATTGAGAGTAGGCTCCTGCTTTTGTTTTTCAGTGGGGATGAAAGGGTTCCTTAATCTAGTGAAGAAAGGCATAACAAGAACCAGTAGAATGAGCAAGATAGATGTGAATTAGACCTAAGTTTGGTTGGTTGCCAATGGAACAGACTACCAGGGGAAGTGTTGTCTTCAAACCAAGACAGGATTCTTTTTACAAACTGTGTTTTAGTCAAAACTGGGTTTGTTCCATAAGTGAATGAAAAAAATGCAATGGTCTGTGTTAAATATGAGATCAAACTAAATTGTTAGCGTTTCTCTCTGGTATCGTGATTTCTGTGGATGTCTCATTTTTCTGATTACAAGTTATCAGTCCTCAGTTGAATAAACTAGTATACTAGATTTGACTGAAATTTTCTTAACTAAAGAGGTCCTTGAGGGGCAGGGGGATTTTTTTTCTAAAATGTTTTTTTATTGATATTCATTTAGCAAATATGTCCCAATAGTATTTTTACATAAGTAACTTTTAAAGAATATATTAACAAATGTCAAAATGAAAATTTAAAGCAACCATAAGAGATCAACTTTATAACTTGGCCCTGTTAGTACCCAGAAGAAATGTAAGCTGGGGAGGGGTGTAAGCCTGGAGATAGAGAAAGCTCTTGGGTAAAGTGCTGGTTAAGAGTTCTGATGTGAATGAATAAATGCTTTCACGTTGCTTATTTTTTTCTTGTTCAAAAGGAACAAGATTGTTGACAGGAAGAAATGAAAGATCTGTTGGAACTCATCATGAGCTCTTAATAGGAACTATCAAATAGAGTGGAGTTGCTAGACTTTTGCTCATGAGGAACAAAAATCATACAAGAACGGTGGCAGCAGGTATAGCTCCTGAGGAGCTTTGCTTTACTTGGAAAGAAGTGTTCTTCAGTCCTGTTTCATCGGGAGAGGATGGCAGAGATAGTGGCAGGACCAGTATCTGTGTTAGGCCATGTGCTGGAGGAACCATTTTTCATCATTTTGTATCATGGAAGGGGACTTAAGTAGATAGGTCAAGTGGGGGGAGCGTTTTTGGAGGTGTTTGCACAGTGCTTTTAAGTGGCTTATAAATGCTCATGTTGATACAGTGTCCCATTATTTTGGAACCTCTGAACCAGCCCAGTGATTTCCAAATGACTTTTTTTACAATTTTCTGGCAGAGGGGAGCAGCAGAGAACTTTCTCTAGAAACAAGAAAACTGATTATCTAGTTCTCCACAGAGCATTGGATAGTCTGGAGATTCAAGAGCCAAGCTAGGCATGTGGGTTAGGACATTACTGTCACAGACCAGTGGTCCTCTTCCTCATCAATCACAAATTTTTAATAAGGGCAGGACAAACTATACAACCTCTGTGACACACAGCAAGTGTCAAGGAGATAGATGCCTGCTGTTGTGAAGCATGTGAAGTGTCAGTTGCTTTAAAGAGTAAGAGTCCTCAGAAGGTGCTGTCTTTTTATAACATGAACTTACATGATCTGACAGACACATGTTCCAAAACTGAATTAATACATCATTCACAGCACTGGCTGGAATAGTTAATACATGTTTTGTGCCCCAGCAGAGAGGAAAATGGCCTGCTTTCCTTGCTTTATGACATATTAGACCTAAATAGGATTAATGATAAGGCTTTCTAACTTTATTTGCTTTAGAGAAGAACTATTTCTAAGGGAATGGTGAGGGAAGAGTTGTGAATAGATTATTTTCCCAATGTAGTATTTTAATAATATGTAACAGTTTTATATGCTATGATTGTGGGCTGAACAGAGGAGGTGACTTCACATGTGGAGAGCATGTGACAGAAATCAATTGCTGCAGATGAGTGGTCACAAGTGTAAAATTCACATGTATTTGTAGCCTGTGCACACCCAGTGCACCAATGTCTTTATAAAAGCTGAAGGATATGAATGTAACTCCCTAGCTTGCTTACAGACAGGCATTGGCTGTATAAAATTCTGTGAATTATCAATTCTAATTCTGAAAAATTGAAAGTATACCTCTAGAGAAGTAAAAGGTTGGATGATAGAGCTGTATTAAATCTAGATTGCTTGCTGCTGTTGTGAGCTAGACTTTTCAGAGGAGCAGCTCAAATTTTTAGAACTTTCTTCAAATCTTTCCTCTGGCATTCACTGAACTCCTTAGAAGAGCATTCTGTTCCTAGTAATCACCAGAATAGGATGGCTCTCTAGAAGACAGGTACAACTTATGAGAAAAAGTTAGTCTTGACCCTGACAGCAAATTTTATCACCTAGGTGTATGCACTCTCCAAAGAAAATCAGAGCATTTCATTTGTTCCTGTAATAGTATTAATACTTCTGTCCATGCAGAAATTGCAGAACAGAGATCAAGTATGGCTAATTAAACAGCTAAAGATGGAAGTAAATGGATAAATCAGATTTTCCCCACTGTTGCTGTTGGAGCTAATTATTGAAATGTTAAGTGTATTAGACCAATGAATAATTAAACAAAATTGTAAATTAAGCATCTCTTTGACATAAGTTTGAAAAGAACATGTTAGTTCTATTCCTCTGACACCTCCCCTTCTCTCTGTGCAATATGGGGTTCCAAACAAGGGAAAAGATGTCCTTGCAACTGAATATTGCCTCAGTAGCTTCTCTTCACTGGATTGCTTCTTTACTGCTTAGTTCTAGCTATCTTTTTTTAAAAAAGGTTAACTAGATGTTTACCAGAATGAATGTCAAATCTCCTTACTGGCAGGAGCTGGGAGGGTGCGTTAGGAGATGGTACGCACTACACTTCTCATTTTTTTTCTTCCATCCTTCCTAAGCATTTGTCAGTGGTCACTGGTAGAGAATACAGAGTTAGCCTGGTTGACTTAGAACAAATTCCCACTGTATAAAGTACAGTATCAGCAGGAAAATCATGTAACCCTTCCTTAATCTGTCTGAAGGGGTTCATTTTGCTTTCATGCCATGTGTACTGGGTAGTAGCAGAACATTAAAACCAAACTAACCTAAGCATTTGTCAGTGGTCACTGGTAGAGAATACAGAGTTAGCCTGGTTGACTTTATACAGTGGGAATTTGTTCCAAGTACAGTATCAGCAGGAAAATCATGTAACCCTTCCTTAATCTGTCTGAAGGGGTTCATTTTGCTTTCATGCCATGTGTACTGGGTAGTAGCAGAACATTAAAACCAAACTAATCTTTATGAAGGTGCTGCCTTGTGCCTCCCTCACACTCTTCTCTTTCAAAAATACCTGTTCTCTGCAAGTTGTTGTAAACGTAGTGTTTGTCACTTGTGCTCCATTTATTTCATAGTCAGTGTACCCATCCCAAGTAGTGCTTGGCGCTTAGCCATGTATTGAACCTTCAAGTAGGTACATAATCTGTTTGACCTTGGAGCGCACTCCGAAGTGTTTTCCTTAAAAAGGGCTTAAAATCTCACCATCTTGTAGAATTTAATGTTTGGGCCAAAATGGTGTAGAGAGCTTAGCCTGGTGCAGAGTTTCAGTCTCTATGCTTGTTCTTTATCTAGCATGTATATTGTGGAGTTAGGTGGCTAAAGTACTGATGTGGTCCCTTAGGTGAAGAGGTGATGTATGATTTATGCAAAATATGAATTGGAGGGCTTCCTAAGGCACCATTCTTTCAGTGTGTTTTGCAGCAGCATGATTTTGTCTTCTGCAGGTCACAGCCTGATATGTTGATGGCAGTCTGTCGGAGATGTTTAGCATTAATATGCTGGGCTATAAACTTCTGTAGCAAAGGAGTGGTGGGTATATGTTCCTTCCTTGTTGGATTGTCAAAAACTTGAAGCAGAGAAAGTAGATGGGCACAAAGAGGCTGTAACATCTTCATTGAGAGTCAGAGCCTCTGAACTAAACTCTGCACTGTGTCATACTGGAAAAATAAGGGGTGGGGGGGAGACACTTGGATGTTAGTGGTTGCTTTTTGTAAGCATTTTGCAGAAAACTTTGACCTCTTAATTATGTGATTTTTTTGCTTTAGCGTCTTTGAGAATATGGTGTGTGATGCAAATTGGAAGCAGACTTATGAACTTGGATGTTTTGTGGTGTTAAGATTCAGTTTTCTCTAAATAGTTACTGGCAATAGAGCAGTTATTACCTATTTAGGATGCCACAGTATTTAAACTTATGAGTAAAGCCAGAACGGATGAAGATAAATCATAATTAAAGAGGTTATGATTTCTTGTTAAACTTTCTACTTCATCTGCATGAAAACTGTTCTTTATTTCAGTGGAAACAGTGATATTTATTGACAAAGCAGACTACATTTAAGAGTTAAACCAGCATTTCAGAATACTTAATTTTCCACACAAGTTTTGCTGTGCATATTACCGCATACATAAATGGTATAGATCAGCATGAGCACATTGATTTGATCTAACTAAGGATCTGGCCTTTTCCATTCAGTGAGGCTGTGGGAGTCTAAAGCAGCTTACATGTGTTAAGTGGTCTGGCAGCACGATGCCATTGAATGGACCCTGGTGTGCCAGTGAACTAAAATGGCCTTGAAATGGTCACGAGTAATTCTCTGTAATCTACTTCTTAATGTACTAAAGCCACAACTGCAGAGATAGGATGGAAAGTTATTTTATGTAGATAAAAATGATTTTTTGAAGCAAGCTGCCTTTTTCTTTCTTTATGGTCCATACTTACTCAAGGTAAAAGATTAATGAAACATTTAAATAATGCTACCCTGGACATAAACACATTGTTCAGTAATTCATCCAGCTGTTAATCAGACTTGAAAGAAAATCATAGTCAAGTTCATTCATCCCTTGGATATGTTATTTTAGATCAATTTTTGTTCTCAAGAAGTCAAACCACTTGGATGAACTAACTGGTAATCTGCAGAGTTCCTCAAGATCCTGAGCTTAACACTTCAGCGGTAGTGAAAAGGTAAAGCAGTTTATTTAGGCCATAATTAGAGGAGAGCCCTCACATACATAAATGCATTTGAAGGCTGTGACTTAATTTTTCTCTTCACTATTTAAAATGCATAACCAGGGTCTCTTCCCCCCCACCATCCCCCCCCCCAGACAGGGTGAGTGGTACACCTGGGCTGATAACTTGTCAATCACAAGCATAATTCGGACTTGCAGGATAGTTGAAGCTGGAGGGGCCTCTGGAGATGGTCTAGTGCAGCCCCTGTGTTCAAAGCAGGGTCAGCTAGAGCAGGTTGCTCAGGGCTATGTCCAGTCAAACTCTTTGGATATGTCCAAGGAAGGACACTCCATAGCCTCTCTGAGCAGCCAGTTCCAGTATTTGACTGCTTTCACAGTTGATTTTTTTCCTGAAATTTCAGTGGAATTTCCTGTATTTCAATTTGTGCCTGTTGCCTCTCATACTGTCACTGGGCACCACTGAGAAAAGTCTGGCTCTGTCACCTTTACTCCTTTGCATCAGATAATTGCGTGACAATAAGAAAGCTAAGGTGGGGAAGACAGGGCCTGGAAAATGAGGCTTCTAATAGAGGCTGGCAGGCTGACTGTAGAATTAGAAGTTGCCAAGAAATTTCACTGCCTAAGGCAGGCTTATCTGAACAGGTGAGACTGCAAAAGGAATCCCCAGTGCTGGACACCTTAGGACCTTGATCCAAAGTCCTTTGTCAGTAGACAGAATCCCACTGATCTTCATGTAATCTCATTTTTAATCTGAACTTCTGCCTGAATCAGAGGTGCAGTGTGTTAACCGATTTCCTTCAAAGCAATATGCAGAGTGTGTTTAAAATAGAAATTCTGTTTTTAAAAAAAACCTAAGTGTCTTACCAACTAATCAAGGCTATTTCCTTGCAGCCATCATCTATAAATAACCCTTAAATGGCATATGATTTCTAAAGCTAAATGTGTTTTAAAAAATTAAAAACAGATTGTATTACAGCAAGAAAAGGTTTTCTTCTGGAACTACAAAAGAGCTGTTTTCAGCAGGGTATGGAATCCATTGGTTGTGCATTAAACAACAGTTTATTGGCCTTGTAAAGGAAAAACAATCTGCTGTCTGTTTTCTCCTTATGGGTCAGTAGAGAGTTTGGTGGCTGAACGTAGGAAGGGTGTTGGTGTGTGGAAAAATACAGTTGTAATTTGGGGCTTCATTGTTGTTGATTTGTCTGGTAGGGTTATCCAAATAGATGCACAAAATGTATTCTCTTTTCTGGAGTTGCTTCCTGCAAGAATTAAAGAAATAATTGGCTTTTGGGGTTGTAGGTATTTAAGTTCAATCTGTGGCTTTTTATTACTATTTGAAAATTCTAGTAGTTCCAGATTTCACGGGGGGGGGGGGGGGGGGGGAAGTGTTTTGATCAAGCATGTTGGCACTTGTGGAGCAGGGACCATGTCTAATGAGATTGTAGTGCACTCCTGATCTAAATACTGTTTGTGTGCTAGGGTGGGAGATCTGGGTTGGTTTCTTAGTCATAAGTCTACCCTTCTGTAGATAGATACCCATCTGTAAATAGAGAGTAATGTTGTATTTTCCATCCCAAAATTGTACAGTACGGAGTAAAGGGACTACTCACTGGAATCTTTCCCTAGATGCTAGAATAGGCAAATGCAAGTTTTTCTGTGCAAGTCTCAGACTTTGGCTCTGAACCATGCAGGTCACTAGTCTGCTCTCTAGTAGCTTCCTGTTAGCTAAGCATCTGTGCTAGCCAGCAAAAATCTTTGTCAGGATTGTTGTTGTGTGAATATAATGGTTTTGGCCCATCTGGGAAAAGCAAGCAGTTTCTAAGGGCCAAAGAATTAACTTAATGGCTCATTTCTGTGCATTAGAGGCTGTTATATTAATTACAGGCAGAGATAACATCGAAATATATTTCCAGGCGTAAGTTAAAGCATCCTTCTTGGACAAATGGTAAATGTTTTGTAATCAATACAAAACTCTAGTTTTTTAACCTCCTAATGTCTCTTAGTGACAGATTCCCAATGCTGTCTGGAGATGGTGCATAGAAGATGATAAATCTTGATGATATCTTAACTCCAAATTATTAATCTCTCTTCTTTGATGTTACATAATTGGTAGTGATTGTATTGATGTTCCTGAGTGGACTTGAGAGGCTACAGGCTTAGCTGTAAGAAAGGTTTACCACTAACTCTACAACACAGATGGCAAATCATAGCCTGGTGATGGGAAGCCCATGTGGTGGGCAGTATCCTGTCTGCAGTCTGAAATGACACCTTGTCCCTTTATCGCTGTGGCAGGAAAGGCTTCGGTTTAGAGGGAGCTTTGACTACTCCAAAGCCAAACAAAAATCCTGTTGCGGATGAAGTATGTTTTAGTCAAGTAACAGGAACTAGCAACATGCTGCCTTCAGATATGAACACGCCTTTACTCATAAGATTTGTTGGTGTAAATGTATGAAAACTAGGCAAAGCACAAAGTGTGGTTTTTTTAATGAACGCGTGCAACAGAGTGTGGACTTTGGGTTACTACTCAGATCTGTTAGTGGAAGCCCTTAGTAATCTGACAGGTAGCCTTGGCTAAGAAAAAATTCCTTTTTTTTCTTGCATGTTTAACTCTTCCCCTCCCCCACCCCTGATGTCTTGTCATAAAACTTGGATCAAATACTTTTTTCTCTTCTTCCTCAAAAAATTCTTGTCCAAAAAAGCCCATCTGTGTCTCTATGGCATGCCAGAAAAGAAATACTGAAGTGTCTTGGAGACGGAGTTTGATTCCATTTGCATTGGGATAAATCCATTAATTTTTTTCTCCAGTAATAAGGTGGTCTTAAATCTTTTGTTTCTAATGTGTGTGTTCTGAAAAGCCAGGGTCCCGTTTCAGATGGAGAGTCACAGTAGTAGAGGGATTTTGGAGAAGTTCTTTGAGCATAAGAGAATTAATGTCCTTAGGTTTTTTGAAGTCATCAGTTCTCCAATGACTATGGACAACTTCACTGTGAATCTTTTCATATTACAGTGAGATCACTGTCAAATCAATTTCAACTGAGTTATCAACTTTTGAAGAAAACCATATGAAATGGGTGGCTATTTAAAAATAGTTTCATATATGAACTGTGATTTTTACCTTTGTAATGGAACCAACAATTTTACCTTTCTATTAAGTTACTGAGCTGTGTGGTGGTTGTAACAACACCCTTAGATAAGAACAGAAAGATGTCTCTTTCCTGATGTATTATTTCTAGTACGCATTGCTATTACTACTTATTGCCTGCAATTTTGAAGGACAAATGTCTGTCCTTTAAACTCTGAACAAGTGCCTTTGGGAGTGATTTCCGGCACCATTTAAACTTTAGCTGGTAAAAGCTTTATTGTGATAGTGCCAATCCCTTTCAACAGTTACTTTTAACACAAGGACCACCTACTGTGTATATGGGGGTAGTGGCAAAAAGAAATATATAATAGGAGAGGGTTTATATAAAATTTGTTTTCCAGATTTGATTGAGGTTTTGGTAGGGGAGGGGGCTTAGCTCTGTGTGTACTTTGTATATTCATTACAAAACAAAACACTTTGTTTTGAAAATATACCATTTAATCAAATGGATATGGTTTAAATCATAATGGTTGGTTTAAATCACCAATGTCTTGGATTTCCAGTTACATTGCCTTGAGCAAGCAATAAAGGTCTGAGAGGAGCATGGCTAGCAAATAGGATGTTAATGCTGCTGGTGCCATTATTAATCTAATGGTCCTTTCCAATGTTCTGTCACACTTGCGTGTGGTAATGTCAAAATAACTTTGTTAAAGAGCAAAGCTTAACCTGACCTTCAAAGCACTCAGGCTCTACTACTTAATGCACTCTGATTCATCATTACAGTTGTCATCTGGAACTCTGCAAATCAGTATAAACAATTTGAAATGATGTATATAACTTTGAAAAGAAACCCCAGGCCGCTTCACCTGATGTAAATCAGCAAAGCTCTGCTGACTTCATGGGACCCTGCAGATTTACAATAGCTGAGGATCTAGCTCTGTGGTCTAACTTCACTTAAAAGGGTGCTGCTTAAAAATTTCACTTTCTTAATAGAAAATATATAAGAATAGAGATAGTGGCTTATCTTGTGGATATAAGATTTCAAACAAATGGAGTACTTTTCAAATGCTTGGCACTTTTCAAACAGCCATTGAGTATGAGTGTATACTTCACTGGCTACTTAAATTCATTCAGCGTGACATCCAAAATAACTATCCTTTTGTGATTCTGAGAATTCGGAGCATCTCACTTTATTCATTGCAGATTTCTACAATCAACAGCAGATGGATTCAAATGACTACAGGAAAAAGTAAGTGGCTTTTGATAGATAAACCCTACAGATGGAAAGAAACTCAAATATGTTTATGGAGAGGATGGAGGTGAGGACTAAAGGCAGCAGAAGACAACTGGTAAGTTAGATAAGTTCATGGGTACTGAACTTCTCAGCTCACTGGGAAGGTAGCTGCTTAATCCTTATGTTTTCAGTGGGTACTGAAGACACTGTCTTATTTAGGGCATATGCTGGTGTATAGGCATCACACCAAAACTTAATAGAAGGCAAACTGCATGCTTACTGAAATAGTCCATTTGGTGCTGTGATACTACACCTTCATTATTGTTTGAGTAGTCTGTTGTCAGATGTCTTTAGGGCATTCAGATGGCTAGATATTTTGCATGTGAAACAATACTGAGTAAGAGAAGTTTGTTCTTAACAAATTGATATTTTCTTCCAGTTGATTCATTTTACTGTGTTAAATAGTGAAAATAACAGGCTCTGAATTAACACTTTACCATTGGCTATTTTAGGTGTTTTTCTTGGGTAAAAGCAATCAACTAGTTTGGCTTTGGAAGATTATAATGAAAAGAATAATCCACTTGGATATAAAAAAAAAAAGGGGGGGGGGAGATTGTATGGAATGCAGTACTGTATTTTGACATGCAGAAAAAAATATTCTGGGTTGATTCATCTTACTTAGCATTGCTACTGGAAAGGTGTTACTTTAGGATTAAATTGATACCTCAAGTTATATAAACTTTAGTCTCCAAATTAAGCACCACTAAAAAGAGGCTCTTGGTCTATAACATTTGGTCATGTTTTGCATTCTGCTGGGTTTATCAATAGTCTGTGATACTAGCAAAATAAGAGTTGAAGTAGTGGACCCATCTTCGAAAGCAAACTGTTTTGTCAGTCATAGGTGTGTGTACTTAAAGATTGTCAAATTTTTGTAGATTTCAGAGGGTGCTAGATAGCTGTGTAACTTTCATAATCTGATCTTTGCTTGCTAACAGATTTTGAAAGATACTTAGGCATTGCTTACTCTGAGAGACTGGTTCCTACTTGCCACCGATGTTCTGAGTCCATGCAAAAGCTGAAAGCCAGAATGAAGGTCCTTAGGCAGGTAGATGTTTTTAAAAATATTCATGCTATAAGCATTCTATTTTATTTAAAATACTGCAATTATTATAGCAAGTTTCACTGGCTGTATGAACACCCCATCAGTTTTACCTAATCGCTGTGTCTTAATAATACACTGTAACAGGGACTTCACAAATGAATTTTATTTCTTAATTTGCTTTCTAGTGCTTGCTTCTTATCAATATCCTCTATTTTTGTGCTTTGTGGAAAGGCAACTAGAAGTGCCTTATCTGTTTTTTAACGCTATTCACTACTGCCTATATTTTTATAATGCTTATTGTTCATCTCTTTAAAACAATGTCAGCATTTTTAATCTCTAATGTAAGCAACTGTGGCTTAGTAACTGTTCAGTTCTCTCCTGACACCTTGCAACCAGGTGAATGCTGTTACACCAGCAGCTTGATGAGGATAATTAATAACTTTGTAGAGCAAATGCAGCATTCAGCAGTGGAATCATCAGTATGATTTTAATACAGATGGCTTTGCTAGCAGCCAGCCAGTGTGCTTAATGGGCTTAAACAAAATAATAATGAATGACTCTTGGTTTGATATGTGGGCCAAAATGTCACTAGCATCCTGAGATAGTGATGCTTGACCTACTTGCATCTTTATCTGCATTGTGCCATGTCCATTTCTCTTCCTGTACTGCTTCATCTGTAGCCTTGCTTGCTCCATCAAGCCTCTAACATACACTGCAGTCACTTGCTGTCAGAAGCATTCACCCTTTCTTCCATCACTGCTCAGGAAGCCCGTATCAATAAGATATTGTTGTTACATAGCTGTCATTTCTACCCTGCAACAAATCTTGTCGCTGCAGAGTGTCTGGAGGTTGCAGATGCCTAATAATGTTTTTCCCTGCTCTGTCAATTGATTTCAAGGCTATATACTCATGTCAGACTGAATGTACAGTGTAAGGTGCAGGGAGCCTGCCTGTGGTAAGGTTTTGTAGAGATTCTGGCAGTAATACATTACACTCATTTCTAAACAAATGTTAAGTTTTTCCTCCCTTGTATTAATCTTTGAGCTTTATCTGCTCTGCTCCTGGACAGGCTGAAAGACAGTTAAAGCATTGTCTCTATTTCCTGCTGAAACCTTGCTGTGTTTGGAGAGTAAACCTGCAGAACATGCTCCATGTGAAGGCCTTTATACAGGGTGAGACAGACTGCTGAGTTTGGTAAATAGGTCTACAACAGAATTCACCCTTATCTACACAAAATTAATACCCAAGTTAAAAGCACTAAAAATAGATTAAACAACTCCAGAAGTGGGCTAAGACCTTTGGTTGTCTGTTCCCACTCCGAGGGTGGGAAGCTTCTTTATTTTGCTTCTAGAAGGTTCAATTGGGTGACTGTATGATGGATGTGTGCTTCACCTCAGAATGGAGAGAAGAAAAAAACTCTCCATATTGCAGTTTATGCTGTGAAAAAGAAAATTCCATCCTACCTCTGGTCTAGTAAGGTTCTACTTAACTTTAGATTTGCATGTAATTTGGGGAATAAAAGCATATCTAATTTTCATGACTGATTGGAGGGCCGCCATCTTTCTCAACAAAAGTGGCCTCTTCCCTGGTTTGAGTAAGAAGTTGTTACTAATTCTGTGTGTGCCAGGGAGCTGATGGGACTTTTAAAGCAACTTCTATTTGCTAATGAAAAGCTATAGTTAGGTTATGTCTACGCTGCAGCTTGGTGTCAGGCTGTAGTTTAGCAGAAGTAGCCAAACAAGTGTTAAATTAGTTTTACAGAAAATGCAGTGATGTGTAGAATTCAGATACCTGAAAAGGTAAACTATATCCCTGTCTAGTTAGCAGGAACTCGCAGCTTGTGTTCTCTCTGGTAGTTCATTTTAGTGTTTTCTTAGAAAAACATTGGATAGTGCTGAATACCTGCTAATCTCAGAACATCAGAAAATCCAGTTGAATTATCAGATTAACTGGCCATGTTGTAAGTTGGTGTACTGAGAAGTGTGTGATAACTTACAAATCCAACAGATGGTTGGACCCTGATAAATGGCAACAATTTGGGTTCCATTAAGAGGTTGCACACCTCTGTGGCCATTGTGTTCTTGTACTTAAAGGTAATTACATCTGTCAATATCATGTTTTCACTTGGCATGTTTTTGTTTTTGTTTGTAACTGATTACTGCTTTCCTGAACTGACTCAATTCTCTGACCAAGAGTTAGCTGTGCAGTTGATATACAACTGAAAAGATCTTTTTCTGAAGGGAAGATCACTGCAGTGGGAAATGGCAGTAACAAGGAGGCTGGTGTGGGACATAGAGTAAAGAGAAATGGAAAAGGTTTCTGGCTCCATATATCTATTTTTGTTTAGGGAAGACATGTTTTGTCTGGGTAATAAACTGGGTGCTGAGGGCAAAAAACATAGGTAAATATTAGTCTTGTATGGAATGCTTCTGTAGACCCAGAGAAGGTTGGAGAAAAGTCCTGTTATCTACAAACTGGGCAGTAGAATCTAATCCACTGCCTAGGACTTCAGTCAACTTTGTGTTCCATATGTACACAGATGCATATATACACCCATTCTCTTTAACAGATTCCACTTTGAATTATTAAAGTTGTCTTCTCAGACTCTTCTGAACTTGTCAAATATATTCTATCATGAGGCATACTAATCTGGAGTATGGAAATGAAGGGCAGAGCTGCTAAATCAAGATATGAGTGTAAATGCATTTCTAATGAACACATTGTGTTAAATAATGGCAATATCACTAGGACTAAGGGATACTTAAAAGAGGAAGAAAAAGAAAGGTCTTTTTACTCCTGGAATTATACACAGTGTCTGAATGTAATGCGCCATTACTCTGAGAAAGTGCAAGATTTGCCACCTTTTGCTGCACACCTACTTTCTGTCTTCTCAGTTTGTTCTTTCAAAGTGTCAATAGCTGAACACTTTGAACTTCCAAAGCTTCCGGGAACCATTTTTGTTCTGAACTCAATCTGTTACGCTATCTCCTTAAAGCTTCTTTACTGTAGTGACCAAAGACCTCATTTGGAATGAGTTTCTTTGAATTGACTGCTGTAAAAATCCAGAAGAGAAATGTATTCTAATCTGCAAAGCCATACAGTTTGAGACAAGAAGGGGGAAGAAGAAAGGATATATACAGAAAATGCAAAATTAGCCTGGTCATGTGCATGCTTTTGGTCTGCAGTGAGGCGTTTTCTAAAGCATGATCAGAAGTAGGCTTAGGTAATGGCAGAAAAGGAGGAATGTAGGAGCTTGTCATGTGGCTTGCCAGGTTTTGATTTTTATAAGCATCATTTGGAAATTTCTTGCCTGGATCCTGCATTCCAGATAGGCTTCTTGCACTTCATGCCTGGCAGAAGAAAAAGAACCATAACATGATGTGGAAGAAGAGAGGAAGTATTTCTGAGTCTGACAAAATTGCTTTGGGAGGCTAAATTCTAGAGTTTGTCAGTCTAGAACAAAGCGGTTTATGGAGCAACCACAAGAAATTTAGTTGGGGACTTAAAAAAAAAAAAAAAAAAAAAAAAAAAAAAAGTGCTATACTTTGTTTTTCTTTCCAGATCATCATTCACATTCATTGTTCTCCTTGTAGTTCAATAGTAGATTAACCTTGTTCAGGTTTATCAAGGCTTCCAGATTGCTCTGTCTCCTCCCTATTAGATGACAATAAAGAATCTTTACTTTTCAAAGATCAGGGTCCTGTGGCAGGATGGAAATGGAGGAAAGGAAAAGTGGAGTCACAGCCAGATGCTGTTGGAGACTAAATGAGTCAGGAGATAGTGACCTTTTCCCTAGCTCTGTTGTAACTATTATCAAAGGTGAAAATATGATTAGGGAAGGGTGATGAGAAAGGCCCTCTGGGTGCAAAGGAGCAAGGGGATGAAGCCCCTGAGAGTTTTAATCTCTAGATCAGATTTGTGTTGGTATTTGGGGTTGCCTAGGTCCTCTGATTATCTTGAAACAAATACCAGAACAGTTAGGAGCATCATCTGATGCATGTTCAGTTCACTGTTCACTTTGAGTTCTGTGAGATTTAGGTCAGCTTCTACACACTGCATCTGAGTAATGAACAGATGATGAGACATGGAGGAAAAATGGTTAGTATTTAACAAGGAGAAAAGGAGTAAAAGATACTCAAGTGCGAGAGTCGCAAATGGAGGGGTAAGGAGTTTCTGTAGCTTGGTGGTTAGAGATGGGCCCTGGATAGTAAAATTGTTTTATTCCTATCCATAAGGCAAATATTTGTTACTGAATAGAGTAGAGGAACAAGCTCACAATCCCTAAGATTCAGAGCTTCTCAGTTCTTTGTAGTTATGACAGCAATTTGATGGTTGACTTAAGAAACTGAGGCAAAGTGACTTGCCAAATTCAGGAAAAATTGATATCAAGACTTCTGTATCGGGGAAATAAAAGATTTTAATTAACTGAGATCTTGATGAAAAAGTATTGAAGACAAAGCGTATATAACTTCCAAAATTAAGGGAAATTTTTGGCAGGTTGACATGATTCCAAATCAAATTTATCATTTATGTTCTAATGACATGAATATTCCAGTGACAATTTCCAGGTATTGGGCAACTTGTTTGAGAGAATTTTCATTCATCATATTGACAGTGACGTTAATCAAATTGACTATCCTTAACAAAAAACCCTGCTTCATTTGAACTATATTGCTTTTCTGCCTGAGGGGGAACATTTATGCAATTAACAAAACCAGATCGAATGCTAATAAAGAAAACAAATGAGGATTTATGCATAATCTACAAAAGGACTGCAATCATTTAAGAGCATATAGGGCACTTTGGAAGAGAGGAATGAGTATTAATGATAAACAAGAAAAGGGCTTTCTGTTAAAACAGTGGTCAAGAAAGTATGTGGTTTGTTATGACTTCAGCTTTAGTACAGGAGAACCCACCATGGCTTATGGTATTTCATTGCTTTAGATAAAGTTCAAACTTCATACTCCTGTTAGGACAGTGTACTGTTTAGGAACAGAGTGATTTGATAATGATCTTTAGAGACAGTTGTCTAA
Organism: Dromaius novaehollandiae; assembly: GCF_036370855.1. Taxonomy (NCBI): domain Eukaryota; kingdom Metazoa; phylum Chordata; class Aves; order Casuariiformes; family Dromaiidae; genus Dromaius; species Dromaius novaehollandiae. The sequence continues at coordinate 7,236,408 of NC_088123.1, forward strand.
GCTATTATTTTAATAGGTGAACTGTAGAAGTTGTTCTGCCTTAATTGCTCTTTTGCCACTCTCAGCTCTTACAAGGAATAGAAAGAAAAGGAAAGTGTTTGGGAGCCCAACTCTTATGCTGAAAGTGACAGCTTGTGCCCCTCAAATCTGAATTACCTGAAGGCTCACAGCCCGACTTCCTGAGGCATCTCATACTGCCTGCTGCTGGAGACAGTGAGGAGCCTGTCTTTCAGGTCCAACAAGACAAATCTTTTGCTGGGTCTTTATCACTATTTTCCCAATCAAATCAGGTTTTACCAAAGTAGCCATGGTGCAGAAAAAGAAATAGAAATAGCCCCTCTTCTGAAGAGTGGTGCTTGGAAACTGGCTACAGTCGCTAACGATTCTTATTTCCTAAGTTTCTACTGCATAGAGTTCCTGCTACTAGTCTTAGCTACTGTCCTTTCTGCTCCCTTGCCCCACTCCAACTGTCCTTTCAGTTGGAAAGGTAGGATGGGTGACTACTGCCTCAAGGGATGAGAAAGCTATGATCGTAGATAGTTTAGAGCCTTTATCTGGTAGGAACATCCCTACTTCAGAGGGAAACAGAGCCAGAAAATATACAAAGCCTGTGTCAAGTTGATGATCACACATACCCAGTTGTAGGTGCAAAGGCACAAAGAGAAATTGTCAAATTCTTCTTGATGTGGGAAGGGAAATCGAGGTGGGAGGAGGGAAGTAAACCATAGCTGTGCATCTGAGGTTTCTCAAATGCACAAGCTGTCTGTTTCACTTCTGCTTTCCTTTGATTAGGATACAGGAAATAATTCATACAATTCACACCTTTTGTTGTCATAGTATTTAAGGTTTATCTTCAGTATTCTGTTACTTTCCTTTCTGTAATAAGGGTGGTGTGTTTTTACAGGTTTAAATCTGTACCTTTAAAATGCTTTGGCTGCTTCAGTTTTCTGCAGTGATTTAAATACAAACCATTGGGCAACTGACAAGGCTTGAAACAAATTCCTATCAGGAGAGACTTAAGATACAAGTCCCCACTGATGTTAGGACTGTTTAGTCTGCTTTATATAGTGCATCTGTATAGCGGAGATTCACTGCAGTAATACTGATTAATGTTTGTACAGATGGAGGCATCTTATAGAGAGAATTATTCAAATAATAAAACATAGTTCCGATGGATTTAGTGTTGGAAGGGTAACTTAGGCAGAATGGAGAAAAAGCAGTCTGACATTAGCAATGCAATTTCATCAGCAGCCTCCTAGTGTTAGCTGTGGCCTGTATCCTAGAAGCTGGGATCATACTTCAAGCTTCCAATAATTCCCCAAACTTCTGAAGCTTATAGAAGAATCTTACAGAATAGCTTGATTTGTGATATCCTTTTTTCCCCATTCTGAGGAAGGAAAAAAAAATCGAACTTTCAAATAGACTGCAACACAGAATATCACTTCAGCTTATGCTTAGCTTTATGAATGTGTAATCCCTTTTGATTTCAGTGACACTAAAACTTGAATTTTTGCTTATGTGCTTTGCTTAAGTTGGGCAACCTATTGACCCCACTTGTCTGCTTGTCCCAGGGTACTTAAGAAGTTTGTTTTAACTAAGCACAGTGAGCAGGTATACCATCTCTATGCAAGAAAGGGACAGATGATACAAGCTTTGCAGCATGAGGAGAGTTTATTCCAGCATGTCCTAGATGCATAATTTAGTTGAGATGCCAATCTTTAAGTACCTTGTAACACGGAAATGAATAATAATAGTAATAAAACTAAGAAATTTAGAATCTGTCTTTACTGGGCTTGTATAATTAGTTTGGGATTCTGTGGGTTGTAATAGAGGGTCAAATTTATCCCTGTTCTAAGCATGAGCAACTCCACTGAAGTTGATAATTGTTTCCACTTACAGCCATTATTGCATTTGGCCTGGAATATGAAGGGGAAAGAATGATGCAGACAAAATGGGTTCAGCCATAGCAGCAGCTGATAGGGAAAATGGTTGGCAACTTAGAAAGCTGTAATGAGTTCAGCTGACAGGGCCTGATCCAAAGCCAACTGAAGTCAATGGAAATGAAACTGCTTTAGTTCAGGAGGACTGTTGTCATGTTTGCTCTTGCTCACAGGTTTTATTAATGTCAAATGAGCATTTCATGACATGCAAGTGTCATGTGGACCTGGGTGCATGTACAAAGTTTTTTGTCTTTGTTTTTGTGCAGTAATCAGATTTTCAAGGCAGCTCATGCTGCTGGCCAGACTTTGAAAATCCATTTCTAAGCTGTTTTGCGAAAGTGCTCCAACATACTGTGCAACTATATTTCCATATGCAAATGGAGTATGGTTTTCAAAACTATTCTTACAGTTCAGTTTCTCATGAGGTTTCTGGCACCTAAAATTTGAATTTGATTTTAAGAAATATTAACCTTCAGCTTTTATAGAAATTGCCTTACTATAAAATATTCCTCAGTGATGTGTGGGGCTTATTACAGAAAACTTCTGGGAGACTGCTAAATCCTCTTACCAATTTTTTTGGCCTTTACCTTTGGTTTCCTTGTAGCCTGCTGTCACTGGATAGACAAGGTAAAAGACAGTGGCTCATGCTATTCAAGATATCTCTCTGGGTAGATGAAGGTGGTGTGAAAGAACTAGTAAGTAAAAACACTTTCTTGGAGTGAGATTTCAGAAAGTATTAAATGACCAGTTTTCACTGGCCACCTAGTATTGAACTAATTTAAATTTTCCTTTTTCCATTGTGCCCCCTCCCCTAATCAAAATAATTATGAAATTATGCTTTTCATTAAATGACTACTTGAAGATGGACCCAGTGTTCAGCTTTTCAGAACTACTTCATGCCTAGAGTTGTGGACTTTGAAGACTTCTGAAGTCCATGCAAGTCAGAGTTCAGAATCTCTTAAAATCCCTAGAACATCCAAAGAGTAAATATCCTTTGTCTGTTCTGCTAACATGCTTCACATCTGGTATAGGAGAGTCCACCTTTAGATGGATGGAAAGAATTTTTTTTCCATGGCAGATTTTCCCTTCAACCCTTTAACTTGTTGATGGTTCAAAAAAAGTGATAGTCTTCCAGAAACTGGATTTACTGCTAGTTTATTGGCCCATAGCTACTACATAACTATAAGAATCTTTGGCCCAAGATCTCTTTGATACCAGTGATCTAGTGAGTTAGACCTGGGACTTCTCAAAGCACCACTGTAGTCAAATTTTTAGGTTCTTAGCTTAGAAAAAATACTCTTCCTCCCTCCCCCCACTCCAACATGTCAATTCCCTTGTGTTTTTGCCTTAAAGATATACTATGTTCTCTCATGGAATACTTTTCTGTAGTCTTAGCATTCTGTACTCCTCTGGTTAGTCAATGCGGGTTTAAATCAAGAAATAACGAGAACAAGACATGCGGTTTCGGGGAGAAAATTTAAAGCTGTGCTGCTATTGGCCCCATAGTGATAGCAAATCATCTATCTATTTATCTAGATACAGATATACTTAAAAATTGGAAGGAGGTTCTGCAACCTTTAAATCTTTTCATGTCATTTTATGTTCCTGCTGTTAAGCTTTTGCTATGTTAATGTCATCCTGGGTTGGTAATATTTACAGCACCTAAATCAATGTTGAGGACATACAGAATATTGAAGGATCAACTCTACTTATTTCAAATGCACTTTAATATTTTGACTGCCTGACCAGAGTTTGGGAAATAACTGTGGTAGAATGATAATGAGAAGTTTAACAGTTTTATGATGGTTGAAGCTGACTTTATGGAAGTTGATAAATTTCATCTTGTAGGTTTCAATTTCTCATTCCCTACAGAGAGATGGGGAGAATACATTGATACTGCATTTCAAATTGGCTAGATCAGAAGGAACAGCAGCTAAAATCCATTACAACCCAATTACATCCATCAACTGAAGCTGTGTGCATTCATTCGTGAACATCAGCATTTAATCCATAAAGAGGAACTAATGAGAAATTTGAAAATGGAATCCATGCATCAGTGACTTTGGAGAGATTTTGCTGGGATTAATGAACTGCCAGAACATTGTCAACACACTGAAAACCTATTCTCTCTAGGTTTGTTTACTGACCAAAGAAAGATTTTTCTTTTTGTTCTGCCTATTCGTCAGCATGTTCTTGTTTTATGGGTTGTTGCTTTTTTCTTTAACATTCTTAGTGCAGGAAGTAACATTTTATGCACTCGAAGAATCAAACACTTGCCGCTTTTTTTCTTGCGGACATCTGGGCATCTGGCTGGTTGGCTAGTTTCTGAGATCCAAAGCCAGTTAAGCTGCAGATGAACATCTACAGCATCTCTGCACCTCTCTGCAGAAGTCTTCTCTTACACAGGTCTGCAAAAGACACAAGCATGTGAACTAGACAAAGATATCAGTTGTTATTGAATTTTAAATAGTACTGTAGGAAAGTTGTTGAGAAGTTACTGGAGTTCATTTGTAAACTCACCTTATGTTTTCTTTGTAAAATGCTGTACTAGCTAATGGATTCTCTGGACCTACCAATAGGTATTTGCCTGAGAATGTAGATTAAAATGAGCCCACAGGAAAGCTAATCCATCTAATGAGAGTTAAAATGTGTAGTAAATGCGGAGATCTGACTAGGCTACCATGTATAAACAAGGCAGTTAACCATCATTCAAGGTTATGCATTTGAATGACAGCAAGTGCAGGTGATCTTTCCAGGTGCTGCAGGGTGTAATATTGTGGTATTCATTTCTATCTTAATGATCTAAAACTGCAGTTATATTTGGATTGTAGTTAAAATGCATATTAACTTCTATATGCTTTTTACCTGGAGGTGCTTTAAGAACATGTAGGTGTTTCAGGACCAATTTGTGAAAATTCCTGTGACCCTTTTTGCAGATGCTCTGTATCTGCTCAAAAATAAATCTCCTTTATATTCTTAACCTTATTTTCCCTTGGTACCCAAGTGGTCTAGTAAGGTTTGATGGCTTAATATTTATTTCTTATTATTTATTTTGATACATCTGTCATATCCACCAGCTGGATAAAGTTCCTGTGCTTAACAGCCATACAGCAATATTTCCTCCCAGGAATCATTCATCTCGCATTTAAGCAATAGCGCTGATCTCCAAGTAGACAGATCTGACAGGTAGCTCCTTAGAGATTCCCTTTTGAATTGCACTGCTGATGCAGATGTGACAGGTTCAGGAAAAGAGAAGGATGGTGGGGAGGGGGAAGGAGAAGTGAGAGCAGAAGAGGGAGATAAAGCAAACCATATAATGGGCAGTGCTTTTCAGCATTAAAGAAAAGGCTTGAGAGAGGAAGGAAATGGAGATGTGCAAAGGAGAGAACTCGGATCAAAATATCCCGGTCTAAAAGTTGTCAACTGCTGCAGCTAGGGTATGAAGCAAAAATGTGTGTGTGTGGAATGAGGGAGAAATCTAAGTGACTCCCTGTGAGGGAAAAAAACTCCCTCTTTGTGAAGAGGGGCAAATCACTGAAACATGTGCTTTGGTTTCTGTATACAAAAGCAAAAATGTTCCATTGGTTATGGAGAATGTTTTGGCAAGCTGAACACCTTTCAAATAAGGCCATGGTCACATTTCTGCCGTTCAGCCCCATGCACTACCAAAGACTCCTGATTTCTGTGAGGGTGTTGTGCAAAGTCATTGGGATGCTGTAAACCAGACTGGTTGGGTTAGGTGCAGTGCTGTGCTGGTGAGTCTAGAATGCTTCTGGTTGAAATGCTAATTTGAGAGTCCCTATGCCTTGCTTTACCCAATGTGGATGAGCCCAAAGATTTTTACTAGTCTTTAGCTTGCTAATGAGGCAATAGGACTGGCAGTTGCTGGTTCCCCCTTTAGCCTCTTCTTGGTTTTGAGCAAGTTGTTGTATGTCGCAGTGTAATAATTCCCCACCTGTTGTTCTGCAGTGATATTTGCTCACCAAATAAACTCTTTTAGAATGAACAGACACTTGAATTGTTTAGAAACCTACTCTCCTATCTTGCATTTAAGAGTAAGGTATTATCAGTAAATTGGGCTCACTTACTAGAACACAGCCTACAAAATGATGCTTTGAGACAAGCTACAAGGAGCAAGAGAACATAAATGCAAATAAGGGTAAATGTTTTCACAGCTGTTTTAGACAATTGCCTCAGACCATTTCCTTAAATCCCCTGGGATTTTAAGCACTGAGACTTCATCCTCTTTTAATGCTTAACAAAATAAAAACTAGGAAAATCTTTCAAGCTACTCTTGTCTTTGTTTGATGTATGTGGCTGCTTTGACTACCATGGAGTAGTTGTCTCAGCTGGGAAACAGCATTTGCAAGTAGCAATTGTCTTTATTATTGCTTCCCTTATACCTCACATTGGGGGTGTAATTCAGGTACTAGCTATCCTAGTGTTCTTGGCAGGTAGGAGGAAAGGCTGGAGTGTGTAATAATGATAATGGTTAGGAATTAAGGCTAGATTCAGAAAGATCTTGCAGTGTTTGGTTCATCAATGAGATGTTAGGTATAATTTCTATTGACTGCCAAAGAATACCCAAGGAAAGACTGAGGTTTTTTTGCACTGTGTTCATGATGTTATATGCTGCTGAGCAGGCATAATGGCCTGTCCTACTTGGAGTATCTAGGTATTATATAAAGGAGACAAAATCATGGTGGATAGCTTTCTTTGCACAATGATGGCCCTTCAGTCAAGGAGTTATGTCCAGGAAGACTACAGACAGGTATATAAAAGCCTGTGTACAACATAGGAAAGGTCAGCCTTAGCAATGGGGTCAGAACCAACTTTTCTGTATTACAACTGAGGTTCATATCTCTTAAACCGGAAAGGTTTGTGGCATTTCCTGAATGGATGCAGATGCAGCAAAATGTTTAATTTGGCTGTGACCTGAAATGATAATCCTAGAAGGAAAAGGGTGTTATGCTTGTGCAGGGAAGGAACTGTTCATCGTTTAGATCAATAGACCAGATGTTAAGACCTGGTTCTGATCTGATTAGTTTCACATCTACACCTAGATAGCTCTATTGATTTAAAAAACAACAACAAAAAAAAAAACAACAAAAAAACACTACTTGTATGCAGCAGTATAACTGAGCAATTACTCCCATGGGTATGTCTTACCTGGGCTATTGATTTGTTGCGGAATTTTGGCAAGTCATGAAATATAGTGGAATTTGGAAGAGTTTACACTTGCAGATGTCCCTTAGGTCTTGCACTAATGACAGATCTTAGAATGCAGGAGCACAGAAGTGGGATAAGGAAGGTAGGTTTGAGTGTCTTAGAAGTGATTGTCTAATTTCTTTTCAATATGAGCATCCTAATATACCTGAATACAGATCCTCATTCAACTGCTGTAAGTTGTCATTTGTGTTGCTTCACTAAGAACAGGCTAATTTGCAGTATCTGTGGGAGTCTCCCATAATGTTTCTTGTTTTAAGGAGGACAGTATTCTTTATCCTTCTTTATTGACTTTAACCAACTTTACAAGATAAAAAAAGGACAGCATCTCACAGTAAAAATCGATCTGCTTGGCAGAACACCCACTTGTTTCAGGTTTCTGAATGCTGTTTTTGTCTCAGTCATGGTTCTGTTGTGTGAGGGGGGAAAACCAAAAAACCTCTATAAATCATATTCCAAGAACAAATCTTAACTACCTACTGTTTTCTTTTCAAATACCTATTGTTAATCTTCCTGACAGTTCTGACACTCATTGCTGAAGCTTTGAGTGCCACATGTTGGAGGCAGCTGAAAGCTTCATGTAAAAGGGAAATATGCATCTGACATATACTTAGTGTAGGGCATGTTTATGTACAGGTTATTCTCTGGATTGAGCTATGTTTATAATGTGCATGCTTTATATACTTAAATTGCTTGCTCTGTAAGGATCTGATACAAATGCATGTACATGAGTGACTGACACCTAGATACAGTGATATACTGAATGCATTGCATGAATATATACATTTGCAATGCTTAAAGAATTTAAAACTTAAGGAAGTAATGTTACCTAGATATCTTTGCCTTTTTTGAAAAGGCTCCCCCTGCCCCCCAAAAAATTAGTAACTGTATTGCAGGACTACAAGTAGTCTAGCAGTTGCCATAAATGACTGGAAGGTGAGAAGCCTTTGTTCAGGTCCATCCTCTATTTACTAAGGCCCTGCTGCAGAACAAAGATCTTCTTCTGTTTGGGACATTTAGAATAACAGGTGACTGCTGCTGCTAAAGACAATAGTGAAAGCACCTGTGCATACCTGTGTGTGTTTGCGGGCAGAGGAGGTGGTGGTTTTTCAGCAGCTCCATTTGCTGCTGAGCAGAAGCCTCGTCTGTGGGACTTCAGTCTCCTGTGGGTGGCAAAATGGGAGCAAGTGCCCCAAGTCAGAGACAAGAGCTAAGTCTTTCCAGTTCATGCTGAGTCCTATGAGAGCATACATATGAAGCAAGCATGCAGCTTTTTCTTCAGTCTCTGGCAGGAAGCAGCTAAGGAGAGTAGCAGCTTCAATCATTTCAGTTCAGTCTGCAGAACACCAAGTGCGGAAGATGCCCAAACTCCATTTATGTTCTACTGAATGCTGCCTGTTTTGAATTCTCTGGCTGATATGAGCCAAAACTTATCTGTTTGCAAGTGGGTGCTAGATTAATCTAAATGAGTTCTCTGACCCCCTGTTAAAGGACAACTTGCCAATAGTCTTTACTTGCTTGTTGCCCTGGGATTGTGTGGATATTTTTCTTGTTCTTTATTGCAGAAGTGCCCATATAATGGGGTTATAATTAATTTCAAATGCCCATATAAGCTGCCACTAGAATCACAAATCCAAATATTTTCATCTTCCCACAATTATTTAACTATTTTTCTAATTAATTCTGTGGCCTAAAATAAATTATTTACTTAACAGACTGACTCTTGTTTTCTCTGACAACTTCAGCGGTAAACAGGCCCTTAACAATTCATAATGAGTAGCTCTTGTTTGTTTTTCCTGTGTGCTAATTTTGTTCGTTCTTCCTGACATCATCACAGTGTGCCTGTCCCCTGTCTGCAGACTTGGAGTGTGTGATGTCCGGTGACTGTTGTGCATGGTGCTTTCTACCAGGAAAACCATGCAGTTTTGGCAGAATGCTTTTTGTTTTTCTGTATGAATGATTCACTGGGAAACAATGAATGAGGATCTTTTCCTTCTGCTTCTTAACACCACTATGGGAAGGGCATTTGTCTATGTTCCTTAGATCAGTTTCATAGATTTCTACCTGTATAGAGCTGAAAGGTACAGGGCATGTTTCTCTAGTATAACATAAGCCAGTGTTTCACACATGGTGCTGCTGAGTCCCAATAGCTTGTGTTTGACTTAACATCTCCTACGAAGGTATCCAGTCTCAACTAAAAGCATCAAGAGATGGAGACTTCTGCAGTGCTTTGGTAGTTAATTTCAATTTTTAATAAAACCCGATATGGGAAAACTGATTTATTTCTGCTTCAATGTGTATGACTTAAGCTTACAGCATTTGAAATTAAGGGTAACTCCATTTCACTTAGTAAAGCTTATGCTGCTGTAAAGCATGCATGAAAACACACAGGTTCTTGCCATGCTATTGTCTACCTTGGGATGGTGGATCAGGAGACTTAACTGATATTTTCAGAATTGCCGTTGATTCTGTGTGTATGTTTATGCGAATGCAGATAAGGCCTTTAGCTTCTTTATGCTTCTGTTTGTTTAGAAAACTGAACAATGCTGACCTGTCCACATATCCTGCTATGAAACTAATTTATATATAGTGCTCTAGGCCAGGTTCAAAGCTCTCTGTAATGTGAGCATCTTTGACTTTTATAGATGTTTGCTAGACTTTTGAGGTTCTTGCATGTTAAAGGAAGTGTGTGCTTTCTGGCCACAGGGCTCTTCAGAAATGCATTATGAATGCAAAAATGATTAGAGAAAGCACATGCATCTAGTTGGCTCAGGACAGTGTGGCTCATAGCAGATACCCATCTGGCCTCCCACCTTGTCCTTGAAGGGGAGAGGAGATATTGCTCACACGGACTGCTTCCTGAATGGCTAATACTGGCTTTTGGTTCTACGACAGCCAATTCAGATCCAGTATCTGGTGTAGTCAAATTTATATCATGTTTAACAGGTTCTTAAGGACTAGCTGATCCACAGACATGCTCTGAACTTTCCCATGTATTAACATAAACAGATTTCCTTCAAAACAAAAGGAAGTTTCAAGTAAATGCACTTGAGGCTGATTGCCCACAAGCTGGTAGCTACCACGATTGGTCTGTCAACTCATAATGCAGCAGTGAGCCTCAGTCTTAGACTCTTTTCAAGGTTGTCTGACTGCTTTCCCATTAATACTAATGGGAGTTGCAAGTAAGCATAGGCTTGTAAATTGTAGTATCCAGCCCCACACCTCTGAAGTGCAGCTGTCTTTTGGACAGAATACTCTGGCTGATAAGCAGTATGCAGCAACACTAAGAACAGGGTAGGAAGAGAAGTGTTCCACTGTTACATCAAGATGGAATTTCCAAGGCTAGGAATTCCCAGGGCACTTCCCAAAGCTGGGAATCCCCAGGGTTGCTGTTTGCTTGCACCCAGGAATTGTGCTGGGGAGGAAATTCTCAGATTCTGCCATGACAAGGCTATTGGAGCACATAAGTAGACTAGATTAGCACATCTCTGAATTCAGTGTGAAGTGCAAGCTGAGAAGTATTTTCATGGCAGAGACTTTTTGCAGTTTTAATCTTGCCTTGTGAAGTTTACCAGCTTCAATTATTTACCAGCAGATCTACTGCCACTTGGTTATCTAGCCAATAGGTGGATCCTGTCAGTTAACAAAGTTTTGATGTGATATTAAAGCCTTAGTGTTAGCTAAGAATTGGAGGTGAATGAGCAGTTAAAGTAAATGACAAAAAAGAGAGATTTCAATATATAACTACAAGAAATATGAGATTCACAGCAATGAAAATTTTTAAGGGTGTGTGTAATGAGTGCAGTCAAGTGGAACAGCAACATGGCACTGTATAAAATAAGTGTAACATCATGTAAATTGATCTGAAAATTACTAGTACTTATACTATTCTCCAACAGAATGATTCACTCTAATTCATGAAAATTTCCTGTTGCTGTTAACTGCCTTAATGCCTCAGCATTGGGGACGAGGTAACTATAGCTGCAAAAAAAGGTAAGACAGCCTGGGACTTCTGCTCACCTCAGCTTATTGGACTCTTCCATGGCACAGCTGTACTGGGGAGCGGGAACAGATGGGGTCCGTGGGGTGTGCCTTAGCCCCCTTTCTTACATGCTTGTTGTAGAATCTGTGGACAGTTTTGTGGAAGTGCGGCATTACACGTTGTTTTGCATCTATTCAATAACTGAAGCTGTAGCCTGTTCTTGGAGATGTGTTTATTGGCTGATCAGTCTGCAGTCCTGTAAGTGTGCTGGTTTTCTTCCTCCTTTCACTTATTTATGCTAGTGAAATTCATGGTCATGAGACTGCAGACACATACAGTGAGGAGGAAATTGTCCTTCCTGCAGAAGAACCACCATCAAGTGCTTGGAGTGTGGTCTTAAAAGGGGATTTCATCCTGAAAGAGCTTTTAGGAAACATTAAGTTCACTTGCTTTGACTATTTGACACTTGGCTCATACTTACATGAGGGATTTTATTCCCACTGCTGAGAAACAAATAAGGATTATGTGAACATTCAGAGAGGAGCTGGTTAGGGTTAAGCAGAAATCTTCAGGGACGAAGAACTCCCCCATTTTAGATAATGAAAATGTTGCCACTTACTTCAATAAAAATGAGGGAAATTGATTTGAAAACTAGAAGTATGCTAACTTGAAAACCCGTGGATGATTTTCTTGTTTTTGTGTGGAAAAAATTGGTTATGGTTTTATCATAGGATAAGACTTTACTATGCTGGTTCATTTTTCTGTCGTGAAATTCTGCGAAGTATTCTACAAAGAAGGGTTTCTTCTAAGAAAAATCACTTTAATTGGAAAGTGATTAATAAAAAAAGAAAATCACAATCACTAGATTCCTTTTCTCTGGTAGACTAACTACTTCTTCCCTTTCCTGTTCTACTTCTGTTGCCACCTGCAACTTTCTCATTGCTCAGCTTGTTTCTCACCCAGGTCCAGGAGATAAAGGAAACCTGCTTTTCTCTCAGACACAGCTGATTAGCTTAAGAATTGAAACATACTTGTAAGTGATGAAGGCTCTGATTATATCTATTTGCTATACTGGCAGCTTTGAAAACCTCAGAAAACCAGGCCAAGCAAAATAAACAAGTAAATAAGCGTGCTCTTGAATTCTTTGCTTTTCCAGAACTTTAAAGACAAATCAAATCAATTTTCCTTTCTACTAACAATTTCTCCCATACAAACACAGGATCAAACTAATGTCATTTTTTGCATCCTAGAACCTGTGCATTTCATATGACTTGCAGAGTTTTTCCTCTTCAGGCTAAAAAAAATTCTGCAGAAAAAAGGAAAAGACCAATTTAGCTATGCCCTCTCTAAGTCATTAAATTTGTATATTATTTATGTTAATGAAAGGACTTAAAATACAGGCAAATTCTCTTTTAAAGTTTTTTGGTATATTAACGTCTGGAAGATTAACTTGAAAACTGTTCACAGTCCTAGCCTTGCCCCTCTCTTTGCTTTATCTTGACATATATTTGCTAGTAAGAAAATCTGTGGAAAAAAAATGAAGGATCTTTGCTGATAAGCTTAGTAAATTCCATGTTTGAGATAGAGCAGCTTTCTCTACAAGGCATTTACATTAATAGTTTTCTTGTTTACAGTTAAGATGTTGCAAAGTGTGTAAGCACTGGTGGCAGCAGGCTTTTTCTAGTGTAATTAGGTTTCGCGTTTCTAGTGCGTATGGGCTGTGAGGAAATCTTTCGTGCTCATTTATGCTGAGAGAGCAGTCAGTAGAATTTGTGGAAGTTCAGATGTTCTGTCAATAAGGCCTCGAAACAATTCATAAGAACAACTGCCATGTTCTGAGTTCGGTGCTACTTTGGTCAGGTGTTGCCTTAATGTAATCCCAGGGAAAACTCTCAGGAGTTAAATTCAGATGCAGTATAGAGAGACCAGGTTTGTTTTCTGTTTTAATACCTCCTCTACAGTTTTTGCAAAGCTTTTGAAAGCTGGAATGAAGAAAAAAATGACTATCATTTTAAAAAATGTTGTAATCTTATAGTTTACTTACATAGTATGCATGTGTGAGTTAAATTAAAAGCATTTGTGTTTTATCTTGAATAAGGAATTATTCAAGAACTGAACTGGGACCTTGGTTTCCTCTATTAAGCTGTTACATGCACAAATGTATTGTGAATCTCTTTCTGTGCTGAAGTATTACACAGCTTACAATTATTTTCACTGCCAGTATTTTCACAGATGAGGCCATTTTGCTCCAGGAGTGTAGCCGAGCTAAAGTACGGCCAAGATTTGACTCCAAAATAAAATTGGTTCTTAATTTTTCAGCAAGGATAGTAATATTCAATGTAGATTAAGGGCTGGGTAGCTAATGTGGAGCAAAAGGGAGAGGGGTTGAAAGTGGAACATCTCAGTGTGAAGTGAGCAAGTTGCTGAGTAAGTTTCTCTGCTTAGCTCTCTCATATGACTTTTCCTAAGTAATGATGCTCTTTAGTTCTTTAAAGAATTACATGCTAGTGAAAATCATTTTGTTCTGAAGATGCTCTAGGATGCATGCTTACTTATCTTACTTATCTGATTATCATAGTGTTTGCATTTAATTCCTTTCTCTATGGCTAGAACTTTTATTATATGCAGTACTTCCTCAGATGATGTACTTTTCTGACTCAGCCCTGCAGCCTTGCCTACTCTTAAGGTTGTGCAAGACAAAAGACAAACTTCCTTATGGCATGTAGAAATTGCAGCTGGGCAATGTGGTCCACACTTCGGACCAAACCACTTTGCAATCTTGTGCATATTCATCTTTAACCTTCAAGAAAACAGTTCCTCTATATTCAAAATTACATGCCTGTGATCTGTGAAGGATCTGGCAGTTATGAAGAAAAGGCATTTCATCTGGATAGGGTTCTTTGAATAGGGTAGGTTAGAGTCTACCAATCTATAAAACCAAGAATAACTGCACTGTAAAGCAACTGCAAAACAGATATGAGAGAGGAATCAGACCCACAAGGCTGCTGCCTTATAGCAAGAAGATTAATCTGATTAGGCCTTGGCATTGTGTGATTGCTTTGGGCCTAGCAGGCCTCTTTATAACCTTTTCACAAACACAACATTTCTGATCAACTTGTCAAAATGTTGCAAAAATGTTATTAGCTCTGGATCTTTGTTGTCAGGGTCAGAAAGGTCTGCTCCCTTCTGCTCTTGCTTTTGTGCTACAAATGCAGTTTCCACCCAGAGCTCACAATGTACCTTGTTGTTTTCTCCTTAGTGTTTTTATTTCTGATTTCCTAGAGTGGAAAAGCTCCTATAATATCTGACAGACGCAAACTAGCAATACCTGCTTTTATCTTTATATATACAGGATCATTTCTGGCTTCTGCAACTTCCTTTCATGCTGTGGTTTATTTTTAACCTTGTTTCTCCATACGTGGCTACCTTATGTTAGGTTGCGGCTAGAATGCCTGATGGGTAGAGTCACAGAACTAATAAAGTTAGTATTTCAGCTGCACTTGCTCCTCAGAATATAATACCATTAAGCTGCGTTCAGTGTAAGGTGAGTTGTCATTGTAAGTGGGTTATGAAAAGAAATACGATTAAGTGGGTGGAAAGCTCTGTATAAGATTCTCAACACTGGAAACTTCCTTTGGTTAGAAAGATCTAGGACAAAATTGGATCAATAATAAGTTGTTGACTATGTTTTGTCATCTGGGGGAGGAGTCTTTGATTTGAGGACACTAGCAGTGGTAGCTGTGCTCAGAATTAATAGCACTTTGCCCCCAAAGTGGTTCCATTGAAATAAATAGAACTGCTTGTGGAACAAGATATGATCTGCCATAAGTGGTACCAGTTGCAAATTTTTTGTTGAAACAGATTAGAAAGCTGCAGTTTCCATAATTCTGTTTTATTTTTTCAGAAAAGCAGATCAATTTTGACACTTCTGTTATTTTTTTTCTATAGACTAAAACTTATACAAAAGTTGAAACAACCTGTGTGTCAAACTAACTCTTGATTTAATGTCTTTGGATTTATGAAATGCTTAGGTCTTGTATTCCCCTTCTACAGTTGCTCAGTATTTGCTGTAACAAGCTGGAGTTTCATTTATTTTTAATTGCTTTGGAAAGGTATTTTGATTACACTGAAATTTTGCATAAAGAAGGTAGGAAAGGCAGATATGGAGTAGCATAGTCAGAAAGTGAGTGGAATCAATCTCTGCCCAGGTTGCTCTTGCCTGTGGGAGAATTAGGCTTTCATTTTCTCTCATCATACTACTAGATTATATGTTGTTAGTAAGATTGGCTTTGTTTTTGTGTGAGCAATTCCTAGTTCAATGGGGGACTCCTTGACCAGCATTTTTATGGGCTACCAGCAGCAGGAGAAATAACACTGAGTTTAAGTGATGTTTTCAAAAGCACCCAGGACCCTGATTTGTAGAATTTTTTGTAGGATTGATGGTTATTTCTAAATTGTTTTAATATCTAAGGTGGGATTCATCTCAAGTAACATTAGCCATTGGAAAGTCGGATGTTGTATACAAGTCAGTCACTGGGTTCCCTCTGCAGTCAAAGGACAGCAGTTGGCATCTCCACAGCACGTGTTAGATGTAGGTATCTTGTACAGCTATCTTAAGATGAATAAATTGCTCTGTGGAGATGCAGAAGATGCAGTATATGCTTAAATTTGAGGCAGCCACAGTTTGCTAAAATGAGGTAAGATGAAAGCCACCTATGCTTCAAAACAAAACAAACTGGGCATCTACAAGATTTTCAGAACACTCTAGGAACTTAATTTCTCTTGAATCAATGAGAAATGAGTGCTTAAAAATTTTGAAAATCCATTAGTGTCTGCATTTCTAGATGCCTAAATACAGTGGGGGGGGGAGGGGGGAACCCTAGCTCACGAGCGCCTAAGTTGTACCTTAAGCGTGGGATTTGCAAAAGTGCTTATGTGATTTGATAGTTTAAACCATGATAGAATTCAGCAGGACATATATTCTTGAATGCCCATTGGCATTTCAAATTTTGACTTAATATTTCTAATGCAACCCCTGTTCTTCAAAAGTATTATTGTTTATCAAATCTTGAGGTACAACAGGCAGCAAATGTATGTGATGGGGGAAAAAACATGAAATGCTTTGCTATTCATTAGATTCCCATCTGTTTCTAACAGTGTTTGGTGAAATTCTCCAATTTCTTTTCACTATACCATTAGAACCAGTAATATTGAATCATTCTAATTTTTTCCCCAGGAACAATTCATTTGTCCAAACTATGAGAATAAATAAGCAATATAAGTCCTTGTTGCCTGAAAAAAGAATTGTCTTTATCTTTCAAATTACTTTATATCCTTCAGCACTGGTGATAACTGTCCTACTTTTTCCAAAAAGTACTTTGTGTTCAGTGCCTATAGCCCTGAATTGTTTCATACATTAGGGCATCTATCTCTGGATATGCAAATTTTTAAGTGCTGTCTTTCCCTCACTCACATTTTTAAGGTGTTTGGTGGTTTTGCTTTTTATTTAGACCAGGCTACAATAATCAAATATTGTAGCTTCTATTGGATTCTTGTTGATTCAAGCATAAAAAAAATTCTGTCATTCAGGAACATCATCTCGGGTCAAATTTGTAGCTGGTATAAATCAAAATCTAATTCCAAGGACAAGCACAAGGCATTATATACAGCTTATGGCCTATTTTTAAATCTTATAAAAGGCTTCTGTGACAAACAGATCCATATGTGCTGAGGACTTTGTAATTCTAGCTGCTTCCAATTTTTATTCAAAACACTCAGCAGGGAGTGGCTTTTTCATCTAAATGGAAACTCATGCAGGAAACAGCCTTTTTGATGGAAAGTAATGAATTATTTTTGAAGTCCCCCAGAATAAGTGGAACTTTTCATGAAAATAGTTTTTTCATGTTCATTTCTATATTATGGCATAAAAAACAACCAGTTTTCTAGGTAAAAAGCCACTGGAGAAAGGGTAACTTTGGGAGGACATGGCAGTGGTTTAACAACGTGTAATGCTCCTAGATAACAGCTGAATACAGGAGATGAAGAATATTGTCTGCAGTTTCATAGGGGAATTTTACCTTGAGAGAGCTGAACTATAATTGATCCAAGACAACGAGATGAATAGCCTGATGCAAACAAGTGTTGCCATGGGATCTTTAATGACCTTATATGATCAAAATTTCACCCCAGATTTGTGGCCTAAAGCTTTATGGGCCATCAAATCATAAAATCTGTCTTAGTAATTGGTATAGTACTGACTCAAAAGGAGAAGTGCCACCAGCAGGTTCACCCATACTTCTTCCTACAGCCTTAGGCTTTCTTAAGAGTACTGCTGACCTAACACAATTTGTCTTGGATTGTAAGATGTAAAGGAGAAAAGGCAAATTGTTTTTTGTCTGTTGACCAGAAGGCACCCCCAAGAATTTACTGTTTTGCTCTAGAAAGAAAGGAAAAGCTGCCCCTCAGACTGTCAGCCAGCCCTCAGCGTTTGGGGGACTGAGAGTCAGTAACCAAATAACAGTAACTTGTTCTGATGAGTGCTTACCAGCCACATTGCAGGAAGCTATTTCTCTCATCCTGAAACAAAGGGGGACAGGATTCTCATTCCATAAAATCTTTTTACATTTAAAATCTGATTTAAACATGTTTTTTGTTTTTTGAAAAGTCAGAAATCCTTCTGAAGTTAAACAAAAAACCCCCCTACAAATAAACTTATCTTTGTCTCGAGGGCTGAGATGCAATGCATATCTTCACATGTAAGGATCTCACAACCATAACATCTCCCAACTTCCACAACATTGTCTCGGTAAAGACAAAACTATAACAGGAACGCACAAATTATCCTTCTAGTGTCTTTTTATTATTGAATTCATGCACACGTCCTGCTTACTAGTGAAACAAGAGCAGCACAGCCTGCAAGATGTATGCTCATTAACCCTGTAGCTAGTATTCTCGTGTCTTCCCTGTTATCTTAAGCCTCAAGCAAAATCCATTATCCTTGTTTACTGACCATTGCCTCAGCGTGTGTTCTCTTGACATTGTGGACAATAAAGTATATTCAATGTATTAATATTTGTGATATGCATCCAAAGATCCCAAAACATGTAAATGCATGTGTGCATGTATGTGTAGCTCCAGTATACTTGCCAAAAAAAAGTGTATGGGTTCTGCCTGTCCTCTAACAGGTGTTGAGGAGGTTTCTGTAAGTCAAAATGCTAGGGCATTTAATTTTGTTGGAATACATTGGACTGGACTACAGGGCTAGAGAGATAAGATTCCTTTATATCTTCAGTCTTTCAATCTGAATTTCTTAGTGTGAGGACTTTGCTGTTTGACTGTTGCTGGATTCTGCCTCTGTATTGTGCTTCCTAGAAAAAGTATTTTTCGAAGAAAACATGAAATCAGTCCAGAAAAGAGTCTTATTCCTAACTCTGCCATTGGTCTGTTGTACAACTAGCTTTTGCCTCTCTGCCTCTGTCATTCTGTAAGTAGGTAAAAAGGCATTAGACTGCTGTGTAACACCTTGAGGTGTGTAGGACTATGAATTCTTATTTCACTTACATTGCGCTCAGTAGGAAAAGCGCTGACTTTCATCCACAGTACAATGTCAAAATCTCTTGCCGTCGTTTGATGGTAGTCATGAGCTCTAGATTTGTTGCATGTTTGCACTATCAAGGTTCTGAGCAGACCTGCAATGATATTTGTCAAGCTATAGTGAGAAGAGATGTTCAGCCTATCAGCATATTGGGAACATCAAAAGCAAATTTTGGAGGCTTTTCTGCAAAAGTGAAAATCTAGTTACTGCTTAACTGTATATAATATGGAGTAAGGTAAAATACAGCAGAGATTCAGCAGCCATTTGGAGTAGGTAGCAGAAGGAGGGCGTACTGCTGACAAAAAGCACATGATGAAGAAGGGATTACAGTGCACCTCCCAAATGTTCTTTGTTACTGTTGCTGCTTATGATTAGATGAACCTCTGTCATCAGCACTCTGGTTAGAGGAGAGCTTGTCAAATGCTTAAAGCCAAAGTCTTGAAAGAGCTCTCAGTGCTGCTCACTTATGCTGTGCTGAATATGCTTGCACAGTAAGGAAACCTGTTAAATATTTAAACTCTGTCCTTTCCTTAAAAGCAGAGCAGCAGAGATGATTTTCCATGGAATTTAACATTAAACTCTGGCAATTTGTACAGCTGTGCATATAAATGGTTTGCACATCATCTCTAGAGGCTAAGGTCACTGTGCCTCATGCATTTCAATACAGTAAGTTACATAGCAACAACCTTCCCATTTCTGTTTCCATGTTATTTATTGAAAGAGACTTAACAAAATTGGGATGAAGTGCCATCAGTTTGTGAGAGATGAATGAATAGAAGTTGATTGTAATATTTTTCCTTAATTGCTTAATTTTTGTCTCTTCATATAACAAGAAAGATGATAACAGTCCATCAGCAATGGGGACTGGGTGGTATAAAGCTTTTTCAAGCAAAGAAATCAGAACAGACAACTGCCTGATTTTTCTTAATGCAATTTGTTCCATGACTGATCTTGAGACCCTTGCTTCATTACCTTATATAAACTTAAACCTGTTTTCCAAGAAGGAAAAGATTCTTATTTGCAATTAGAATTACCCAATTACACACCACTCAGGAAAACACCATGCATATTTAGTTCCAACAGATGAAAGCTGACTTTTTTAATGCCAAAGATGTTTTTCCTCAAATAAACACTTATGAGTTAATATCATAAAAGGCTTCTGTATGAAGAAACACAACTATCTCAGGTTTATTTCTCAACTGCTGTACTGAAACAACTCTATAATATTACTAATTTCAGTGCAAATTCCCTGGGGCAGAATTTCATTTGAAGGTCTGTTGAAAAGTAAAGAAAGGTAGATGGGCAACTCAAGCTTTTGGAAAGATCTGATCTTACTCTTTACCTACTTACCAGTGATTTGACCTAGGGATGATCACTTCCACTCCTATCACTTTGTTTGCCATTCCACTATTTAGGCTTTAAGCACTAACACAAGAGCAGTCCTGCCAGATATTCACAGGTAGTCAAGCTTATAGTGTTTAAGAAGTTGCTCCAGCTGGAAGTTACCTTTTTCTCAAAGGTAGGTCGTTTAAACTAACTTATTTTACTTTGCTTGGCAATACTTTAGAGTACAGGCACAGTGTTGCAGCTAAGGAAAGGAAATTTCCTTATGCTCATGCACCCACTGCATCCTATGTCTATCTGGTCCTAACACAATGAGGCTTCTGAGTGTTACAGAATAACAATTCTGTCTTCTCCATTTGCATCTTCAATCTACTTTGGCTGTATTTCAGATACAGATTTTATATTGAAAAGTACTTTTTCCCATATTGTTAAACTTTCCTGCATTCATTTTACAAGGAGCTAATATTTGCTTATTTTAATCTAGCACATTTTGTCTAGTTATTTATCATTTGTTTGGGTAGAAGTATGCTAATTGACTCACTGGTAATTCAAATGCCTCCTGCTGTGGCTGCATCAAAGGGAATTGGTTGTTTCTGCTGGCTCTCCAACTTGTTAATTGAGGAGCTATTCAATTATAGGTAATATACTTTTATTGCTAATAACATATTCTGGTATCAACAACATCCCCAATTCTGAAATTAAATTTTCAGGAATTATCTCATAAGAAATTTAAAACTGCTTGGTATAAAGGCTTCAAAAAATTAGCCTTATGTATAAATGCTTCAGTCAAAACCAGCTTTAGAGAAGTGAAAAGTAAATCAACAAAATTCTTACCAGGGTTGTCTTACTATTTACTCTCACTTGTGATTGTTTCAACAGGCAGAACTTGCAGATGTATCAGACCAAACAATGTTGTCCTTAACTGAGATTATCAAAGGTGTTATCTAAAACACATAGTTAATACTGCTCTTTATCTAATTTGCCAAGGTTAGATTCTTTTTTTATGCATTGGTTAACAAGCTTATCTTGAGCTCTTATATTAACCTGCTTGAAGAACACTTCTGGTAAATATCAGTTCTCTTATTACTAATTTGCAAAGCAACTGTACCTGGAAGACCAAAGTGAGTCATGGCACTGAACGTAAAGGTGATCTGCAGCTTTTCTAGCCTGAAGAACCAGCAGCTTAAACAGGAATGACAAACAACAGGTGGCAGGGAAAAAGTGTAGTTACTGTTATTCTCAATTTGTGTGAGAGGAATGAAAATCTATAGTAGAATTAAAACTTGATTTGATGAATGCTGTGCCATAAGCATGAGGCCAGTCTTCATCCTCTACATATTTCCTGTTTTGTAAGTGGTTTTTAGTATTCTTTTTCTTTATTCCACTACTAATATGTCTAGTAAGTCTAATAGTGTAGCTCATGCAAAAAACAAATCCAGAGCCTGTGGACTTTATCATCAGTTACATTGATGTAAATCTGGGATATTACTATTGAGGCCAATGGTATTATATTGGTGTGGGTTTCTTTGATGCCTATGCAGGTGGTGTGCCTTGCTGTGGTTAGCCAAAATGGTCTGCAGGGATTTCAAGAGTTTAGGACAAGCTTGAGCCTTATGTCAGATGAGGCTCAAGTAAATTTATGCTGTTGTTAGAAATCAGATCTTTGCTGTACCTTCACTGAATTTGGGCTGGCTGTGCTTATAGTCACCAGTTGAGGGACTTGCCCAATCATTGCAGCTAGGAGGCAAACTGACAGAGCTATGCTGAGAAGTCCAAATTTCCTGAGGAATGGACCAAATATGGTATTTTATCTCAGTCTGTGAACTCCAGCAGGTTCGCAGATGTTCATCTCAAGTTAACTGCCTAAAATTGAGACAAAATCTTTCTAAAGCCTTAGCCAGCTAAAAATCAGACGCAATGTTTCAGCTAGTCATCTAGTGTCTGCCACTGTTGACAGAAGTAGGATACTGGGAGACATCACTGTCTCAAAGCAATGATTTATCCCTCCTTAAAGTAGGTGCCTAAAATAGGTGAAACTGTTTTTGATAGTGAGTTCCTCTCTCTAAATGTAGCAGGAGACTTTTTAGCTAGTTTGTATAAGTTACCTAATTTTTAGACCGTTAAAACTGGAACGGATCGAGGCCTAACTGAAAGAGAGGTACAATTTGTAAAGGAAGTAATAGAATGTGAGAAAAACCACTGTGTTCACTTTTATAGCTTACTTCATAAACTCTGATTTGTGTTTTGCGTGAGTAGATGTACTTGCATGTGTTTTGCATGCAAATATTCCAGTTTGTGTAATGCCCGTGTGCATTTACCCTAGAAATACATGCTTGTGTGCACAAAAAATCATTTCTGGCTTCTGTAAGGGATGAATCTGTTGGCTACCATTTTCTTTTGTCATTACAGACTTTGGCACAGAGAATGTGTCTGAATTTAAATGCCCGAATGTATTCCCTAAAATATTCTAGTGTGCTTTACTATTCTGACCTTTCATAGTTTTATGTTTTGATTGGGATAGCCATTCTATCCTGTGCTCTGTGTCTCATTGGAGCTGTAAAACAGTGAAACGAGTAGAATGACGATAGCTAGTCACAATATAGAATACTGAAAAGGTCAGTGTAGCCCTCTCTCTCATGCTATAAATCATGTACTATACAACACCTCAAATATTTGATGGTGCATTTTTGTGATAGGACACTGACAACAAAAAAATAGGAAATGGCACCTGTATTAGTCTGGTCTCATGGTATAGCTAATCAACAAGTTAAGAATGAGAAATGGTAAAAGCCATTCTTGGCACATTTTATTTGCTGCTTTCTGGAGGCTGATGCTTCTGAGAGGCAGAAAACTAGTAAGATCTCTTGTGTTAACATCTGATGTCACTTCAGTGGAGAAAAACTGTAGATAGTATTCTTCAAAATCTTAAATGGGTAGCTGTCTTGTTGTTTAAGTATGTCATTAGGGCTGGATTTTATTGTCTACAACTGTAGTCCATTTTCCCCTCTCGGGATCTTATGAGTTTTTAATTTTCAGCAAAACCTTTGCAGTTCACCTTTAAATCCAATTTTCTCTTGAGCACATCCAGTGAAAGAAACTCAGCAACTTCTCATGGGAGAGTATTCCACTAACTGCTTGAACTCATCTTTTAGATATCTTTCTGTCTTTAATATTTAGGAAAAATTTTCCTTAGTGTATCTTGTATGTTTTATTCATACAAATCTTATTGTTCCTTATTTATGGATCTATTCAGCAGGATTTAAGCATGTAATATAAATTAAGCATAGGGACATTTAGTTTCAGTCTTCTAATTACTTGAGTTGTCTTTGAAGATGGGATTTAGAAAAGTGCTTCAGTAAATCAGGTGACAGTTCCTCAAAAAGATAAGCATGTGGACATACCTTTTCAGGACTTGAAACTTGCTTCTCCTGAATCTGGCCTCTGGTTTTCTCTGCGAAAAAAATGAAGTAGTAGTCTGTATTCACCAGCAGATTGTGGCTCTGTTTGGCCTGCTTAGAAATTATTGATGTGGTGAGGAGGAAGGAAGTGATAACCAATCTGAAGAGTCTGCTTTGTACTGCTTCCTTCATCCCTCCTAAAACAGTCTTCTGTTCCTCTTCCTGTACCTCTGCAAAATGGCTTCATGAGTGCAGGATTCAGAACTGAGTGGGAAGTCAATATAGAGTTAAACTCATGCTTGCTTATTGTCATTTCCACCTAAGCAAGTCAGTGCTTTGCTGGTTGATTTCAAATGCCAGTGTATTTATCTATTTGTCTCTCTCCATTTCCCCCCCCCCCCCCCCCAAAGGCAAAAGATGTTCACAGCAATGACAAAAGGGAAAAGAGGTATGAAAAGATTAGTTTGATCAAAGGAATATCATGTCACACCAGAAGATTGATTTTCTTTTCCTCCTGGACTGCCATGCCTCTTCTCTCTGGGCTGGCCAAAGGCTGTTTCAGAGTTTGCTTCTTTGTGTCTCGCCATGCCGTATGTCTGTCTTTTGATTATGACTTGTCTCCTTTTAATATCACACAAACAAGGTTCTGTCATGTCCCAAGTGCTCTGTCTGACCTATTCGTTCTGTGATGGAGAGGATACAGTTGTTCAGTTACCATACTTTTCTTGCAGGTAGGAGTCTCGGGACAGGATATTCAGCCTATCTTTCTCTGTTGTCCTGTAGTGTTTAGAAAGGGATTTCTAGGGTTAGTTTTTTGGTGCTCCACCTGACTTATTTCCCTTTCTTAATGCAGTATTAGAAGTTAATTCTCCTGCTCACCAGCTGCTTCTAGGGCAGTTCCGGAAGGTTGGCACATGTTACATTGACTCTGGATTTCAGGCCTAAGTTCAGCAGCATCAGATACTTCAGCATGTACTGGAGCATTTTCACTTTGAACTGGAATGAGGTATAATTCTCTCTCTAGCATTTTGAAGGATGGTTCAGTTTGATATGTTTTAATTCTCTTAAAACATTCATTTTTACATTTTCTGATAGAAGGTCACTTTTGATATTTTTCCCCCAATATTTTTGAGTAGAACCATGCAATTATTGGTATTAAAGCTAAAACAACCACCAGTCAACTTTGTGTAGACAATCCTGCAGATTCCTCATGATGAAATTTAAAGATCATAAAGTCAAAATAAATGATGATAACATAACCCTCTAGTCTTATGTGAAACAAACCAGATAATGACACCTCAGTTTCCTGTCTCTTGTTCAACAGCTTCTGGCCAGATTGAAAGGGGTTTTTAGAAGGATATACAGTCTTGATTTAAAGATCTCAAAATCGCACAGAATTGCTGTTCCATTGATTACTTATCCTCAGTGTTAAAAAGTTGAGTTTTGTTTTTATTTTAATTTTAATGACTTCAGTTTGGGGATTGATGTATACCTTTGTATGCTGTCAAGATCTTTAACAGGTTGCATTGATTTGCAGACTATTAAACATTCAGTGATGTGTAATGACTATAAGCCAGTCAACAATGGGCTTATGTTCCTTAGCCAGCTTTGGCAGGCATATATGTGAGTAGTCCCCAGAACACAAGCAGGACTCAGCGCAGTTCTTTGTAGAATGGTATCACTTTATGGTGTGCATGAGTGAGGCACCAGCAATCATCCCACATATTTAACAAAGCAAAATGCCTAGTACACTATACATTTTGTACAGACCCCATTATATTGAATATTGGTTTGAAAGGTTGTCAGGTGTAGAGTTAAAGTTGCTGTTGCAGGGACTTCTTGCTTATCAGTTCTATTTGAGACACAAAGTATGGTTAATTGAACAACTAGAACAGATCTGCTTGTAGAACAGGGCGAAGAATTGAAAGCAAATGGTCTGGCTGTTGACCAGCAGGTGCCTAAAGCCATGCAGAAGAGAGCCTGAAGCTGTAAGCTACTGTGGAGTGTAGCAAAGAGTGGGGCTGTAGACGGTCTTTTTTGTGTGTGTGCGCCAAACTCTGGCAATGGAGCTTGAGGGAACAGGGAGAAGGGTTGCAGAAGATCTCTCCAGAGGTTGGTGGTAAGGTTACTAAAATGGGGCTGGCTAACGTGCTATTTGAAGCACTTTGTTTCTCTTTCTCCTAGTCATCTATTTTCTCCTGTTCCAATCAGCCACCATGAGTTGCTACCATAATCAAGAGCTGAGTTTACATGATCCCTGAGTAGTTTTTTCTCTCTGAAAGCTTTGCTAAGAAAAGAAAAAAAAAAAAGTTACAGCAGTTTGGGAGCTGCCTCTGCAATATGCTCCACAGCTTGAACACCTCAAGTGTAACAGATGAATTTTAAACCTTTAAAAGCAAACATTCTGTATAGCAATATGGCTTGTACTATCCAAGTGGTAATACAATACAGGTGGGGATTTTGTTTTTTGGTTTGGGCTGCTGGATAATAAACAAGCATCCTTAAAAAAAGGCGGGGGGGGAGGGTAAGAATGAATTGTATAGGTTATTTTAACAGATTGATTTTTATCAGCCCTCCACTGGAGCTTTGATAGCTCTCTGAGTGGCTGCACTGTAGGGAACATTGCAAAGAGATTGAGTAGCAACAGTTTGGTTTCCTAGAGCAGTCAAGTTAAAGCTCTGAGTGACCTGATATTAAGGAAAAAAAAAAAAAGATGCAAACATGAAAATGTTTATTAAATTGTTGTTGCGAAGATTAGTAAAATTCAAAGAATAAGTTTTTAAAATTGCAGTCTTTTTGTTGTTTTGTCATGATAAGCTGTGAAGACTAAAATGAAATAGCAGATGCAGACCCTCTTGTGATGCAGATGGTGTAATTCAAGACTAAATATGAATAAATGGTACTCATTTAAAGAGCCTTTTGCTGCTTCACTGCAGTCTATTATGAAAAAAAGTAACATGTAACAATATTTCATACACTCCTATGAAATTCTTCAAAGGACTAATAGTCTTTAAGTAGATTCTAGGGGATAACAGCAATAGGTATTAAGCATAATGCCTGGTCATAAAGTGTCCATAAGATTAAACTGTAGATCTATTGGCAGAATTAATATATTTTCTAATAAGGTTTCAAAAACTGATAATTACTGTGGTACCCATCCAGCTGATAGGTACCAAGGTATGGACTGAAATATTAGTAACTTGGAAGCAGTGTTCCAGGTTACAAATTTCAAGTGAAGAACAATTCAGTAGTCCCCTGGAGAGTATTTATTGTTGTGGTGGTTAGCTGAACAGTTGGCCTATCTTTAGAAGGCAGTCTACCAAAGCTTGTACTGTTTGTTTATCACTGTGAAGAGCAGCATTCATCAGCATCATTGAAATTAATATTAGAGTCTCAAAGAGCATCTTGCTTTTCTTTATTTTTGCAAGTTAACAATTATCGAAAATTACATTTTTAAGATATATTTTTTAAGATAAAGCTCTCTCATATCCAATTATAGATAATAGCCAATATTCCATAGAGCCCTTGATAACAGTTCCTGTTAGGTCTGAAGAGCAGTCAAGCACAAAGTACATTCTAATAAGGTCACAAATGCTGTAAATTACTGGGTTCTCATCCTTGCATACATCTCATAGTGGGCCAAGAGGGTTTCACTTCATTAAATGTGAGAAGTCACAACTCATACTAAATCACACCATGGCATCTGAATTGTTAAATAGAGAACATGAGAAATTACACCACATGGAGACATGCTTCTCCTTTCTTGTTAACCTCTTATTTTCTGCTAGCACTTTGTCCCTGAGTTGTATGCAGATTTCAAAGAAACAGCCCAGACTTAACTGGAATAAGGATAAGCATCTTTTGCCTGGCTACAGTAGGCTTTGGGTATTCTATTTCTTATCCTCTTCTCCAAGCATCATCGTATGGTCACAGCTAGAGATAGGATGCTTTCTGATCTTATCCTATCTAGCATTTCTTCTACTCCAAGTGCATTCTGCATTTTTTTGCTAGGAGAAATACCAGTTCATCTGTTTTCCACCCAGTTCTGTCTCTGGATAGTTAATTCTGGATAATTGGAGGGCTGACCTTTTAGCTCCCATTATATGGGGGGGGGAAGTAAATAGAACAAAGGTGATGGGAGTAGATTCTGTTCTGGGGTCTGCTCACCTTAGTAGATCATCAGTCTTAAATGCCCTTAATTTTGCTTGTGGGCTGATTAAGTTATCTAATTAATTCAAATTAATACCCCCTTTTTAACTATTCTTGGCTTATTTTTATTCCTGTCACTCTGTGCATTTCACATTGATCTTACATTAGCCTAGCTTACAGAATGCAGCTTCATACCAGTGTTAGCTGCAGAAGAACCAAACAGAAGTCTTTAAAGCACTTGAGTGAAGTCTAGAAGACAGGTCCTAAGTAGCTGCTTTAGTAGCAGTTGGAGAGGCAGCATGCTTGAACTAGTGAGAAGCAACACTGGCAATCAAGGCATGAGTTCACTTGCTACCCATGCACCAATCTGCTTTTGGCCACAGGCAAGTGACTTCACTTTTCTGTGCCTTTATCTTTGCCTTTTATCCATTGTCTATTTACACTTGCAGCTTCTTGGGGTAGGGAAAGTTTTCTTATTATGTGTTCATATGGCACTTACCAGGATAAAAGCCTCAGCAAATTTCAGGATCCTGTGTGTTGCCAGACTAAAAATAGCAATTGCTTAAATCCCAGTGCCAAACCTCTTGAGTACCCATTATGTTGAATGAGATTTGTGGGGGTCCAGCAGTGGTGAAGTGCAAGGAATGTGCTCTTCTCTCTTATTGTTGTTTGAGAGAGGTTTGAACTTAGATGATACTCCCTAAACTGTCTAAAACTGGGATTTAGCAACTGGAAGCAATGCTGCTTTTTGGCAAAAGAACCTTTACCTTTCTTTGTATTTGGAGAGCTTGGTCTGTTGCAGCTTTTAAAATTAAATTAAAGAGGCTCTTGCCTGCTGCTGCATTTCAACTTTGAATATTTATGTGCGATTCTGTAAGACTTCCAGAGGCCTCCACTGAAGGGTGGCTGCAGCATAAATGCATCTGATTGCTGGTAAGCAGCTGACAGCACTGTGGCTCTGACCTTTGCATCAGACTTGGTATACTTTCTTAGAAAGGGCTTGATAACGCTGTTTTTTTTTTTTTTTTTGCATTCTTGTCCAATGAAGTCTGTAACTCTGTAAATGGGTGAAGTAAAAAAAATCAGTGTTTTATTTATTGTGTCTTTATTGACCATTGCATAATGGTCATAAGCCATAAGCATCAAAAAAAACTATCTATTCTTTCTAATCATTGTTACTGTTGTCATTTCTGTTGATACCTGCACATGTTAAACAAGACCAGAGCTCTGATGGTTTGGAAGTGTGTGCACTCAGTGAGGGCGTTCTGATCATTAAAAGATTAGACAATAGGTGAAGGAAAGGTGTAGTCGTCATCCTCCTTTAAGGAGGGGAAACTGAGGCACACTGTAACTATCTATAACTTAGTTTCACTTAGCTTTGGGACAAATCCCATCCCATGCTATCAGTGAATCTGTATCAAATCCTAGAAATGGATTGGGAAACTGGATGTTCAGATGTAGCATCTTAACGACAAAACAGATCCATAGTTTTTTTTTAAAGCCAGGAAGTACCTCCTAACTAAGAACATGTAGGACTTCCCTAAATAAGCTCTTGCTTTATATCCAGTATCTATGGTCAAAATCTACAAGTGCTGCTAGTATACTGTTTCAAACATTAACTACCCTAATTTAAGAAAAGGGGGGAGGGGCTTAATTTTCATCTGAATTTGTCTAATTTTGGCATCTAGCTTTTACTGCTTTTTGTCTGTTGGCTACTATTGTATTTCTGTGCTCCATGCTGGTACTTAAATCGTGATCAAGTTAACTGCCTTGTGAGAAGCTAAACCTTCTCTTCGATAAGCTAAAACTTTAAAGAAAATATGAGCATAATTGGGGAGAAAGGTCTTGGAAAGTCACTGTAGTTTTGTTGCTGTTTTACTAATCAGTTATTTTGAATTCTGCTCCTATTCAAAATAAAATCCAAAGAAGAATGGGAAGAAAATATGCAACCATTAGAAATCCAAATTTTGATTTTGGCTCATAAATCATATGATGCTGGAGAAGAGAGAACAGAGAAGGCAAGGTAATAGGATTCATCAAGTTTTGCTGACTTTAATAATAAAAGCTGCCACCCCAAAGAAATAAGATACATTCAGCATGCAAAGGGAATAAAAATATGAACTCATCTTGGCTAATGGCTCTGAGAAGTAATATAAAGATATGCATAGATTACTTTGAATTTTAAAAAAATAGAGACATGCAATCAATTTGCATAAAATGTTAATAGTAATCTTAGGGGTAAGAGATTTACTTTGAAACATAGGGATCGTTACAGGGAACTGTTAAAGTGGAGTCTTTGTCCTTGAATGTTTTCTTTGAGTTCCATTAAACATGCATGATGATACCTTTGTGCTTCAGTTCTGCTGAGCTTAGCTTATATGTACATTGCCATTCAAAACCCACTAAAGCTGCCTTTTTGGGTAGAACCTTATTCCATTAAGGTAGGAAAAAAAGGTATGTGGGTAGGAGCAGATGGAGGGAAGAAGTATATAGAAGAAAACAAATTCTGTAAATAGTGGGATTTGCTAAATCCAAACACAATGCATATAATTGGAAAGGCTCTGGTATTTTTTCTAGTCAAATTGATCTTTCATTGTCCTGGATGATGAAGTTATCAGCACACCGTCATAGGATGATATTCCACAGTTCTGAACTATTTTATATTCTGGAAGTTATTTACTTCTGAATTTTTTAGTTTTCTCCTAATTGTGGATTTTGTCAGAAAAATGATTAGGATGGTCAGTGGGTGCCCATCACTAGACCTTAGAATCAATCTAGATTATTTCACATAGTCTTTTAAATAACAGATGACTGTCTGCTACCCTTTAAAATTGGCTTATAGTCATATCTATAGGCATTAGGTTGCTATCCATCTGCCCATCAATGTTTTCCAAGAGTTTTGGAAGGCATTTGTTTTTTTAATTCCTTCCAATATCTCACTTGGGCATGTGTGCCATTAAATGATTCAGCCCTGCTATGTAGCTATCATTTACAGCCTCTGAAATGGATTGCCTTGAATCTACTCCCTGGCAATTAGCCTAGTAAAAGAAGTATACCATCTATCAAAGGGATGCAGGCTTTGGATGCTGATGTGTATTCCTGCTTGTGTAAAGCAATGTTTTTCTCTCACCTGTTCTTCAAACTGCCAAAGGAGTACTATAAGGAGTACTATAAGGAATCATACCTTTAATTTATTTGTCAGTTGTTGGGGGAGGGTTCATCCTTTCTTTGCAACAGTCACATAAGAGTGCTGAAGTTTGCACCTCCTATTGATTTGAGCTAGAGTTGTAGGTAATGTTGGAAACAAGTTCTCTGAATCACAACCATAAGAGAGCTTAAACTGATTTGTGAATAAATATGATTCAGTAGCTTTTAAAAACATACTCAATATCAGGGTAGGTGAGTGATACTGCTTTTTTGTAAGGTTTTAAAGTGGGTTCTGAGAAATCTTCCTGTGGTGGTTTAAGAAAATAAAGATATCTAACTAGGAGAAGGTCTAGAACAGCAGATGGAAGGAGATGGGAAGAGATTTATGGGGTGTACCAAAGGCATCTAACAATTGGGATGTTAAAAGCAGTGTTATAAAGCATGATAAGCCTAAGCAAAAGAGATGGAGAGTAAGAATATATTGTTATTGCTAATTAACAATGCTGGAATATTTCTTCAAGCCTGGGGGAAGGACAGAAAATATCTATAACCTGGATCAGTAGAAATGAGATGTAGCAGTAAACAGCCATGGTTTTTACCAGGCAACAGTATTTATAGCTTGCTTTGATTCATGGTTATAAAGGAAAATAAACAGAAGTGGAGCTCTGTCTGCAGGCTGGAGTTCAGGCCCTCCCTTAGCTCCTGGGGTGATGGGTGCTATTAGGACAACTGTTGCTATTTTGTACCCACTGCCTAGAGCTCCAGCCAAGAGTGCTTCCCGGACACTGTGCATGGGGTACCGGGTGGCTTCTGCCCAAACACATCGTGATCCAAATGGACACTGCAGACAAACCAGGAGCGTGGGGTTGTCATTGCTCCAACTTCACTGAGCTGGGAAATGAGGAAAAGCGAGACTAAACCATTTCCATAAGATCTCCCAGGGAGTCTGTGGCGGATTCCAGTACAGTGTCATAGATGTAAAACCATCTTCTTCCTTTTTTCTTACCTATGAGTGAAGTAAAGGCTTGCCCCCAAGCAGGTACCTCCTGTCCTGCAGTAGCCTGACAGCTGTCCCAGTAGGACTCCTGTAAGTACCAGTCTCTGGGGAAAGTAAAGCAGGGATTTGGCCCCCTGCTTAACCTAGATTGCTAACTGAGGTTGCGCCCAGTTCCTGTCTCCAAAATCCCTTCTGATTTCCTCAGACAGAATGGTTTCACATATGAAATTAAAATAGAGAGAGAGACACTGCAAGATAGCAATATGCAATTCAGATTTGCTCTGCAACAGCAGGGTGTTTATACCTATCCATCCTAAAGATTCATTTGTGACTTTTTTGGAAGTTATTGTTAAATTTTGTTTTCCATCTTGCTACTTTCTCCACCATGGCTTTGGTGAACTGGATGCTTATTTGTTAATTACCTCTTTTCTTGGGTTGCCACATAGGTCTTGTTATTATTAATGCTTTTACAATTGTTTACTGGAGAAGTCTCCTCCCTCCTCCCCTTGCAAACACAAACACATTTTATCAACAGAGCTAACATGATTGTTGCTCTGCTGTTATGTTTTATTTATTTCCATATAGGTTTGATTCCATCGCAGTTTCTCATTTTTGCCTGGTGTATTATTCATGATTTATACAATATTGGAGCTTGTGTAGGACACCCTCATTTTATTAGCTGTGCTATAATTTTCTAAGATATATAAAAATAAAGCATGGTGAGCTTTTTTCTCTTCATATTTTCTTGTGTGTGATATTTATAAGAAAGAAACAGCTAAACTATTTAGTTAAAACACCTGTTTTTATACCTTTTAACACCTCAGTGACTGAGAGTGTTGAAATGAAGGACCATTTTACTTATTGCTATATCTGTAGCAATATTATAACTATTACTATCAGTGTTAGTCCTATTCTAGTAATGCATGGTTATCCTAGTCAAGACTGGAGTAATATTGTATCTAATTTTGTATATGTGCAGTGCCCTTTTGGCTCAAGCTAACACATCAAACTAAAGAACTGCAGTTATCAGTTACGCAGGTGTGGAAAAGAAACAGTGATTTAAGGGCTTAAATTTTTCATAGATACTTTATACTTTAAGGCCAGATTCTGGAATATAGATACAGAAAGTCAAGTAGTCACTCCAAGCACGTTTGGAAAATTTTCCCCTTTTGGATTTGCTCAGACACACAGGAATCTGAAGTCGAGCGAAGTCAACCTGTAGGTTTATTTCTAATTGCAGAAAATTGCCTCCCCAATCTGCAACAGTTAAACCAAGCTGTCTTGGAACACTTGCAAGTTAAAATCATGAACTGTGCAACAAACAGAAGAAATAGGTACCCTGAAGAACAGGGTATGATAATGAGTTTGAGTTTTTTAAGGATTTGTTTCAGTTCATCAACTAATAAGACACTGTCAGTGACAGATTGTGGGAGACACTGTGGTACTAGTGAAACACTGTCATCCTAAATCATAATACTCCATAAACCAGTGAACTAAAAACCAAGGTAACACAGCAAGATTAGGAGGGAAGGGTTTGACTCTAATTTGCCAGAATGAATGGGGGCAGCAATCTGAAATTCTGTTTTACTTCATACATTTATTTATGGTAGTTAATAAGAAGCTGTATAATTTGGCACTTACTTTCAGTAACTGAGATAGGAGGAGTGAGCATCCACCTTCACTTTCAAAGTTCCCAGCACCCAGAGAAAATGTTATGATTGATTTTTAGGAACAGAAGATGAAATCCCAGGGCTCATCTAGATCGAGGGTGTTGTGGAAAGTAAAGAGATGAGGGGGGAAATGCAAGTTAATTAAAATGTGAAATCTACCAGAAAATCACTGATTCATTCAGCCATAAATATAAAAGCAAAGAGTTTTCATTTAAATAACAAGGATATAAAATCAGTAGAAAGCTTTAAGTCAAGGTGGTTATATTTAAACATCACTACTGGGGAACTGATAGAGGCTAGCTGAGCCCACTTTTAAGAGTTGGGGATCTTGATTCCAATCTTGCATGTGATGAAGTGTGGTGGAGTTCAGCAGAGCTGCTCTTGCTTGCACCTGTGCAAGCTGAGAAAGAATCTGGTTACTGAGTTGCCCAAACAGTACCAAAAGGTTGCAAGACCAGTTCTTTTTTCTGCCAAGACTTTGCAGTGCTACAGATCGAGAGCTCTGATGAAAAAGCACTGATTAATCCAAATGTATCTGTTTAAGGCATACCTGCCCTTATCTGTGCAGGAGCTCTAGGACACAACTCACCATCTCTTGGAGGGTAAGATACTGTGGTGAGGGCATGGGTCCATCCTGCAAGCTCTGCTCTTGGGATTGCAAACTCTGCCAGACAGCTGGGAATAGACTGTTCTGGACTGTAGTTGGGAATCTCTGCTTCTCTTCTGTATTCTTCTGTCATTGTGTGGTTTTCTGCCTCAATGAGATTCAATACACTTTTTGCACTGTAGTAATTTTTAATTTCCTTGGAATATAGAAGAGTAAAATGTGTTCTAAAGTCTTGCTTCCCTTTTGTAATTTTTTAATATCAAAATTTTCCCCTCTTTCAAATTCCTGGGGAAGTCCAAGTAGAATATTATCAACTGCATAATTTATATCAGTTTCTAGTCCCTTATCAAGATCTTCCTTTCTATTTTCCAGTGTCTTTCACCCTATTAATGCTGCTCTAGATATCATATTTGCTAAGAAAACAATTATCAGTCGTCTTGCAGTTACTACTTTAAATCCCACAGAAAGTTTCTGCTATTCTTAATGCCTAGAGCCCTGTGGGCCCAGACACCCACCTCCCTGGTATGAAAGGGATCACGCTTTAATTCAGGCAGTCATACATTCAGATTCTTATAGCATTTCAACTTCATAGGTGGTGTGAAATTAATAGGATTGATTGGATAAGCTAAAGACAATTGCTTTGTCAGCATAGATAAATTCTAAGAAAAATTCTCTTTGTGTACAGGTCCGTGAGCAGACTGACTACTTTGTGCTTCATCTGTTATTTTAACCTTACCTCTTACCCCATTATATCTCTCTCTCTCTCTCTTTTTTTTTTTTTTTTTTTTTTTTTTTTTACTGTCATAGCTGATTACTTTCCAGTAGTGCATTAAGTGATGCGACCAGTGGCTATCAAGCTTTGTTTGTTCTTTCCCATCTCCTCTCATACTGGACACTTGTGTATACTGTGGACTGTTTTGTTTGGAGGGTATGAATTTTGTAACTTTTTAAGTTTATGCCATTTAGTGTATGTGTGCTAGGGAAGACAGGACAAAAACACACTTTGCTCTTATACTGGAAGGCAATGAGATTTGTGCTGCTCCCTGTTTCCTGTGAGAGTTCACTTCAAAGTTTGGTCCAGGCGCCAGAGGAAGACTTCTCCCTGTGTAGAAGAGCTGTGTCT
This sequence comes from Dromaius novaehollandiae, assembly GCF_036370855.1. Taxonomy (NCBI): domain Eukaryota; kingdom Metazoa; phylum Chordata; class Aves; order Casuariiformes; family Dromaiidae; genus Dromaius; species Dromaius novaehollandiae. The sequence continues at coordinate 7,271,585 of NC_088123.1, forward strand.
ACACTGTGCCAGAAGAGCAGAGTTTGTGACCACCCTCCCCATTTTGGAGTTTTCAGTGTCTGCTGCCAGCTTTATCAGTCCTGAGCCCCATGTCGACCAGCTAAATTCTGCCTTTTGTCACCTTCTCTCCTGGATATCTCTAACACAGTAACTGGGTAGGATGCTGGACTGTGTCTGTCTGTGTCTGTCGCATACAGAAGCATTAGGAAATGGCTTGTAATTACTGTCAAGCCCATCTTTATTTGGAGCAAAGCAGAAGTGAGCTAACCTATTGCACTCTTTAACCTGCTGTGTTTCCTTGAGCATAGTGGTTGTGACCTTGCTATGCTCCTGTGGTTGGATGGGCAGGGACAATAAATGATCTAGCACAAATCCCTGGATGTTGAAAAGAATGTGGTAACAAATAGCTGGATATAGAAACAGACTTGAAAGGAATTTTCTCATTTTCAGTTATTCAGACCTTTATTTTCTTAAGAGTTTTTGGTGGTGGTGTTCACATTTTTATGACTAATGTGCAAGTGTGTTCTCTCTCTCTCTCTCTGAACATATGTAAAAGGCTTAATATGCTTGTTTCTAAATTAATCTTTTTTGGTATATGTGGTACTTCTATAATTGTCATGTGAGGTTTTTATGGTTTCTGCAGTCTTGTGTGGACACAATAGACTTAATTCATTTTCTATCTTCCCACTTACAGTTCTTTCCAGTCACCATGAAACTTACCAGAGGACAGCCGAGGCATCACCCTAAACCAGTGCTTTTCAACCTTTTCCATCCTGTGACCCTTTTCCTTATATAGGGAGACAATCCCTTGGAAGTAGCTTCTCATGTTTCAGGGCCTAGCCTTCAAGCTCCTTTTCCCCAGGCTAGCACTGTTAGAAGGGAACGCTGCTTGCAACCCTCTTCTGCCAGGCAGTAACTGCCACCATGAGAACTCTCCCCATCTAAGTTCTAGATCGTAGAAAAATTTATTCTTCTTCCGTTATTGGTGAGTATATCAGATCTAAATTCTTCTGTTGATGTGTCTCAGATAACATTTTCCCATGCTACAGTCAGTATAAAACTTTATGATATTATTGACTTCAGCGCATCTCAGCCAGACCTTGGTGTTACTGATTTAATGACTCTTCTCCCTCCTGTCTTTATTCTGCTCCACTGTTAATTCTCAGTTTATTAGAGCTGCTGGTGCTCCAAGCTTTTTATTACATAAGTACAAACTTACTTCTATCAGCATGATGCCATAAATTGTCCACTGACCGTTCCCTTGTGGAATGGGAAGGTAATAAATACAAGGAAATTCAAGAATGACATTAAACTTGGATCTATTTGCCCTCTCTCTCTTGAGTCAACTTCTCTCCCTGAACTGTGCTAGACAGGGAAAAAAGTTATAAATGTCACCCAGCATCTTAATGCCCGTAGCTGGTGACCTTGTTCACAAAGGGAATGCTTGTGTAGTTGGAAAGGCAGAAGGGGCATTATATGAAATCACCACCTTGGGGGGGAATAGCTAGCAAGCTTTGGTACTAACCATTTTATTAAGTCCTGCAGCAGAATGGAACCAAACTTGTTGGCTTACGAGATTCGTTCCCATCTTCTCATGGGGAAAGAAATTGCTGGCAATGCAGGCTTGGCAAAATTCTCATCATGAAAAAAATTGACCAAGTAAGACAAAGAAGTCAGTCTCATGGGTTTGCCAGAATTTCTTTGGTTGAAAAAACATAGCATAAGTAGTCATTTGCATTTCAAAAACATTTTACTCTGAAGATACAAAAGAACTCAGCAAAAGATAATACCTTGTGTAAAATGTATAAACTGAAAACCAAAGTGATTGTATAGACAGGATTTTCAAAAGAATTCTGCTTCAATTTAAGCAGTAAAATGTTCAGGATTTTCAGAAAAGCTCATTATGCTGTGAGTGTGCATGAGATACCGAGCTCTGGGGAATCTGACATTTCCAAACATTTTGGAAAGTCTGATATCCACTGTGGATACTGAGAATTAGGAACACATCTTCGTTAGACTTCCTGATGGTCAGAGGGGGACCTCAGTGGCAGAGTAAAGAATAATAATAGAGTTAAAACGTGTTAACACTCTATTCTCATTGGGAGACTAACTTTCTCAAGATGTCCAGAAAATGGAGTTCTGTAATTAGCCACCAGAAAAAAAACAGTAAGAGACTGTCTTTTGAGTTGTGCAGTTCTCTGCAGTAATCAAACAACTTCTGGTATATATGCTGTGTAGCGTTGTCTTGAGGGATGAGTGTTTAGGAAATAATGGATGCTCAGCTCCTCCTGGTCGTGTTCTGCATGTGTTCCGTCAGGTCTGGGAAACCGAGAGGTGGGACGGGATTATAATTGGCTCTAAATACAATGCATGGTCCTATGGAATACATTTTTTCTGTCTGACACTGAGGGTCACCATCATCAATTTAGTATGCTTTCTGTCACATGTGCTGACATTAAGATAAATTAGTTTTTGTGTGTGTCTGTGAAGAGTTGGAGGTCAGGAATTATACGAAAGGGTTCATTTCCTTCATTACATGTGTGGAATACATGCAAAATCCAACTCTGTTGCTAGCCAGTCCTATGTGAGCTATGACTAGCCCCAGGCTCTGTAATATCTCCTCTGTGCAGAGCCAAGTGGGGCTGCTAGGGCTCTGGATGCAAACATATGCTATAAGGATGGTTTGGGGAACATATGAAGAGAGGCAATGTAAATAAAAATGATTACACTTGCTTAGTCCATTCTTTCACCAGTGTAATTCCATAGACTTCACTCCTGATTTACAGCAATTGAAGAGGAGATTCTCCCTACCATGCCTTCTGCATCATTTACTAACAGAAGTGATTGATAATGTTAAGTGGCTACTCATGAAATCTCTTTAGAGTGAATGGTAGGCACTGGGATCTTTCTCTGGTTCAAAAGTGAGAGTGTAAATAGCATAGAAGGCTTGTAGTACGTTGCACTTAGTGGAAAGTACTCTCTGTGAGTGCACCCATGCATGTGTTTATATGATCTCTCTATAATAGCATAAATGTATTTTATGTTTTCACCTATAGAGGAGTAGTATCTGAGCATGAAGGAGAATAGAAGACAGAGAAGGATGAGGAAGATGAAGGAAACGTTCTTGAACAGTAGCCTATCAATTCTAATTTACAGTAATTTCAGTAATGATTGATTAATTCAGGAAAGGAAGCGATAATTCACCCTGCAAGTCCCAAAGCTCAATAGACATTAATCCAATATGATAACTTGTTAAATCAAACCTCAAGCCAATTGTAAAATAAGTTTTATTGGTTAACACCTAGGGACTCTAAAAAGAAAAGTCCCTTGTTGTGGAACCTACTATGAAATTCTACTTCTTGATTTGTCATTAAGCAAAACACTTAACCTCTGGTGATGCACACAAAACTCTGGTTAGACTGCAGAAATTCAAGTTATGAAGCAAGTCAAATGATACATACTGCAATGTCTTCCAGCTGGTGACCCATGAATATATGTGTCAGTTAATATATTGGTTAATTCTCATACCTTTGCAGGGGATTTTGTGCTTTCAGTCTGTGCATTTGCTATGATCTGTTTACTCAGGCCATTTGGAGTGTATGATTGCTCACCCAAGTCGCATGTTGTTGCATTTCCACTCTGTGTTTGGCTGGCTGAAATTTTAATGAATAACAAATTACAAACAGCAAATGATGCATAATGAGTACTCCTGTCTGCACAAAGATCCTATTGCACCTCTGTCAGTACACATATTACTTATGAAGTCCCATATCCTAGCATTTGTATGGCAGCACATTCATAAATTATCTCTACAGCACAGAGAAAGAAGCTGAAGAAAAACCTAGCCATAGTGAACTGTGCAGACTGTCTGCAAAACTCGGGAGTTCCTGGGTAACAGTTTTAAATATATGTAGAAGTAGTGATCATATTAGTGTTTTAGCTCTGTGTTTACTAACACTGGGTTTCCCATATAGAACTATTATGAGGTTTCTTAAAACAGGCAAGTGTTCCTGGAAAAAATTAAAGTAGCAAGTTGGCTAATGTTTTTCATTTCTTAAAGAAAAGTATGTGCTGCTACAGACATCTGACCCCATTGACACTGGAGCTCTAAACTGAAGCTCTGAGAAATTTAATACTCTCATGCTATCTCCTGTGTGTGATTTTTTTTTTTTTTTTTTTTTTTTTTTGGTCTTGCCTTGAGCAAGTCATTATTGTACTGTCTGTTACAAAAAAATCAAAGCCTTGATGTTTTGGACCTGTGAAGGTCCAAATCAACAGAACCCATTGCAATGGACTGTCTTTGTGAAAACAGGCATGGCCATGCCTGGTTTTATGGGATATTTCTTGGCTTTGGGCAGGTGTTAAATCTTAAAATGGAACTTTATGCATTTTTAGATTGTCTCCTGGCAGTCTCGCATCTGATCTGCTACTTCATAATGTATTCACTGCTGCTTTTTCCAGTTATTGTGGACAATAAACTGACTTATTTGTTCTTAGTGTTATAAAAATAATTCTGGAGTATTACTTGGTATCAATTGTATACATAAAAATGCTGTTCTCCCATGTTTGTCAGAAAAAAGGAGACACTTCAAGATTAGGAAGGCTTTGTGGAGCACAGAGATATGTATCCAGTCAGTTGTTAGCTGGTAACTCTCAAGTTGTGTTTTGGTGATTCATCCAACCACTTAATGCAGTGATGTGTTGTAGGAGTGGCCATAAGTAGGAACCATTCTGCACCTTTGCTCAAATCTGAGTGAACCTTGATACCTGGAAACCAAAGAAGCATCCAGGTGTGGTCTGCTTAGCACACAGCCATCTTCCCTTAAGTTCCCTGTCAGACTGTATGATTTTGAGCAAGGTTGTTTTCACTGGGGTGCATTAACTTCTCTTTAGTGCTGTGGAGTTCAAAAGATGACTATCAGTCTGCTGGTGCAGCCTGATTTCCCATCATGGTGGATACTGGTCTACAAGCCAGTGGAGGGAACAACACCAAATCATGCAGTGTTGGCATGGTAAGCCATTGTCACAGCTTTAAAGGAGTTCCCTGTTATCAACCATCATGCGTTTTGAAGGAATACGTATTTATAAACTTCTTCTGTTTGAAGAAGCATAGTGTAACTAGTTTAAATTTGATCTGTGGAAGGTATATGGATTGGCAGAATGCGTCTTTTCTCTCTTTAGCAGGAAAAGACCCAGTCACATTTGTCTGTATCAGTGCTTTGTACCAAAATGCAAATGCCTAAATAAAACAGATAAGTGTGATTTACAGGCAGATGACTGAGAGAATAGGACTCCCTCTGACCCCTGCACCATCATCTGGAATCTCCCGTGACTTGGGAACAGGCTGTTTAAAATATTAATGTCCTGAATAATGAATCACTGTATATGGCAAATGACCTACTGGTGTACCAGTTCTGAACAAGTCAGTTTTAGGCACGTTTTAATGATTGTTTGGCTATTAACTGTAGTAAACATAAGTAGTGGAAGGAAAAGAAAAAAAGATATATAATTTCTCTATTATTTAGCTTTGTTTTAAATGAAACCCTTGCAAAGATGTTTCTCACTTTAATTTTGGTTCTAGAGGCTTTTATGTAAATTAAGTGCATTGGAGAATTGGCAAGAACATTTATTCAATTTAGAACAGCCATGATTATAAGCTTTACATTAATATAACAACAATTTAACAGTGGCTGATAGATGGGACACAACCATGTAATTATCAAAAGTGAGTCACTTTCTTGATCTCTAATTAGTTCTATAAGCAAATATAGTTTTGCCAGAACTAATTGCTATATTATAGTTGGCAGGGAGGTGAGTGCTGAACTCAGGTTCAGGTACTGAGTACAAAGTGCTGCACATCCAAAGATTTTTCTATTTTCTGATTTAATCAAATATATAATTCAATTATATGTGCTGGGCAGAAGCATGCATTTGTGCACATAATAACCTTCTCTCTTTGCTGCTGTGTCCTTTGACTTCTTCATTACTAGACAGCAAGGAACAAATCTGGGTTTTGTTCCTCTCTGGCAAAGCAGGTATAAAGTTCTGGTATTTCTGTGAGAGAATTCTGTAAATGTTAGGATTTTGCACCTACTTAGCAGAGAAACAGCATGCAAAGACACAGAAAAGTGAGACCTGAACTGAAGCCATGACTTTTTTCTTGCCTGTATGTTTTGTAAGAAATGTGAAACTTCAGTTTGGCTGACCAAATCTTTGTCCATCTAGGTTCCTCTGTCATACTGGACTTTTCCTCGCGCTCATTTGAGTGAGTTGTCGTGCAAATTCCGTTTGTTTATAGCATCTCATTTGCTTGGTAGTTCTTGGCCACAGAGCTCAGTTTGCTTTTAAACATATTTTTTTGGCTTGACCCATTATTTAACAAAGCTAACAATGAAAGTTAGGTAACTTGTTTCAGTTACTATTCATAGAAAGGCAGAAGAAATATCCTGCTCTTAATAGTAGAGACAAAACTCGTGTGCTGTTGCACATTGCTGAAATGTAGTTCTCTCTCATGAGACCTCTAAACCAAAGTAACTGGGAACTGTCTCCTTGTGTGCTGGAGAACGCTAATTTTGTAAAGTCTGTTTATTTTTGCCAGTGCCCTGTAAATTGTATTTTTCAGCTTTTATTGCCTGTGTTCTCTTTGGAAATTCTTTCTCTCATTAGAGTAAACCAATTACCAAGTGCTGGTGCTTAGTTCCAGCTCAATCTGAGCAATTGTCCTAGTACTAATTGCTTAAGGGCAACTACCACGATCTATCAAGATCATAGCTGGGCAGCACTAATGCATTTAGTGGGGAGATTATTGAATTTATTAAGCATTTGGCCCGATGTAGCTTCCAACGAATGCGTTTTGTGAATATGACAGTCCTGGCGAGTGAATTACAGGCTCATTACTCGGGCTGCTAGAGCCCCTTGAATAGAAATCATGATTCTTGTCAAGACTATTAGCTCCTTCACAAAACAAGGGCTGTCATTTCATTAAGTAGCTCTGCACATATCACAGGCTCTGACATACAATCCAGTTGCTTTCTATCTCTTACCATAATTCCTCATGGAACCTGAGCTTTTTCTGTCCAGGGATTTTCCTTTATCTAAGATGGAGGCTGGTTTTGCAGGAAAGGCCCTTTAATCTTGCCAGGTTTGAAGTAAGTTATCAGGTCAGCAAACACGGAACTGGAATGAGCAACATGATCTTTTATTCCTTTTTTTTTATGGAGGAAATAACAATGATGGGATGGGGATTCTCCTGAAACTGGTCAAAATGTGTGTAATTTTTCTGTGCGTGTGGGAGGGGGATGCTCTTGCTCATGCAACTCCACCCAGTGCCATGGGCATTATGTTTGTAGTGCAGTGGTGAGAAATGACAGAGGCCTGTGCTATATATTGCATGTAAGTTTTTTTTGGAGCTTGCTGAAGTAGTCATGAGTTACAGTATCAGCTGAATAGCTACCTGTACCTCTAGAAGCTGGACTTTTGACCTATACAGTTACTTCCAACTTTATGTTCCTGAATAAATATCCATTATTTTGCTCTAGCTAACTGGATGAAGTGCTCTCCCCAATGCTTCTCAGTTGACCTGCTCTGATGCATTAGCTTCTCTGGCTTTTTTAACTGCATCCCATGTCAGGCAGGGAAACACTAGCAGAGTTTCTTTTTTTTTATTACTGCCTGCAGGAGTCTGAGTTATGAGAGTTGAGTGACACTTAAAGTGTAAGGTGCCTGTAAAAGAAAAAAAATACAAGGACATGTTTTCTCTGTGTCGTACATCAAAGGCAACTGGATAAACGCTTGTGGTATGAGAAGAGAACAGTGTGTGGGTGGATAAAAAAGGGGTTCATGTGAAGCTGGCAAACATGACAAAGGGTGTGGTGCTATCCTCTAGGTACTATATTAGTTGTTGGCTAGGCTTCACCATCAAGGTCAGCCTAGTGCAAGTGCTAAAAGCTGTACCTCCAAGTTTACGGAGAAGTTGTTGCTCAGAAGCACTTTTCTGAGCTAACACTGGTCATACATTTCCTCCCTGCTCTTGAAATGGGTTGTAGCCTATTGTGGCTTTAAATCAGTATTAGTATGTCTCTTCCTACCATCATTTTTGTGCCCTGGGCTGACTCGACTGTTCTGCACAAAGAGTAAAGGAAACAGTTAATACCCCCCACCCATTTCCAGTTTCTTGAGAGACCTGGTGGAGAGTGTGGAAGTAGACCTGCTTATTTCTGAATTCAGCTAGTTTTGTTTAGTAGTCTGTGCTGAGATGTAAGGTGGCTCATACTCTTTGTATCTGCTCCTTGTCTACTGCAGTTCTGAATTTGCAAGGCTTGCTCATACAGAGTTGCTCATATCGGTATGTGTTCCCCTTAAAACCATGTTTTAACTCCATGACCTGCAAATGAAGAAGGGATGTTCTTTAATGGAATGATATTAGAAGAAAAATAAGTGCCCCTCATTTTTGTGTTGTACTGTGCAATGTCAGAGTAGAGAGGTACTTTGTTATTCTTTGTGCTGAGGAGAATGAGCAGACCTGAGATTTTATATCTTTTGTTTACTTAATGCAGTTTGTGCAATGGGGACCCTGTAATTAAGAATGCATGCCAAGAATTGTAAACTCTGAATAGGAAAGCTTTGAACTCATGGATCTGGTTGCTCTGCTCTAGTATAATCTCACCTTTCACTTGTGTTGGTGATTCGGAAAAGTATTGAATTTCAGTCTTTGCTGTTTTTATTATCACTGGTACAAAAGCTTTAATGTCTCTCTTTCTGAATGGTGCAGTGTGGCAGCCACCCTGGGGAAAAAGCAACCTGAGTATTCAAAGCCCTAGGAACAAGCAAAGGAGCTGATCCTCTTCCCATTGAAGGCGGTGGCAAAACTTTAGCTGATTTCATCAGCATGTAATCAAGCCTGAGAAAAGAAATAGATTTCATTTCCAAGCTTTGAAGTAGTTGTTTTATAAACTGCAGAAAAAAAATACTTAAATTATGAATAATGCCCCCCTCCCAGCATCTTTGCACATTTTAGAGGTCAGTAACAGTCTTTCTTGCTGTCAGCAGGGTGTCAGTCTGCTTGCTGCTGAGCTATCACTTTTTTAAAACCACCTATTCCCCTTACCCTTCTTTGTGTATTTTTATTTTCAAAGGATGGGATTATGAAGCAGAACAGCAGATCGAAAGGTTTTGCAAAGCCCCTGCAACTTTAGAAATGTTGGGTTTGGCTGGTGTCCCGTTCTTTCCCCACCCTCAGTGCTTACTGTACTGAAGTCTTCAAAATATACGGCTGTAAAAGTAAGTGGACTGTATACAGGCCCTGCTTTTTTTCTTGTGAGCCAGGATTAAGAGTAGCTGATGGTCTGAAGTGTTCATTGATCTCTGCCTGTAAATGTCACAGAAGGCACAGATAACCTCACTCTTCCTACAAACTGTAATGGGTGGCCTGGTCTGAGCAGCTGTCAGTATGGGGAAGGCAGCTGACAGCCATGCGCAAATCTCTCCACATGTGAATATTCTAGATGGGAATAAAAGTGGCCTTAATCCAAGATAATTACTTTACTTTTTGAGGAAGAAAAGAAACTATTATTCTTGAGGAAAGCTCATGGTTTTTGTATTGCTCAAAAGCAGCTAGATCATAGCTATTTTAGCAGCAGTTATCTGGGAAAAGAAGTGCCAGCCGTTTTCTCTCTGATGTGGCCTTAGCACTATTCTCCTAAAACTAGCTTGGACTCTGCCAGTGGTGTTAGCATGGAGAGAATGGTGTTGCCATGGCAGATAATTATAATAACCGTGGGGAAGAGGTATCTGCATTTAGGGCTTAGGGCAGAAAGTTGCTGGTTTCCTCTTAGGAGCACAGTAACTCATTCAGACATGGTACCAAATTCGGTATTATTTTAAAAGTTATTGCAAGTAATGGAGAATGAAAGGCATGCCAAGGAACATGGCGGGGGCTTGTATAATCTTTCATAGGTTAGTTGATTTTTGTTGGTAAAACATGTTTACAGTCTTCAAATTTCAGTGTATATGTTAAATACTTTGGATTAGGGTTTTTTTCCCCACATCTTGTACACAAATGCATCTCCAAGTAAGGTGTCTTTTTTGAGAAAATGAAGGATTGTGTTCCCAACTGGTCCCGAGCTTTAGAAGGCCATATAATTCATTTTAATAGGAAAAGTCAACAAAACTCTATACGGAGGAAAGCATCCTTCCCTCTCAGATAATTGCTGTGATAGATAGTGGCCGTAGCCACTGCTTAGCTGGATAGAAAAGAATTCCCCCAGAACAGATGTGGTATTAGTATATTCGGAGGCTTCTCTGCAAAATCCCCTTCAGTGAGTGCAAAGGGTAAAAGTGCCTGTGTAATATCCTTCGAAAGAGATTCAGTGCTGGCACTAGCATCAAAGCTGTCTGTCAGCTATCTGGGAGCAGAGAAGGCATATGCAAATGCTCAGTAGCTCTTACCAGCTTTAATTTCTGCCTGGGCAACTTAGGTTCGCCCAGCTTCCCAAACTGATGAACAACGTAGATAGCTCTAAGCTACTTTAGCGTCTTCTGTCACTTGGCTGTGTGACTTGGAAGCACATCACTGAATCTCAGATCTCCCTAATGTTGTTTCACAATTATACCTCAATGTTATTTATCTTTTACACTACCATGTGTTAAATTTCTGCTTGGGAACTGCAGATACCTAGCTTTCCATTTAGCTGGCCTCCCCCCTTAGGGCCTTTGATGAATAGGCTTGGAAGCGGCCAAACAATTCCCTGCCATTAATCATATTCTTCTATCTCCATATTACCTGAAATCATTACAGCTAGAGATGTTTTGAAGTGCGTTTGGCTGCATTTTAATGCTCAGTCCAAACAGAGAAAGGAAGTCACTCTTTCTCACAAGTAGTTGAAGAAATAAATTGGAAATCTGCACTTTTTGTGTTGCATCATGAGGGTTTGCAAAGCTGTTATTCAGATTAGATTAATTTCTTTCCCCATAAAATAAGGAAGGAGCTGGGAAAATGGAACTGCTTGGAGTGGTAGAGGTCAGCACATATGAAAGTACATTTCTAAGTGTCTCTCACCAAATACAAGAAGAAAATGGAAGAATAGGGCACACAGGAACATTCATTCTGAATCAGACCTGTGCTCCAGCTAGACCAATGTTCAGTCTCCAACACTTATTAGTACTTCAGAGTTCAGGGTTACTTCAGAGGAAAGTACAGAATTTTGTGATAAAGAGCAACAGAGTAGTATGGTCGCAAGAGAAAGTTTTTCCTCTCTCTCATTAATTGGTTATTTGTGCTATTGCAAAAGAGTTGGTACATAGCTGTTATACATTTCTTATTTTTATTGTAACTCTTAATTCAGGGTTGTTAAAATAAATGTTGGTAGGTCAGATCTGTTTTGGGGGGCTATAGAGGGAGTGGCTACTCTGATATCTTCCAGCAGGGAGTTCCTGAAATGAATGCAGAGTTTGCACAAAAAGCGTTCCCTTATCCCTGTTATAAATCTTCTTGCCTTTCAGTTTCCCTGAACTGCCTGGGTTCCTGTATTCTGAGAAAGTCTTAATAGTAGCAGTGTTTCTAGCTTCTCAGTAAGCTTTCATTCATCCTTGGGCACCACTAGTCCTCAAATGTCAAGAGCAACTGAAGTGTATTGTGTGAAAGTCAGCTTTTAGAGGGCTCATTTAATTTGTTTGTTTTATGTAGGCTAGATCAACTGTTGCAGGAACAGATGCTATAAGATCTTCAGTCTCTTCTAGTTCCAAAATCTTTCATGTCAGATTGTGAAAATAAATGCATATTCTGAGTCAAATGGATTGCGTATTTAATTTTCCAGGCTTATCAGCAATATTCTAATTTGTGTATTCAACACTCAGTTATGGTAAATATGTTCTTAGTATCCAGCATTTAAAGGTGATTTGCAGAGCTGAGGAGAGCTCAAGACACTTAGGTATATATAGTATATATACCTATATATAGTATAATATACTATATATAAGTCAGGACTTGATGTGCAGTGGCAAAACGCTGTGGGCACTGCTGATCAGGCCAGGGTGTGTTAGCCAGAGCCCTGGGGAGAGGAGCTGAGCGGAGGCAGCAGGGTGCTGCAAGGCAAGGGCACTAGCCCAGCTCTGTGGGGAGCAGGGATCTGGAGGAGCAAAGGGAAGATTCCTGTGCATGGGTGATGAGTTTGGATGGCAAGAGCAAGAGAATGCCTCAGGTCAGGATCCAGGCTCACTGGTACAGCTCCATGGAGAAAAGCTTACCAATGGCAAACACCCAGAGTATGGGATGTGTTTAATTAGTGCTCTCCAAACACTCACTCTCCAGAGAACGGTAAAACACCATCTCTGTGAAAAAGAGGAGGGCAAAAAATGTAAAGGCAAACCCTATTTTAAGCTGCCTGTGCAGCTCACCCGGTGCTGTACAGCTTACGCTGGACTGTGTATTCCCAAAAGTTTCAAAGCTATAGGAATTCACTCCTGCAGTAGAGTTGTTTGCTTTTAACTTCTCCTTTTTAAAGAAGGAACAAGGATGTTTTTGGACACATATGCAAAAACAGAAGCAAAGAATATCCAAATGAAATTAAACCTGCTTTATAGATTTAAATTACAATACTCTAGTGTGAACTCTCTCTCCTTTTAAATATTAGACTATGGCTATGCATATGCATGAGCTTAAAATGTAAGTGTTGCAGTATTTCCCAGTTCTCATCATGGTCTCTATAACTTCTAGTTAAAGTTAATAAGTTAAATACTTCTATAGGACAAATGGAACTATTAGAAAACCCCAGTTAGCAAATATTTCCCTTCTTAGGGTGCGTTTTGCAGACATGTAATTCTTTTGTAGTTGCTCAGAAATTATGACAACAGATGCTGTGAATTACTTAATAAGACTGTATTCTTCATTACTAGTGGTTTTTGAGAGTGGATTAGGCAGAATTCCATCCAAAAATGGTTTATGTACAGCTGCTTTTTGCAGGAGGAAAGAGGTTGGGGTGTTACAGGTTCCCTATTGTCAGTAGCTGCACCGCTGAGGAGATCGTAAATAGAATTAAACACTGATTGTTTGTTCTATGATCCTAGACTGGAAGGTGTTTATGGTCAGTAAGAATCTATGAAGATACGGAGATCAAGTATTAGGCAGGTCAGCAGCCAGAGACAGCAGCGTATAGCTGATACCAATACGCTGGGCGGCCAGCTGGAGAGTGGTATATGAGGGTACGAAGGCTGTCTGTAGATGCATGCTGAACTGCAGGGGAGATGGGCTTTGCAGATTCTCTTGTTGCAGCCTAAGAAAACAATTACAATTTGTCTGGAAGGACAATTTAAGTGTTCTGCTTGCTCCTGCTCCAGATGAGGAACTAAACCAGGCCACAATGGCAGTTGGAGACTGCTTTCTAGAAACTCTGGCTCAGTGACTTAGGACCTGCAGCCCCTAGCATTTTGAAAGACATGCCGAGGGTTATTTAAATGGTATGTGATTTTCACTGGGTACTTGTAGCTGACCAAAGCAGCTCAATTTGTAATTAATCAGGAATTCCCTTCTGTTTTCTCTATATCACCAGCTGTAGCATCTGCTCATGGTTTGCAGGGGGTATATATTTGACTCTGAAACCATGCACTATTTCATGCAAAAATAATTACTGTGCATAATCACTGATGAAAAAACCAGAGACAAAATACTGTTTTCGGAAGAAAACACAGCACAGCATTTTTTAAGTTGTTGTTACTTCATCTGAATGTAAAACCATCACCTAGACTCAGAAACGTATTGGTTGTATCTGTGACTCCTGACTCTGGATAAATAACCTTATGTTGTGTATTCAATAATGTGGGCCAGGAAGTGAACAATAAGTGAATAATAACATGGTCAAAACTGCAAGGAAAGGGATACCCTAACTGGAAGAGTGAAATTATTCAGGTTAGATGTTGGCCAGCAGATATGGGCTACTGCTGGAGGCCAGCTAGAGAACTTAATGCCTGCTGATTCAGTATGGCAAATCTCACTATA